>NW_026596117.1:16143732-16265326 GCF_907164565.1 Psammomys obesus
TATATATATATATATATATATATATATATATATATATATATACTGGATATGAGTCCTCTGTCAGATAAAGGGTTGGTGATGATTCTTTCCCAATCTGTAGGCAGTTGCTTTGTTTTGATGACGGTGTCCTTTGCTTTACAGAAGCTTTTCAGTTTCATGAGGTCCCATTTATTGATTGTTGCTCTTAGAGCCTGTGCTGTTGGTGTTCTGTTGAGGAAGCTTTCTCCTGTGCCAATTAGTTCCAGGGTATTCCCCACATTTTTTTCTAGCCAATTTAATGTGTCTGGTTTTATGTTGAGGTCTTTGATCCACTTGGATTTCAGTTTTGTGCAGGGTGATAAGTATGAATGTATTTTCATTTTTCTACATGTAGACATCCAGTTGGACCAGCACCATTTGTTGAAGATGCTATCTTTTTTCCATTGAATTGTTTTGGCATCTTTGTCAAAAATCATATGTCCATAAATTTGTGGGTTTATTTCTGGGTCTTCTGTTCGATTCCATTGATCCGCCATTCTATTTCTATGCCAGTACCATGCAGTTTTTATAACTGTTGTTCTATAGTACAGCTTGAGATCAGGGATGGAAATACCTCCAGAAGATTTTTTTATTGTAGAGGATTGTTTTACCAATTCTCCGTTTCTTGTTATTCCATATGATGTTGAGAATTTTTCTTTCCAGGTCTGTAAAGAATTGTGTTGGCAATTTGATGGGAATTGCATTAAGTCTGTAGATTGCTTTTGGTAAGATGGCCATTTTTACTATGTTAATCCTGCCAACTCATGAGCATGGGAGATCTTTCCATCTTCTCATATCTTCCTCTAATTCTTTCTTCACAGACCTGAATTTTTTTTTATACAAGTCTTTGACTTGCTTGGTCAGGGTTACACCAAGGTACTTTATGTCATTTGTGGCTATTGTGAACGGTGTTGTTTCTCTAATTTCTTTCACAGCCCTTTTTTCTTTTGTATACAGGAGTGTTACTGATTTTTTTTTCAGTTAATTTTGTATCCACCACTTTGCTGAAGGTGTTTATCAGTTCTAGAAGTTCCCTGGTAGAGTTTTTGGGGTCACTCATGTATACTATCATATCATCTGCAAATAGTGATAATTTGACTTCTTCCTTTCCCATCTGTATCCCCTTGATCTCCTTCAACTGTCTTATTGCTCTAGCAAGGACTTCCAGCACTATGTTGAAGAGATATGGAGACAGTGGGCAGCCTTGTATTGGCCCTGATTTCAATGGGATTGCTTTAATTTCTCTCCGTTCAGTTTGATGTTGGCTATAGGCATGCTGTATGTTGCCTTTACTATGTTTAGATATGTGCCTTGTATCCCTGATCTCTCCAGTACTTTAAACATGAATGGATGTTGGATTTTGTCAAATGCTTTTTCAGCATCCAGGGAGATTATCATGTGTTTTTTTTTTTCTTTCAGTTGGTTAATATGATGGATCACATTGATGGATTTCTCTATATTGAACCACCCCTGCATACCTGGATGAAGCCTACGTGGTCATAGTGGGTAATATCTTTGATGTGTTCTGGGATTCGGTTTGCAAGTATTTTGTTAAGTATTTTTGCATCAATGTTCATAAGGGAAATTGGCCTGAAATTCTCTTTCTTTGTTGAGTCTTTGTGAGGTTTAGGTATCAAGGTGATTGTGGCTTCATAGAATGAGTTTGGTAATGTTCCTTCTGTTTCTATTTTGTGGAATAGTTTGAAGAGAATTGGAGTTAGCTCTTCTTTGAAGGTCTGGTAGAATTCTGCGCTGAAGCCATTCTGGTCCTGGGCTTTTTTTGGATGGGAGACTTTTGATGACTGCTTCTATTTCTTTGGGGGATATAGGACTATTTAATTGATTTACCTGGTCCTGATTCAGCTTTGGTAAGTCAAATCGATCAAGAAAATTGTCCATTTCATTTAGATTTTCAAATTTTGTGGCATATAGACTTTTGAAGTAAGTCCTAATGATTGTTTGTATTTCCTCAGTGTTTGTAGTTATGTCCCCTTTTCATTTCTGATTTTGTTGATTTGGGTGGTGTCTCTCTGCCTTTTAGTTAGCTTGGCTAAGGGTTTGTTGATCTTGTTGATTTTCTCAAAGAACCAGCTCTTGGTTTCATTGATTCTTTAAATTGTTTTATTTGTTTCTAATTGATTGATTTCAGCCCTGAGTTTGATTATTTCCAGCCATCTACTCCTTTTTGGTGTGTCTGCTTCTTCTTTTTCTAGGGATTTTAAGTGAGCCATTAAGTTGCTTGAATGCGCTGTCTCGAATTTCTTCTTGAAGGCACTTAGTGCTATGAACTTTCCTCTTAGCACTGCTTCCATTGTGTCCCACAAGTTTGGGTATGTTGTGTCTTTATTTTCATTGAGTTCTAGGAAGACTTTACTTTCTTTCTTTATTTCTTCCCTGACCCAACTGTCATTTAGTAACAAGTTGTTTACTTTCCATGTGTGTGTAGGCTTTTGCAATTTCTGTTGTTTTTGAAGTCCAGCTTTATTCCATGGTGATCAGGGATTATTTCAGGGATTATTTCAGTCTTCTTGTATCTGTTGAGGCGTGCTTTGTGACCAACTATATGGTCTATTTTGGAGAAGGTTCCATGAGGTGCTGAGAAGAAGGTAAATTCTTTTATGCTTGGGTGTAAAGTTCTGTAGATGTCTGTGAGGTCCATTTGATTCATGACCTTTGTCAGAGATATTATTTCTTTGTTTAATTTCTGTTTTGTTGACCTGTCCTTTGTTGAGGGTGGGGTGTTGAAGTCTCCCACTATTAATGTGTGGGGATCTATATGTGGTTTATATTTTATCAATGTTTCTTTTACAAATGTGGGTGCTCTTGTATTTGGGGCATAGATGTTCAGGATTGTGATGTCTTCCTGGTGGAATTTTTCCTTGATGAGTATGAAGTGTCCTTCCCCATCTCTTTTTAATTTTGGTTGAAAGTCTATTTTATCAGATATTAGAATGGCTACTCCTGCTTGTTTTTTGGGTCCATTTGCTTGGAAAGTCGTCTTCCAATCTTTTACCCTCAGGTAATGTCTATCTTTGTGCCATAGGTGTGTTTCTTGTATGCAACAGATTGCTGGGTTTTGTTTATGTATCCATGCTGTTAATCTGTGTCTTTTTACTGGAGAGTTGAGTCCATTGATGTTGAGAGAGATTAATGACCAGTGGCTGTTAGATCATTTGATTTTGATGTTGGCTGTGTTCATAAGGTTGTGTGATGGGTTGCTTTTTGTTTTACTGTAGTAAGGTTAATTATTTCCTGTGTTTTCTTTACAGAAGCTAATTTTCTTGGGTTGTATTTTCCCTTCCAGTGTCTTCTGTAATGCTGGATTTGTGTGTAGGTATTGTTGAAATTTCTTTTTGTCATTGAATATCTTGTTTTCTCCATCTATGAGGACTGAGAGTTTTGCAGGGTATAGTAGCCTGGGCTGACATCTGTGTTCTCTTAGGGTCTGCATGATATCTGTCCAGGCCCTTCTGGCTTTCATAGTCTTTGTTGAAAAGTCAGGTGTGATTCTAATGGGTTTGCCATTATATGTTACTTGGCCTTTTTCCCTTGCAGCTTTTAGTATTTTTTCTTTGTTCTGTATACTTACTGTTTTGATTATTATGTGGAGGGAGGATTTTCTTTTCTGGTCAAATTTGTTGGGTGTTCTGTAGGCCTCATGTATCTTTATTGGCTTCTCATTTAACTTGGGGAAATTTTCTTCAATGATTTTGTTGAAAATATTTTCTGGGCCTTGGAGTAGGGAGTTTTCTTTTTCCTCTATATCTATTATTCATATGTTTTGTCTTTTCATATTGTCCTGAATTTCTTGGACGGTCTGTGTCACGGATTTTTTGGATTTAACATTTTCTTTGACAGATACATCAATTTCTTCCATTGTATCTTCTACACCTGAGATTCTTTCTTCCATTTATAGTAGTCTGTTGGTTATGCTTACCTCTGTAGTTCCTGTTTTCTTCCCTAAATTCTTCCTGTCCATTATTTCCTCCATTTGTGTTTTCTTTAATTTTTCCAGTTCTATCTTCAGGTCTTGAGTTGTTTTGTTTACTTCCTTCACCTGTCTGATTGTATTTTCCTCTTTTTCTTTTAGTTCCTTCAACTCTGTTCCTTTTATTTTTTTCAGTGATTTAATTATTTCTTCTCTGAAGGCTGCAAGCTGTTTGGTTGCATCTTCCCGTATTTCTTCACGGATGGCCATAATCTGCTTGTCTTTAACTTCCTCCATTTCTTTTCGGATAGCCATGATCTGTTTGGTTTTATCTTTTTCTAATTCTTTACGTATTTTATTTTTTTCCTGTATTATCCTCTTCATCAGCATAGATGTAAGGTCATCTTCTTGATTTTCTATTATGTTGCATTGTCCAGCCCCTGGATGGCTGGTTTCTGGAGATTCCATATTGCTCTGTCTTTTGTTGGTTGAGCTTTTATGTTGACCTCTCCATTGGGCTGTTTTAGGTGTTGGCTGTTAGCTTCTGTGCTTCCTGGAGTCCTGAGGTAGGGAGAATCTCCTTGGCCGGAAGATGATTTTTCCTGAAGGCGTCCTCCTCTGCTTTTTTGGTATGGTCACTGTATGGCCAGTGTTTCTCAGGAATTGCCACTCCTCATCTCAGGTGTATAGACCTGAGTAGTAGCTGTGGTCTTTGTTAGGCAGGGGGGAGGGGGCTCTCCTCTTAACTATAGAAATACTCAAGACAGCTGCCCCACTGCTGGGTTTCTTGTTATAAATTTAGTGAGCTGCTGCTGTTGTTACAGTTTTCCAGGTACAGTCCTCTTGAAGAACCTGCTGATGCCCTAGCTGTGGGGTTTTCTCCCAACAGGGAAACTCAGTCTGTTATCCTGGGGCACACAGTTCTGTCCGGGAAAGTAAGAGGATTGCCCAGCAGGTCTCTGGGTCAGAGGCTGAGTGCTCTGTTCTGGGCCTGGAGAATGTGCACCTAGGATGAGTTGGTGCCTGGGGGCGCCGCTCTGGTCTGGAGGCTGGTAACTGAGGGCTCCAATCTGGTCTGAAGGCTGGGTGACTCAGTCTGGTCCAGAAGCTGTGTGTCCCTGTCTGGGATGGCGGCTGCAGGCACTGTTCTGGTCCGGACACTATTGGTGCAGCCCTCTTGAAGGACGAGGGATCCCTCCAGTTTTGTCAGTCTAGCTAGGGATAACTGGTTGATCCTTGGCATAGCATCTGAGGGCTGCCATAATGGCTCTCTGGCTTTTGTAGGTCTGAGGATGCAGCTGTGTGCCCCAGTGCTCTAGGGGTACTCAATAATGGTGGCTGAGCACAGTGCTCCTGCCTGCATTAGAAAGCTAGAGCCTATAGTCTGCATGAATCCAGAAAGTCTTTTGGTGTTGGGTGTCCTGAGCGTTAGACCTGATGATCCCCCCCCCCGCTGATTCCTCCTGCCAGGGACACCCAGTATTTGCTTTGGGGACCACTGTTCTGTCTGGGGTGGTGAGTAGAACCCACAGGCACAGACACCCGCCCGAGGCTCCACGTTTCTGGCCTTTGGGAGCCTGGGTGTCTGCCTAAAGTGGGTAATTTTCCAGAGATCCTTTTGGGGTGGTGGTATCAGCTGAGATCAGACCAGCCGTTTCCCTCCCTGTGGGTTTGTACCTGACAGTGAAACTCAGTCTCTGGTGCCCTAGGGCCCACAGTTTTATCTGAGTTGGTGAATCAGGCATGCAGGCAGACCTCTGTGCAGACATCTGGGTCCCTGGCTCTGGCTCCTGGCTGGCTCCTGGGGTGCCCGAGGAACCCGAGTCTTTTCCATGGATGTCTGAGTGACCTAAGGTAGGTCCCAATTGTTTCCTGCTCCGTGGGGTTATCTCTCGACTGGAAAATCCAGTCTGTGATGTTATGGGCCCACAGTTCAGTCTGAGACAGTGACCTCCCTATCAGTGGACTTGGAGAGGGGCAGGGAGGAAAAAATGAAGGGAGGGTGGGTTTGGGAGGGAATGAGAGAGGAGGCTACAGTAGATATACAAAGTGAATAAAATGCAATTTATAAGAAATAAATTAAATTTTTAAAAATGAAATAAATAAGTAAAAAGTTTGCTGTAAAAAATGACAGTCATGAAAATTTATTTCCTGTTTTGAGCTTTGTATTTGTAACTTTTCATAATTTTTGATTTTTTTTTCATAATTTTTAAGACTGTGTCATTTGAACATCTCTGAAATTGTCATTGTCATTACCTGAGGAAAGTGTAAACTGTGTAGTAAAAAAAAAGTGTAAAAGTGTAAACTGTGGGGCAAATGAAAAGTCAGTAACCAATTATCTCCCCAAGTGTCATAATCAGGATGTCAAGTGAGTGAGGTTTAACAAGTTCTTCCTCACCTATGAAGAGAATGTCACACATCTAGGGAGTGTCACAGCTATGGGTAGTAAAGGTCATGCATGTGTGTGAGTATATAGATGATTTGAGGATTTCCCCTCTTATAATTACATAACTGTGATACACTTTCATTTCTTTTTCACAGGTGGGATGTACCTTAATGACTGTTTTTGACTTCTGAGTTGGCAGCATAACTGCTCTAATTCTGTGGGGTCAGTGTTAGGTAAAATAAGGGTTATCTACTACCAGTGCTGTGAGAGATGAGGTATGCCTGAAATGGATACTCACTGACTAATTGGAAAATGGTGTGCACAGTTTTTACTGAACAGATACATGTTTCACTTTACAGATGGGCTCTAGAAAAATTTCACCATGGTAGCCCCAAAGAACCTATAATTTCATCATTGTGGACAGCTTATTTCTACAATTTTAAATTCAACACTGTATCATACTTAATTGTAATACATTAAACCAAGAAAAAAATGAAACTGCAAAGGAGACACTCTGTAGGTGGATTTATGAATGTATCAACTGTCCTGGCTAGTTTTATGTCGACTTGACACAAGCTAGAGTTATCAGAGCTGAGGAAGCTCTATGTTGGATACCTTACAAAGTTAAAATGGAAATGGTTATATTTTTACTACATTTTAGCAGGTACACACTGCTGAAGAATCCTTTAAGTACTGATGTATTGATACTTAAGGAAAAGCTTAGAGAGAGAGTAGTTTGAGCTGTTGGTACAGCAGGGTTTGTAATATGATATTTTAACCCCTAGAGCCAGGCACACTGTTTTGAGAAAGAATGGATGATTATTGTGGTTATTTTTACTCTTCCTACAAATAATAAAAATGCATTAAAAATTTGCAAATAGACAAATAATTAAGCATCTCATGACTCCAAATGAGGATAAAAATAATGAATCTCAGAATCCCCAAGTGGCCAACTCTAGATCTAATTACATATTTTATAACATTGTGAAGAACTGTGACCTATTTTCTTTTTACTTCATAAAATAAACATTTAAAATTAGTGCTAGGGACTGGAGTGTGGACTTAGTGGTTAATAGTGAGTGTGGCAGCCAGGCACAGTGGCACACACCTGTAATCCCAACACTTGATTGAGGCAGAGGCATTTCAATCACTGTGATTTTGAGGCCAGCCTGATCTACAAAGTAAGTGCAGGCCAGCCAGGGTTACACAGAGAAACAATGTCACGAAATAAATAAATTAATAAAATATAAACAATAAATAAATACTGTATTTTTAAAGAGATTATGCTACTTTTATAGATGATCCAAGTTTGGCTCTGAAAACTGATACAAACACTAATGATAACTCCTTTTGTAAGGTTGGCTAACTATATTGTACTTTCCCCTTGATATTTATTCACAGGAGGTACCTGCATCTGCTAAATGTCTCCAGAACCTAAATAGAAAGATTTATGGATCATGTTTCTATATTCTAAAGTCAAATGGTCCTCAACATACCCAAACATATTGACTGCCCCCATTCTTGCAAGTCCTTATCGAATGAGGCAAGCTAAGAAAAGAAAAGAACTACCTATGATTGAATCATATGACTTTCTTCATTAAGAATAAAGGTGCTCTGAATGAGGATTGAACATCTTCGCTCGGATCCTCCTTGTTTAGCTTCTTTTGGTGTGCAGGTTTTAGTATATCCTATATTTTATAGCTAATAACCACTTATGAGTGATTATATACTATGTGTGTCTCTGCTTCTTGGTTAACTCACACAGGATGATCTTTTCTAGTCTTATCCATTTACCTGCAAATTTCATGATTTCCTTGGTTTTTTTTAACTTTTTTATTTTGTATTAATTACACTTTATTCATTTTGTATCCCCCCATAAGCACCTCCCTTCTCCCCTCCTGATCCCACCCTCCCTCCTGTTTCTGCATGCATGCCCCTCCCCAAGTCCACTGATAGGGAAGGTTCTCCTCTCCTTTGTGATCTTAGTCTATCAGTTCTCATCAAAAGTGGCTGCATTGTCCTCTTCTGTGGCCTGGTAAGGCTGCTCCCCCCTCAGGAGGAGGTGATCAAAGAGCAGGCCAATCAGATTATGTCAGAGGCAGTCCTCTCTTCCATTACTAGTTTTTTACTGCTGAGTGGTATTCCATTGTGTAAATGCACCACAATTTCTGTAATATTCCTCAGTGAATAACATCTACAGTTGTTTCCAGATTCTGGCTATTAGAAACAAAGCTGCTACAAACATGGTTGAGCAAATGTCCTTGTTGTGTACTTGAACCTCTTTTGGATATATGTGTAGGAGTGCTATAGCTGGATGTTGAGGTAGCACAATTTCTAATTTTCTGAGATTTTATTTCCAAAGTTGTTGAACAAATTTACATTCCCACCAACAATGGAGGAGGGTTCCCCTTTCTCCACATCCTCTCCAGCATGTGTTGTCACTTGAATTTTTGATTTTAGCCATTCTGAGGAGTATAAGGTGAAATCTCAGGGTCGTTTCGATTTGCATCTTCCTGATGGCTAAGGACGCCGAGCAGTTCCTTAAGTGTTTATCTGCCATCAGATATTCCTCCATTTAGAATTCTGTACCCCATTTTTAGTTGGATTGAAGGACAAACATGATAGACATTGGAAGAAGGAGAAGACAGGGAACAGGACAGGAGCCTACTACAGAAGGTCTCTAAAAGACTCTACCCAGCAGTGTATCAAAGCAGATGCTGAGACTCATATCCAAACTTTGGGCAAAGTATAGGGAATCTTATGAAAGTAAGGAGATAGAAAAACCTGGAGGGGACAGGAGGTCCACAGTGTGACCAACAGAACCAAAAGAAAAAATTACTTGGTCTAGGGGGTCTTAAAGAGACTGATATTTCAAACAAGGACTATGCATGGAGAGGACTTAAGCCCCTTCTCTGATGTAGCCCTTAGAATCAGTCTACAAGTGAGTCATCTAGTAAGGTGATGACAGGGACTGTCTCTGACATGAACTAGGTGGCAGGCTCATTGATCACCTCCCCCTGAGGGGAGAGCAGCCTTACCAGGCCACAGAGGAAGACAATGCAGCCAGTCCTGATGAGACCCAAAAGGTTAGTGTCAGATAGAAAGGGAGGAGGACCTGCCCTATCAGTGGACTACAAGAGGGGCATAGAGAGAGTAGAGGGAGGGAGGGTGGGACTGGGAAGAGGAGACAACATGTGAAGGGGCCACAGCCTGGATATAAACTGAATTATTTAAAGACGCCTGTGCCCAGATATATTAGGTCCTTTTGGAGCTCCTGTTCTCTCCTTGTCATACTAACTCCCCCTTCTTTTACATAATTCCCTGCACTCTGCCGAAGGTTTGGTTATGAGTCTTAGTATCTGCTCTGCTACACTGCTAGGTAGAATCTTTTAGAGGCCCTCTGTGGTAGGCTCTTGTCCTTTTACTTGTTTTCTCCTACTTCCCATGTCCACCCTATTTGTTTTTCTAAGTGAGGATTGATCATCTTACCCCAGGGTCTTCTTTCTTGTTTTTCTTATTTAGGTGTACAGACTTTGGCATTTTTATCTTATCTTATATGTCTAGTACCCACTTATAAGTGAATGTATACTGTGTGTGTCTTTCTGCTTCTGGGATACCTCACTCAGGATGATCTTTTCTAGATCCCACTGCAAATTTCATGATTTCCTTGTTTTTAATTGCTAAGTAGTATTCCATCGTGTGAAAGTACCACAATTTCTGTATCCATTCCTCCGTTGATGGACATCTGGGTTGTTTCCAGGTTCTGGCTATTACGAATAAAGCTGTTACAAACATGGTTGAACAAATGTCCTTGTTGTATGCTTGAGCATCTTTTGGATATATGCCAAGGAGTGGTATAGCTGGATCTTGAAGAAGTACTATTCCTAGTTGTCTGAGGGACCATGTATGGATATAACTTAGAATATTGCTCGGATGTGGCCAATGGTAGCTCAGTATCCAAGTGAGTTTCCTAGTAAGGAGGACAGGGGCTGTCTCTAACATGAACTCAGTGGCTGGTTCTTTGATCTCCTCTGTTCCCATGGAAGAGCAGCCTTGCTAGGTCACAGAGGTGGACATTGCAGCCAGTCCTGAATAAACCTGATAAACTAGGGTCAGATGGAAAGGAAGGAGACCTCCCTTATCTGTGGACTTGGAAAGGGACAAGGAGGAGATGAGGAAGTGAGGGTGGGGTGGAGGGATTGAGGGAGCAGGCTACAGTTGGGATACAAAGTTAATAAGCTGTAACTAATATTATAAAAAAAGAACCTCCCCTATCAGTGGACTTGGGGAGTGGCATGCATGCAGAAAGGGGAGGGAGAGTGGGATCGGGAGGGGAGGAGGGAGGGGCTTATGGGGGGATACAAAATGAATAAAGTGTAATTAATAAAAAAATTAAAAAGAAATTATGAGACAAAAAAAAGAAGCCTCTGCAATCACAAACTCAGAAGTACACAGGAACCCAATACTATAAGGTAATTAAATTTCACTATAACAGTTATACCCTAAAACTATAAAAAATAAAAATTAAACTGAATAAATTGTAATAAATAAATAAGAAAGAAAGAATAAAGGTGTTAAGTGTTCTAATTGTGGTAGTATGAATGAAAATTATCCTCTGTGGAGTTGGGATTTTTAACGTTTGGTACCCAGTTGATAATGCTATTTTGGAAAATTTTATGAGGTGTAGCCTTGGAGTAAGAAGTGCATCACTGGAGGTGGGCTTTAAGATTTCATAGCCTCACCCCCTTCCACTTTAATACTTCTACATAATGCTTATAGTTGAAGATGTGATCCTTCAACTTCCTCCTTCTGCTGCAATGTATATTGTTTTCTGATATTATTCTCACCATGATGCACTCATATCCTATAGTAACTATACCTAAAAAAATAATAATAACTCTATCATCTTTACATTGCCTTCAGTTTCTTTGTTTTATTACAGCAAGAAAAAAAGGTGTCTAATGTACAAATCAGAGTTAACAGGTAATGGTACAAAATAATGAAGAGTAAAATGTTCACAGTAAATTTCATTTTTTAATGTTTGTATAAAACTAAAAATACCTGGATCATTGGCATCAATATATTTGTCAACAACCATTTTAATACAATGATTATTTGATTATTTTAATTCAGTTTATGCTATGGATTACATTGTTTTCTATTTATTATACATTAATAATGATTATAATATTAGCTTGTAAACATATAGTAAAGATACAATAAAATAAAAATTATGTAATTATAAATTATGTTTTAATCCTGACCATCATCATTGCCCTGCTTATTTTCTGCATTAACAGGAAACTTTAACTTTGTATATGCTTTCACAGAATTTAACAGAATTTGTGAAAACATTAGACTAAAATTAGATCAGTGTGTATCTTTAATGACATAACCATTTCTTTTAATATTCTTTCCAGAAATACAGAGACTTACAAAAGCTTTAAGGTTTTAAATATCTAAAATGAAACAGTTGATGGTTAATCCAGTTTGTATAAAATAAATCAATAGATAAAAATTTGTGTACTTATCAGATTGTAGGGATCTCTTGGAAATCAAAGTAGGGGCACTGGATTGTCTGTATGTAAATCTTGTATCATGAGAAACGCCTGTATACAGATATTAATATGTGGTTGGTTAATATTCTCCATTAATTTAATCATTTTAATCTGGTTATGTGATGACAATTGAAATGATATAAAGCTTTTGGGAGTTAGATATGTAGTTACGCACAAGCAGAGTTTAGAAACTAGTGTTCCTTATCTCCTGAGATGACCAAGAATTGTCTGAATAAAGAGAAGGAAGACTGTCATGATGATTACCATTTAAAAACTAAAATCATATTTTGGAAAAAGAGGAGGTTTTTTTGTTGTTGTTTCCATTTGTTAGTAAGATGATACATCTCCAAGGAGTCTAGGAGAGGCAAAATTGGAACAGTGAAAAGCAAAACATTAAACAGAAATATAAGAGATGAACCTTCCCATTGCTTCTCTTTTAATAAACCTGTAATAGGTATCACAAAGGATTTGAAAATAAAGCCAGGAGCACTTATGTGTATCTGCAATGCTAGTCTTTGAAAATCAGAGGTATTTTCAGCTACAAAGTGAGTTCCTGGTCAGCCTTGACTGAATGAGAAATTACACATAAACAGAGAAAACAAGAATAAAAAGTGAACAATACTCTAAATTATTAGATTGTCACAATAAAAAAAGAATAAAATATTTACATTAAAATCTCTATGCTGTAATTAAAACATCCAATTGGTTAAAGTTGGTTATATTGATAAATAGTTAAATAAATAAATGTTAATTTTATCCAGATTAATGATTTAAGAAGCAGGATTTCTTGGCAACAGTTACATACATACACACATATGCAATGTATTTTTCTTTTTAGTTTCTTAAAACAAATACAGTATATTCTATTTATTTGTGATTTATTTATGTCTCCTAACAATCAAAATGACTCAGTGAAACAGACCTGCATATATTTACAACTTAAAAAACAATGAAGAAAAAAAAAGAGAAAGAGGAAATATAACACATTTGTAAAACAACTATTAACATAAGACAAAGACTGAAAGCAGCCAGAAGTCTTTTTTCCAAGTCTACTCTGTTATACATGGAGAAATTGCTTATTATATATTAAGGTCTAGTCCCTGAGGTCTAGTTGAACATTCCTTTTAATTGAACAAATTATTTCATAGGTAAAAAAATAAAGAAAAAAGAAAAAAAAATGAAAGATCTGAAAAATGTCTGGATCTAGGCATATAAACAAATCCCTTATTATTACATGACCTATTTTTTTCCACCAGTCCAGAAAGGAATCAACTGAATCATGTTCAAAGTCTCCTTACATGTAACAGTGTCAGTATCTATGATGGATTCTCCATTTGTAGGGAGAACTATACTCTAGTCATCTACCTTTAAAACCATAACAGTCTCCAAGCCTTGGCATTGCATATTCCTGTCTCACCAATAAAAATGAACTTCTAAGCATGTTTTATGACTCTGAAAGCTCGATGTACTTACTTCTGAAAAAAAAAAACAATGAAGAAAGATAATTAATGAATACTGTCAAATTTGAGTACAAGGAGAAAAAGTGACACTTCAAATTAAATAAGCTGTTGACAAACTCACTCCTATTTCCTCTTAGGTACACCTTCTTATGAGAGAACTCTGTGATGTGTTCGAGTTAGATGAAACATAAACAAGTACATTAACTAAAAGTGCTTTCCAGGAAGTTTATAGTCAATACTTTTAAAACAAGTGATGTTATAAATTACTCATATCATAAAAATAATTTAAATATCAAATAGTGTTTAAGTAGCATCATAAAAGTTAATGAATGTCCTTGCTACTGGCTTTTAAATTTCCTGGATAATAGTTAAACTGTTTTTTTGCTAGGCACAGAGGTTCTTCTGTTTACAGAAGAGCACTGTGGGAACTAGGAATTTCAAGTACTTGGTGTTGTCTCCTCAAAGGGAAAGAGGTAAATCCTTCAAAAGGCTAAGAGGAGATATAGTTAGTAGCCTGGTGACCTTTGTGCTGTGTAGCTGAGACCACAACCTTCACTCCTTCTTAAAACTCAGATAACTCCAAACTAAAATTTAAGAAATTATAGCATGTTTTTCTCAATAACTTCCATATGAAAGAATGAAGAGCAGTTTGAAACTGTGTAGTAAGTACTTCTAGAATCTCATTTCAATGAGATTCTAATGACTTATTTCTAATGATAAATGGCTCTTGGCCAAACAAAACAAACCAAACAAACAAACAAAAACAAGGACACCTGAATCATAAGTCATTTCCTGGGTGGAAACATGACATTCTAAACTGCCTAAAAAAGATCATAAAGTTACTACTTTCCAGGATATTCTCTTGTAGAGAACAAAAACACTCCCTTGTCCCCTGTAAATTCTTTTATTTTATTTTATTAATTACACTTTATTCATTTTGTATCCCCCCATAAGCCCCTCCCTTCTCCCCTCCTGATCCCACCCTCCCTCCCCTTTCTGCATGCATGCCATTCCCAAAGTCCACTGATAGGGGAGGTTCTCCTCTCCTTTGTGATCTTAGTCTATCAGTTCTCATCAAAGGTGGCTGCATTGTCCTCTACTGTGGCCTGGTAAGGCTGCTCCCCCCTCAGGGGGAGGTGATCAAAGAGCAGGCCAATCAGATTATGTCAGAGGCAGTCCCTCTTCCCATTACTATGTAACCCACTTGGACACTGAACTGCCATGGGCTACATCTGTGCAGGGGTTCTAGTTTATCTCCACGAATAGTCCTTGGTTGGAGTATGAGTCTCTGAGAAGTTCCCTGTGTTCAAATTATCTTGTTCTGTTGCTCTGCTTGTGGAGTTCCTGTCCCCTCCAGCTCTTACTATTTCCCACTTCTTACATAAAATTCCATTCACCTCCCGGGAGGTGGGGACCACCAGGTTGCCTAAGGAGGGGTGAACTGGCCCAGGTCGGAAATGGAGCAGGTCAAAACTCCCGTGCTGATCAGCTCTGTAAATTCTAATCGACCTGTCAATCACCTGAATAGTTGAACACCATCAAGAAATGATGTCACCATTCCAAAAGGAAAAGAGATGGACATCAGAAGAAGAAGAAAACAGGAAACAACCTAGAAACCTGCCACAGACAGCCTCTGAAAGGCTCTGCCCAGCAGACTATCAAAGCAGACGCTGAGACTTATGGCCAACTGTTGTGTAGAGTGTGTGGAATCTTATGTAAGAAGTGGGAAATAGTAAGATCTGGAGAGGACAGGAACCCCACAAGGAGAGCAACAGAACCAGAAAATTTGAACACAGGGGTCTTCCCAGAGACTCATACTCCAACCAAGTACCACGCATGGAGATAACCTAGAACCCCTGCACAGATGTAGCCCATGGCAGTTTAGTGTCCAAGTGGGTTACATAGTAATGAGAAGAAGGACTGCCTCTGACATAATCTGATTGGCCTGCTCTTTGATCACCTCCCCTTGAGGGGAGAGCAGCCTTACCAGGCCACAGAAGATGACAATGCAGCCACTCCTGATGTGATCTGATAGGCTAAGATCAGAGGAAGGAGAGGAGGACCTCCCTTATCAGTGGACTTGGGGAAGGGCATGAGTGAAGAAGGGGGAGGGAGGGGCTTATGGGAGGATACGAAGTATAATTAATAAAATAAAATTTACAAAAAAAAGAATTGATGTCTCTTTAAGAGATTTTAGAAAACAGTATAAAGCAAACCTTAAAAGATAGGTTGACACAGTAGTCTCTGTGGCTATTGCCAACTCTCCTCATGAAATTGTTTCCTCAATAAAGTTCTCTAGTCTCTACCCACTGCACAGTTTTTATGTCCAGAAGTATGTTTTTTTCTTTCTTTTTTCCATAGTGGTTTCCATTCTGTTATCTTTATGCACTCTATCCCTCTATAAAAGTTTAGTGCCAAAAATTTAACATAAACACTGTCCTATTTCCAAAGCTATGCAGAATTCTTAGAAAGTAGAATTGGGTTCATAAAGTCATTTTAAACACTATTTAAACGCCTTTGATCACTTTGAATGCCCACTCTTTTGTGATATTCATATTACTCTGTAATAAATGTGCCTACTTTCTATAACATGTTGTCATTTAAGAAAACATATATTAAAGCTTAGTGATGTTTTTAGAGGTAGCATGCTTGAGTAGATTATGAGAGGACCTTGATTACTGGCATTGAATTTCCACAGTGCTCAAAAAAATCCATCAAGCTCGATGAAACTTATTAAACTTAAGGATTGCAGGGGATGAACTAAGGAAGATGATAGAAAAGTAGAGCAACAACGTTTAGTGCGGCATTTTAAAATTGATGAGTGATTTTATAGAAATACTTAAAATTAGAAGATGAACATTGCAAATGCAAATGACTGTCACATTCTAGAAAACTTAAAGATCTTGTCAGTGGCTTCAGTCATCGAGAATGATAAGACAGGTGACTGTCCACATAGTTAGTGATGTTCCTTAGTTGTTTTCCTGCGACCTGGAATGTTTCATGCTGCCCCTTTCACAGCTCTCACGAAAAAATGAGCCTCATTGTGCTGGTATTCCACTCTTCTTCATTACCTGCTGCTGAAAAGCTTCCATAGTTAGTAATGGTCCCAGAGCTCCTGTTGAGTCAACAGTCATTCTCATTATTGACTGGTTTGTAGGGTTCTAGTCTATTACCTGAGAAAACTGTTTTCTTAATCTTGGAAAAATTCATTGTTCCCTTTGGAAAAATGTTTTTATGTGAAACGTAATTTGTTCAAAAACACCACACTGAAAGTTATATCCCATAAATCACAGCTGGATCACTTAACTGAGAAGTTTTGCATAAGCCCAAAGGATTTCTTGTTGTAGTTTTTAGTTACAAATATTCAATGTTAATATAAATATCTAAATAAAAACATAACTTAACCAAACTTTGAGACAGTATTTCACATAGTATCATACTTATGAATTGTATTGTTCTGAAGAGACACCATCACCACAGCAACTCCTAAAAGGAAAATATTTAAATAGGGCTGACTTAAAATTTCAGAGGTTCATTCCATTATTGTCATGGTGGGAATCATGGCAGAGTACAGGCAAAGATGATGCTGAAGAAGGAGCTAAGAGTTCTTGATTCCCAGGAAAAAAAAAAAAAGACTTCAAAGACTGGCTCCACAGAGACAGATTTTCTCTAACAAGGCCGTACCTACACCATAATGGCTATACCACCTAAAAGTGTCATCCCTTATGGGCCAAGCATTCAAATGCATGAGTCAATGGGACCATTCCTATTCAAATCAACACAAATTACTCCACACAAAAAAATGTATTTTATACAAAAGAAAATTATTGATACTTCTTATTCTTTAATATTAGAAGAAAGCAAAGAAATATATAATTACACTCTTTACAAAGATGACTTCAAGAAAACACAGAGAGATGAAGGAATGGATGGATAAGCGGACAAATGATAGATATTTGACCTACAGATAGATAGATGATAGATAGATAGATAGATAGATAGATAGATAGATAGATAGATAGATAGATGATAGATAGTTGGATGATAAAAGATTTGCCAGGCAAATTAGCTCATACACTCATACGAGTGTAAAAGGTAAGAAGTCACTCCAATGGCAATCTTCAAAATAGAACTTGATAACTTTATTCAATAGCAACCCAATGAACACAGAACTTAGGCAGTCCCATTAGATCTAACGGTCAGCCAAAACCTAAGCTTGAGGTTGAAAACCAAGAAAGTCACTGGTGCTAGTTCTTGAGTACTGATGATCAAGGGTCAAAGTATGTCCTTACAATGAGAGTGATGTGAGGCAAGAATGGAAAGGCGAGACGGGAGGAGGAAAGAAGGAAGAAAGGAAGAGAGGGAGGTAGGGAAGTAGGCAGGGAGGCAGGGAGCAAATGAATGGGAACACACAGAGACAGAGTGACAGAGACACAGAGATAGAGACAGAGAGACAGAGGAAGATCCCTTGAGAATGGATTTAACTTTCTAACTTTCAGCACTAATTCAAATGGTAGAAACATTGTCATAGCTGTAACCAGATATTGAGGTTTACCACATATCTCTTTATCCATTAATTCAACCATGGTTTTATCTTGGAGTGATGGAATCATAAAAAAATTGTACACAGACATCTTTTAATTTGTTATATTGATTCAACTAATTCTTATTTGAAATTTGGCTCATATTTCCTTCTCTACATTCCCTGTTTAAGAATACAACAATTTCCTAAGTACTAATATAGTGTATTAGCGAGAAAAAAATATTGTTTAGTAACAAAATTTCACTGAATTTCCTTGGCTTTAAGCCACAAAGCCTTTGACTAATGAATTTTCAGAGAGGAGAGATGTGAAAAACAAAATAAAATTACTTTTGGTATGCATTATATTTATGATCCAGTCACTAACTAATTTATGCGTACATAGCACAGAACTGAAGTTGAAGGTACAATAAATTTTATAAGGTTTTTGTCAAAGTATGATATCTCAGTCTTCCCACACATGATGAAAGATGGAGCTTTGGAAGGATCCAGTGAATTCCACTCAGTTCTGTAAATGTAATGTGTAAAATGTTCTTTGAAATTACTCACTTAGAGACACATGATGATGGTAGTGAATCAGTGTAAAAGGATACATGCTGACACAAAACATCAATTTAATGTACATTTAAAATAATGACACAGCTCCCTTTAAACAACCAATTTCCACATCCTTGCTCTCTTGTACAGTCTTCTATGTGACTACTTAGTTTAATTTGTATAATGAGGTGAGTAAATAGAACAGAGAAGGAATAATAGAATAATACTGTTAATTTGTGAGTTAACTTTTCAAAGTTTATTCACATAAGCAAAACGTTCACCAAATAAATCTATGGATATTTGCTGCTCTCTGAAACAGATGTGCTGGATCATGGGGTTGAAAGTCATTCAATCTAAACCGTTTCTCAAGCTCTCCTCCAGAATTGTTGCATAGCACAAGAAACAGCCCTTCAGACTGGTCAGTTAATTGACCAGGATGTTGTGCTTTTAATTCCATTGCATATCCCAAGTCCTTTTGAAAAATCTGGTGACTGAGGATAAGCAGCTGCTTTATAAAAAAATAATTCTCTGATCATTTGAATATATCCACAAAAGGAATTTTAATTTGCATAACATGACTAGTACTGTCATCATGTAATAAATAAACTATTATCAAATGTTTATTTTTACATGCACTCTGGTTAGAAACCAGTTCCCAAAATTGGATATCATCTTATGTTATGGCTTTGAAAATAAGGAGGCATTGTAAATTACCTCTTTAGTGCTCTATGAGAAATAATGTCAAGGTGAATGGTGTCAATAAGAAGATTATGTTGGGGGGCTGAAGAGATGGCTCAGTAGTTAAGGGCACCAGCTGCTCTTCCAAAGAACCTGGGTTAGATTCCCGGCACTCACTTGGCAGCTCACAACTGCCTGCAACTCCAGTTCCGGGGCATCTGACACATTCACACACACACACACACACACACACACACACACACACAGAACCAGACAGAACACCAACGTACATAAAAATAAAAATAAATAAATCAATTGTTAAAAAAAATAGTACTTGAAGTCCTAGCAAGAGCAATAAGACAAGTAAGGGAGATCAAGGGGATAAAAATTGGAAAAGAAGAAGTCAAAGTCTCACTATTCGCAGATGACATGATAGTATACATGTGTGACTCCAAAAATGCAACCCGAGAACTCCTTCAGCTCATAAACACCTAGAGCAAAGTGGCTGGATACAAAATTAACTCAAAAAGATCAGAAGCCCTCCTCTATCCAAGAAAAAAGGGCCAAGAAAGAAATCAGGAAAACACCCTTCACAATACCCACTAATAACATAAAGTACCTTGGGGTGACTCTAACCAAGCAGGTGAAAGACCTGTTTGAACAAAAAACAACTTCAACTCTGAAGAAAGAAATTGAAGAAGACATCAGAAGATAGAAAGATCTCCTGTGCTCAAAGATTGGTAGGATTAACATAGTGAAAATGGCCATTCTGCCAAAAGTAATCTACAGATTCAATGCAATTCCCATCAAATTACCAACACATAAAAACAGAAATGAGGATCAATGGAACTGAATAGAAGACCCAGAAATAAACCCACACACCTATGAATACTTCGTTTTTGACAAAAAAAAAAAAAATCCAAAACCATTCAATAGAAAAAAGACAGCATCTCCAACAAATGGTGCTGGTACAACTGGATGTCTATCTGCAGAAAAATGAAAAGGGATCCATATTTATCACCCTGCACAAAATTAAAACCAAGTGGATCTAAGACCTCAACATAAAACCAGATACACTAAATCGGTTAGAAGAAAAAGTGGGAAAGAGCATTGAACTCATTGGCACAGGAGACAACTTTTTAAACAGAACACCAACAGCACAGGCTCTAAGAGCAACAATCAATAAATGGGACCTCATGAAACTGAAAAGCTTCTGTAAAGCAAAAGACACCGTCATCAAAACAAAATGACTGCCTACAGATTGGGAAAGAATTTTCACCACCCTTTATCTGACAGAGGACTAATATCCAGTATATATAAAGAACTAAAGAAGCAGAAAAGCAACAAACCAAGTAATCCAATTAAAAAAATGAGGAACTGAGCTAAACAGAGAATTCTCGAAAGAGTAACATCTAATGGCAGAGAAACACTTAAAGAAATGCTCAACATCATTAGCCATCAGGGAAATGCAAATCAAAACGACCCTGAGATTTTACCTTATACCCATCAGAAAGGCTAAGATCAAAAACTCAAATGACAACACATGCTGGAGAGTTTGTGGAGAAAGGGGAATCCTCCTCCATTGCTGGTGGAAATGTCAACTTGTACAACCACTTTGGAAATCAATGTGGCACTTTCTCAGCCAATTTGGAGTACTGCTTCCTCAAGATCCAGCTATACCACTTCTAGGCATATATCCAAAAGATGCTCAAGTACACAACAAGAACATTTGTTCAACCATGTTTGTAGCAGCTGTATACATAATAGCCAGCACCTGGAAACAACCCAGATGTCCATCAATGGAGGAATGGATACAGAAATTGTGGTACTTTTACACCATGGAATACTACTTAGCAATTAAAAACAAGGAAATCATGAATTTTTCAGGCAAATGGTGGGATCTATAAAACATCAACCTGAGTGAGGTATCCCATTAGCAGAAAGACACATACAGTATATACTTACTTATAAGTGGGTACTAGACCTATAAGATAAGATAAACATACTAAAATCTGTAGACATAAAGAAGATAACAAGAAAGAGGGAAGGGCTAAGATGATCAATTCTCACTTAGAAAGACAAATGGGATGGACATGGGAAGTAGGAGAAAACAAGTAACAGAACAGGAGCCTATGATAGAGGGTCTCTGAAAGACTCTACCTAGCAGTGTATCAAAGCAGATGCTGAGACTCATAACCAAACCTTCTGCAGAGTACAGGGGAGTTAGTATGACCTAGAGGGGACAGGAGCTCCACAAAGACCAAATATATCAGGGCACAGGGGTCTTTTATGAGACTGTTTCTCCAACCAAGGACCATGCATGGATATAATCTAAAACCCTTGCTCAGACATAGCCCATGTGTTTCCCCTAGTAAGGGGGACAAAGGTTATCTCTGACATGAACTCAATAACTGTCACGTTGATCTCCCCCTCCCCGCCAGGGAGCAGCAGCCTTCCTAAGCCACTGAAGAGGATATTGCAGCCAGTCCTGAAGAAACTTGATAAGTTAGGGTCAGATGGAAAGGGAGGAGGACCTCCCCTATTAGTGGACTTGGAAGGGGGCAGGGAGGAGATGAGGAAGGGAGGGTGGGATTTGGAGGGAATGAGGGATTGGGCTACAGCTGGGATACAAGTGAATGACCTGTGATTAAAAAGTAAAAATAAAAATAAAAAAGAGTATATTGGGTAAGGATTGCTTCCTATCTGGAGTGTATGTTTTTGTTCCCTTCAAAATCCAACTCTTTAAAATCACCTATCTTTCATTCACACTAAGTCATCTCTTATAGAGGTGTTTGGTTCATAAAAATGTGGTCAGAAACTAAGCTGAAAATCTGGCTCAAACACTGAGGAAAAATCTAGCCATTTAGAGAAAGTATTTGTTTTTCTATCAACTGAAAAATTTCCTCAAATTCTGCCATGAGAGAGACAGTTCAGTCAAAACTTTCATGCAACACATTGCCAAATATTTGCCACAGAAGTGTGTACTGAAAAGCATTACTGGAAAAACTGGGTAACCATGGAAATACAGACCATAGATTCATTAACATAGATTCATAGACTCATTCAAAAAAAGCATATGTTAAATTTGAGTTATTCTAAACCACACTCCAAATATTAAAATTAAATGATATGGGTCAAGTAGATGCTATGTTGTTTATAGGTTTAATAGGGCAACATGATTAGGCTACAGACACAGTCACATTTATGTCATGTGAATATTTGAGACCTAACTTGAAATTTACATTATTCTTCTTTCATTTGTATATGTAGTGTAAATCAGGCAATAGTGTTTTTGCAATTTTTAAGTTGTTCAAATACACTTGAGGAAGACAAAAATATTATAGATTTATAATATATTATATGTATTACATATGTATGTATTATATATGTATATATGCACACATATATAGATATATACATACATATATACATATATGCATACATATACATATATGTATATATGCACACATATATACATATATGCATATATATACATATATATGTACAGTTCCATACCCACAACCCTCTTAACTTGTAATATATACATATACATGTATATAATATGTAATATATATATATATTACAATATGTATATATATTACAAGTTAAGAGGGTTGTGGGTATGGAAATAAAAAACCAAAAGGCATGGGTGAATTTCACATGTTATTTTGTTAATTAATTGATTGTGTTCTGAGAGTTAAGAAGGTCAATTTAAATAGAGTTGGCAGGTTAAAAGAGGGTCAAGAATCCTGGCTGTTCAATAAACATATTTTTAGTTACCTCATATGCAAATATCCAATTATATAAATACATACACACATATATATATATCTTATGTGTAAATCAGGCTCCTACTTTAGGCATAAATATTAATGGAATCTTGCTTACATAGATTGATAAAGGGAAGGTACATACGAAGCAAAGATAAATGGCCCCTCCCCTCTCAGTGGACTTGCAGAGGGGCGAGGAGTAGATGAGGGAGGGACGGTAGGATTGGGAGGGAATGAGAGAGGGATACAAAGTGAATAAAATATGATTAACATAAAAAATAAAAATTAAATAAAAAAGATAAATGGCTCAAAGTTTAATACTGTATTAATTTCAAATTATCCCACATGCATAATAACTAAGCTTTCAAAGATTAAAACCTCTGTATATACTAATCTTGCAGTGGTTTAAGATATACTATTGCTTACATTATCATACTTTACCTAATTGACTTAATTTCACTTTGATTATTTTCATATTTTGTAATTATTTGAAGGGAATTTCATATATGAGTGCTGCTTGTATATCAGGTCTCCCTTCCTTCCCGTCTTTCCAGCTCTTCTCTTGTCCTCCAAACACCTTAAATTGTTGATTGCTTAGCCTATGTATATATGACATAAATATTATATATTTAAAAATAATTATATATATATTTATAAATATGACCTTCTGAATTAATCTAGCACTACTCATAAGTATGTGGGGTTAGAGTTTACCGCTGTGGTTGGATTCCTTATGAGGAGTCCCTTCTCTGGAGGAGAAAAATAACTGCTGACAGCTCTTCACCTAGAATTTCAGAGATTAATTATCTTTTGTAGTAAAGCTTGCAGATATTATAGTAAAAAGGAAAATGCTTATAGAGATATGATTATTTAAAACATTTTTTTTACTTAAAAATTTGAAAACACCCTTCAAAAGTGCTGTTTATTTTCGGAGTTGACTAATGATTGCAATTTTTTTGTATTATTCACTTCCCATTTTTATATATCAATTGATTTAGCATTTCCAGAGTCATTAAGTCTTCAAAATCATCTTACAACATAATATCTAATAAGAGATCATTACCTGAGAGTGAAATTTAAACACCAACTATATTGATAGATTTCTAATTTACTTTATTATATTTAAATTATAGGCCTTTCCTTTCGATGTGAACATAGAGACACAGCAATCATATTCAAATACAATCTCTCTTTCCATTATAATCTCAGGCTATTCACTCCTCCCCACATATTTTTGTTGAGATTATCCTTCATTCAAATGACACTTAATAGTGACCTGTATTACCAACTCTCACAGTAAATTATCACTGCTGCTATTTCCTGATTATTATTATATGCTCTGAATGCATATTTGATGATATTCACTTGTAGTTTCAACAGTGCATCAAATGCTTTAATACCTTTCATGTTGATAGCAAAAACTCTATAACACACTGTTCATACATCACATCTCCCTCCCTTTACATTCAGGCAAACATTTCATTATTTAGAAAGGTTATTTCATTGCTTACTATAATTGTTCTGCTAACATTAATATTGCTTTAAATTTTTCTTGTCTTTCAGTATGTTCAAATACCACAAGGACGTACATTTCTGTTAATGTTCACTATGAGTAGCTGAACATGTTTTAGTATGGCCCATTTTATCAATCAGATGCTTTAATCTAAAGTTAGCAAGCCAGATTTAGGCTATTATGAATAAAGCTGATACAAACATGGTTGAGCAAAATTCCTTGTATACTTCAGCATCTTTTGGATACATGCCTAGGAGTGGTATAGCTGGATCCTGAGGTAACAACTGTTTCTAATTGTCTGAGAAAGCACCAAATTGATTTCCTTTTTTTTTTTTTTTAAAGAATTAATTTTCTCTTTATTTGTATGTGCTAATAACAGCAAGACAGAGTTACCTCTTGGGAATTCCATTTCATTGCTTCTCTCAGTAACTGAGTTTAACTTCAATGAAATTAAGCTATAATTAAAAGTATGCAGTCAATAGATAGAGCTTAGTTTTAGTTTGTATTTAGTTAGTTTTAGTTTACTAAAAAATATTATTGAGCACCAAGTATATGCTGACAACTGTGTTAGGTATGAAAACATTATTCTACTTTTTCTTTTTTTTTAATTTTATTTTTTTCTTATCAGTTACATTTTATTAACTCTGTATCCCAGCCGTGTCCCGATCCCTCATTCCCTCCCAGTCCCTCCCTCCCTCATCTCCGCTGTGCCCCTTGCCAAGTCCACTGATAGGGGGAACCTCCTCCCCATTCATCCGATCCTGTTTTATTAGGTATCTTCAGGACTGGCTGCAAAGCTCTCCTCTGTGGCCTAACAGGACTGCTCCTCCCTTGGGGGGTGGGGAGGCCAAAGAGCCAGATTGATTTCCAAAGAGGTTGTACAAGTTTACATTCCCACTAGCAATGGAAACCAGAAAGTTTCCTCTTTCTCCACATCCTCTCCAGCATGTATTGTCACTTGAAGTTTTTGATCTTAGCCATTCTGATGGGTGTAAACTGAAATCTTAGGGTCATTTTGGTTTGCATTTACCCGATGACTAAGGACATTGAACATTTCTTTAATTGTTTCTCTGCCATTCGATATTCCTCTATTGAGAAATCTCTGGTTAGCTTTGTACCCCATTTTTTAATTGGATTACTTAATTTGTTGCTGTTCAATTCCTTGAGTTCTTTATATATTCTGGATATTAGCCCTCTGTCAGATATAGGATTGGTGAAGATCCTTTCCCAATCTATTGGCTGTCATTTTTTTCTGATGACAGTGTCCTTTGCTTTACAGAAGCTTTTCAGTTTCATGAGGTCCCATTTATTGATTGCTGCTCTTAGAGCCTGTGCTGTTGGTGTTCTGTTCAGGAAGTTGTCTCCTGTGCCAATGAGTTCAAGGCTCTTCCTCACTTTTTCTTCTATTCGATGTAGTATGTCTGGTTTTACGTTGAGGTCTTTGATTCACTTGGACTTTAGTTTTGTACAGGGTGATGAATATGGATCTATTTGCACTTTTCTGCATGTCGATTTAAACAGTGGA
Organism: Psammomys obesus; assembly: GCF_907164565.1. NCBI lineage: Eukaryota > Metazoa > Chordata > Mammalia > Rodentia > Muridae > Psammomys > Psammomys obesus. The sequence goes on from NW_026596117.1 coordinate 16,169,646, forward strand.
ATACTATTCAGCAGTTAAAAACAAGGAAATCATGAACTGTGCAGGCAAATGTTGGGAAATAGAAAAAAAATCATGCGGAGTGAGGTATCCCAGAAGCAGAAAGACACACGTGTTATATACTCACGTATAAGTGGATAAAAGAACTATAATATAGGGTAAACATACTAAAATCTGTTCAGCTAAAGAAGCTAAGAAAGAAAGAAGACCCTTGGTAAGGTGATCAATCCTCATTCAGAAAGGCAAACGGGAAGAACATCGGAAGAGGGAGAAAACAGAAAACAGGACAGGAGCTTACCACAGAGGGGCTCTGAAAGACTTTAACTAGTTGGGTATTAAAGCAGATTCTGAGACTCAAAACCCAACACTGTGCAAAGTACAGGGAATCTTATGAAAGAAGAAGGAGATAGATAGACCTCGAGGGGACAGGAACTCCACAAGGAGAGCAACAGAACCAAAACGTCTGGGCTCAGGGGTCTTTTCTGAGACTGATATTTCAACCAAGGACCGTGTGTTGAGATAACTTAGAACCCCTGCTCAGATGTATCCCATGGCAGCTCAGTATCCTAGTGGGATTCCTAGTAAGGTGAAGAGGGACTGTCTCTGACATGAACTCAGTGGCTGGCTCTTTGATCACCTCCCCTGAGGAGGTAAGCAGCCTTACCAGGCCACAGAGGAAGACAATGCAGTCAGTCCTGAGGAGAACTGATAGGCTAGAGTCTGATGGAAGGGAGGAGGATCGCCCCTATCAGAGGACTGGCAGAGGGGCCTAGAAGGTAAACAGGGAGGAAGGGCAGGGCGGGATTGGGAGGGGATGAGAGAGGAAGCTACAGCTGGGATATAAAATGAATAAATTTTAATTGATAAAAAAATCAATTAAACAAATAAGAGAAAAAAAAATCATTGAGTGGTCATTAAATAAAGGCCAGCTGTAACAGTTCACTTGCCTTTGGGGTCATGATATTTGCACACCTGGTGCACAGCAAATTCAAACTTAATAGAAAGCAGGAGTCAGACAGAAGTATCCTTTTATTCAACAAATGGTAGCAACTCAAATTTGTATAAAGCTTGGGGCATAAAACAGACCTGATACATAAAAAAATAACATAAAAATTAAATAAAGTTAGCAAGCCCATCAACCTGAAGCACACAGGTACTCAGAGGTATTGCTCTACTGAGAAACAGTACGGATTGAAGGAAGCCATACTTCCCTCTTAGGAGAAACCGCTTCTCTTCCTTCTTTGCTCTATGTCTGTATTTTTTTATATCTGGTAAATGCTTGCTCTGTATCTGGAGCTGAGACTTTATCTCTGCTACCTTAAAATCATTCTGAAGACATGAATAAAAAAATAAAGGCTTGGCTTCATATTTTACTAGTGGGTTGTCATTAGACTTCATGTTTCTTTGGTCTAAATTAGCTCAAAGAGCATATTGTAAATTCTTCCTTAACTGCTAATGTTCTAGTTATTTTAAAATGCACACCTATGAACTTTCTATGTTCATTATGAAATGAAGTTTGTTTTCCAATTTTGAATGGGGAGCTCTATCTTGCTTTTCCAGTCTCCATCTGTTATTTCATGCATGAAACCAAACAAGCAGATGTGTAGCAGGAGAATACACAGCAGGCTTACATGCATGATGTTGCTTGAAGGGAGACCTCGGGTGGTTTAGCAGACATTGGTTTAGCATTTATAACCTGACATTTACTTATTTGCCTTTCACTTTAAGTGTCTTAGCATCCTCAGGTCCTAAAACACTCTTAAATGTTCATGGAGACCATCAGGAGGCAACAGATTAAATCTACTTTTTTGTCATTTTATGTAAATCTAAATCATAGTTGGTTTTATAATCTAGTATTATTTAATACACATGAGTAAAACTTTGTACTACATGGAGTAGACAAGAGTTAAAATAATAGTGACATAGATAAATCATCTGTTACATATATGTAAAGAAAAGTGACTGAGTTAGGAGATGTATATTTAAGTTTTACAAATTTTTGTAACCTTAAACACTTTGCAATTTGCCTTTGTTTTTTATTTTAATTTTTCAAATCCCAGTGGTTTTGATTAACATTTTAGAGTTGCTATGACATGACCAGATTCTTCTCTGTGTGTGCTCCTACATGTGTGTAATCACTGCTCTCTGTTTCACTTCATAAATGCTAACTACAATAGAGGATGTGATGTTTCTAACTTTGGTTTTTAAAAATGCCAAACTAATGTTTAATAACCCATACAGAGTTGATTTTTTCATACTCTGGAGATGAAGACTTAAAGCATTGTATCTTTTGTGGTTGTCTTTCTTCCTCAAATTTGGATTAACTGATTCATCACAACTAAAGGAATGCAGCACATTGAATTATCATTATTCGGAACAAAGCCACGGCATAATGCTGAGGCAGTGTCTCCAGCTTTTCAAGGAGAACACTTTAGAAGACAAAGAAAAGATACTAGCTCAAAACACAAACGTAAGTAAAACACTGGAGTGAATTTCCTCTAAAATAGAAAATGGTTTTCCTAAGGCAGAAATTGTCAAACTTCTATTGAATAAGGCCAAAGGGCAAATGCTTTTCACTTCAAGATATATGTAATTTATGGTGAAATTTCTAAACTTTTGCCATTGACTATGATTATTGTGGATTAAAACAACCATGATGAAATGAACTATGTTTTAATAAAACTGTATTTACAAATACAAAAGGCAGAATGTGTTGTTTTTTTATTGTTATAAACATGGAGGAAAGAGGCGACGATTTTATTTCTTAATTTAGATTATTGGGTTTACCATTAAAATCTTTAGTTTCATTTATGCAAACAGAAGACATGTTTATGTACATATATATGGAGGAATAAAATCTGACTGTGTATCCATGCCACTTTTGCACTTTCATCTGTCCTTAAATTTATTTTCTATACTTTTTAATTTTCTAATAAAAATATAGTTACATCATTTTCCTTTCCTTTTCTTTTCTTCAGCCATTCCCATGCACCTTCCTCTCCAGCTTTATATAAAGCTAAGGAAACTCCCTTAAATTCATGATCCAAATGTAACATATGCACCTATATCGATATAGATGTGTGTGCATGCAAATGTTATATGTACATATGTAATTATTTGTGTGTATATATAGTTTTATAGTTATAGTAATAGTTATAATATAGTTTAGATAATTTAGTAATACATATTGTTTTAGATAATTGCTAAAAATTTGACAGGACAACTTATGATGAATGTATTTAGTGTGTTTCTAATAGTACCTCTACTGTTAGCTATGAAACTGTATTTTTTTGCCAAATACTGTAAAAATTGTTGACACTTGATTTATATCTAACTTTTGATTCATCTTTATTGAGCATCTGTGAACTTTGTAAGAGGATCCAAGCAGTCCTGACAAGACTTAACAAGCTATGGGAAGATGACAACAGTGGAGAACTCCACCTTTCATTGGACTAGGGGAAGGGAATGAAGGGAAGAAAGAAGGAGGGTGAGACTGGGTGAGTTGAACAAGGGTGCTTGAGTCGGGATATATAATGAATATATTGTGAAGGAAAAATTTAAAAATGAATCAGAAACTATATTCTGTAGATATTGTTTGCTTAATTTTATATTTAACAGTTAAAACAGATTTTAAAACGATGTTCAGTATTCTTTAGTCTTTTTATTTTATTTACTTTGTATGCCTGCTATAGTTCACTCTCTCATCCCCTCCCCCCCAATCCTACTAACCCTTGCTCTTCTCCTCCTATGCCTCTACTTTAGTCCATTGATAGGAAAGGATATCCTCCCCTTCTATTTGATCCCAGTCTATCAGGTCTCATCAAGGCTGGCTGCATCCTCTTCTTCTGTAACCTGGCAAGGCTGCACCCTCCAGTGGGAGGTGACCAAAGCCCCAGACACTGAGTTCATGTCAGACACAACCCCTGATACCCTCACTGTGGAACCCTTTTGAAACTGAACACCCTATGGTCTTCCTCTGAACAGGGGTTCTAGGTCCTCTCCATGCACAGTTCTTGCTTGGAGTATCAGTCTGTGTAAGACCCCTGGGCCCCTAAAGAAGCTAAGCAAGAAGGAGGTCCTGGGTAAGATGATCAATCCTTACTCTGAAAGAAAAATTGGATGGACATTGGAAGAAGGAGAAAACAGGAAACAGGACAGGTGCTTAACAGAGTGGGCCTCCGAAAGACCACCCAGCAGGGTATTAAAGCAGATGCTAAGACTCTTAACCAAACTTTGGGCAGAGTTCAGGGAATCCTATGAAAGAAGGAGGAGATACTGGGACCTGGAAAAGACAGGAGCTCCACAGAGCAACAGAACAGAACGAAAATATCTGGGCACAGGTGTCTTTTCTGAGACTGATACTCCAACCAAGATCCATTCATGGATATAACATAGAACCCTGTCACAGATGTTGCCCATGGCAGCTCAGTCTCCAAGTGGGTACCCTAGTAAGGGGAACAGGGGCTGTCTTTGAAATGAACTCAGTGTCAGGCTCTTTGACCATCCCCTCTTTGAGGGGGGCTTTGTCTATTTGCCAGGCCATAGACAAAGATAATGCAGCCAGTTCCGATGAGACCTAAGGTCAGATGAAAGAGGAGGAAGGCCTCCCATATCAGTGGACTTGGAGAGGGGCAGGGAAGAGATGAGGAAGGGAGGATGGGATTGGGAGGAAATGAAGGAGAGGGCTACATTTGGGATACAAAGCGAATAAACTGTAATTAATATAAAATATAAAAATTTAATAAAAACAAGAAAACCCTGGGCCCAGATTTTTTGGTTCTGTTAGTCTCCTTGTGGAGTTCCTGTCCCCTTCCAGTCTTTCCATCTCTCTTTTTTTCCATAAAGATTCTGGCACTCTGCCCAAAGTTTGGCTGTGATTCTCAGTATCTTCTTCGATACCCTGGTGGGAAGAGTCTTTCAGAGGTCCTCTGTGGAAGGCTCCTGTCCTGTTCCTTTTCTTCTCCTACTTCTGACGTCTATCCTGTTTTTCCTTCAGAGTGAGGTTTATAAAACTGAAAACTTTTATAAAGCAAAGGACACTGTCATCAAAACAAAAAGACACCCTACAGACTGAGAAAATCTCTTCACCAACCGTACATCTGACAAAGGGGTAATATCCAGAATATATAAAGAACTAAAAAAGTTAAAATCCAACAAGCCAAGTAATACGATTTAAAAATGGGGTACAGAGCTAAAACAGAGAATTCTCAACAGAGCATGGCAATGAAACATTCAAAGAAATGCTCAATGTCCTTAGTCATCTGAAAAATTCAGAGCAAAAGGACCGTGATACTCCACCTCACACCCATCAAAATGGCTAAGAGCAAAACCTCAAGTGATAACACATGCTAGAGATGTTAGGCTGAAAGGGGACCCCTCTTCTACTGCTGTTGGGAATATATCCTTTACAACTAGTTTGGAAATCATTCTTTGGTCTTTTAAATAAATAATGCCCAATTGTGTTTTTATTTAAAAGAAATTATTCACATTTAAAATATATTAATATATTTAACAATATATTAATCTATTAATTTTTATTTCTTCAAGGTTGTTCCTCAAATTATTCCAGACTCATATTAAATCTATTTTTAAAAGATAAGAATTAATTAATTTCAGAGTAACTGTTATTTTGCTCACCTTATATTTCATTTTACTGTCTAGACTATAATCGCACATATTTTCTTTCATATAGGACTGTTATCTTTATCATTTTGTAAATATGTACTAATTTTGTGTATTTGTACTAATAGTGCATGTATTAAGAGGATTTATTCCTCTTTCCTATAGTAGGTTATTTTTATTTGCAAGGCATAAGAGTGGATGAAAACTTTTAGTGAGCATTTTGGTGCATCATTTCTCCGAAGAAATATTTCTTTCTGTGTTTGCCAAGAAATTTCATCTCCAGGAGAACAAACACTGCAATGCAAGGTTAAGAAGACCTGAAGCTGTGTCAGATCTCCCAGAGAGCTGATATATTTCTGAACCATTGAGATTTGCAAAACACAGGATTATTCAGGGACCGAACGGAAATATCATGTGTCACAGGTTACTAGACATCTCTGAGCCAGGTTTTCTCTGTTCTACAAACTGTCCAAAATATGTCTAAATCCTCAACTCTAAGTTACATTTCATTTCATAATGCTCAGACTGAGCTTCACTTTTAACTTCGATAATTTCCTAAATGGAAGAAGCTGTATAAAATATGGAGTGCACTACTCCATTATGTTCTTTGTGTTATCATGTCTCTGTATAATTTCCTTGAGCATTCCCCCAAAGGCCACCAGATGTTATCATCTATTTTTATCTTTATCAGGTGTCTTACAATGATAAAAAATATCACATTGTTTTATTAGACATTGAAACAAAGAATAACATTACAAACACAGAGACTACTGACCTGCACTACTTCTGCAGCAGACATGTTCTTCACATGTGACCAACTTTTTATTCTAAGAAGGACGTACAGTGTCCCACAAACCCTGGTCCTTGAAACCTTGAGCAAGTGACTCCTTATTAACAACTTAAGGAAAAATGATTCAATATTTTAACACCTGCTAACAACATTTTAAAATACACCTTTAATGTCAGTCCTGTAAATACTGAACAGTTTTGCTTCATCATTCAGGTACAAGAAGTTCTTTGCTCCAGTAGAAGCAGAAACAGTAATTATATTCAATCTCTTGTGTCAAACTATGATTTTGAATTATTAAGAAAAATAACATGAAATATAGTGAAGCCTTTCTAGCCATAAACAGTTTTAGAGTTATATCTCTTCAATTGTATCTTTTGTCATAGATATTTCTGAATTTCCACAAAAGAAAGACAAGTATCTCATAAGTATGTAAATTTAGAATTCTATAATCATTCTTGAGATTCCATTTTCTTTTCGTGGGAGCAGCATGGCTATGGCATCTTCGTTTAAGGCAATAATATTCAATGATTTACAAAGCCTTTCCCAATCTCTACTGTAAGACCAGCTCTGAATAATGAATGTTCACCACACAGGTGCATGCATGCCCTATGAGCATTCAGAATAAAAGAAAAACCTAGAGGCCCATATTGGCTATCCCAACTGTCATCTCCACATAGGTAAACAAATTATCTTCCAAAGCTGTCATCCTCAGTCTATTAACATAAACCTGTTGTTAATCAATTTGAGCTTAAGCTGCCTGCTTTCAGTCAACATGTTGTAGCTAGTGTTAACCAAGTTGAGCTCAGAACCACTTCAAAATATGTCATGCTGACAAAATGATCATTTTAAGCTGAAAACATTTGAAAATAAAAATAAAACATATGGGAAGTTTTTTGCCCACTACGTCTCTGAAAACATCATTACTCAACCAAGTTTGTAGCAGTTTTATTTGTAATAGTCAGAACCTGGAAACAACCCCAATGTCCATCAACGGAAGAATGGATACAGAAATTGTGGTATTTTTACACAATGGAATGCTACTCAGCAATCAAAAATGAGGAAATCATGAAATTTGCAGGCAAATGGGGTGGGATCTAGAAAAGATCATTTTGAGTGAGGTATCCCAGAAGGAGAAAGACAAATATGGTATACACTTACTTATATAGACCTATAAGTTATGATAAACAGAATGAAATATATACACCTAAAGAAGATAAACAAGAAAGCAGACATGGGGTAATTGATCAATCCTCACTTAGAAAGACAAATGGGATGTGCATTGGACATATGACAGGAGTCTACTGTAGAAGGCATCTGAAAGACTCTACCTAGCAATGTTTCAAAGCAGATACTAAGACTCATAACCAAACCTACGGCAGAGTGCAGGGAATCATAAGAAAGAAGGGGAGTTAGTATGACATGGAAAGGGTAGGAGCTCCAAAAGGACCAAATATATCTGGGCACAAGGGTCTTTTCTGAGACTGACACTCCACCAAGGACCATGTATGGATATAACCTAGAACCTCTGCTCGAATGTAGCCTGTGGTAACTCAGTAACCAATTGGTTTCTCATAGTAAGAAGAACAGGGACCATTTCTGACTGGAACTCAATGGCAGGCTCTTTGACCTCCTCACCCCCCAAGAGAGGAGCAGTCCTGTTAGGCCACAGAGGAGGACTTTGCAGCCAGTCCTGAAGATACCAGATACAACAGGGTCAGATGAAAGGGGAGAAGATCCTCCCCAATCAATGGACTTGGAAAGGAGCAGGAAGGAGATGAGGGAGGGAGGGTGGGGTTGGGAGGGAGTAAGGGAGCGGGATACAGCTGGGATACAGAGTTAATGAAATGTAACTAATAATAAAAAAATTAAATTTAATTAAAAAAAACTCTCCTTGTAAATGTATCCTCTCTCTCTCTCTCTCTCTCCCCATTTAACACAAGGTGGTAAATAGCAGCTTCAACCTCTCAGACTGGCTGATGTAGTAAACTTCCAGCAAATAGATTTCAGAAGTTAGTTTCTGTCTATTATAAGTTTACCTATAGATTAACCTTCCACAACTGGTCAGTCTAGAAGTTGATTCTTCTTTCTCCTTCCTACATCCCTGAAAATTATAGCTCTGTTGTTTACATAATACAAAAACACAGGCTTTTGAGTTGCTTATCACTGAAAAATGCCATGTGTGCATAATGTATAATAAAATATTGATGTTTCCATATCTTTTTCTTAAATTGTTTATTAATACTCATTAATTGTACAAACGTTAAGTTTCATAATGAGTTTTCTATTCAAACAGATTATTTGACTAGACCCTAATCTCCCTCCTGACACAGCTATGCTTTCATCCCCTGTTCCCATTAGTAGGCTTTTTCTTCTCAAATAGGCTCCTTTCTACTTTCATGCCTAGAACCTATATCTACTTCCACAGCTATTGTCTCCAAATAAGGAGCCGGAACTCTTTAAGGTACATGTGTTGACAGGAGCTCCACAAGGAGAGCAACAGAACCGAAAAATCTGGGCCCACAGGTCTTTTCTGAGATTGATACTTCAACCAAGATCCATTCATGAAAATAACCTAGAACCCCTGCACAGATGTAGCCCATGGCAGCTCAGTGTCCAAGTGGGTTCTCTAGTAATGGGAAAAGGAACTGTCTCTGACGTGAACTGATGGGCCTGCTCTTTGATCACCTCCTCTGAGGGAGAAGCAGCCTTGCCGGGCCACAGAGGAGGACAATGCAGCCAGTCTTGATGAAACCTGATAAGCTAGGGTCAGATGGAAAGGGGGAGGACCTCTCCTATCAGTGGACTTAGAGAAGGACAAGAAGGAAATGAGGGAGAAGGGTACAGTTGGAACACAAAGTGAATAAAATGTAATTAATGTAAAAAAATAAAAATTTAATTAAAAAATACCTGTGTAAATGTACAGTAGAAAAATTACAAGATTGTTACCAAATCTGTTTTGTTAAGTTTAATGTGAAGATGTACAGCTGTATTAATTTTCTTACAAATTACATTTTTGTTACTTACAGATCAATAAAAATATGGTGTGTTTATATATATTTCATTTATTCATTTATTTGGTGCTTAACACCTTGGCTGATATTGTAATTCAGCATTTGTCAATGGGCTTGAGGTAATATGAATATCTATGTATCTTTGAAGGAAGATTCCTTTAGAAATTTAACTGTGAATTTAATGGTATTGGGAAGGAATGGAGAGATTTTAGACACTGAAGAAAATACTGTGCTGAGTGTGATTCATGCCCTACTAGTGCAGAAACCAGGAAGGCACTCAGCTTCCTCCACAACATGAGAACAAAACAAGGCACCAGCAAGCCACGCTTCTGACAGTGGATTCACTGTCACCTTGATTACATTTGCTAGGCTACAATAATATGACACAAACATTTCTTTGCTTATAAACTACTTAATTTATAATGTTTTGTAACAGCAGTCTAAATGAACTGTCACAGAGCCATATATATATTTAAACCAGTGGATTTTTCTACATCAACTATTCATTTGTCTTTGTTTTAAGAGTTATTTATATACCCAACTTAAATAAACAAATAAAATAAAGTCCTCGTCCATTTCCTACAAGAATATTTTTTTCAGGTATAAATGTGACTAAGCTTTCACCAGTTGTATTATGGATTACCTCTGTAAGGATGAAACTTGAAAAAAACACATTAAGTATCAAAACATGCATGGTCTTCAATTTAACATTTGAAACCTTTTAATTATAGGATTAGTCTTTTCCTATTTCCTAAATTCCATTTAAAACTATTTTAATCCTTTAATTCTTCAGGTGTTATGGGAAAACTTGGCATTAGATTCTATCAGTTTTTCTAAATCTTCAATTCTCATGAATTCTCTGTATCAGATGGAAAAAATAAAACATAGTTGATAGAAAAGTAATTCTACAGAGACAAGGCACATAGCATATTCAGTTTGAACTCTGCATTTTATTTGTATCGCTGTCTTATTACATTCTTCCTTTCTCTGTTCACAATATTCCCTTTCGGTTTTAGTCTATTTTTTACTTGTTTTATTTTAAAAATTCTGCATGATAATTCTACATATGAAATAAGGAGATTCAGCTGGACTGATGATATCCTCATGTTTTCTGATGATAAAGAACTGACAAAAGTTGAGTCATATGTGATGACTTTATCAGGAGCCCACAGCCATATTTAAAGATTTGTGCAATATTAGGTAAGTATTTGAACAACTCTCCTTAGTCTCCCATGTATCTCCACACTAGCATGTACAATACATGCTTTAATTTTCTTGCATCGAACCAATACTTTAACAAGTTTTCACTGCCTGGAAAGCAAATTTTGTCTCTAAGTTGTTCCCCAGGAACCCCATGTTACCACAATCAATAGTTTAATCTCCTCCCACAGCTTGGGGAAATCCTATCCTTCTGAAGTTTTTTTCCCTAACCACTTAACTGCTGGAAGTTATTTTCATCCTCTGCTCTTGAAATTTTGTTTAAATAATTTATACATTATGGCTCACATTTGCAGAAATGTTTTTTTAATGGTGAGCTAAACAGGAGAGACAAGCTTCATTCATCAATTCTGTATGTGTTTGTTGTTGTAGAATTAACATTTACCTCTGAAATTCTTATATAGTTTTAAGGAAATAGAGATGGGAACTTTGAAATAGGTGGAGCTTTTGTTAATAAAAAAAAAATGTTAAATAAGTTACTATGTGTGAGTAGTGGAAAAGCGTATCTAAGAGATGCTGGAATGTTCAATTGTAACAAAGGATAGAAAGATAAACTATTGCTTATTCTGTTACTTGACTATTTTTATTTTCTTCATCACTCAGCACTGGTTTTTATTGCTATTTCAGAATTTTCACATTCACATATTGCTTTACATGGCAGCTTTAATATAACAAGTGTGGAAATACTTTCACAAGTTTCATACAGTCAAGCATAGTTGTGAGCAGGAGTGCCTTGAAAACTTCGTACTCACTGATAAGCACTACATGGTACTTCTTCCTGCCATTTGGCACTTTTTATCATATTTATCATATTTTTATCATATTTATATTTCACGAAGCTCTGAGAGATTCTGAAGTCATGATATAGTGTCCCACATTACCCTAACATTCAGCAGTCACTTATTCTCAGTACTTCAACCTTTCAGTGTGGTGTGCATTAATTACCATTAGCTGCTTTGATAAGACTGATGATAACTTTCCTCTAACAAAATAAACACAAATACTTACAAAGCAGGTTGATGATGTAAAAATAGGAGCACCTGTTGGTACCCAAAACCATGAGATTTTTGATATCATGCACAGTAGCAGGCATGAATGTTCTTATATGAGTAGGTCTCAAAAACAACCACAAATCAGTCAGCTATCCTCATAACAGTCATGTCACTCTTGCATTGGTAAGCACCCATTCCCTAGAAAGTTCGCATTGTGATATCTAAGGTCTAACCCTGGATCATTGCTGACTCTTTTCCCCAAGTTTTTACAGAGTATTTTCCCAGCTCTCTGAGCATTAGGGAAGAGGAAGGGAGCCACCAACTCCTTTCTCCAACTGTTTGTCTATAGTTTCCAACAGAAATATGCAGCGTCTTCCACAGTATGGTCTTACCATACAGTTATGGCTGGCAACAGCTGGCAATATTTATGATCTGTATAGATTTTGCAGACTCTGAGACCTACTTTGACCAACAACTCATAATCATTTAGTACTGTTGCTTTTATTTAATGACCTCTATTATTTGGCATCAACATTATCTTCCCTCACATGATTACTCTCTTAAATTATTTACTAATTTTGTTTTATACCAGCTTATAGACACATGATCCAGCATGTGACTTCTTAATATATACTTATTTTTAGTTAACACTCTCTCTGTACCCTCTTAACTTTCATTGGTGCTTAAGCCTTGCTACTCTCATTACTTCTTCTTTCTCCTTTTATAGCAAATGTGTTTTCCCATCACCACTCCCCTAAAGGCCCCTGCTCTACATGCTATGACCACTTTCTCACTTGTAGATCTATGCACAATCCAATTTAAACAAACAACAAACAAACAAAACAACTTTAACATTTGTAGCTGCTAACCCTATGTGAGATAAAATACATAGTATTTGGTGTTACAAGTGGGTAACTGTGGTCAATATGGTTCATGGGTCTCTTCATTTTCTTCCAATTTGCATAATTTAACTGTTTTAATTTTTTTTAATTTTATTTTTTTCTTATCAGTTACATTTTATTAACTCTGTATCCCAGCCGTGTCCCGATCCCTCATTCCCTCCCAGTCCCTCCCTCCCTCCCTCATCTCCACCGTGCCCCTTGCCAAGTCCACTGATAGGGGGAACCTCCTCCCCATTCATCCGATCCTGTTTTATCAGGTATCTTCAGGACTGGCTGCAAAGCTCTCCTCTGTGGCCTAACAGGACTGCTCCTCCCTTGGGGGGTGGGGAGGCCAAAGAGCCAGTCATTGAGTTCCTGTTAGAAATAGTCCTTGTTCCCCTCACTACGGGAAACCAATTGGTTACTGAGTTACCACAGGCTACATCTGAGCAGAGGTTCTAGGTTACATTCATACATGGTCCTTGGTTGCATGTCAGTCTCAGAAAAGACCCTGTGCCCAGATATGTTTGGTCCTTGTGGAACTCCTATCCTTTCCTCATCATACTAACTCCCCTTCTTTCTTATGATTCCCTGTACTCTGCCAAAAGTTTGGTCATGAGTCTTTGCTTTGAAAACACTGCTAGTTAGAGTTTTTCAAATGCGCTCAGTAGACTCCTGTCAATGTTTAATGTGCATCCCATCTGTCTTTCAAAACGAGGATTGATAATCATACCCCATGTACGCTCTCTTGATTATCTTTTTTAGGTGTATAGATTTCATTATGTTTATCATATCTTATAGGTCTATATAAGTAAGTATATACCATGTTTGTCTTTCTCCTTCTGGGATATTTCACTCAGGATGATCTTTTCTAGATCCCACCATTTGCCTGCAAATTTCATGATTTCCTCCTTTTTGATTGCTGAGTAGTATTCCGTTGTGTAAAAATACCACAATTTCTGTACCCATTCTTCCATTGATGGACATCTGGGTTGTTTCCAGGTTCTAGCTATTACAAATATGATGCTGCTATAAACATGGTTGAGCAAATATCTCTTTTGTGTACTTGAGCAAAGTTTGGGTATATGCCTAGCAGTGGTATAGCTGAGTCTTGAGGAAGCACTATTCCTAATTGTCTTCGAAAGCACCAGATAGATTTCCACAGTGGTTGAACCAGTTTACATTCCCACCAGCAGTGGAGGAGGGTTCCCCTTTCTCCACAACCTTTCCAGCATGTGTTGTCCCTTGAGTTTTTCATTTTGGCCATTCTGATGGGTGTAAGGTGATATCTCAGGGTCGTTTTGATTTGCATTTCCCTGATGGCTAATGAGGATGAGCATTTCTTTAAGTGTTTCTCTGTCATTCGATATTCCTCTACAGAGAATTCTCTGTTTAGCTCTGTTCCCCATTTTTTAATTGGATTACTTGGTTTGCTGCTTTTCTGCTTCTTTAGTTCTTTATATACACTGGATATGAGTCCTCTGTCCGATAAAGGGTTAGTGAAGATTCTTTCCCAATCTGTAGGCAGGCGTTTTGTTTTGATGACAATGTCCTTTGCTTTACAGAAGCTTTTCAGTTTCATGAGGTCCCATTTATTGATCATTGCTCTTAGAGCCTGTGCTGTTGGTGTTCTTTTCAGGAAGTTGTCTCCTGTGCCAATGAGTTCTAGGCTGTTCCCCACTAAAGGAGATCAAAGGGATACAAATCGGAAAGGAAGAGGTCAAAATGTCACTATTTGCAGATGATATGATAGTATATATGAGCGACCCCAAGAATTCAACCAGAGAACTCCTCCAGTTGATAAACACCTTCAGCAAAGTGGCAGGATCCAAAATCAACTCAAAAAAATCAGAAACCCTCCTGTATACCAAAGACAAAATGGCCGAGAAAGAAATTAGGGAAACAACACCCTTCACAATAGCCACTAACCACATAAAGTATCTTGGGGTGACACTAACCAAGCAAGTGAAAGACCTGTTTGAGAAAAACTTTGAGTCTCTGAAGAAAGAAATTGAAGAAGATCTCAGAAGATGGAAAGATCTCCCGTGCTCATGGATTGGTAGGATTAACATTATGAAAATAGCCATCCTGCCAAAAGCAATCTACAGATTCAATGCAATTCCCATCAAAATACAAACTCAATTCTTTACAGACCTTGAAAAAAAGATTCTCAGCTTCATATGGAGAAACAAAAAACCCAGAATCTCCAAAACAATCCTGTACAACAACAGATCATCTGGAGGTATCTCCATCCCCGATCTCAAGTTGTACTACAGAGCAATAGTAATAAAAACTGCATGGTATTGGCATAAAAACAGAAAGGAGGATCAATGGAACCACATAGAAGACCCAGAAATAAACCCACACACCTATGAATACTCAATTTTTGACAAAGAATCCAAAACCATTCAATGGAAAAAAGACAGCATCTTCAACAAATGGTGCTGGTCCAACTGGATGTCCACATGCAGAAAAATGAAAATAGATCTATATTTATCACCCTGCACAAAACTAAAGTCCAAGTGGATCAAAGACCTCAACATAAAACCAGATACTCTGTTTTAAATTTTTATTCTTATTAATTTATTTGATTTATTTAATCACTTTACAACCCGATCTCAGCCCCTTCCTTCCAGTCCTGCCCTCATGCCCCTTACCTCCTTACCCCATCTACTTATTATCAGAGAAGGGGAGGCTCCTGAAAGATACCAGCCCACTCGGGCACCTCAAGTCACAGCAGGACTAAGAACATCTTCACCCACTGAGGGCAAAGATATCCAAAATCAGGCAACGGAGTAAGAGCTAGCCTTTAACCCCATTGTTATAGGATGCACCTGATGACCAAGCTGCACATCTTCTACCTATATGTGGGGAGGGGGGAGAGTCTAAGTCCTGACCATGCTTGCTTTTTGACTGGTGATTCAATCACTGTGAGCACCATGGGCCCAGGTTAGTTCATCCTGAAAGACTTCTTGTACTGCCCTTGACACCTCTTTCTCCCTCAATAATTCTCACTCTTTGGCAAAACTCCCTGAGCTAGGCCTATTGTTTGGTTATGAGTCTGAGTCTGTTTTGAAGCTCTGCTTCTTAGAGACTCTCAGAGGACAGCTCTGAGAGGCTCCTTCTGCAAGCTTAGCAAAGTATCATTTATAGTGTCATGGCATGGCACTCTCAGAGAGGGTGGGTCTTTGCTTTTGTCGGGCATTGTTTAGGCATTCCTCAATTTCTGCTCTATCTGCTCTATCTTTATCCCTGCACTTTTCATAGGCAGGGTAAATTTTGTTTCAATGTTTTTGCGGGAGGGCTGGTTGCTCTTTTCTGAGGAAAGGAGAAGGGGAGGTGTTAGAAAGTGGGGGTGGCCTAGCAAGGCTGATACTCCCTGGTGGGGGGTGGGGGTGGGGAGCCAGTCATTGAGTTCATGTCAGGAATAGTTCCTGTTCCCCTTACTAGGAAAACCCACTTGGATACTGAGCTACCATGGGCTACATTCGAGCAGGGGTTCTAGGTTGTATCCATCCATGGTCTTTGGTTGGAGAAACAGTCTCATAGAGGACTCCCATGCTGTGATATATTTTGTCCTTGTGGAGCTCATGTCCTCTGCCATTCATACTAACTCCCCCTTTTATCATAGGAGGAGGGCATTGCAGCCAGTCCTGAAGATACCTGATAAGCTAGGATCAGATTGAAGGGGAGGAGACCTCCTCTATCAGTAGACTTGGAAAGGGACAGGGAGGAGATGAGGAAGGGAGGGTGGGAATAGGAGGGAATGAGGGAGCAGGCTATAGCTGGGATACAAAGTTAATAAACTGTAACTAATATTTAAATATAAAAATTAAAAAAAAGAAAGAGGGGTGGGATTGGAAGGAGAGGAGAGAAGAGGCTACAAGGATGTTAAGTGAATAAACTAAATAAATGAGAAAAAAGTCTACAAAGTCATGGAAACTGAACAACTTTCTACTCAATGAGGAAAAAAAAGAAAAAAAATTAAAGACTTTCTAGAATTCAATGAAAATGAAGGCACAACATAGCCATACTTATGGGACACAATGAAAGCAGTGCTCAGAGAAAAGTTATATGACTAGTGCCTTCATAAAGAAACTGGAGAGATCTCATATTAGCTGCTTAAAATCATCCCTGAAAGCTCTAGAATAATTTCCCCTTTTACAGTTGTGACAGTTACAATATAATTATGATCAACACATCTCTTGATAGACATGTATGCTGATTTGATTTATACCTAGACCAGGAATGATTCTTGATGGGCAGGCATCGCTATAACAGGATATGGTGTCCTATAGTTACATGCCCTGGAGTGGTAAACCTCATTATATTGTATCTGAACTTCTATTTTTCTTTCCTCTGAGAAATCATCATGTAGATTTCAAAAGTTACTTCAGTGGTTTACATTTCTGCCAGCAGTGCATTAGAGTTCTCTCTTCCCCACATCCACCCCAGCATTTGTTGTTACATCTCTTCTGGATGACGGCCATTCTGACAGGAGTGGGATACAATCTTACAATCTTTTTTTAAATTATTTTATTTATTAATATTATTTACAGTTTATTCACTTTGTATCCCCCCATAAGCCCCTCCCTCCTCCCCTCCCGATCCCACCCTCCCCCCCTTTCTGCATGCATGCCCCTCCCCAAGTCCACTGATAGGGGAGATCCTCCTCTTCTTCTTTCTGATCTTAGTCTATCAGTTCTCATCAGAAGTGTCTGCATTGTCATCTTCTGTGGCCTGGTAAGTCTGCTCCCCCCTCAGGGGTAAGTGATCAAAGAGCAGGCCATTCAGTTTATGTCAGAGGCAGTCCCTCTTCCCATTACTATGTAACCCACTTGGACACTGAACTGCCATGGGCTACATCTGTGCAGGGGTTCTAGGTTATCTCCATGCATGGTACTTGGTAGGATACAATCTTAAAGTAGTCTTAATTTGCTCTTTCCTGATGGCAAAGTTTGTGAAACATCAAGTACTTTGTTTGTGTACTTTAGATATCAGACATCAGTCCTTTATCAGAGGTTTAGTTGGCAAAGATTTTCTCCCATTCTAAGGGCTTCCCTTTTCACCCAGTTAAGGATAGTCTCTTATTTATGTGTTTGTTTGTTTACAGTTTTGCTTTGTTGTGTTTTGAAGGGAATGCACATGATACAGCGTGTGTGGAGATCATAGAGCAGCTTGAAAAACTCCATCTACTGATGAGCATATAAGCAAGCTGGTACCGTGTTTTATTGTGAAGAGAACAGAAATCAATATGGATGAACAAGTATGACTGTTACATGATGTGGAGTCCTTTGGGTATGTGCCAAGAAATGCTAGCCCTGAGCCATATGGCAATTCATTTCCTATTCTATTTCTCTTTTTCTACTATGTGGCTTTAGGGATCCAACTTAAGTCACTTAGCTTGGTGATGAGTTTGTATACTTACTGAACCATCTCACTAACTTGCATGAAACCTTTCTAAATGATCTGAATCTCTGAGGGACATTTTTAATGTTGATTTGTGAAAATATGCTGTTCCATAATTTATTCTGATAATTCTGACTTGTAAAAGGAGTGTCTTTATTTTCAAACAAAGTACCAATGTAGTAGGGAGAAAATATTTTCCTGGCATGGTTCACAATAAATCACAGTATTATCTACGTATTTCTAGTACCAATGTTAAAATGTTTAGCGATGACAGATCTGTCTTTAGTCTTTCTTTAGTCTGTCTTGCCTCCCAGTACATGCTTAATTCTGTTTGTTCCAAGATGAGCAAGTGACTATTGCTTCTAAAACACATTGCTCAGTGAGCACATCATGCTTTGCATATCTGCATTTATGTGTTTCCTCTCACCTCAGAATCCAAACATAATATTTACCATAATGTTATGACAACCAGAACATAAAGGCCAAATATATGTGAGAAATTTCTAGTACAGATGTAAAATATCCTTGGCAAAATATTCCATTGTGTTTGTTTTAATGAATTTTTTCTGTTGTTGAACAGTACTTAGGAAGTAACATCACATCACATATAAAGAGGCCAGTCTACTTCAGTACAGCACACTATGCATAAATACTCAAAATCTTAGGAATACTATCCAGTAGTTCTGTAAGGACCTATACTCATGTTCATGAGTGCAAAGAGCCATCTTTGACCAGAACAATGAAGAATGATCGTTCACTGCCATCTGATACATTTCTCCAAATGTAACATCTGTCTCTTTCTGAACTTGTTGGGCAGAGAAGACAACAGGAGTTTATCTTCCAACAAGAATTTACTTTGTGCTTTACCTCCCTCAGTAAGTTATAATAGAGATATTTTCTGAAAGGCAGAGAAGTGTGTAGTAGATTTGACATTTTTATATGAAAGCTGAAAATTCGTAGAGAGTTGAACAACAAGTGTTAGAACTTTATGGTGCAATATAAAACATATGGGATTTTTCTAGATTTGGGCTTTGGCAAGTGATCTGTAGCAGTTTGCCTTCTTTGCAATTCTAATTAAAATGTTTATGAGGGCTGAGAAAACGTGAATAAAAATTGCTATGGTGCTGGCACTACAAAAATACACATGAATAAACAGGATGAGTGTTAAGCAGGCTTCTGATTTTAACACTATTTTTACTATTTAAGGGAAAGGTGATATATGAAACATATTGATAAATATTTTAATTTTAACTGGAGATATAGCCCTTCTTGCTGGATCTCAGTGTAGCAGTCTTTGACACATTGCTGTCAATCTTCATCAGAAACATTACTTTAAACATGTTATTTAATCCCTCCTTTCATGGATCCAGATAAAAATCTGAATAACTGAAAGCAGCAATAGCTTATTTTTTTTTAAATAGTTAAAGGCTGAAGGGCTCTTTCTGTATTATCTTAGCAGAGATGAAGATAACGTACTTCAAACACTCAGAAGACCTTATTAAAGTTTTAATTAGAGAGTACATGCAATTCAGCCAGAACATTGATATGAGCAGAGCATTCATGCTGAACTGAACAGGATGGACAAGAAACATCCTGAACTGAAATGGAAATCAAAACATTAGGTTGCAAGAGCTTTAATGAATGGTGAGTACTGATAGTTTATAGAAGATCTGAAGATTACTGTGAGTGAAACAGTGAAGAAATGCCATGAAACACGAGAGATAAAAAGCAAAACCTGGTAAGTCAATGGGAATCTTATGAGAGACTGCTGTTCCTTTATTCATCTTTTTTATTTTTAGTTTTTTTTTTTTTTTTTTACAATAAACACCACAATCAAAGATATGTTTGGCTGTAATCAGTTCCAACCAATCCAGCACTGGTAAATTTATATCTGTCTCCCCACAGATCCTGATATATCTATCGCTTATGTTTATTTCATGTTGTAAATTATACAAAAATGAGATGGTAATCTGGCCAGAGGAATTTTTAAGGCTGTATGTCATTTAGCTTCTGAAATTCCACATGAAAAAAAGAATGCATTTCTTTCCTTTCCTAGTTTACAAAAGATTTGCTTTCTCTCTCTCTGTCTGTCTGTCTCTCTCTTTGTCCCATTAATTGGTCTATTTGATTTTTATTAAAAGTTGTTACATCCATACAATACACAAGATATTTCTTATAATTCCCATTTTCAGTCAAAAGATTCCATATATAAAAAAACTACATACAGTAATAATAATTATAAACTAATCAGGAAAACCATATATAAAAGTTACATTCAAAGTGTTTAGTTTATTTGAAGAAAATATTATATGTCCTATCTTGGTGAGTCTAAACTTATGAACCTAAGTTATTCTCTATCACTTTTATTTCAATCAACCCAAACACATCTATTTAGACCTAAAATCATCTTTTTAACTCCTATCAACTAAGCTTAATTATAAAACTATAACTATCTAGTCTTCAGTCAACTGCCTAACTTTGCCAAGATAGGGTAAACTAGTCATTCATATTTCCTACTTCACAATTAAGTTTGTCAAATATGCTGTGCCCAAAGGCTGAAGATGATGTTATTGAGAGATATTAGACGACTGTCCAAACAGTGAACTGTTTCTGCCAGTTTCACTTACTTTGGAAGATACTTGCGTACACTCCCTGCATACTCATGCAATAATTTTATACCTTTTCAAGTCTCTGATGGGATGGAAGACTAGACAGTTATAGTTTTATAATTAAGATTAGTTGCTTAGGAGTTGCAAAGATGTTTTTAGGTCTAGATAGATGTTTTTAGGTTAACAGATACAAGATATGATAGAGATTGATTTAGGTTGAGAACTTTCTACTCACCAAGATAGGGTAGATGATATTTTCCTTAACGTTGCCGAACACTAGTGAATTGGACGTTGTGAGTGTAGTTTTTTCTCCAGTTAGAGAGTCTTTTATTTAGGCAAAAGCAGGACATGTTGCAGGATGTTTGAGCCCATTATGAACCCAGAGATGGTGAAGTGTAAAAACCTGCTTCTAACTGTGGAGGGGATCTGCTCTAGTACACGTAATTAATGCAAGATCTTTCTGTTTATTGTAAACAAGTATTTGTGGTGGGGCTCAGCCCTAGTGCACACCTTTACTGCAAGAGCTTTCTGTAGCTAAATAAAGTTAACCTTAGGTTCCAGACACAGAACAAGAAATCAGCTGACAGGGATGAAATAGAAAGGGGGAGCATTGAAAGAAGGGCCTTTAAGACAGCTTGGAGAAGAAGAAGCTTTTGGGCTTTTACTTTTTTCTCTGAGAGATGAGCTGAGTAAGAAAGGCTGTTTTCCTGTGGGACATGAGCTCAGTAGTAAAGACAGTTTGGTGCTTTCTCTGCCTTTCTGAGCTCGTAGGTTTTCACTCCAATTTCTGGCTCCCGAGGCTTCACTGGAAAAATGGAATAGCTGCAATTTTCATTCATTATAACAATCCAAAGTGTATCTATTTCACTCATTTTTAACTTCTTATCTACTCTTTAACACATCATTGCTATGAATAAGTTTTAAACTATATATTGAATAACACAGCACTTAAGCTTTTCTTTTGGTTGATAATTTTGAACCACTCTTATTAACTCGCTGTAGCTCAAAGGCTTACAGTTTAGATACAGTGGGATAGTAAGTTAAATGCCTTTGTTTCCTATATAAGAATTGTCTATTTTTCTTCTAGGATGATAAGAATGAATTTATTATTATGTTTAATGAAACACTTATAATAGTGTATTTTCTATAGTAATTCAAAATAGTGACTTTACATTGCAGAATATAAAAAGTTTCAATAATAGTTTAAATAACTCCAAGGTACATATGTCCTATATATGAATGATTTATGTTCTTACAACAGTATGTTTTCTTATATAAAGAACTTACCAAATTTTTGTAAGAGCAATAATTTGCCAAGCAAATTGAAATACTAGAAAAGAAAATGCTGTGGTGGTTTGAATAAAAATGGCCTCCCTGGGTTCATGTATTCAAATGCTTTGTCATCAGGGAGTGTCACTACTTGGGAAGGAATGAGAGCTATGGCCTTGTTGGAGTAGGTGTGGTCTTGTTGGAGAAAGTACATCAGCAGGGGTGGGATATGACATTTCTAAAGCTAAACTCAGGCCCACTGCTCCTCTTCCTGATCCTTGTGGATTCAGGTGTAGAACCATCAGTGACCTCTCCAGCACCACTTCAGCCTGCATTCAGCCATGCTTCCCACAATGACAGTAATAGACTAAACCTAGGAAGCTGTCAACCAGTCCTAGTTAAATGCTGTCATTTATAAGAGTTGCCACTATCACAATGTCTCTTCATAGCAAGGTCACACCCTTAAGACACACACAGAAGGTAAATTTAAAAATGACAGTGGAACAATGGGATTAGAAGCCAGGTATAAAGAAAGAGTTATTAAAGAAAGAGTATAAAGAAAGAGTGATTAAAATGACTGTGGATTAGAATAATAGTAATAATAAAGGAAAACAGTAAAATAAGTTTATATGTAGAGATTAATATATCATATTGGAGACACATGAGTATTCTTAGATTAAAGGGGGAAACTAAGAAAGAGGAGGTTTCAAATGCCAAGTGAGTGTGATTTAGACTATGCAATGGCCTGCTTTTTGCCTGGGACACTGCAGGTAGACGTGTCTTACAGAGGCTTTCCTAGCAGAGTGATAAGCTAAATCAAGTGTTCCATTGGATTTCTGCAGCTCAAATACATTCTTTTTGAAGGTTTGTGGTTGATGCTGTCTACATTTTTGACACACAAGAAAAATTGATAAACACAATAATATTATAAACACCTTGTAATAATAATCAGGAAAACCACAACATTCTGAGGAAAACTTCACACAGATTCTCAGAGTGTCAGTCTTGTTGTATTCACATGCCTTCTGCTTCAGCTTTCCAGTGATGGATTCAGGTCATTAAATCACACACATACTCAAAGTAAACACGAGACTTGTGCAATCATAGTATTATCCTTTCTAAAAGAATTTAAAATTATGTTTATGATACAAAGTATGTGTCAAAATCAAGTACTTTACTCATATTTTCTTCTCAAAATAGTCTTACTTAAAAATGTTTATCTTGAGTTTTTACAAAATTGTAATTTTGGAAGAGTCAAAGCAGCATTAATTATAATATATATGAATAATCTAACCAACAACCAAACATTAAAACATAGTTGCATACATTTTATTAGCTTTGTTTGATGTATTATTACTTATTTAAAAATTACTCAGCTTTTTATTTGTAAAAAAAAAAAAAAAACAGATAGGTAAAACAAAGTCAATGTGTATTTGACATTTTTCCAGTAACAATTTTTCTACCCATACAATATTTGAAAGATGAGCCGGACTAACCTCGTTCACCTTCACTCATCTTTAAAAGAAAGACTGTATCTTGTAGCAAAAGATCAGCACATTTGGCACAGTAGTTGGCTTCCCTACATTGACCGAGGTAATTGGAAATCCTAGCTTTCTGTTTTGTCACAGCAGGTTTCCAGAGACTTGGAATCAATAGCACAAAGAAACTAAACATCCAGGTTTACTTTCCATAGTCAATCCATCATGGGGAACACTCTTCATTATCTCTTATGTGATATTTCTGATGTGCCCAATGTTCCACTGATACAAAGCTACATTTCTAGCTGCAAACTAACTATGATTCACATCTAGTTATTTTGTTGTTGTATTCCTTAGCTAATAGTTTATAAACAATCTCCATGAAATAACTTGCAACTATGGATTGAGGGAAGATGTTTAATACAACAGACCTAATAATGTATTGCTGCTCCTTCTATTCAATAATTCAAGTCATCTGGTCACTTGGTAGTACCATGGCCAAGGTCAAAACAAGGAGAATTTCTAAAATAGAACAATGGTGTAACAAAGAACATGAGTCACCCCAAACTTCCATTTGAGTTTGCAAGAAACTTCATGTAGCTATATTGCTGGCTACAAGCAGTTTTGTCATTTGATTTGTTGAAGTCCAATTAGCATTTACTGAGTCTCTATCAATTTCCATGTCTATAAAACAAGCTCTTCTCCTCTAGGGTCTTATCTAAAATTAGAAACATCGAATTAATGAGTTAACTCAAGTGGATCAGAGTACCATGATCAAATGTGAGAGGTATTAGCTTTCAAATATAAGGTCTTTAAAAAATTCACTTATTATAAGAAAATTTCAGTGTCCCTAGTCACAAGTGATACCTTTAAATTTTGAAAATATTTGGTGAAAGGAAAGATTGATTTTTCTATTTAATTAACAAGTGTTCCACTTGGAGTCTCTTTCAGTTGGGTTATATAACATTTTTATTTCAATGGATTTAAAATGGATTTTTCTGAGTTTATAGATAATCAAAAATGGTTGTTGGTGAACCATGATTATTTTTGTTAATTTATCTCAATAAAATCCCACTGGAAGTAAAAAGAAAATATTGTGGTAAACTACCATACAATCAGACAAATGATTCTCCTTAGACTGTACTATGTAAAACACCATTTAATTTTTATTTCTATTTTATTTATTTATATTTAATTTTATGATTAACTATAATGAGAATATTGTTTTAAAATTTAAAATCCGTCTAGATAACAATAAAACACATTCTCAGTGTAACCTATTTGTACTCAATATAAGGAAAAACAAATTATATATGCTAATGTCATGTTATGAGAAAAAATATTTTGGTGGCATTTTGTCACTAATGTCTTATATTTTTATACGTAAACTGTAGTATACATTAAAAAATAGCAAGCCACGTAGTCAGGTGTAGTTACTCAGTCTTGCAATCTCAGTGTTTGAGAAATGGAAAAAGGAGGATCCAGAGTTTAAAGTCATTGCTAGCTAATTAGTGAGTTCAAGGTCAGCCTGAACTACATGAAATCCTGTCTCCTCCCCTCCAAAATATATGTATAATAGTTTTAATATATACATATGACAACAAAAATGCATACCCAAAATATTTAACCATTCAATACTTTAGTTGTACATTTGTGAATATAGAAATAATTTTGAGACAAATATTTGTGCTTTCTATTATGTGTATCTGTATTTTTGGTAGGAATGAGTCTGTATAATTTAAAAATAATTTTAGGAACATTATAACACTGTTAAAAATCTAAATATAATTTTAGTACTCATTCAAAGAGTAGGAATCTTTAAAGAAAAATTTACTATGGTGTGCTGGGACTCACTGAATTTGAGTAGTTATTTAGAGGAGAGCCAATCATTTGGCATATACAATAAATAAAAAAAATTATCATTTTATAACGGATAGGGTCATTTAATTCATTCTATAATAGTGGCTATTTCTATTTTGCAGTAAATATTTCAAGTTCTAAAGAGATCATTCTGAGTGAGGTAACTTAGAAACAGAAAGACAGGCATGGTATACATTCACTAATAAGCGGATATTAACCATACAATATAAGAGAGCCATCTACAGACCTAAAGAAGCTAAACACTAAGGAGAACCCTAGGAAGGATGCTTAAATTTCATTCAGAGTGCCAAACAGGATAGACACCAGAATCAGTGGAAAGAGAAAACAGTATGGGAGTCTACTATAGAGGGTCTTCTGAAAGGATTCACCCAACAAGGGATTGAAGCAGATCCTGAGATTGAGGGCCAAACTTTGGGCAGAGCACAGGGAATGCAGGGAGTCTTATGGAGGAAGAGAGGGGTGGGATTAGAAGGACATGGGGAGGACAGGAACCCCACAAGGAGATCAACAAAACTAAAAGTTCTGAGCCCAGGGGGTCCTGCATAGACTGATGCACCAGAGGAGGATCATGCATGGAGAGGACCTAGACCCCCTGCTTAGATGTGGCCAACTTGCAGCTCAGTCTCCCTGTGGCTCTCTGAGGGAGCAGAGCAGGGGCTGCCTCTATCATGAACTCAGCTGACTGCTCTCTGATTACTTGCCCCATATGATGCAGCCTTTCCAGGCCATGAAGAAGATCCAAGCAGTCCTGGTGAGATTTAACACGCTATGGACAGATGGCAATAATGGATAACTCCTCCTTTCAGGACTAGAGGAAGGGAATGATGGGCAGAGCGAGGAATGATGACTTGTGGGAGGGGTTTCAATCTAGATAGATAATTGTAATTAAAAATTGTAAAGAATAAAATAAAAATGAAAAAAGAAGGAAAATATTTCAATAAAGATGAATTAAATTTAATTTGGTTATATAATAACTGAAAATAGAGTAGTTATTTTGAGGAAGAAGCATGAGCTCATTTCAGGTCACATTATTGTTCTCTATCACTGCAGTGGTTTTTAACCTGGGAGTTGAATGATCCTTTCACACTGGTTACCTAAGACCATTGGAAAACACAAATATTTACATTATAATATATAGTAAAATGACAGTTGTGAAGTAGCATCAAGAATAATTTTATACTGTCTTCACAGAGGAAGACAATGCAGCCACTCCTGATGAGACCTAACAGACTACTATCAGAAGGAAGAAAAAGAAACCCTTCCCTACCAGTAGACTTGGGAAGGGCATGCATGGAGAAGGGGGAGGAAGGGAGGAATTGGGAGGGGAGGAAAAAGGAAACTATATGGGGGGGATACAAAGTAAATAAAGTGTAATTAAAAATAAAATTAAAAAATATAGAAAAAAAGAATAATTTTATGGTTGTGGTAACTGCAACATGAGGAGTTGTATTAAAGGGTTGCAGGAAGGTTGAGAAACACTGTTTTAGGGACTGTTAAATTTTTTGGGAAACAAGAAATAATTCCTATATAAGTAAATAATACATGAAAGTTCCTTTCATACTGCCTGGAATATCTTTTTGTGGAAAATGAGTAATTGAAGGCTAATTTATATGAAGTGTCAAGAGAGTTCTCAAGTTGCACCTTTAATTCTACTAGCATATTTAATTAATATTTTTGTCTAGACCATAAAGCATTAAACTTCCTAGCATACAATGAGGTTTTGCTGGAGAAGCTGATGTTAATCTGTTTCCAGCCTAACACTGTATTAGGCACTAGAATTGGGTTTATATATTTTCATCATATTAGTGCTAAGATATTCTGAAGCTTTTAAAACTTAAATATCTTAATTATCTGACATAAATACTTTAGAATGCATTCAATTACTATAAAATTACATGTACAGAAAATATGAGAAGTGAATATATAACATGTACATCATATTTTAGGTTTTATAGATAAACCCACAGATATACATATATACATGTATACATATATATATATATATGTAAATTTATCATTTAAAAATACTGAGAAGAACAAGCATAGAGCTCTGTGGCAGATACATGTGATAGTGCAGATTTTGCAGTTTTAGACTGAATTGATAGGGATAATACTTGACTAAATATCAAACAAGAATAAAGTGAAAACTGTGGGACACCTGAAAAAAAAAAAGATATAGTAGTAAGAGAACACACAAGAAAAATGGAATTGGGGATGAAGCATTCTCAAGATGGTCAATGGTGAGGCCAGTGCTGCTTGATCAATATGAACAAAGGTAAATAATATAACACAGTATTGCTAAAAAAAAAAAAAATTAATAATGTAGGATCAATACTGTTAAGCAACTTTTATTGGGCCTTGTTTACTTTTATTCTCAGCTAATCATTAATTTAGGAATCTTTGGCTCTTCAGCCCACGACCACTTTTAACATTGTTGAAGTGACTTTTTTTTAATAGGTTAGGTACTGGCTTTATTATTCTAAAGAGCTTCTGGAAAATGTGTTTACATAAAAATAGTGTTGTAAGTTTACCATGAAATAAAATAAGTATTTATCTTATTTTTAAATGAAAGTATTGAACTTATTATTGCTGGATTGTAAAACCCCAGAAATTACTGCTAGGCGAAAATTAACAGGAACTAAGAAAGCCATTAAAAGGTTCACAATAGGGGACTGATATTCAAACTGCACTCAAATAATGAAATGAATGATTATTTTTGTTGTTGTTGTTTTTAAGAGGAGAAAAACGTTAAATACATTCTAATGCTGGTAAGAAGAACTCAAGGGCAAAATATAGAGGAAATGCCAAACCAAAGGTGGGTCTCAAAGCACCAGGTAACAAGTAAAACAAACGCAGTTAAAGAACATGCAGAAAGGGAGGGAGGGTGGAATCGGGAGGGGAGGAGGGAGAGGCTTATGGGGGGATACAAAATGAATAAAGTGTAATTAATAAAAAATTTAAAAAAAAGAACATCATGATCAGGCATTTTACGACAGAATTAATAGGAAATAAATCTTTCCATGAAAGTCAGTTGAGATAAACTACAAACAGACCCGCAATTTGTTCTCTATGGGCAGTAGGTATGCCAAAATGCATGCCTTCAACTTCAGATCAGGGCTAAGTGAGATGAGAATGGCATATAAATAACAAAAAGAACCAGTCATGCCCCAAAATTACTCAGCTGTTCAACTACCTGCTGAATGGACTGACTTAGCTTGCAAAAATGGGAGCTGATAACAGAAATCCCTTAGATAGCTTTCATCTCTAAAGTTCATTCTTTGTTTTCTTTCCTTTCATTTTTTTTCTATTTTGCTTTTATTGAAGATAGATTGTTTCCATACAATATATTCTGGTTTGGTTCCTATCCCCAAATCATCCCAGATCATCCCTGTCATTTGAATCCATAATGATAATTAATAACAACAACAATAAGAAGCTAGAACAAAAACAAACATAACAGAATAGGACAAATCAGAAAAAAAAAAAAAAGCCAAGGTGAAAAGTACAAGAAAATCATAAGGACGCAGTTACACACACATTCTTACATACAGGTCTTCCATAAAGACCCAAAACAGGAATCCATAGTGTATAGGCAATGACCTGTAAGGAATAAATTAACAAATGAAGCACTGACAAAACATTATGAGACAGATACCATTGAAAGTGGCACTGAGTTCATCTTGTATTGACTATAACTGCTGGGCGTGGGTCCTGTCCTTAAAAGTGATTTGTATTCCCAGTGAGACTTTGGTTTAGAGAACTAATTTTTAATTTTCAAGTCACTATCACTTGGAAATGGCTACTAGCTTAGGCATGTGGCTTTTGTCCACTTCTCTCAGCGCTGGGACCTCTTTTGATGCAGACCCAAGCAAGCTCTGTGTATGGTGCCTAAGTCTTGGTGTGTTTGTATATGCCTTGGTTCTACTATGTTTATAAGGCTTTGTTTTCTTGATGTCCTCCATCTCCGCTGGCTCTTAGCATCTCTTTGTCTTCTCTTCTGAGGTGCTCTCTGTGCTTTGAAATGCATAGTTCGGTGAAGCCACACCATTTAGGACCAAGTGCTCTAAAGTTCTTACTCTCTGTATATCTGCTAGCTATCGATGTCTCTATTTGTTCTAATCTACTGCAAGAGGAAGCTTCTGTGATGATGGTAAGAAAAAAGTGATGTGTGAACATAGCAGAATGTAGTTAGGTGTTATTTTATAGCTTTATTCCTTTAGAAGAACAGTATGTGACTTCCCCCTAAGATATGCTCTCAGGTTATTGGCCACCCAAACACTTTTGGAGGGGGATTCCATCACATGAAGTAAGCCTGAAATATTTATTTGTTGATTATTCCCGTTCACTTTCATCCAGGAATTCAGCAGTGTATCTTGCAGGTTGTTTAGCACTGTAGATCAAGGTGTATGTAATGGCGTTGATGTTTATTTTTCTCCTTTGGTACAGGGCAAAATACCTTCTAAAAGCACTATCCTGTAGTGGTGAAGGCTGTAGGTAGGCACAAGCTTGCATGCTCCATATTTATTGAGTTCTGTGGGTTTAGGACTATTCAGCAATAGGGTCCCATTGTGAGTTTGTGGCAAACAATCTATACCTTTAGCAACAACCTGGGTTATTTGTGAGTTCCCATGAACCCCTTTGGCCAACAATTTTATTAGATTTAACTCAGTTTCAGTACTGAAGCTTTATTTAGTTATGTGAGACATTCAGCTTCAGATCTGTCTTCTCCATATTTGGAGATTTCATTTAGATCACCTATGTATGGATATGTGTGTATACATACATATATGTATGTGTATGTATGTATGTACTATATAGGTGTATATTATGTATGTATGTAATTTAGAAAGAATTTACTACATTAGGTTTCCATGTGACCCCTCAAGTTGCCCTTAATTTTAGCTGTCCCTCCTCATAGTTACTCCTTTGTTCCTCTCTTCACTCCCCTTGTCTCCCCTTATCACTTTGTTCTTCCTGTTCAAGTCCATTACATCTGTCCATTAATAATTATCTATTCTATTCCCTGTCCTCCTAGTCCTTTATTCTTCACCTAACTTTTGTGATTATATAGAGTGTAACCTATTTCATGAAGATGTAACAGCTGACATCTACATATCAGTGAAAACATACCATACTCTTTATTTCTGTGTCTGAGTTACCTTATTCAGGATAATTTCCTCCTCCTCTTCATCATCATCTTTGTTTTGTTTTCCTACCTGTATCTATTTACCTCCAAAATTCATGATATCATTTTAAGAGCTAAGTAATATTCTATTGACTTACTGTTTTTTCTTTCTCTTCTTCAATTATTCCTAAATCCTCTTTCCCAACACAACTTTATGTTTGTTTTTCTCTGAAGCACAGAAAGAAAAAACAAATAAAAAAAAAAACAAGTAAAACTAAGCAAACAACCAAAAAATGCCCAACAAGATTAATTATATCTGACTCAAAGGCTTACAAACAACAATGAAAACTAAACCCTGAAGTTCATTGACCAAGTACTCCTGGGTTGAGACCTGACCTGGATTGTGGTTGATATACTTAATGATACTCCATTGTGAAAAAATTATATTGTCGCGCGCGGCCTTTGCCGATAAGGACGACGCAACAACCGAGGATTTCTTCAGCGGCAAGTTTATTGAACAGCTCTTTCTTGCAGATGGTGAAGGACCCAAACCCCGGGTTGTGCTCTGCTTAAATAGCCAGCAGCGCGACCTGTCCGTCTGTAATTGGTGCTCTGTTCAAGTCTTCATAAGCATATGGCTGGCAATTGAAGTGCAGCCTAAACCCTCATTAGCATAAAGCTGCGCATGCGTAAACTGCAGGGCGGCGCAGGCAAGAAGCGCGAAAATGCTGGCAAGAAGAACAAGGAAGCAGGAAGCCGGCGCCATCTTGTAATGGCGGGAGCGGCTCCCGACATTATATTTTTCCCTTTCCCAGGAGGTATCAAATGAAAATAGATTCTTGATTAGGCATGGGCTTTCCTGTTCATTTTCTGTTCTTCATGCTGAGATATTGTCTGCTTTGAATTTTTGCAGTTATTATCTGATCTGCCACAGTCTTTGTGACTTCATGTGTTTAGCACTTCTATTGGGTATGGAAGATGATGTTTCCTTGGAGTTGTTCAGTACCTTTGATTCTTGAAATTTCCCTACCTTCAAGATTGCATGGATCCCTGAGTCCTCAAGATGGATCTTGGTGTTGATAAAGACATCCCACTCAGAGTTGAGTAGTCCACCATCTCTCACTCTCTGCTTATTATTCAGTTGTGAGTCTCTGTGTTAATTTCCACCTACTGTGAAAAGAATTTTTTTCTGATAAATATTGAATAAGGCACTGATCTATGAATATAGCAGTATGGATAATTTTATTTTTATGTTCTTTTAGCAGAATAGTAGAAATAAGTTTTTCTTTATATACTTCAACTCTAAATTGGTTACAAATCTGATGTTTTAAGTACATTCTTGTATATCATAGTAATTTTGCATCCTACTGAATAGTTGTTTGTATGTGAATGTTAAATTTGCTGTTTGTGATGTGTCTTAATTAAATATACATGAATTCACTTAAAATTGTTCTTATTTAGAGACCCTTCTATAAGTGATTTCAATTTGTCAATACAGTCAAGATTCAGGTTTCCAGAATGAAAGCTATAAAAGGCTTTTCTTTTAACAATGCTGCTATACTGTACTTTGTATCCTTCTCTGAAAACTTCATTTTCAAATGAGCAATCATTTTGAATTATATGAAGATAAACTAGCTTTATTTCTTCCTGTTTGTGAGTCAGGTAGCACATATCACTATAACTATTTCCATTAACTGTTGTGTTAATGAATAAAAGATTAATGACATATTGTTTATAATGTACTGTGGTTTTCTTTTAAAGATAAGTAAAGACAAAATAATTTTCTATGATAGTTTTGAGTAATTATTCTTCTGGCACACATACTACATGAGACCAACTGACCTTCAAAAGTGATGATGAAAATAACCCATATTCTTGGAAATGAAACTTTCTTTTACCACCAAAATTATCTGCAGAGATAGATGTAGGTTTCTTTTGTTACTTTTATGAGCACATATTTGTGCAAATTTTCAATGAGCAATTTTTACTCCCTTGTGGAAGGTGTTGATAGGGTTGCCTGGCAAAATTCCAGAGACAATTGTAATTTAGTTGGCTTTAATAGTTCCTATACCACCTCTGATATCTTAAAAGTTTAACATCTCTTTCTTCCTATAGGCTGATTCTGGGCCATCTTAAATAATCTCTTCCTAATATTAGAGTCTGTTAACCCACTTTCAACCTCAACCGAAAATCACCAGTTTTATCAGAAGCCATTCAAACCTTGATGCTGTACTTATTCTGGGGAAAGGCTATCACCTCATTACTGGGTATAAGCCTTTTGTTCACTCTATGTCTTGACCCTCTGGTGTATAAACACATTTTCCTTGAGGATTCCTGTACATATTTCCATAAGACTGGGCCAAAGAGCAAATTGGCAGACCACTCAATTTTAAGTTCTAAAGAATCTTTTCTTACTGGTGATTACTGAATTAATTCAAATGACTTCATAGTTCCATGTTTAATCAAAACTAATGAATTCATCACCAGTGCACTGATTTTTGTGATTAGAACGAAAAAGGTCACTTTCATCATTTTTCACCTCTTTTAATCTTGCTTTTTCCTTTGAAAAGTATAGGTTTAATGCATCTTCAAAAGATATTTCTTTTTCCTGTATTATGTGAATCAATTCAATTACCTATTAATAGGCTGTTTTTGACAGTATTGGTAAGATATCAATTATCAATATCTGACAGTGATTCTAAATTATCTTTCTTTGTGTTCATCTGCTATTCCTCCCATTGATTCTGAATTTTTCGAAAAGACTTCATCATAGTTTATATATCTACAAATAATGAAATGATAGTACTTAATTTTTCTCAATCAAATTAATTTGCTAAGTTAATTAAATGATTGCATTATATGACCGGACTGTTAATCATTTAACTGTATTTTCTACATCTTTTTTTATTATTTAACTTTTATTAATTATACTTTATTCATTTTGTATCCCCCCATAAGCCCTTTCGTCCTCCTCTCCCGGTTCCACCCTCCCCCCCTTTCTGCATGCATGCCCCTCCCCAAGTCCACTGATAGGGGAGGTCCTCCTCTCCTTCTTTCTGATCTTACTCTATCAGTTCTCATCAGAAGTGGCTGCATTGTCAGGGTTCTAGTTTATCTCCATGGATAGTCCTTGGTTGAAGTATGAGTCTCTGGGAAGTTCCCTGTGTTCAAATTTTCTTGTTCTGTTGCTCTCCTTGTGGAGTTCCTGTCCTCTCCAGCTCTTACTATTTCCCACTTCTTACATAAAATTCCATTCACTCTGCCCATCAGTTGGCCATCAGGCTCAGCATCTGCTTTGACAGTCTGCAGGGCAGAGGCTTTCAGAGACCCTCTGTGGCAGGTTCCAAGGTTGTTTCCTGTTTTCTCCTTCTGGCTTTCAGAGGCCCTCTGTAGCAGGTTCCGAGGTTGTTTCCTGTTTTCTTTTTCTTCTGATGTCCATCCTCTTTACCTTTCAGGATGGGGATTGAACATTTTAGTTAGGGTCCTCTCTTTTGCTTAGTTTGTTTAGATGTACAGATTTTAGTGGGTTTATTCTATGTTGTATGTTTATATGAGTGAGTATATACCGTGTGTGTCTTTTTGCTTCTGGGACAACTCACTCAGGATGATCCTTTCCAGGTCCTACCATTTACCTGCAAATTTCATGATTTCCTTATTTTTCATTGCTGAGTAATATTCCATTGTATAGATGTACCACAGTTTCTGCATGCATTCTTCAGTTGAGGGGCATCTGGGCTGTTTCCAGCTTCTGGCTATTACAAATAAAGCTGCTACAAACATGGTTGAGCAAATGTCCTTTTTGTGTACTTGAGCCTCTTTTGGGTATATGCCTAGGAATGGTATGGCTGGATCTTGAGGAAGTGCTATTCCTAGTTGTCTGCGAAAGTGCCAGATTGATTTCCAGAGTGGTTGTACAAGTTTACATTCCCACCAGCAGTGGAGAAGGGTTCCCCTTTCTCCACAACCTCTCCAGCATGTGTTGTCCCTTGAGTTTTTCATCTTGGCCATTCTGATGGTTGTAAGGTGAAATCTCAGGGTTGTTTTGATTTTCATTTCCCTAATGGCTAATGAGGTTGAGCATTTCTTTAAGTGCTTCTCTGCCATTCGATATTCCTCTACAGAGAATTCTCTCTTTAGCTCTGTTCCCCATTTTTTAAGTGGATTACTTGGTTTGCTGCTTTTCAGCTTCTTTAGTTCTTTATATACACTAGATATGAGTTCTCTGTCAGATAAAGGGTTGGTGATGATTCTTTCCCAATCTGTAGGCAGTCGTTTTATTTTGATGACGGTGTCCTTTGCTTTACAGAAGCTTTTCAATTTCATGAGGTCCCATTTATTGATTGTTGCTCTTACATCTTTTTTTTTCTTTTTTTCTTTTTTTTTTTTTTTTGGTACCAGGAGCTATTGCATTCCTACACCAGGAATATGTTATTCCGATAATAACATATTAAAGGGTAAAAAGTTGAAATGCTTGTTTTTATTGCTTTGTTACAAAGATGGAATGGAAAAAAATCTTGAAAAACAAATATACATGTTCTCATCCTTTTGTCATTTTCTATTATTTCAGTATAACAAATGACAAAAATCTTGACAGCTTCAAATAGGATGTATATAGTTTTCATTATTTTGATAGTTCACAAGTATGAAGTGGGTTTCAATGGGATGAAATGAAGATGCTAACAAGGCTGAATATTATAGGAGACAATTAAAATACAGGTCCATATCTCTGTGGTTAGTCTTTCTCTTGCTGTCCTCTGTCTGGGTTTGCAGTTCTCTTTTCTTCTCTTTCAATTTTATAGTTTAAGACTAATAAAATGATATTGCATTTAACATGGTAAGTCAGCATAGTTGCCCTATCCCAAGCTTCTCGTTTAATCATTAGTACAAAGTCTCTTTAAAATATAAGTAAACATGCTCATAGGGTGGACATAGATATAGTCAAACTATTTTTACTTTGTCCATTAGGCTCTAGTATAAAATTTAATATAACTAACTTGAATCAGAAATACTATTTTAAATGCCATGCCTTTGAAATATCCTGTTATTATTATACTTAGTTTCTGAATGCATTTATTTTACTCACTGTAGAGATAAAGCAATGTATTATTATTGATTTAAGATGGTTTATCATGCTAAAGGAGTATATCACAACTTTAAATGCTGTCATTTCTGAGAAATATCTTGTACATTTGAAAGTCTATTTTAATTGCTGTTTTATGCTTTAGAAGATGTATTGTGCACATGTAATGAGAATCACAAATGCCATGGCTATGTACCCATTGCATAGTTTCCTTGAAGTAAAGTATAAAGGGACTACTTTAGTTATTGATAGTTATTGTGATAGTATTTAGCATTGTGATTCTCAGTGAATTACACTGCATGAGCTCTTAATGAAAGGAACATGAAATTTTACCTATGGAAATTGATGATCCTTGTAAGGCAGAAATATGTAATAAATTTGACACTTAGCTGTGGTTTATCTCTCTAATTTTTTTTTATTTCCTATTTGCTTCTGTTCCTTGAAGGCAGAACATTCAATAAGTGCATTTGTCAAAACATAGTGGAAGAAAGCCTCTATGTTGGAATTGTGAGACCACCATCTCTTGATGACTGGATAAACCAGTATACCAACTATGGTGGTTAATACTTATTACCAACCTGTAAAGATTGAAAATCACAACAACAACAACAAAAGACAAAACCTAGTTAATACTTTTCTTTCTTTTTTCTTTTTTTTAAATTTTATTTTTTTCTTATCAGTTACATTTTATTAACTCTGTATCCCAGCCGTGTCCCGATTCCTCACTCCCTCCCAGTCCCTCCCTCCATCCCTCATCTCCACCGTGCCCCTTGCCAAGTCCACTGATGGGGGGGACCTTCTCCCCATTCATCTGATTCTGTTTTATCAGGTATCTTCAGGACTGGCTGCAAAGCTCTCCTCTGTGGCTTACTATATATGTCTAAGATTTTCTGGATTAGGTTAGCTAAAGTGGTAAGATTCACTCTAAATGTGAATAATGTGGGAAACAGCATTCAGTGATCCAGTGTTACAGGCAACATTAAAAAAGAGAGCGGAGACTATGTACCAAATTTCTTGTATCTGCTTTTCTTGACTGTAGATGTAATCTAACCAAACTTATTTTAATTCAGCTTTCAAGACTTCCCTGTTAATGACACTTGGAACATTCACATTGTGAAAAGGAACAAATAACTCATTTCTTAAATTTGTTTTCCTAGGCATTTGTTCCAAAAAACATGGGAAAAACTGTAACAGAAATTAGTGTCATGAGAGGGGTGTTGCTTTTTCATTTATTTGCTTACATTTTATTTTTTAATTAATTGATCGATCGATTGATTAATTGATTGATTGATTTACTTCCAGACCTGAGCTTCCCTTCCATACTGTCATCCCAGTCACTCCCTCTTCCCTTCTTTCCTTAGAGAAAGTGAGATCTACAGTGGATATCAACCTACCACGGCATATCAGCTGTAGTAGGACTGGGTGCACCTTCTTCTATTGGATCAACTTGAGTCCCATGTTATGAGAGGGATCCCACCCCTGACACTATTATTAATATTCTGCTATATTTGCAAACAGGAGGCTAGCATAACTGTCATTTGAGTAGCCTCACTCAGCAGCTGATGAAAACAAATGCAGAGAGACCCACAGCCAAACATTAGACAGAGGTTGGGGAATCTTGAGGAATAGGGAAAGAAGAGTTGGAAGAACTGGAGGGGTCAAGGATACCACAAGAAAACCTACAGAATCAACTAACCTGGGCTTATAGGAACTGAGACTGAACTACCAACAAGAAAGCATTCATGGAACTGACTTAGACCTCCTACACATATGTAACAGATGTACAGCTTGGTTCTCATGTGGGACCTCTAACAAGAGCAAGAGATGTCTCTGATTCTGTTACATGCCTGTGGATTCCTATCTGCTACTTGGACATCCTTGTTTGGCCTCAATAGAAGAAGGGTACTGCTTTGACTAACCTGACTATATGCCTGCTAGGCTTTAAGAAGTTATTTATAGCTTAGAGGTGGTGTTTGTGGCCATTTATCACAGTACACAGAAGTCAGATGCAGGCAGATCTCTGAGTTCAAGGCCAGGATGCTCTATAGAGCAAGTTCCAGGACAGTCAGGGCCACCCAGAGAAATCCTTACTCAAACAACAACAACAAAATGTTTGTAGGAATTATGTAAAGAGTTGAAGCTATAGGCTAACATCTTACAGTGCTGTAGGCTGTAATTACTTACACATTCTCCTGAGAGTTTAGAATGCCAATATATGAAAGAAGTGTAAACAGTGAGGATGATAAAGACTCTCTTCAGAACCAGGTAACTGTACATGTTCATTACATTCTTCCAAAGAATGTAGTTTGTGTCTTGAAAATTTGAATGTGGTTGAATTCCAAAGTAATGGATTAATTATTTTGTCAGGAAAAATTTCAAAAACAGGTTAAGAACCAAGCTCTGTCATTGTTATTGCTCACTGCTCTCATCTATGTTTGAGGTGAGAAATAGTTAAAGGTGGGCTGGGTAAGAAAGATATGCAAATATGGGGAGAATCAAAGAGAATGTTTGAGCTTAAGACTGCATTCAAGACATGTTAAAAGTAATTATAATTGTTCAAGGGGTTGAACAATTATAACACTGTTGAAGAGAAACCTTGTACTCTGGACTGGGACAACATCAAAGGCAAAGACTTTCCCATTGACATATTCATCTATGAGAATCCCCAAAACTTGAAAGTAGAGAACCTAAATTGAGGTTTCCCATTCAATGCATTCACTCCTTGGAAGTAGCTAATCATAAAAGTTGATTCAACTCTAGTTCAAAGGGTCTAGTCCCCATTCCAATCATGCAGCAGAACTTGCCAGTATCCTTCAGTTAGCATGAGTCTTGCAGGCATGAACGATTTAAAACTGAAGTGTTCATAGAGAGTTTCGTATCATGGCAACATTACCACACTGTGAGAAGCGGGATCAGAATCCCTGCAAGGATTACTTGGAGGCCGTTGTGAGGAGCTGTGAGGGCAAAATTGGAATATTAATAGGAGAACCTATTAATATGGTTAATTAATTAATATGGGGATGCATTGACTATGTGACATCTGCTGAGTAAACCTGACTCAACAAAGCATAGCCGACTCAAGAAAAAGGCTGTATGTGAAGCAGGGGGAGAGCTGGGATAAGGAGCTACATAAGCATTTTGTTTTAGAAAGATACTATCAAGAGTGCTGATGCTAGACATAGAATTGCAGAATTTGGTATTTTTCTTACTTTTGGCTTTGCTCTGATCTGATATTCCCTTGATATATAATACTTTCATTGTGGATGGGGATATTTATTTTGGACTATCGTATGCTAAAAATATGCAATATACTTTTGATTTTCAGAATTATATGTGTCTCCAGAGACTCTTGGACTCATTCTTTGAAAATTGCTGAAACTGTTAAAGACTATGGGAATATTTCAAATTAGACTAAATACATTTTGTCTTTTATGAAGACCACAGCCCTTGGGGATAAGCCATAGACATTTATGTTTTAAAATTGAAATCCTCAGTACTGAGGTGATAGCTCAGGGTTTCACAACACTTCCTGTATCAGGAAAAGATCCAGATTCAGCCTCATTACCCATATGGTAGGTCTCAACTATTTTGCTAATATATGTTTCCTGATATTCTCATGGTGAATATCTGTTTCCTTAGGCATTAATGTTCAGTATATATCACATTTTCACTACAGTAAGTAGTACATCCACTTATTTGTACTGTATAACTTCCAATTCTTTTGGAAAGATTGACTCATTTCTCTTCAGTTGTCTATCTTACCATATTATTCAATGATGTCAACAACAATAAATTTCAGATTTTTTATGCTCTAAGTGTATGCGACTATTTTGACGAAAGCATTCCTTTGCATGCATGTACACTAAACCGTCTTTCAAAATGTGCTTGTACTACATTTTTTTCTTATCTCAAAATATTGAATAAGTCTTCTATGACCCAGTTTGGACTTTTCCTTTTTCACCAAGAGATCAAAAAGGAACATCGTACACAGAAAGCATTACAGACATATTAGGATACATTGACTCTTGAGTCATTTTTGTGAAATTTAATTTTCAGCTTGTTTCAACCTCAGTTTTGCTCAGCTTGTTTCAACCTCAGTTTTTCAGACCAGTTTTGCTGGTCTCTGATCTTAGCTGTGTTGCTTTCATTTTCTAATGTATTGCCCCTGGGCTTACACAAATTTATGATTCATTTAATCTCATAGAAAATGGTACAAGAGAGTGATTTTAGTTAATATATGTCCTGTCAATAGTGACTCAGACTCTACCAGTGGCTACCAGCAGGCAATATGTTTTTGATGTTTATTTTCAAGACAAAGCTATTCAACTTTATTATAGAGACTTTGATTAAACAATTTCAAGATGGTCAGAAATTATTAAAAGTATGCAAAAATTTTACCTTCTCTTCCTGTGTAGAATACTCAAAGCAAGAAGCCACTGTAAAATACAGCAAATCTTTTTATCTTCCTAACAGGAAAATTTTAGAGCAATTGGTGACACTTCCATTAAGCATGTTTAAGAACTTCTCAAAAGCAGACCCTGACTTCTGAGAAATAAAGATTGTGGAATTGTTATTCTAAAATCTCATCACCTTTTACAAAACAAAACAACTGCTGGATTTTGTTTTTTAATTTTTTTGACAAATACAATGATCACTGGACCAACTGAAGACATGTTATATTAGAAGTTCAGATTCTTTAATGGTTACAGGGTATGCAATTTTAAGGAAATTGAGCCTAGTTGAGTGAAATTATGACATAAAAATGGATTTGAACTCTCCCACATTGCCAGGCATTAATGCCCAGTGGTTCCCTGTATCTACAAGAGGGAATCCTTTCTCCTGTCAACCTAGAATTCTCTCAAAACTATCAGGGAAATGTGTCTTTCCATGTACCAGTACCCTCTAGATGATACCCTGTTATAGGCACATGCTAATCCTCCCCTCCCCGAAAGAACAAAAAAATGTTCTGTGCCTTTAAAATGTAGTTTAAAAATAGAAAAACAAAATTCAGCATTTTTATACAAACCTTTTAAAAATCATATTTTGATATATTCATTAACCAGAAGTCTACTGTTATCAAAAGTATTCTCACTTTGCTGTTATCCAGCACCTTCAGCTGGCTCTGCCTGGCCTGCTTTGACATTTCTATGTTTTGTTAGTTTCTGGAAAGTCTTCCTGTCACTGCCAGCCTTGTCTTTCTCTTTTCCACTTTTAGTGCTTTCTCCTTTCCCTTATTTTCAGAGACCTTTCTATGTGTGGGCTCTGGCTTTGGCAGAACACCTTTCACAGCTGTCCATGATTGAATTTACTTTAGGTTTATGTCTTTTAACACCTTCTTTTGCCATTTTCTTTGGTATTGTAGTCAGGCAGCAGTAATAAGTACTAAATTGCAGGATTCCATGGAAACAAACATACAAGTAACTTTAACTCCCATAATGGAAGTACCTGTGGATCCATATAAAAACTTATTCCATCACTTAGCGTTAAATATACATCATATGATTTTTCGTTCTGAGTCCAAATTGACTGAGTATATTTTCTAAATTAATTGTTAAAAAGAATAAGATTTTTTTTTTCCTTGACACGCACTAAATGAGATGGACCTGTGTTTCTAAGTGTAGAATATATTTCCAATATTTAAAGAAGACTTAAACACATGGAAGCAGCATTACCAGGCCACAGAAGAAGACAATGCAGCCACTACTGAGGAGACCTAATTGACTAGGATCAAAAGGAAGAAAAAAAAGTCCTCCCCTATCAGTGGACTTGGGGAGGGGCATGCATGCAGAGGGTGGAGGAAGGGAGGGATTGGGACAGGAGGAGGGAGAGAACCACAGGGGGGATACAAAGTGAATAAAGTGTTATTAATAAAGAAAAAAAGCACAAAACACATGGTCTATCCTTCTTAGTTATAGGATGTAAGAGTTTAAACACTGAGTTTTAATTTTAGAGTAAAATTTACTCCTACATCCCATTACATTAAACTTTAAACCTTCATTAATATGATTCCTTTCTCATTGAGTTAAAGGTAACGACTTATATTTGTAGATTGGCTGCTACAAATGAAGTATTGTTGAAAATTTTTTCTGCAGATAATCTGTGGCTGAGGTACATTTACCATTATAAAAACGGCAGGATTGTGGAGTCAGTGCAGGCCAGGAGAAGCAGTAATTAAAAAATGTCAATATGAATTCTTTCTGATATTCTTTATTCATAGAGATGGAACATAAGAAATGTATGTAGGTATATGATTGTCTGCTTTTACTGAATGTCTTACAAGAAGTCTTCTGCGTTCATTCATTCATCATCTTTGGATGTGTCTTAATTATGAAGGGGCCAGATTTTTAAATTCAGCCTCTAATGTCATCCTCATATTTTATATCATTATAAAACCATTAGCACTTCATCACTGTCAAAAATTTATAATAAAACCTAAAAAGAAGAAAGATGTACTTTGGAGTGTGTTTTCAGAGATTCTGAACCGTAGTCCCTTGCCACGACTGTCTTTCATATTATGGAGAGGCATGTCATGGTAGGAAATGTGGCAAAATGAAAGTCTTATGAGAAAGACCAGGAAGCAAAACAAAAGAGAAAGAAAAAGAGGGAAGGGTCTCAATATTCATTTGAAGCTCTGTCTATGTCCTATTTTTACTAGGGCCTATCTTTCATGGGTGCTACCTTCTTACAATAGTACAATGAGTTGGGAACTATGCTTTAAAAATGAACCTTCCATATATATTCCAAATTCAAACCTTAACAAAAGATATCACTATAGTGCCAATTCGTATCTATTGAGTTTTGATTTTGTTTTTAAAGTTTGTTATTTTGTAACGGAGCACTAACCACTTTTTAAGGTTTGTACATGTATAGTCTAATAAGACACTCTTCCTTAACATGTAACTGAAGTAAAATGGGGTTTCTGTGGAGAGCCAAATATTTCCTAACCTGTCATCTACCGTCAAACAGGAGAAATAATAAGCCACGAAACTGATGGGGCCAAATGAAAAATAATGTCAGAATCTACAGAGTGTTCTTTTTCAATTAAATTTTTATTTTTTATATTAATTAGTTTATTCACTTTGTATCCCAGCTGTAGCCCCATACCTTATTCCCTCCTAATCCCATCTTCCCTCCTTCATCTCCTCCCATTCCCCTCTCCAAGCCCACTCCTTCCATCTGACCATAGCTTATTAGGTTTCAACAGGACTGGCTGCATTGTTTTCCTCTGTGGCCTGGCAAGGCTGCTCCCCACTGAGGGGGAGGTGGTCAAGGAGCCAACCCCTGAGTTCATGTCAGAAACAGTCCCTGTTGCCCTTACTAGGGTACCCACTTGGACACTGAGCTGTCATGGGCTACATCTGAGCAGGGTTTCTAAGTTATACCCATGAATGATTCTTTGTTGGAGTATCAGTCTCAGAAAAGACTCCTGTGCCCAGATATTTTGGTTCTGTTGCTCTCCTTGTGGAGCTCCTGTTCTCTCCAGGTTCTACTATCTCCCCCTTCTTTCATAGGATTCCCTGCACTCTGCCCAAAGTTTGGTTATGAGTCTCAGCATCTGCTTTGATACACTGCTAGGAAGAGTTTTTCAGAGGCCCTCTATGGTAGGCCCTTATCTTGTTCCCTTTTTTCTCCTTCTTCCAATGTCCATTCCATTTGTCTTTCTCAGTGAGGATTGATCATCTTAGCTGGGTACTCCTTTCTCTGAAAAAACAGGAATAGCACTTCCTTGATATCCAGCTATAGCACTCCTAGGAATATATCCAAAATATACTCAAGTACACAACAAGGACATTTGTTTAACCATGTTCATAGCAGCTATATTCATAATAGCCAGAACCTGGAAACAACCCAGATGTCCCTCAACCTCAATGGAGGAATGGATACAGAAAGTGTGGTACATATACACAATGGAATACTACTCAGCAGTTAAAAACAAGGAAATCATGAAATTTGCAGGCAAATGGTGGGACCTAGAAAAGATCATCTTGACAGAGGTATCCCAGAAACAGAAAGACACACACTTATATACTCACTTCTAAGTGGATATTAGACCTATAAGATAAAATAAACATACTAAATTATGTACAGCTAAAGAAGTCACTTGAGTTTTTGATCTTAGTCATTCTGATGGTTGTAAAATCTCAGTACTGTTTTGATTTGCCACATGGAGTGTGTATTTTTTTCTTTTCTTTTTCCTTTAATTCTTTATTAATTACATTTTATTCACTTTGTATACCCCTGTGGTTCCCTCCCTCCTCCAGTCTCAATCCCTCCCTTCCTCCACCCTCTGCAGGCATGTCCCTCCCCAAGTGCCCTGATAGGGAAGGTCTTCTTTTCCTTCCTTCTGATCCTAGTCAATTAGGTCTCATCAGGAGTGGCTGCATTATCTTCCTCTGTTGCCTGCTAATGCTGCTTTCCCCGAACCCAGGAGGAGGTAATTAAAGAGCAGGACAATCAGTTCATGTCAGAGACAGTCCCTGTTCCCCTTAGTAGGGAACCCACTTGGACACTGAACTGCCATGGGCTACATCTGTGCAGGGGTCTTAGGTTATCTCCATGCATGGTCCTTGGTTGGAGTATCAGTCTCAGGAAAGACCCCTGTGCTCAGATTTTTCGGTTCTGTTGCTCTCCTTGTGGAGTTCCTGTCCTCTTCAGATCTTAATGTTTCCCATCAGTGAGTGTTCTTAACTGTTTCTAACATACTGCCTATCTAATGGGGAGATAATATTACCTGTGAATCCACTTATTAATGTACTTAGGACAAACAGTTTTTAATAGTTTTGTTGTTTCATTCTTGCAAAAGTTTAGGTAAATAAGTAGTCAGAAATTCTAGGACCATAATTGTGTGCAATGGAACTATAGCATTCTTCCATGTGGGGATCTGAAATTTCTTCCTGTATTTTCTTGGGACTTGGAGAGGGGCTTGGGAGGAGATGAG
Source organism: Psammomys obesus (assembly GCF_907164565.1). Taxonomy (NCBI): domain Eukaryota; kingdom Metazoa; phylum Chordata; class Mammalia; order Rodentia; family Muridae; genus Psammomys; species Psammomys obesus. Next base: position 16,213,946 of record NW_026596117.1, read on the forward strand.
GGAGAGAGGGTGGGATTGAAAGGGAATGAGGGAGGAGCCTACAGCTGGGATACCAAGTGAATAAACTGTAGTTAATATAAAAAATAAATTTAAAAAAAGAATAATGAAAAAAAAAGTAAGAAAACCAGTTGTGTGTGAGTTTGGACAGCAAAGTCAGACATTTGGGGAAAGATGCCCTCATTTTACAGATGATCAGCAATCTTTCCTGAACACTGTATGGAGTATCATATTACAACCTACCTTCATATGTTTCTGTGCATAAAAAATTAACCAATGTTGTTAATCTGTAGACAGTGCTTCCCTGGGTAGCACCAGCTGACCTAGAATTTCTGATTTTCTTGACTCTGCCTCTGGCTTACTGTGAGTACAGCCATGTGCCACCATACACTGACATAATTAACGTTTGCTTCTCATTCAAATGCCTATCTTTTAGTGGTTAACCATCTCTACTTTGCCACTGTGGTTTCTAGGTTTTAATGTAACCATTAAGAAGATCAGTTTGTAGCATCTTCTTCCATTGTAACTCACTGAGCCACAACAGCTGCTCACTGAGTGAGGACAACTACAACTATTTTTTTTTATAATTATTTCACTGTTCTTACTTTAAAAAATGCAGATTGTTTTGGCTTTTGTGGGGGCCGTGTGTGTAAAGGTTATATATCTTTTATACATATATAGTACACTGATGATAACTTTTTAGAAAGAAGCAATTTGTTGTATAATATGTATTCAATCAATAACAGAGGTTAAAAGGGACCACACAATTTTAGTTCCTGCAAGTTGAAAACAAAAGGAAGCCAGTAATATAACCTTGAAGCCTAGGAAACAGATAGTATAATTCCTATTTGAATCAGATGTCCAAAGACAAAGAGCACACAGTGCTGGAAAAGAGCTATGTCTCAGTTCAATGTCCTTTCACACTTGTTATTTTCAAACCCTATCTGTATTGGAACATGATTAAGAACTTTGGGTAGAGCCGTCTTCTTGGTCTACCCCACCATCTTAAATAGCAATTTCTTTCAAAGACACCTACACAGACCTATCTAGAAAAAAAAAAAAGTAATGAGATATCATGCAAACCCATGGGTTAGATAAGCTCAATGTATAAAATTAACTATTCATCCATCACAAAATGCACATTCATCTCTTATAAGAGATCATTTTAGTAATACATAATTCCTGTATAATAAGTCATACACATTTAAGTATTTGATTTGATCATTTTGACATGTATTTGCACTTGCAAATCTGTTACCAGATCACACACTCCTACAAATTGCTTAAAAGTTTCTTTATTCTCTTAAGTTAACCACTCATCCATCAGTCTCTGTCAGTTTTTCTTGTTGTTTCTGACAAGCTAGCCAGCAAGCTAGCTGCACTTCCAAACTAGCTGTCTGATGATTTTCTGAAAGGCTCTCCTGTCTCTACCTCCCATCTTTATTAAGCATTCTGGGACTGACGTGATCCATCGGAGCATCTGGCCTTTTGTGGGTTCCAGGAATTGAAGTAGGCTGTCAAATTTGCCAGCCCCAATTTTAGGAGAAAATAGCAATGCAGGTATAAATGCATTCATTATGAACAGGGGAAAGTGACACGTAAGAGGACAGCAGTATATATTCTAGACTGAGGCTGGATTTCTAAAGACAGAGTTGCCCTGAATTTCAAATGAACTGAATCTTGAAAAAAAAAAGTGGGATTGAAGGAATTTTCCATATCTTAATTGAAATGGAGGTTACAAAACCTCAGCTTTTGTTAAAATTCATTTTAATGTACATCTAAATAGGATTAGTTTAATCATCTAAAAGATTGACGTATAAAAAGATTAACTATTTAAGGAGATTCAAAAGTCATTCTAAGATGTCCCAAATAACATTGCTTAAATGTGGGGATTTGAATTTGAAACTTCAACTAAGTGAGTCCAACCCTAGAGTTTATATTTGAGCACTCATTTTTTAAAATTTAAACTTATTTAAAAGAATTATGTTAATATCTTAACACTCAAAATTCATCATTTGGTATTCATAGCACTTTTGACATCAGATATTATTGTTGTCAATTTCCTTAGAAGAATAAATAGAAGGAGCTGGTCCTTTATAAGCACCAGCAGTCTGCAGAGTTTTTGCTTGTTTGTTTGTTTGTTTGTTTCATTGTTTTTATGACTCTTCTCCTCACTCAACTCCTCACAGACATAAATAACAGCTTTTATAAAACATTCAAAGCAAAGAGCTCTACAAGTAATAGAAAAGGAGTCTACCACTGAGGGCCTCTTACTCTACCTAACAGTATATCAAAGCAGATGCTGAGACTCATAACCAAACCTTGGGCAGAGCGCAGAGAATCATATGAAAGAAGCAGGAGTTAGTATGTCCTGGAGAGGACAGAAGCTCCACAAGGACGTAATATATCTGGGCACAGGGGTCTTTTATGAGACTGTATCTCCAACCAAGAACCATGTATGGATATAATCTAGAACCCCTGTTCGGATGTAGTCCATGGTAGCTCAGTATCCAAGCAGGTACCCTAGTAAGGGGAACAGGGACTATTTCTGACATGAACTCAATGGATGGTTCCTTGACCTCCTTCTCGCCCCTCCGAGGGACGAGCAGCTTGCTAAGCCACAGAGGAAGACATGACAGCCAGTCCTGAAGAAACCTGATAAGTTAGGGTCAGATGGAAGGGGAGGAGATCTCCCCTATCTGTGGACTTGGAAAGGGTCAGGGAGGAGATGAGGGAAGAAGGTTGGGGTTGGGAGGTAATTAGGGAACTGGTTATAGCTGGGATACAAAGTTAATAAACTGTAACTAATATTTAAAAAATAAAATTAAAAATGTTGAGAAATGCAGAAAATGTTTACAAAAATCAGAACAGTATCTGGAAGATTATGATACCATATTAAATTAAAACTGAACTTAAAGTTGATAGTAATCAAAAAGCCTAAAGGCATAGAACATACTTTGTGAAGTTACAGAGATGATTGCTATAATCTTGCTGGTTGACATTTAAGTGATGTTTAAATTCAATTTCATGGAGTTATTTTACTTGCTTGATGTTACACAGGTAGGCTGTAGAGGAACAGTAAGTCTCAAAATCATGCTTTCCCTGTGACTAAGACCAGCACCTTACTTAGCTAGTATATAATCATCTTGCTGTTGGGAATCACCATGTTCAGAGCACTTGAGAGCAGATGAAATGACATTTGAAATAAAATGATAAGGTAAACAAATTCAAGGGCTCTCGGTTATGTGGTTTTCTGTATTTATTCAACAGAAAATATACTTGTTGAACCAGAAAATGTTTGGTAGACAGAAAAATAATACTTTTAATAAATAATTATTATTCAAGGTAGAAACTATGAAAGGCCCATTATATGATATAGAATGAATCATTTAGCATCTTCTTTTCAGTCACCTGACATTCTATCTGTATATCACTGAAGAGTAAAAAGAGGTGATTTTATTCTTGAACACTTGGGAAAGAGTTCAAAGACATCTACTTCCTGTTTTCTCAAAAGTAATGAATTTCTCTTCTGTCAGTTGCTGTGTCACATTGGCTTAAAAGATAATGTCATGACTGTGTCTGAGGAGCAGGAAAGCAGTGTTGGCACAGCGACCAGGACACTGAAGTCAGGGACCTAATAACACCAGCGTTTGTGATTGCCAGGTGAGAGGAAAGCCTGGGGTGTGGAAATTAATGGGACTGACCTCAGGTCAACCAGTCAATACCTGGTCAAGGTCCTGGGGACCAGCGGGCGGATGCACCTGCCACCCAAGATCGGCGCACACAGCCTCCTGCGGTGCCCCCAGCTTCCATCCAGGACTGGGACACACAGTCTCTGGCCCAGAGTGAGGTGCTCAGCCTCCAGACCAGAGCAGAGACCTCAGTTGCCAGCCCCGAGTGGAGTGCATAATCTCTGGCCCAAAGCTGGGCGCACAGCTGCCTGCCCAGATCAGCGAGCACAGCCTCAGGCCCAGATCGGTAACCCCAGCCAACATCTCAGACCAGGGGGCACAGACTCTAGCACAGAGTGAGGCGCCAAGCCTCCGACCCAGAGCAGAGCCCTTAGTTGCCAGTCCAGAGAGGCGTGCTCAGCCTCTGGCCCAGAAGGGGACACACACTGCCAGTGCAGATCAGAGCTCAGAGCCTCCAGATCTGAGTGGCGCCCGCAGCCGCCATTCCAGGCCTGGGTGCACAGCCCCCGGACCAGAGCGGCTCCCCCAGCTGCCATCCCAGACAGGGACACACAGCTTCTAGCCCAGAGTGAGGCGCCCAGCCTCCAGACCAGAGTGGAGCCTTTAGTTGTCAGCCTAGAGAGGAGTGCACAGCCTCCGAGCCAGAGCAGCGCCCCAGCAGCCATCTCAAACTTGGGCGCACAGTCTCCTGGCCCAGAGCAGAGCGCTCACCCTCTGGCCCAGAGACTTGCTGTGTGCACCTCTCACCTTCCCAGACAGAACTGTGTGCCCCAGGGTACCAGACTGAGTTTCCCTGTTGGAAGAAAACCCCACAACTAGGGAATCAGCAGGTTCTTCAAGAGGGCTATACGTGGAAAACAATGTAACAGCAACAACTGACTAAATTAAGAGGGAGAAATCCAGCAGCAGGGCAGCTGTCTTGAGGACTTCTATGGGTAAGAGGAGAGCCACCCTGACTAACAAAGACCACAGCTATTACTCAGGTCTATACGCCTGAGGTGAGCAATGGCAATTCCTGAGAAACACTGGCCATACTGTGACCATACCCAAAAACCAGAGGAGGCCTCCTTCAGGAAAAATCATCTTCCTGACAAAGGGATTCTCTCTACTCAGGATTCCAGAAAGCACCAGAAACTAACAGCCAACACCTAACACAGCCCAATGGGTAGAGGTCAGCATAAAAGCTCAACCAACAAAAGAGAGCAATATGGCATCTCCAGAACCCAGCCATCCAGGGGCGATTGAAATTCAAGAAGATGACCTTACATCTATGCTGATGAAGAGTTTAATAGAGGAAACAAATAAAATAAGTAAAGAATTAGAGGAAGATAAAATCAAACAGATCATGGCTATCAATAAAGAAATGAAGGATGTTAAAGACAAGCAGATTATGGTCATCCATGAAGAAATACGGCAAGATGCAGCCAGTTTATAGCCTTCAGAGAAGAAATAATTAAATCACTGAAAGAAATAAAAGAAACAGTGTTGAAGGAACTAAAATAAAAAAAGGAAAATACAATCAGACAGGTGAAGGAATTAAAACAACTCAAGATCTGAAGATAGAATTGGAAAAATTAAAGAAAACACAAATGGAAGAAATCATGGGGAGGAAGAATTTAGGGAAGAAAACAGGAACTACAGAGGTAAGCATAACCAAATAAAAGACTAAAAGAGATGGAAGAAAAAAATCTCAGGTGTGGAAGATACAATGGAAGAAATCAATGTATCCATCAAAGAAAATGTTAAATCCAAAATAATCCTGACACAGACCATCCAAGAAATCCAAGACAATATGAAAAGACAAAAACCTAAGAATAATAGGAATAGAGGATAAAGAAGATTCCCTGCTCCAAGGCCCAGAAAATATCTTCAACAAAATCATAGAAGAAAATTTCCCCAACTTAAAGGAGAGGCTTATAAGATTACAAGAGGCCTACAGAACACCTAATAAATTAGACCAGGAAAGAAAATCATCCCGCCACATAATAATTAAAACAGTAACTATACAGAACAGAGAAAAAATACTGAAAGCTGTAAAGGAAAAAGGCCCAGTAACATATAATGGCAAACCCATAGAATTACACCTGAGTTCTCAACAGAGACTATGAAAGCAAGGAGGGCCTGGATTGACATAATGCAGACCCTAAGAGAATAAAGATGTCAGCCCAGGCTATTATATCCGGCAAAACTCTCAGTCTTCATAGATGGAGAAAACAAGATATTCAATGACAAAAACAAATTCAAACAATACCTACACACAAATCCAGCATTACAGAAGATATTAGAAGGAAAAATATAACACAGGAAAAATAACTACATTCAGGAAAACACAGGAAACAAATAAACTTCACTACAGCAAAACCAAAAGTAGCCAAACACACTACAATAGACAACAGCAAAATCAAAGCATCTAACGACAACTGGTCATTAATATCCCTTAACATCAATGGACTCAACTCTCCTATAAAAAGACACAGACTAACAGAATGGATACATAAACAAGACCCAACAATCTCTTGCATACAAGAAACACAACTAAGTCACAAAGATAGACATTACCTGAGAATAAAGGGCTAGAAGACTGTTTTCCAAGCAAATGGACCCAAGAAGCAAGCACGATTAGCAATTCTAATATCTAATAAAATAGACTTTCAACCAAAATTAATCAAAAGAGATGGCAAAGGTCATTTCATACTCATCTAAAGAAAACTCCACCAAGAAGTAGTTTTCCAAAGTAAGGGGAACATGGACTATTTCTAACAGGATCTCAAGGGCAGGCTGTTTGACCCCCCCCCCCCAGGGGAGGAGCAGTCTGTTAGGCCACAGAGGAGGACTTTGCAGCCAGCCCTGAAGATACCTGATAAAACAGGGACAAATGAAAGGGGAGGAGATCCTCCCCTATCAGTGGACTTTGAAAGGGGCAGGGAGGAGACCAGGGAGGGAGTGTGGGGTTGGGGAGGGAATGAGGGAGCAGGATACAGCTGGGACACAGAGTTAACAAAATGTAACTAAAAAGAAAAATAAAATAAAATAAAAAAATAAAAAAAAAATAAAAAATAAATATTAATATCACAGAAATATAAAAAAAAAAAGATACCACAATTCTGAACATATATGCCCCAAACACAAGAGCACCCACATTTGTAAAAATAGCATTAATAAAACTGAAACCACACATAGGTCCTCACACGTTAATAGTGGGAGACTTCAACACCCCACTCTCAACAAAGGACAGGTCAACAAACCAGAAGTTAAACAAAGAAACAATGACTCTAACAGAGGTCATGAATCAAAAGGACCTAACAAATGTCTACAGAACCTTTCACCCAAACACAAAAAAAATTAACTTCTTCGCAGCACCTCATGGAAACTTCTCCAAAACAGACAATATAGTTGGTCACAAAACAAGTCTCAACAGATACAAAAAGATGAAATAATCCCATGTATCATATCTGACCACCATGGAATAAAACTGGATCTCAATGACAACAGAAAAAACAAAAAGCCTACACAGACATGGAAACTAAAAAACTTGCTACTCAATGACAGTTGGGTCAGGGAAGAAATAAAGAAAGAAAATAAAGTATTCTTAGAATTCAATGAAAATGAAGGCACAACATACCCAAACTTATGGGACACAATGAAAGCAGTGCTGAGAAGAAAGTTCATAGCACTAAGTGCCTTCGAAACCTCTCATGCCAGCAACTTAATGACTCACCTAAAAGCCCTAGAAAAAAAAAAAGAAGCAGACACACCAAAGAGGAGTAGAAGGCTGGAAATAATCAAACTCAGGGCTGAAATCAATCAATTAGAAACAAATAAAACAATTCAAAGAATCAATGAAACCAAGAGCTGGTTCTTTGAGAAAATCAACAAGATAGACAAACCCTAAGCCAAACTAACTAAAAGGCAAAGAGACACTATCCAAATTAAAAAAAAAATCAGAAATGAAAAGGGGAACATAACAAGACACTGAAGTATTCCAAACAAACATTAAGACTTACTTCAAAAGTCTATATGCCACAAAATTTGAAAATCTAAATGAAATGGACAATTTTCTTGATCGATTCCACTTACCAAAGCTGAATCAAGAGCAGGAAAATCAAGAGCAGGAAAATCAATTAAATAGTCCTATACCCCCTAAGGAAATAGAAACTGTCATCAAAAGTCACCCATCCAAAAAAAGCCCAGGACCAGATGGCTTCAGTGCAGAATTCTACCAGACCTTCAAAGAAGAGCTAACTCCAATTCTCTTCAAACTAGTCCACAAAATAGAAATGGACAGAACACTACCAATCTCATTCTATGAAGCCACAGTCACCTTGGTACCTAAACCTCACAAAGACCCAACAAAGAAAGAGCATTTCAGGCCAATCTCCCTTATGAACATTGATGAAAAATACTCAACAAAATATTTCCAAACGGAATAGAACACATCAAAGATATCATCCACTATGACCAAGTAGGCTTCATCCCAGGTATGCAAGGGTGGTTCAATATAGAGAAATCCATCAATGTGATCCACCATATTAACAAACTGAAAAAAAAAAAAAAACACATGATAATCTCCTTAGATGCTGAAAAAGCATTTGACCAAATCCAACATCCATTCATGTTTAAAGTCTTGGAGAGATCACGGATACAAGGCACTTATCTAAACATAGTAAAGTCAATATACAGCAAGCCTATAGCCAACATCAAACTAAACTGAGAGAAACATAAATCAATCCTACTGAAGTCAGGGACAAGGCAAGGCTGCCCACTCTCTTCATATCTCTTCAACATAGTTCTTGAAGTCCTTGTTAGAGAAATAAGACATTTGAAGGAGATACAAATTGGAAAGGAAGAAGTCAAAGTATCACTATTTGCAGATGATATGATAGTATACCTAAGTGACCCCAAAAATTCTACCAGGGAACTCTTACAGCTGATAAACACCTTCAGCAAAGTGGCAGGTTACAAAATTAACTCAAAAAAATCAGTAGCCCTCCTGTATACCAAAGACAAAAGGGCCAAGAAAGAAATTAGGGAACCAACACCCTTCACAGTAGCCACAAATGACATAAAATACCTTGGTGTGACCCTAACCAAGTCAGTCAAAGATTTGTATGAAAAAAATTTCAAATCTCTGAAGAAAGAATTAGAAGAAGATATCAGAAAATGGAAAGATCTCCCACGTTCATGGCTTGGCAGGATTAACATAGTAAAAATTGTCATCTTACCAAAAGCAATCTACAGATTCAATGAAATTCCCATCAAATTACCAACACAATTCTTTACAGACCTGGAAAGAAAAATTATCAACTTCATATGGAATAAAAAGAAACCCAGAATTGTTAAAACAATTCTCTACAATAAAAGATCTTCTGGAGGTATCTCCATCCCTGTTCTCAAGCTGTACTATAGAGCAACAGTAATAAAAACTGCATGGTACTGGCATAGAAACAGAATGGTGGATCAATGGAACTGAATAGAAGATCTAGAAATAAACCCACACACTTATGGACACCTGATCTTTGACAAAGATGCCAAAACCATACAATGGAAAAAAGATAGCATCTTCAACAAATGGTGCTGGTCTAACTGGATGTCTACATGTAGAAAAATGCAAATAGATCCATACTTATCACCCTGCACAAAACTAAAGTACAAGTGGATCAAAGACTTCAACATAAAACCAGACACATTAAATTGATTAGAAGAAAAATTGGGGAATACACTAGAACTCATTGGTACAGGAGAAAACTTCCTGAACAGAACACCAACAGCACAGGCTCTAAGAGCAACAATCATTAAATGGGACCTCATGAAACTGAAAATCTTCTGTAAGGAAAGGACATTGTCCTCAAAGCAAAACGACTTCCTAGAGATTGGGAAAGAATCTTCACCAACCCTCTATCTGGCAGAGGGCTAATATCCAGTATGTATAAAGAACTAAAAAGTGGAAAAGCAACAAAGCAAGTAATCCAACTAAAAAATGGGGAACAGAGCTAAACTGAGAATTCTCGATAGTGGAATATAGAATGGCAGAGAAACAATTAAAGAAATGCTCAATTAGCCATCGGGGAAATGCAAATCAAAACGACCCTGCGATTTCACCTTAGACCCCATCAGAATGGCCAATATGAAAAACTCCAGTGACAACACATGCTGGAGAGGTTGTGGATAAAGGGGAACCCTCCTCCACTGCTGGTGGGAATGTAAACTGATACAACCACTCTGGATATCAATCTGGCACTTTCTCAGACAACAAGGAATAGTGCCTCCTTGACATCCAGCTATACCACTTCTAGGCATATATCCAAAAAGAGGCTTAACTACACAGTAATGACATTTGCTCAACCATGTTTGTAGCAGCTTTACTTGTAATCGCCAGAAGCTGGAAACAGCCTAGATGCCCCTCAACTGAAGAATGGATGCAGAAAATGTGGTACATCTACACAATGGAATATTACTCAGCAATGAAAAATAAGGAAATCATGAAATTTGCAGGTAAATGGTGGGATCTGGAAAAGATCATCCTGAGTAAGTTATCCCAGAAGCAGAAATACACACACGGTATATACTCACTCATATAGACATATAATATAGGATAAACCTACTAAAATCTGTACACCTAAAGAAACTAATCAAGAGGGAGGACTCTGGCTAAAGTGCTCAATCTCCACTCTGAAAGGCAAAGAGGATGGAGACTAGAAGAAGAAGAAAACAGGAAACAAGTTAGGAGCCTCCCACAGAGGACATCTGAAATGCTCTACCCTGTAGACTATCAAAGCAGATGTTGAGACTTAGCCAAACTTTGGGCAGAATGAACTGAATCTTATGAAAGAAGTGGGAAATAATAGTTAGATCTGCAGAGGACAGCAGGTTCACAAGGGGAGCAACAGAACCAAAAATTTGAGCACAGGGGTCTTTTCTGAGACTCATACTCCAACCAAGTACCATGCAAGGAGATAACCTAGAACCCCTGTACAGATGTAGCCCATGGCAGTTCAGTGTCCAAGTGGGTTCCATAGTAATGGGAAGAGGGACTGCTTCTGACATGAACTGATTGGCCTGCTCTTTGGTCACCTCCCCCTGATGGGGGAGCAGCCTTACCAGGCCACAGAGTAAGACAATGCAGCCACTCCTGATGAGACCTAACAGACTATGATCAGAAGGAAGAAAAAGAAACCCTCCCTTACCAATGGACTTGGAGAGGGGAGTGTGTGGAGAAGGGGGAGGAAGGGAGGGATTGGGAGGGGAGGAGGGAGGGAACTAGAGGGGGGATACAAAGTAAATAAAGTATAATTAAAAATAACATGAAATTAAAAAATAAATAAAAGATAATGTCATAAAATTAGAAGTTTTACTTACATGTGGAATGTCTCTTCAATGATGTCACTGCAAAGTCTATATCACCTATCACACTGACAAATTTTACTATGGAGAGTCAAATCCCCTATATTTAACATTATTCATTAAGACATTCTAACTTCTTGTACACTGAGAATAGGTAATGGGAAGTTGTAGATCTGTAAAAATTTTCAGGACTTCTGATGTTAAATTCCAAGAAGTGAACTTATGAGTAGCATGGCAATTTATTCCAAGTGTATATGTCTACCCTATTAACAACTTGTCACTAGATTTTACCTAATTCTTTTCATAGTCACAGCTATTGGTGTTATTTTGAGAACTTGCATATTGTATGGTATAAAATGTTTTATTTGCAATTTAAATGATTTTTTCCTATAACAGAAAAAAAAAAGGAAAACTAGAGTGGCCTCTATCCTGGGTTGAAATTCATTATCCAAAAAGATTTTTATTACATCCCAACTGCCTAGATCTTGAGATTTAATCATGCCTTGAAATAAATTTCTTGTAGATATAATTAGTCAAGTTGCACTCATGTCTGAATAGCTTGAGCCTTTCAAGTAGCATAGTTCATGCCCCTATGAGAAGAAGAGAGAAGAACGGAAGTGCAGTGACTTTGACAAGATGCAGGTAGTGTTTGGAGAGTATGTGAATAAAGAGGACACCAACCCACCATCAACACAAAACAGGTAAGAGGTCTCCAGCAAGCTTCAGTCTCAAGCAAGCTTGAGATGGAACATTAGCTTTCCGTGGGTTTTATCCTTGACTACTATAATCACGAATTTAGATAGGAAATCTCTGTCATTTTAAGGCACAGGGTTGTGTTATTTTATTGCATCAACTCTAAAAGGTAAAAGTCATGCATTTGTCTCAGTCACTAAGACGTGTGTAAGACATAATGGAAACATTTTGAGTTCTAAGTAGTTAAAAGTTTAAAAAATGTGTTTTACGTATGTGTATATTTTAGGAATTTTTCTGTGTTTTATGATGTTTTAAGAACCTAGCATCATTTGAGGTCTAGTAGGAATTGTCTATTTTAGCACAAACACTTTCTGGAGGTCATAAACAAAGTGTCTTTGATATGAGAACTAACCTATCCAGAATCCATATTATTTTCTAGATTCCTAAGTACTCTACCAATACATTTCTGTCCTAGTTACCCACAAAATCAACCTCAAAGTCAGCATGGAATAACTATGCCTTAGTGTATAAAGCAGAATGAAAGCTAACAAAGATTCATCCTCATTCTTTTGCCACTGGGTAAACTTACATGTAAATTTACCTACATGTACGCATGGCTTGCCACCCCCTGAGAGTAGAAAGCCATTAAATCTTGTCCAAGGTAGTTGTTTTAGTCATCTTCCAAAACTTCATTAAACAAAATATTGGGCATACATTAAAATGTAGAATTGTTTTGTTTATATAAATAACTCATTGGTATTAACTTTGGTAGAACTGAGACTTGAATCACATCACTAAATGATTTTTAGGTTGTTTTTGGTAAGAGCTCTATAGATAATAAACACTGTCTTACTTAGTAAATCAGGTAAAATTTCTCCATATATTTACCTTAAAACATACAATATAACAATTAACATATTAAGTCAATGAACTTAATAAAAGTGTGAGGAAAAAGTGCCGTCTACATTGATTAATATTAAAATTATATGTCATAGAGCACAAAAGACCTATTTTAATTTATAAGTGAGTATATACCGTGTTTGTCTTTCTCCTTCTGGGATATTTCACTCAGGATGATCTTTTCTAGATCCCACCATTTGCCTGCAAATTTCATGATTTCCTCCTTTTTGATTGCTGAGTAGTATTCCATTGTGTAAAAATACCACAATTTCTGTACCCATTCTTCCATTGATGGACATCTGGGTTGTTTTCAAGTTCTGGCTATTACAAATATAATGCTGCTATAAACATGGTTGAGCAAATATCCCTTTTGTGTACTTGAGCAAAGTTTGGGTATATGCCTAGCAGTGGTATAGCTGGGTCTTGAGGAAGCACTATTCCTAATTGTCTTAGAAAGCGCCAGATAGATTTCCACAGTGGTTGAACCAGTTTACATTCCCACCAGCAGTGGAGGAGGGTTTCCCTTTCTCCACAACCTTTCCAGCATGTGTTGTCCCTTGAGTTTTTCATCTTGGCCATTCTGATGGGTGTAAGGTGATATCTCAGGGTCGTTTTGATTTGCATTTCCCTGATGGCTAATGAGGTTGAGCATTTTTTTAAGTGTTTCTCTGCCATTCTATATTCCTCTGTCGAGAATTCTCTGTTTAGCTCTGTTCCCCATTTTTTAATTGGATTACTTGGTTTGCTGCTTTTCGGCTTCTTTAGTTCTTTGTATATACTCGATATTAGTCCTCTGTCCGATAAAGGGTTAGTGAAGATTCTTTCCCAATCTGTAGGCAGTCGATTTGTTTTGATGACAGTGTCCTTTGCTTTACAGAAGCTTTTCAGTTTCATGAGGTCCCATTTATTGATTGTTGCTCTTAGAGCCTGTGCTGTTGGTGTTCTGTTCAGAAAGTTGTCTCCTATGCCAATGAGTTCTAGGCTGTTCCCCACTTTTTCTTCTAACAGATTTAGAGTATCTGGTTTTATGCTGAGGTCTTTGATCCATGTGGACTTTAGTTTTGTGCAGGGTGATAAATATAGATCTATTTTCATTTTTCTGCATGTGGACATCCAGTTGGACCAGCACCATTTGATGAAGATGCTGCCTTTTTTCCATTGAATGGTTTTGGCTTCTTTGTCAAAAATCGAGTATTCATAGGTGTGTGGGTTTATTTCTGGGTCTTCTATTTGGTTCCATTGATCCTCCTTTCTGTTTTTATGCCAATACCATGTAGTTTTTATTACTATTGCTCTGTAGTACATCTTGAGATCGGGGATAGAGATACCTCCAGATGATCTGTTGTTGTACAGGATTGTTTTGGAGATTCTGGGTTTTTTGTTTCTCCATATGAAGCTGAGAATCTTTGTTTCAAGGTCTGTAAAGAATTGAGTTGGTATTTTGATGGGAATTGCATTGAATCTGTAGATTGCTTTTGGCAAGATGGCCATTTTCACAATGTTAATCCTACCAATCCATGAGCACGGGAGATCTTTCCATGTTCTGAGATCTTCTTCAATTTCTTTCTTCAGAGACTTGAAGTTTTTCTCAAACAGGTCTTTCACTTGCTTGGTTAGGGTCACCCCAATATACTTTATGTTATTAGTGGCTATTATAAAGGGTGTTGTTTCCCTAATTTCTTTCTCAGCCAGTTTCTCTTTGGTATACAGGAGGGCTTCTGATTTTTTTGAGTTGATTTTGTATCCTGTCACTTTGCTGAAGGTGTTTATCAGCTGGAGGAGTTCTCTGGTTGAATTTTTGGGGTCGCTCATATCATATCATCTGCGAATAGTGACACTTTGACCTCTTCCTTTCCGATTTGTATCCCCTTGATCTCCTTTAGCTGTTTTATTGCTCTGTCTAGGACTTCAAGCACTATGTTGAAGAGGTATGGAGAGAGTGGGCAGCCTTGTCTTGTCCCTGATTTCTGTGGGATTGATTTAAGTTTCTCTCCATTGAGTTTGATGCTGGCTATAGGCTTGCTGTATATTGCCTTTACTATCTTTAGATATGTGCCTTGTATTCCTGATCTCTCCAAGACTTTAAACATGAACGGGTGTTGGACTTTGTCAAATGCTTTTTCAGCATCTAAGTAAATGATCATGTGGCTTTTCTCCTTCAGTTTGTTTATGTGGTGGATTACATTGATGGATTTCTGTATGTTGAACCACCCTTGCATGCCTGGGATGAAGCCTACTTGGTCATGGTGGATGATATCTTTGATGTGTTCTTGGATTCAGTTTGCAAGTATTTTATTGAGTATTTTTGCGTCAATGTTCATAAGAGAGATAGGTCTGAAGTTCTCTTTTTTTTGTTGGGTCTTTGTGTGGTTTAGGTATCAGGGTGACTGTTGCTTCATAGAATGAGTTTGGTAATGTACCTTCTGTTTCTATTTTGTGGAATAGTTTGAGGAGAATTGGTGTGAGCACTTCTTTGAAGGTCTGGTAGAATTCCGCGCTGAAACCATCTGGCCCAGGGCTTTTTTTGGAGGGGAGACTGTGAATGACTGCTTCAATTTCCTTGGGAGATATAGGGCTGTTCAGTCTTTCTACCTGATCTTGACTTAATGTTGGAAGATGGAATCTATCAAGAAAGTTGTCCATTTCATTTAGTTTTTCAAATTTTGTGGCATATAGGCTTTTGTAGTATGACCTAATGATTGTTTGAATTTCCTTCTGTGTCTGTAGTTATGTCACCCTTTTCATCTCTGATTTTGTTGATTTGGATAGATTCTCTCTGCTTTTTAGTTACTTTGGCTAAGGGTTTGTCTATCTTGTTGATTTTCTCAAAGAACCAGCTTTTTGTTTCATTGATTCTTTGAATAGTTTTATTTGTTTCTAATTGATTGATTTCAAACCTGAGTTTGATTATTTCCAGCCTTCTGCTCCTCTTGGGTGTATCTGCTTCTTTTTTTTCTAGGTTTTTCAGTTGGGCCATTAAGTTGTTTATATGTGATGTTATGAATTTCTTCTTGCAGGCACTTAGTGCTATAAATTTTCCCCTGAGCACTGCTTTCAATGTATCCCATAAATTTGGGTATGTTGTGCCTTCATTTTCATTGAATTCTATGAAATCTTTAATTTCTTTCTTTATTTCTTCCTTAACCCAGCTGTCGTTGATTAACAAGTTGTTCAGTTTCCATGTGCGTGTAGGCTGTTTGTTATTTTTGTTGTTGTTGAGGTACAGCTTAAGTCCAGGGTGGTCAGATAGAATACAAGGGATTATTTCAATCTTTTTGTATCTGCTGAGACTTGCTTTATGACCAACTATATGGTCTATTTTGGAGAAGGTTCCATGCTGTGCTGAAAAGAAGGTATACTCTTTTGAGTTTGGATGAAAAGATCTGTAGATGTCTATTAGGTCCATTTGATTTAGGGTCTCTCTAAGTGTTTTTATTTCCCTATTTGTTTTCTGTCTAGTTGATCTGTCCCTTGGTGAGAGTGGAGTGTTGAAGTCTCCCACTATTAGGGTTTTAGGATCAATGTGTGATTTACGTTTTAATATTGTTTCATTTACGAATGTAGGTGCTCTTGTATTTGGGGCATAGATATTCAAAATTGTGATATTCTCTTGGTGGATTTTTCCTTTGATGAGAATATAGTGGCCATCCTTATCTTTTTTGATTAACTTGGGTTGAAAGTCTATTTTATTAGATATTAGGATGGCTACTCCCGCTTGTTTTCTGGGACCATTTGCTTGAAAGACATTTTTCCAACCCTTTACTCTGAGGTAGTGTTTATCTTTGTTGCATAGGTGTGTTTCTTGAATGCAACAGAATGATGGATCCTGTTTCCACAACCATTCTGTTAGTCTGTGTCTTTTAATTGGGGAGTTGAGTCCGTTGATGTTGATAGAAACTAGTGACCAACAATTGTTACTTACTTTAGATGTGGTGTTGGTGGTGTCACTGAGTTTCATTGCTTGTCTTCTTTTGGGTTTTTTGTTGTGTAGTTATCTATTTCCTCTGTTTCCTTCAATGTAGTTGTTTTCTTTGGTTTGGAGTTTCCCTTCTAGTAACTTCTGTAGAGCTGGGTTACTATGTAGATATTGTTTAAATTTGGTTTTGTCTTGGAATATCTTGAATTCTCCGTCTATGTTGATTGAAAGTTTTGCTGGGTATAGTAGTCTGGGTTGGAATCTGTGGTCCCTTAAGGACTGTATGATTTCTGTCCAGGCCCTTCTGGATTTCATAGTTTCTGTTGAGAAATCTGGTGTGATTCTGATAGGTCTACCTTCATATGTTACTTGGCCTTTTTCCCTTGCTGCTTTTAGAATTTTTTCTTTGTTTTGTAGGTTCAGTGTTTTGACTATGATGTGACGTGAAGAATTTCTTTTCTGGTCTAGTCTACTTGGTGTTCTGTAAGCCTCTTGATGTTTATGGCCATCTCCTTCTTCAAGTTGGGAAAGTTTTCTTCTATAATTTTCTTGAAAATATTTTCCGGAGCCTGATGTCTTCTTTTTCTTCTACTCCTATTATTCTTAGGTTTTGTCTTTTCATGGTGGCCTTGATTTCTTGGATGTTTTGTGTTTGGAACTTTTCTGATTTTATTTTTTCTTTGAGAGACGTGTCAATTTCCGCAAGTGTATCTTCGGCTCCTGAGATTCTTTCTTCCATCTCTTGTATTCTGTTGGTGATGCTTATCTTTGTAGTTCCTGATCTTTTCTCTATGTTCTCCAGCTCCTGGTTTTTCACTATTTGTGTTTTCTTTATTGATTCTAATTCTGTTTTCATGTCTTGCACCATTTCCTTCATCTGTTTGAATGTGGACTCCTGCTTTTCAATGATAGCTTCTATTTTTTTGTCTGTTTCCTCTCTATGTATCACTAATTGTGCCTCTACATCTTTGGGTATAATTGCCTGTATTTTTATGAGAGCTTTGTTTATTTCTTCTTTATTTGCCTTCATTTGTGTGGACATTTCTTTGAGAGCTTGGTGCATTTCTTTTCTGTTTGCCACAATTTTCGTGGTCATTTCTCTGAGAGCACGATTTGTTTCCTCTTGGTTAGTCTCGATTTCTTTGGCTATTTCTCTGAGGGCTTTGTTCATTTCATCTTTATGGGCCTCTAATAGCTGGAGAAACATAGTTTTGAGATCGCTTTCTTGTATATCTAGTGAATTGAAGTGTCCATTTTTTTGTGGGTTTGCTGGTGAGGTCATTATGTCCTGATTTTTGTTGGGGGTGTTCTTACGTCTGCCTCTAGCCATCTGGTTATTTATAATCCTCACTGGTTGTTCCTTGAGATTGTAGTCTGGGCTATGATCCTCTCTTTCTGTTTTCTGGACTGTTTTTTCAGGAAGATGAGAGAGGTTCACTGCTTTGGGAGTGTGCACTGTGTTTTCAGTTTTGCCTAAGTAAGGAATGTGATGCTGGCGCTATTCACCTGTGCTTTTAGAGGGCGCAGTGTGCATGTGCGGATTCTCTGACTATTGCAGTGGCCTGCAAGCCACTATTATGCAGTTCTGACTGAGATCCAGGGATTGTTTTCCTGGATTAACCTGGTGGACCCACAAGTCAGAGGCTTCAATGTTGGGGTCGCTATTCCAAGAATCCCTATGATGCCCACACAAGGGGTGTGGGTAGCAGGGATCTCATCTGGTTGCTTCTGTGGAGAGGCCCTGGGTCTGGGGCAATCTCTCCCTAGAAGGCTCATTCACTCTCTTGCAGGACCAGTTGGAATGCACAGGTGTTCCCCTTGCTCACTACTCTCTGTTTTGGTCCTGCTTCGGAAGTGCACGAGTAGGCTAACAGTCAGCTCTGTGACACTGTGGCCGCAGGACTTGGTATCCACCTTTCCTGTGTGCTGCCTCTTTGTCCTTTCCCTCTGCCAGGAGGGGTTATGTTGACTGGTCTCTGGGTGGCACGGGAAAAAGTTAGGATGAGTGTACTCAATCCCAGATCCCGGGCCCAGATCTCTCTGCCAGAAGCAGCCTAGCGGTAGAATCTATGTTTGCTGATCCCAAGAGAGTACCGGGTAGGGTTGAGTGTCCTCAGATCCAGAGCTTGGGTTTCTCTGCTAGGGGCCGCTGGGTGAGCTGGAGAGAGGGTGCTGTGTCCTTGGCAGGCTGCCTCTCTGTCCTTCCCTTCTGACCTTCCCCTCTGCTAGGGCATAGTTATGGAGGTGCTCTCAGGGGAGTGCCAGCAGGGGTTGGGGCTTCTCATTTGGATCCTGAGCCCTGAGCCGGCGTTTCTCTGCCAGGGGGTGGGGGGGGCGGCGCAGGTGATAGAACTTGCTGCTAGACCTTATTGTGCTGGACCCAGGATAATCTCAGGAAGTGTAGAATGACCACAGTCCCAGATCCCGAGCTGTAGTTTGTTTGCTAGGAGCTGCTGGCAGCACTGGAGTTCCGGCACTGTGAAGCAGCTAGTTGTGTGCCTCTTTATCCTTCTGCTCCACTGTGGCAGGGTTATGGAGGCATTTGGGGAGTGCCCGAAAGGATTGGGTTTTCTCAGCCCCGATCTCGGGTTGGGGTACAGACAATGTGGTCTGTGGCAGATTCTGCTGGATGCCTCCTGCCTTCTCCGAAGAGGGAGTAGGGATTTTGAGCTGAGCGTGCAGCTGCGCAGCTGTAATCCATGCAAGGCGGGAGCTCAATTGTGATGGCGGCAGGTACCCGTGGTCCGAGAGACCTTCCAGGGAAAGACTGGGTGACCCGTGACCAGTCTGGCAACTTTGCTTTCCCGTGGGTTTTTTTTTTTTGTGACTGGGACTCTCAGCCTCAGGCACCCTTGTGCCCACCAATCAGCCTGGGAAAGTGATCAGGACAAGCAGGCTTGCGGCAACAGCCTGGAGACCCAAAGCCCGCATTAGCCAGGTTCTCTTCCGGGTTCTGGCTGGGCAGCCGAGAATGGACCCAACCGATTCCCACGCCATGGGAGCCTCCCCTCACCTGGGAAACACGATCGATCGCTGTTGTTTTAGGGCCCAGAGTTCAGTCGCCTGGTCGCTGCACGGAGTGTGTTGTTCTGCTTCTCAGACACGGTGTTCTCCCGGTGCCGCCATCTTGGCCCCCCATTTATTTATTATTTATTTATCAATCGCATGTCTTGGATCTAGAAATGATCCCTTTGTCCTATTATCCAAATATATTTCTTTTTTATTTTAATTTTTTTTATTAATTACACTTTATTCATTTTGTATCCCCCCATAAGCCCTTCCCTCCTCCCCTCCCGATCCCACCCTCCCTCCCCTTTCTGCATGCATGCCACTCCCCAAGTCCACTGATAGTGGAGGTTCTCCTCTTCTTTCTGATCTTAGTCTATCAGTTCTCATCAAAAGTGCCTGCATTTTCCTCTACCGTGGCCTGGTAAGGCTGCTCCCCCCTCAGGGGGAGGTGATCAAAGAGCAGGCCAATCAGATTATGTCAGAGGCAGTCCCTCTTCCCATTACTATGGAACCCACTTGGACACTGAACTGCCATGGGCTACACCTGTGCAGGGGTTCCAGGTCATCTCCACGAATAGTCCTTGGTTGGAGTATGAGTCTCTGGGAAGTTCCCTGTGTTCAAATTATCTTGTTCTGTTGCTCTCCTTGTGGAGTTCCTGTCCCCTCCAGCTCTTACTATACTTAGAGCACTCTGTTCTCTCTCCTGGTCTTCCTCCCTGACCTCCTACAATCCCCACACCTGATTTCCATCATTCTCCCAATGTCCTCTCCCAGCCAATTTCCTCCCTCCATGTACTTCAGTTGGCTATTGTGTTTTATCTTCTGAATGGGATTCAAGCATCCTACCTTAGGTCCTCTTCAGCTCCTTTGGGTCTGTGGATTGTAGCACAGTTATACTGCACTTTATGCCCAATATCCACTTATAAATGAATACATTCCAGGCATGTCTTTCCGGGACTGGTTTACCTCCCTCAGGATGAAGAGATACTATATTATTGCTTCTCAGCCTTAAATGTTACACAAAATGCAAATCACTAAGTAATTTAAAGTAATACCTAATGGCATAAATTCAAAACTATAATTTCTAGAAAGATTTCTCAAACGACTGGGACACTTGGCCTCTTCTTAATAATGTTGGTTATTTACTTGTGGGTTTCTCTTATTTGAAAAACAGAAAGTGCTGTGAGTCAATCATTTTGTAGTGGATAAATCTTCAGGGAGCTGTCTACCTCTTTATTGTTATGATTTTTATATCTAACAAAAATAATAAAGCAACTATAGGTGAGAAATGTTTCTGAGTTTGGCAGTTTTCTCCATATGGAAATCGTTTTGTAAGTTTAAAATTCTATGAGTCTAATTGTTCTTTTGACTCTTCATTAAATTGTGAACATTACCTTTTTTTTCTTTCAAGACAATCTGAATTTTAATAGCTATCTTTATTATGGAATTAGTTGTAAGTAATGATATAAATATTTATGAGAAAACGACATTTGTAATCTTCTCAAGCTCATAATCAGGCTGCTGGATTTAACATTTGGAGTTTCCAAGTTATATCTCTGCATACACATAATACAAGTGTGTACATATCGATACATCGATACACATTTAAGTCTGTGTCTCATGATTGTTGCCTCATGAAATATATGACATAAAAGAAGTTGAGCACACATTTTCTTTATTTATCAGTATAATATATAATTCATGATGTGATATAAAAGTTAAATACATATAATAAACTTTATTATTTAATTTAAGCTTACAGTGAGCATCTGTTTAGTGGAAAAATAGACAATACTTAAAAGTTGAAAAGAAATCATGGCTTTTTTATTATTTGTTTATTATTATTATTGTTTATTATTATTAGTTACATTTTATTAACTCTGTATCCCAGCTGTATCCTGCTCCCTTATTCTCTCCCAATCCCACCCTCCCTCCCTGCCCCTTTCCAAGTCCACGGATTAGGGAGGACCTCCTTCCTTTCCTCTGGCCATGTTTTATCAGGTATCTTCAGGACTGGCTGCAAATTCCTCCTCTGTGGCCTAGCAGGACTGCTGTTTTTAAGAAGGCAACTTTTTTTTTAGAAGAAAAAGTAAGATATTTGCTTTCTGATTGATTTAGTAGAATAGAAAAACCAATGAAAAGAGAAGCAAGGGGTTATTTGAGGGATCGTTAAAGATATATGGAATTTACTAAGGGAGACTTAATTATTCAAAAATCATATGCAGTGAATTAATGATCATCATTATAAATATAATAGCAATAATGCATACTACTGTACTATGTCTCTGTTCTTAACAAAAGCATTGGAAATGGAGCACTTTTATGCCTTCCTCAGAAAAGAAGGAAATTGGGAGAAACCCCGCCTGTATCAGAGTGCTGCTTCACACTGCGTACTAACCCGAAGTGCAACAATCTCATGACCCAGCTGTCAAAACACCTGTGCCTTTCATATTATCAGTTGTCAGTGAGTTGAACATTTTGATGCATTATCTATGTTTTTTTTTTTTTTGCTATGGGAAAAATATTTTTATGTTTATTTATTTTTTACTAATTACAATTTAGTCACTTTGTATCCTAGCTATAATCCCCCTTCTCATCCCCTCCCATTCCCACCAACATTCCCTCTTCTCCTCCCATGCCCCTCCCCAATTTCACTGATAGGGGAGGTCCTCCTCCTTTTCCATCTGACCCTAATCTAGAGGTCTCATCCAAGATAGCTTTATTGTGCTCCTGTGTGGCCTGGTAAAGCACCCTCCTCTCCCCTGCCCCCTGCTTTATCTTTTTTTAATAGCAACAAAGTGAGACTAATTTTCCTCTTTAACTATGAAGAGACAGGCATGCAAATATTCAAATACCCTTCTGAAAATCACACAGCATTTCAGGGCTGGAATTAAGATGAGCACGCTGTGTGTCTGACATTAAGACCTAGGCTTTAAGGATTAAACTATGATTGTTCTCCTTTACACAGATGATGATGGTTTATTTATATTTGTTATTTGTATAGTCTGTTTATTAAATTTAAGGAGAGCAAGAAAGAGGAATATAATGATATGCAGTAGAAAATCACTATCTTTCTGTAAGTAATAATAAAATAGATATTATTCCACATATATTCCACATATATATTATTCCACATATATTCAAACATAACTATAGAAAGATGTGAGAAGAGAAAATGGTGGTGTAACTCTGAAGATAATTAATGTCTTCTAAGAAGTACAATATAAATTGATATCAGTGAAATAATTTCTTAGACTGTAGGACCAGGAGTGACTTTCCCCTCCCCACAGAGAAAATTGCATGGCTCAAAACATATATGGGAGGCAGAATATTTCTCCTTAGATAAACGTCTCTGTGGGCGATAATTTTTTTCGTTTTTTTTTTTTTTTCTTATCAGTTACATTTTATTAACTCTGTATCCCAGCCGTGTCTCGCTCCCTCATTCCCTCCCAGTCCCTCCCTCCCTCCCTCATCTCAACCATGCCCCTTTCAAAGTCCACTGATGGGGGAACCTCTTCCCCATTCATCTGATCCTGTTTTATCAGGTATCTTCAGGACTGGCTGCAAAGCCCTCCTCTGTGGCCTAACAGGACTGCTCTTCCCTTGGGGGGTGAGGAGGCCAAAGAGCCAGTCATTGAGTTCCTGTTAGAAATAGTCCTTGTTCCCTGCACTTTGGGAAACCAATTGGTTACTGAGCTACCACAGGCTACATCTGAGCAGAGGTTCTAGGTTATATCCATACATGGTCCTTGGTTGAATGCCAGTATCAGAAAAGACCCTGTGCCCAGATATATTTGGTCCTTGTGGAGCTCCTATCCTTTCCCCATCAGACTAACTCCCCTTCTTTCTTATGATTGCCTGTACTCTGCCAAAGGTTTGGTCATGAGTCTTTGCTTTGACAACACTGCTAGTTAGAGTCTTTCAGATGCGCTCAGTAGACTCGTGTCATATGTTCAATGCACATCCCATCTGTCTTTCTAAATGAGGATTGATCATCTTACCCCATGTCCACTCTCTTGATTATCTTTTTAAGATGTATAGATTTCATTATGTTTATCATATCTTATAGGTCTACATAAGTGAGTATATACCATGTTTGTCTTTCTCCTTCTGGGATATTTCACTCAGAATGATCTTTTCTAGATCTCACCATTTGCCTGCAAATTTCATGATTTCCTCCTTTTTGATTGCTGAGTAGTATTTCTCATGAAACTGAAAAGCTTCTGTAAAGCAAAGGACACTATCATCAAAACAAAACGACTGCCTACAGATTGGGAAAGAATCTTCACTAACCCTTTATCGGACAGAGGACTCATATCCAGTATATACAAAGAACTAAAGAAGCTGAAAAGCAGCAAACCAAGTAATCCAATTAAAAAATGGGGAACAGAGCTAAACAGAGAATTCTCGACAGGGGAATATCGAATGGCAGAGAAACACTTAAAAAAATGCTCAACCTCATTAGCCATCAGGGAAATGCAAATCAAAACAACCCTGAGATATCACCTTACACCCATCAGAATGGCCAAGATGAAAAACTCAAGGGACAACACATGCTGGAGAGGTTGTAGAGAAAGGGAAACCCTCCTCCACTGCTGGTGGGAATGTAAACTGGTACAACCACTCTGGAAATCTATCTGGCACTTTCTAAGACAATTAGGAATAGTGCTTCCTCAAAACCCAGCTATACCACTGCTAGGTATTTACCCAAAGTTTGCTCAAGTACACAAAAGGGATACTTGCTCAACCATGTTTATAGCAGCTTTATTTGTAATAGCCAGAACCTGGAAACAACAAAGATGTCCATCAACGGAGGAATGGGTACAGAAATTGTGGTATTTTTACACAATGGAATACTACTCTGTGGGCGATAATTAAGGAAACAAAAGTTGTGAGGCATTCTGGCACACAGATAAGTATTACTAAGAGTAAGACAGCAAAAAGTTTTTTGACTGAATTAGATATTAAAACAAGATCTTCATCAAGCCTATATCTGACAGAGGGGTAGTGTCCAGAATATATAAAGAACACAAGAAGTTAAACAGCAACAAATCAAGTAATCCAATTAAAAAAAAATGGGGTATAGAGCTAAACAGAGAATTCTCTATTGAGGAATATCGAACAATTAAAGAAATGTTCAGCGTTGTTAGTCATCAAGGCAATGCAAATCAAAATGTTCCTGAAATTTCACCTTACACCCATCAGAATGGCTAAAATAAAAGCATATATATATGCAGCTGACGAAAGAAAGAAAATGCAGGCATTTATTTTCTCTAATGTCTGTTTTATTACCTAAATAATGTAAATAAAAGGCTATAGAATGCTGTGTTTTGTTCACATTCTCCATTTGAAATAGACAAGTGCAAATGTTTGCAAGATGCTCTATTATATTGTGGTTTCTCACATTTTTTATTTTAATTTTTATTAATAACACTTTATTCACTTTGTATCCCCCCATAAGCCCCTCCCCCCTTTCCTCCCAATCCTACCTTCCATCCTCCTTCTCCAGGCATGCCCCTCCCTAAGCCCGCTGATAGGGGAGGTCTTCCTCTCCTTTCTTCTGATCCTAGTCTATCAGATCTCATCAGGAGTGGCTGCATTGTTTTCCTCTGTGGCCTGGTAAGGCTGCTCCCCCCTCAGGGGGAGGTGATCAAAGAGCAGGCCAATCAGATTATGTCAGAGGCAGTCCCTCTTCCCATTACTATGTAACCCACTTGGACACTGAACTGCCATGGGCTACACCTGTGCAGGGGTTCCAGGTCATCTCCACGAATAGTCCTTGGTTGGAGTATGAGTCTCAGGAAAGACCCCTGTGCTTAATTTTTTTTTTCTTTTTCTTCTTCTTCTTCTTTTTTTTTTTTTTTTTTGTTTGTTTGTTTGTTTCTCACATCTTAAAGAATATCCTGCAAAGCATGGCACATTGTGGTAGAGAAAATTTTCATCTAAACCATTCTTAGCATTCATTGAAAAACCCAGGCCAAAAATGAGCTTAGACTCTCCAAGAAAGATCCTTAAGCAAGTCTGGGAAACTTTTTCCATCTTGAGAACCTCAGAGCTCTGATTCTCTTCATACTAGGAGGATTCCTTGCAGTTGGGATGGTGAGATGAATCAGTTACTCTCCTATCTTTATTTTCTCTGAAAATGTAATCATGAAACATAAAAGTTTCATTATTTTCTGCAATGTGAAAACCAAAAAAGGTCAAAGAATTCACAGAACTTCAGGGACTCTTATTTCAAAATACAGTACCCTGTGCTGAAGATCCAAACCAAAAACTATTTGTGTTGAACAAGCACTATCTTTCTGATCTATCCCCAGTTCTGTGCTAGTCTAAGCTAAAGGAATTTAGAGAACAGCAGAAACTGCAGATGATTTCCTGTTTACCTACAGTCTGGACTATTGATGCAAAAGCATTAATTCTGTTCCCTTCCTTGGGGTTTATAAGCTAAATTATCATTATTATTATTATTTTTGATGACTGACTGAAGTCTGAAATCTGCCAATACACCTGGATAGAATCTGGTCATACACACACCATTATTTTTGATTTTCTCTTATTGCAAAGTTGGTCACTTACTTTCAAATATCTATTCTTCAGGTTCAGTAGACGTTATTCCAAACTGAAATATGTTTCTCCAATTTACTCCCAAACTGTCTAAAGTCCTCATTCTATTTGTCCCCATGTAGATGTATAGACTTCTGGATCAAGCTAAGTTTGTAAATAATTACATCTTATGATTGTTCTCATGTATGCATAAACTTATTTTTTTTCTATTTTATGCATTGTTGGTACATTACACTGACCTTTCACTTTCTGATTGGAAACCTTGTTTTATTTTGTTTTTGTTTGTCCTACTGAAGGTCAGTTGAAAGAATCATTTATTTC
This sequence comes from Psammomys obesus, assembly GCF_907164565.1. Taxonomy (NCBI): domain Eukaryota; kingdom Metazoa; phylum Chordata; class Mammalia; order Rodentia; family Muridae; genus Psammomys; species Psammomys obesus. Next base: position 16,240,379 of record NW_026596117.1, read on the forward strand.
TCTGCCCAGGAGCCTCAGGCAAATGACCTTTCCTTCCTGTATTGTTCTTTCCCCCTTTCTCTCTTCTTTCCTTCCTTTGTCTTCCCTTTCTTCCTTCCTTCTTACCTTCTTTCTCTCCCCCCTTTTCCTTCCTAATCAAAGTAACAGAAGGAACTGACAAATGAATTTTAGTGAATTTTTAGGTTGAACATTCTATGGTTAAAAAGGAATCCTTGACTACTCCTACACAATCATATTTTTTTGAAAAAAGAAAGTATCTTCATAAAGCGATTCTGGTTTCGTCTCTATTTAATAAACACAAGCAAGGCAATTGGTTGGATAATCCATAGAGCTCTGGGAAAAGTCTTTAGTCAGCATGGATTGATGTGTCAGCCTTGCTGAGCTCTAGGTTCCCTTTACCTAAACAAAAATGTGGGCAAACAGTATGGATAATCCATCTGAATGTAGCATCCCCTGGTTTCACTTTTAGCCTGGGTTTAAATGACTTTACTAGTTGATTATTGCTGTTTAGCAAATTATTCCCCAAGAGAATTTTAAAGCACCACACATTTGTTTAAAAGTTTCTAGGAAACCGAGTTCGTGACAGAGGGAGCCTCTGCTTCCCTTCCATGGAGACTAAGCTGCGAACCTGCTAAATCTGAGCAGGCTGTCTAGGGAGGAATTGAGGGAGGGTTCTTCAGTTGGAACATATAATGAATACATTGTAAAAATAAAATAAAAACAAAGGAAAACATTTCCAGGAATCAGAGATTCTGGCATAGATCAGTTAGGTATTTCTAGCAGAAAGTCTATCTAAAGATGATGTATGTGATATAGACAGAGCTTCTGTCACCCAAAAGTCTGGTTGTGGCTAGAAATCTGATCTTTAGTTGTTTCATCCCTCTAGGTTATTGCATGTGCCCTCCATTCCTCCTTGGCTGAGTACTAGATGCTCCTTTCAAGAACATACAAGTAAAAAACAGTGTTTTATGTCGCATCACATCCTTTCTGCAATATACTTGGGAAGGTTTGCATGAGCTTGGCAGTGTTAAGAAGGGTCCACACACAGTTAAAATTTTCAAGAGAAAGGAAATCATTGAGGGTCATGGTGAAGAATAAAAAGTACTGCCTGATCTCAATTCCATCCTTAATTTAATTCATATTACTCCCAACATGCAAACTCTTTTATGAAATGCAAACAACAAAAGTTACCATGACATGGGAACAACAGACAGAAGTGCAGAATCTTTCAAATAAATCATATCTAGGACAGTTGTTCCTCCTCTAGTAGAGCAACTCCAGTGCAGCTGCTCAGATTTTTTTTTTCTGAAAATATGTTCCATAGGAAGGATATATATATATATTTTGCAGTGGGTCCAAGTGAAGAATATATCCTTATATTTTAGACCATATATCATTATATCTTGAAGGCCCTTAAACTTTAGTACTTTTACAATATGGTGTAGACTCTGAGGAAACAGTCATGAAAGAAGCAAGTATTGGGAATTAGGGCTTATAAAACTGGCCCATTATACCTACTGCAGAAGATCTTTACTTTTGGGAAAAGCAAAGAAACGAAAACAGCATTGATGCACTATTAGTTATTTCTGATAGAGACAGCCCACCCCATTGATCTGGGAAGTGCAATTGACCAGTTCTCCAAAACTCCCCATCCTGACACAGCCTCAGTCATAAGGAGCTCCACAGTCTTCTGAAGATATTGATCCCCTGTCATTGACTGGCGTACCAAGTCTCCCCCTGGAGTCCAGATTCAGGCAACTGCTCCAGTCACCACCCTGAAAAAGACGCAAGGATAAAATCCTTACAATTTGGCTAGTTCAGCAGATTGCTTTAACCTTTTGTAGAAATATCAAGAACAGGGAACCGCCCCTGTAGGGTCGTTTTTCGTGGTACAAGTTCATGCATCTCCAGTCACTAAAAACAGGTTAAATGTCTATGTAAGTCTTCATTAAGCTTATGAATAAAAATGTGTGCAGCAGCACTTACTCGCTACCTCTCTAAACTGAGCATGAATACCACCAGAGAGTGAGCGAGTCTTTGCCTTCCGTTCTTATCTAAACCTGCAACCCCGTCCCATCTACCAAGCTTACTCCTCCTTTTTGTACATTTTCTTTTACAACTCTTACTACTTGATATTCCTAACTTAGTTAAATTCCTTACTTCTCACAGTAATAATACGCACGCTGTGCGTGCATACATTTTTGGTTCGAGTTTGACTTTAGAGGACCATATTTCCTGAACAAAGACAATTTATAGCATGAGGAGCACTCGATATTGCATCACATAAATGAATATTTTTCCCCCTGGGGACCTGCTCGTTGCCTCTGTTAACTCACATGTTTGAAACGAAGTGGTCAAGATTAAAGACCTAGCTCAGGTTTCATCAAAGGGAACAGGAGATTAGTTGATAGTAAAGACTAATTATGACAGTTTCTATTGGCTCATTAGGACACAAATATGTGTTTCACTAGTACTTTTGGGAAAAATAAGATCTACAGGCTTCCCTTTATACTTGGCTTGAACTCGTGATGATGAGGGTGTGGAGATGGATGAGGCTTAGGGTTAAGTTGAGATAAATAAACACAGCAGTAAGCAGAGGCCAGAATCTCAGCAAGTGAACAGCTTCAGTGAGTGCTACTTCTAAAATTCTTGGTTGCATTTGACAACAAACCTACCACCTAAATAAACAGCTTGAGTTTGTTTGTCCCTTTCTTAAAGCTGTACACTTTGCAGCACATTGTTTCTCAAAGGAGCTTTATAAATTAACACTGTCATAATTTCCGGAGCCTTTATTAAGTGGATGAATATTGAGCCTGTATTTCAGACTTACTGCTGTCCCTGTAAATACATCCAGGATCTGCATATTAAGGAGCTCTCCAGGTAATTATTAATGTGTGTAAAGTTGAAAGAGAGCTTCCCTCTCTAAGGCAGAACTAAACTTTGTATGTTATGATGTTCTTTGGTCACGTTATTTGAGAGAACATATATATAAGCCTACCATTGTCTTTTTCACAGGAGCCCTTAGGAATTTACTCCATTCCTATATGGAAATGATGAAATAAATATACAGATAAAATTTAGAGTTTATACCAGCTTAAATTGAATTTGGTATAAGATGCAAATTGAAAATAAATAAATGGTAAATCAGTGCTTAAAACATTTGCAAACATGTGCTCCCATAACCTTCTCAGCCTAGGAACTATGATTAATGGTGGTCATTATTTCACTGAAAAAAAAATTAGAACAAAACAAAAACCTTCATTAAATATAGTTTGGGTGTAGGAACTTCATGGCTTAGTATGTGTGTAGAGGCTAGAGGACAATTTTGAGGAGTCAGTTCTTTCTTTCTACCCCATAGGTTTTAGGGACTGAGCTCTGGTCATCAGGTTAATTATTTATTTATTTTGGCACAGCACCATTTGGTCGTTGAGTCACATTATAAGCTGTGTCTGTCATTTGTCTTGAAGAATCAGCTGTACATATATTGAAAACTATGTGTGTTACTATGTAATCAGTTGGAAGACAGAAGTAAATAAGAAGCAGTTTTTTTTAAATAATGAACTTAAAATGCAACTTTCTGATATAATGAATATAGGTGATAGTGTGGAAATATTAATCTTTTTTATTTATTCATTTATTTATTTAATTTATTTTGTTGGCCACCACTATTTTGTTTTATCGTATGTCTCTGGGTTATCTAGTCTCTGGCTCTTGGTTACCAAAGCAATGTTATCCATGAGTTCCTTCTCATGAAGTGAGCATTAGGTCAAATTAGACATTGGTTGTCTGTCCTCAAAAGTTGTTTCTAGTTTACCTAGCGTACTTTGTAGGTCAAAAGTTTTGTGGCTGGGCTGGTGTCCTCAATTCTTTTTCAGTAGTCTGCAGAGCACCTTTCCATACCAAAAACATTAGAACATAGGTGTGAATGTTCCATACAGCACCAGGACACTTCTCCATGTTCAGCGAGAGTGTCATTATCAGCAATTTGGCCCCTCTGTCAGTTTGCAGAGAGCAATGGATCATCTTAGCAATTGTCTTGATTGTTTGGGATTTCCATGGGCTCCCCTCAGCCAACAACTCAAATGACCCTAACCTAGTACCGACGCTCGAAGCCTTGCCTGGCTACAAGAGATGGTCAGGTGAGACTGTATTTCCCATTAATAGTAATCCTCATCAGGGTTTCATAGATTCCAGGTTTCCACTGCACTAAGTTTCTATACAACCTTCCAAATACCACCTCCCAATTCCAGTCCTCTCTCCCAGAACTCTTTACCCTACATCCCCCCCATCTGACTTCTGTACTCCCATTCCCATCCCCTCACTCTGCCTGTAAAATCTATTGTATTTCAGTCTCCCAGGAAGATCTTTGCTTTCCCCCAGGCCCCTCCTCTTTATCTAATGTCCCTTGGTCTATGGATTGTGGCTTGGTTATCATCTCCTCAATAGCTGATATCCTCAGAAGGCTTCTGAAAGACTCTACCTAGCAGTGTTTCAAAGCAGATACTAAGACTCATAACCAATCCTTCGGCAGAGTATAGGGAATCATATGAAAGAAGGGGAGTTAGAATGATGTGGAAAGGATAGGAGCTCTACAAGGACCAATATATATCTGGGCACAGGGGTCTTTTCTGAGACTGACACTCCACCAAGGACCATGTATGAATATAACCTAGAACCTCTGCTCAGATGTGGCCCGTGGTAGCTCAGTAACCAATTGGTTTCCCATAGTAAGGGGAACAAAGACTATTTCCAACAGGAACTCAATGGCAAGCTCTTTGACCTCCCTACCCCCCAAGAGAGGAGCAGCACTATTAGGCCACAGAGGAGGGCTTTGCAGCCAGTCTTGAAGATACATGATTAGCTAGGGTCAGATGAAAGGGGAGGAGGTCCTCCCCTATCAGTGGACTTGGAAAGGGGCAGGGAGGAGATGAGGGAGGGTGGGATTGGGGAGGGAAAGAGGGAGCAGGATACAGCTGGGATACAGTGTTAACAAAATGTAACTAATAAGAAAATAAAATAAAGGAAATATTAACTATAATGCCTTCTTAAGTGTACTTGATTATGGTGTATACAGTGTTACATGACTTGCTGGTAATAGATCCTGGAATTTAATTACTCTAATATCTTGACATATGGTAGCAACCATTTCAACTAATAATTGCTTCACTTTTTCCTCTGAGTTGGTACCACCATTTCAAAGTGTTAAATTAAATGCATTAAATAATATTCTTGATAAGACTAAATGATAATAAGTAAAATATTGAGCTAGAGGTCCCCGTGTTTAAGAAAATATTGTCATGACATTAAAATTCTAAATAAACATTAAATCGGTGAGTTTGCCATTTATTTCACATGAACTTTTATGGCAGTAACCATTTGTTCAATATAATTTTATAGTAAAAAACTGATTTAGAGATTGTCTTTCTTTTTCTACATATACAATTTAGATATCTGTCAGCTGTAAACACAGATGTCATTCCTTGAAAGGATGATTGTAAACTGGGTATGGTGCTGCACACCTTCAATTCTAGCACTCAGAAGTCAGAGGCATGCAGCTCTTTGAGTTAGAGACCAGTATAGGACAACCAAAGCTACACAAAGAATCCTCACCTCAAAAAATTAAAGGAAAGAAAGAAAGAAAGAAAGAAAGAAAGAACGAAAGAAAGAAAGAAAGAGCGAGCACAGATAATCTAGCAGTCCCTGTCACTTTCACATTCACCTTTCTTCTATTGAACCTTTAATCCATAAGCACAAATATAAATACAGCATTTAACAAATATGAAATAGTCGATTTAACAAGATTAAAAGTACTGAAAATATTTTGTTGCATCTCTTCACTTTTAACATCATATTAATTTCTAGTTATCTAGTGATTAGATGATAAAATACTCCGAAGATACAAGTTAAATCCAGGTGGCTGCTCTCAAGTCTATTAATTAGGCATCTTTTATTCCCTAGTATGTTTATTTCTATTTTCTTTTTTGACATTTTCCTTGATTTTTAAGTACATTTCAAAGTTCATAAGCAGAGGAAATATAAATATTTCACTTGTAATGACTGAAACACAACCAGATGTGCAGTGAACATAAAACTCATAAAAGGTAACAGATGATCATGTAAATCAACTAGATTTTGTACTATGAGTTAAACAAAAGAAGCACAATACACTAATGAAATGAAGTGACTGAAAACATAAACACTGCAGAATTTTTTGTAGGAAAAAAACTCCTCCCTATATTTAAAAGATGTTAAGCAGTTGTTAAAGTTCTCACATATGCATACAAAAATGCATACCTGTTATAATTGTCCTCACTATCCCTTCAAGTCCTTCCAGATCTCTCTGGCCACAACACTTTTCCGAGTCTGTTTTCTCTTTATGAGTCCAGTTAATGCTTTCCATATACTTTGGGCAATTGATTTTTGTATTATCAACCTACTAGTGGCCAAAACTTTAAAGCAGCTGTCTCTCCATCCCCTAACAGCCATCAAATGGCTAATAGCAACTCAGCTAGCAGTCTAACCTTTGAGTCCTTTGCCATCCAAGATGGAATGATAATCATATACAAGACTTTCATATAAAAGGGTTTCTGAAAGGCAAGTATTCTTTCCCTTCTACCCACTCTTCATTGTTCAGGATAACCCAAGCCAAGGTAAACCTTAACCTTCTGCCCTAAGCTCTGACCAACATGGATGGTTTTTGTCGGGTTTTTGTTTCTCAGACAAGTATATTCCCCATAGTTTAGTGAATAATGTGTCTGCTGGGCCTTCCTGTAGAGTACTGTCAACTTACAGTTTTTATATTTTTGATAATTTCCTTTGTGCTTTTAATACTCGTTAATTATTTATTTTCTTACTGATGTTTCCATTTTTTATTTTAATTTTTATATTAATTACACTTTATTCACTTTGCATCCTAGCTGTAGCCACCCCCCTCATTCCCTCCCAATCCCAACCTCCCTTCCTCATCTCCTCCCATACCTCTCTCCAAGTCCACTAAGAGGGGAGATCCTCTTCCACCCTCCCCATCCATCTGACCCTAGCCTATCAAGTCTCATCAGAACTGGCTGCATTGTCTTCCTCTGTGGCCTGGTAAGGCTGCGCTCCCATCAGGGGGAGGTGATCAAAGAGCCAGCCACTGAGTTCATGTCAGAGACAGTCCTTGTTCCCCTTACTAGGGAACCCACTTGGGGACTGAGCTGCTGTGGGCTACATCTGTGTAATAGTTCTAGGTTATCTCCATGCATGGTCCTTAGTTGGAGTATATTTTTTACTGATTTTACCTTAATTAATTTATTTGTTTACATATGTCAATATATATGCACACAAATGCATGAATGTATCATAATGTGGAAGTGGAGATCAGAGGACAACTTATAGGGTCGTTATTTGCCTTCAACAACGTGGGTTCCAGGGACTGATCTCTGAACCAATATGATATTGCTGGTTCTTCTTTTGATTCAGTTTCTCTTCTTCCCCTTAGGTTAGTTTTATTTTTTTACTGCCAGTCTTTCCATGTTCTTATCCTATTTGACATCCTGTAGTTTCCACTGCAGCCTGTCCTTCTTTCTCAAGGATCTATATATTGTTTCTAGGTGCCTTTTCTCAAGAAATGCTACCCTTCTGCCATGTTATGAGTTCACACCCCTGTCTAGATGCCTTCCTGTGTAACCTTAGTCTCTAATCAACATGCCTGTACAACCAACATTTTGTGGCTGTTCCCAAGATGTATCACCTGTACAAACACTGGCCCAAATATCTTGGATCATGCCTGTAGCTGCCTCAGACTGTATGGAAAACAAACAAACAAAAAACACTTCTTTGGGTGGCTGTGTGTTGGCAGGAGCACAGGAGCTCTTTTTTTTTTTTTTTCTTTAGGGACAAACTTTCCAATGAATTTTCAGTTTTATATCATGGCAACCGTGATGACTAGAGTCTGGTCAGTTTCCTCGATTTCCAGTACAAGATCCTTGGGTGATTTTACCTTGTGTTGATCTTTCCAACAACCTTGTTCCGCTTACCTGTACCTTTAAACATTTACCTTTTCTGGTTAACCTGCATGTTTACTACATCCTTTTCATTTGAGTTTTGCTCCTAATTCTCATTTGAATTTAGTTCAATACACATAACAGGAAATTTAAAAATCTGTTTAAACAACCACTGCACAGACTAGAAGCTCTGTGTGTTCCCTTGGAATTTTCCTCTTCAAATTAATTAATCTACCACCTTTATCCTCCACATCTCCTAAGGCCTCTGCGGGGAAAAAAAAAAAAAATTAGAGAATTTATTTGTCATGATACAACATGAATGAACTCTACTTCCATTTTTAATAAAGTCATTGTTGCCATATGAGCCATATTAGCACTGCATTTGCTCTCTTTATTCCTATCAGCATTCTATCTTTTCAAATCTTTAATAGAATGATGCATTTATTAAGCACTACTTACTAGGGATTCTGTTACCTATAAATCCAAAATCTTTTCAAGATTTTGAAAGCTTCCCAAGCCTAGGGACAACAAGGTGAAGTTTAGTCAAAAAAATTATCTCACCATTTTCATACCATTTTCTGTTTGTTGTTAATTGTTTTTGTGTTGCTTTGATTAGAATTCCTGACAAAAACAGTGGAGGAGGAGAGATTTGTTCCTGCTTACAGTTTCAAAGGATTCAATACATCATGGTAAGGTGACAGAGCAGAACAGTTTATGTCATGATGAGACAAAAGCGAAACAAAAGAAAACTAAGCAAACAACAACAACAACAAAACAGGAATGCTGGCACACAGCTGGCTTTTCCCTTTCACCCACATGCAGTTTTCTTTACTTTTTTAGTTAATATTTTCTGAAGTTCCCTCTTGGCCACAGCAAGGGTTGCCCCCTGGTGAATTAAGTCAAAGTAAACAATGGAGATTTACCCTCACTTTCCTCAAATAACAATCATAATTAAAATTATATATATATATATATATATATATATATATATATATATATGGAAAGCTACAAATGAATGCTAACTGCAGAAAGACATTAAAGTATAAACTACATTATTTCTTTTATTCTGGGTGCAAATTTAGATGAGATCAGTATCTTGATGTTTATTTCCTGCAGTGATCTGTAAGTAATGTGGGTAATGGGGCTTCATTTATGCTATATGCAGATTAAGGAGTGTAGGCATAGTAACTGTGATACTGCTATGAAGAAATACCATGACCACAGCAACTTTTATGAAAGAGAACATCTAATTTGGGGCTTGTTTACAGTTTCAGAGGGTTGCTACAAGGTCATCATGGCAGGACTTATGGCAGCAGGGAGGTAGGCACTAGCCTGAGAACCTACAACCTGGCCCAGAGGCAGGCAGGCAGAACAGGAGAGAAAGACTCTGAGCCTGGAATGGGTGTTTGAAATCTCAACCCCTCTTGCATTAAAGCATCTCCAAACAAGGCCATACAGCCTTGTCTTTCCCAAGAAATTCTACTAACTGGGAACCAACATTCAAACATATGTGCCTATGGGAGCTATTCCCATTCAAACCATCACAGTCAGATACATATTCCATTTGTGAAATGTTACTTTTTGACATTTACATCATTTTAATGAATATATATTTCAGCATATACTCAGAGGAAAATTAAATTGTTAAATATGGGTTCTTGAGGGAAACAATAAAAAGAAACAAAAATATATATTCATAAATAAATCAAAAAAGCAAATTAAAATAGTTATAAATGATTTACAGATATGTACGGATTATTCAGTGCATGTTTTTTTTTCTTATTGTTTGTTTTTTTAATTAAAATTTGTAAGTTCTTTAACATGAACCAGTTAAATAAAGGCAACAAAAGGATTTTATGATTTCAATTATGCAAGAGTAGGTGAGGACAATAGAAAAAGGAAATTATTTGGACTAGATAATCATGCATAATTTGTCCTCAAATATTTCAGTAAATATAATTTATTAGTATTGCAATTACTCTATTGTCAAAACTACCAGTATCACCGCATACAATTTACATTGCAATCACCCTCTCCAAATCTTACATAATTTGTGCCTTTAAAATTTGCCAAGACATTCTGCCAGCCCAAATTATTTACCTGATAAGATATACTTCATATCAGTTATCTCCCTGTGAGGCTATTTTTTCCCACTAATCTAAAGTTATGCCTCATTGCCTTAAGCAGTTGGATTCTCCAAGTATTTCATCTTGCCTCTATCACAGCCATTGCACCCGCTATTTCAGTTACTATGGACTGATCTAAATCTTTTTCTGTTTCTGTTTCCAAATATATGTGTGGATCACATGAACTATAGTGGTGTGCATGTTCAGACATTTTATGCATTTTTATATTTATGCACACCCCCACACATATCAAAAGCAAGAAACAAAATGTCCCTAAATAGGACATCCAGGTTTAACCATTTGATAACAGTATTCATAGTACCTGGATTTCCACTCAACTCCAGGATTTGCTAGCTGTGTGGTCATATGCTATCTGAATAATTCATCTGTATCTCACACCCATTACCTTAAAAAGAAATTAAATGAGTAATTATGAGTAGATTTCTTGTGAAGAATGTCAGGGTCAGTTTCTGTGAAACCATTGGTGTGGGGACTAGCTCATGCAAAGCTCCAAACATTGCTGGGTTTTGTTTTGTTAAATATGATTGTAGTTGTTATTGTTCCTTTTAACTCATTTGTACTATAATTTTCACAACTGAGAATACATCAAATATTTAACTCTGTATTCCACCATATCTGAAATTCAGTAAAACAGCTTTGAGTTTATTTCAAATCATTAATTTTTGAGGTACATCATTTTAAAATAACTCTAAATTTTACTTTTGTTTAGACACTTAAGTCTTTTTTTTTCTGTTTTCTTTCGTATTTGTTTGTTTTTCAAGACAGGAATAATCTGTATAGCCTTGGCTGTCTTAGAACTCATTTTTTCAACCAGTCTGGACTCAAACTCAAAGACCCACATTCCTCTGGCTCCTGAGTGCTGGTATTAATGGCTTACGCCACTAATTCCTGGCAAGTTTTTATTTTCAAAATAAAAGAATGCAGAAAAAAATATGTTCCATAAAAATACCATGCTGCATTTTGGATTATTTTACAAATGCGGATTTAAAGAAATGTTTGAGAAAGTTGAAACACTATTATGTTAGGGATTATTTATATAATGTATGTTGTAGAAAATTTTTATTTATTAAATCAATAGATTAAATAGCATTGTTTCTTTGAAATAAGGGTAACATACTTCCCTAATCAGCTCTGCTAATTTCGTTCCTACCAGACAAATTCGACCAATGAAGTGCAAGATGTGGCTAACTGGGGAAAGCAATGATATTTTTATAATTTTGAGAGAAGTAAAGTCTGCAAAAGAGAACCTATACCTGTGAAACACCCATGGGAATGACACATCATTAAAGTATATTAGTTCCATGTTCATATTTCTGACAACTGAAATCATTGCCCCCATAAATACCATATATTTTTTTTTATTATTCCTGTAACTGGAAATAACTCACTACATGTGTATGAGTGCCTGACAATATTGTATCTAGTTTAGTTTGATTTTGAACTCTGGTCTCTTCGTACTTTGATTATACATAAAGAATGATTCTCCAGCCTGGCATGGTAGTACATGCTTTTAATTCCAGCACTTGGGGGGGGGGGCAGTGGCAGGCAGATCTCTGTGAGTATGAGGCCAGCCTGGTTTACAAAGATAGTCCTGGACAGCCAAAAAAAATCCACTTCTTCTGTTTATTCTATTTTATCCTTCTGAATGACGTTCTGGTACCCTCCCTTGGGCCATTTTTGTTACTTAGCTTCTTTGGGTATGTGGATTTTAGTATGGTTATCCTGAACTATAAGTCTAATATCCACTTATAATTGAGTGCATACCATGTGGATTTTTCCTGTTCTGGGTTACCTTACTCAGGATGATCTTTTCTAGTTCCATCCATTTGTCTGTAAATTTCATGATGTCTCTGTTTCAAATAACTGGTTATTATTCCACTATGTAAATGTACCACAATTTCTGTAACCATTCTTCAGATGAGAAATATCTAGGTCGTTTCCAGTTTCTTGGCTCTTACAAATAAAGCTGCTACAAACAGTTGTGGAATTGTCCTTGCTGTATGGTAGAGCACTTTTTGTGTATATGCCCAAGAATAGAATAGCTGGGTCCTGAGGTAGAACTATTCCCAGTTTTTTGAGAAAGAGCCAAATTGCTTTCCAGAGAGGTTGTACAAGTTTACATTCCCACCAGCAATGGAGGAGGGTTCTCCTTCCTCCGCATCCTCCCCAGCTTGTGTTGTCACTTGAAATTTTGATCTTAACCATTCTAACTGGTGTAAGAGGGAATCTTAGAGTCATTTTGATTTGTATTTCTCTGATGGCTAAGAACACTGAGCATTTCTTTAAGTGCTTCTCAGACCTGTGAGATTCCTCTGTTGTGAATTCTCAATGTAGATCTATACCACAATTTTTAACTTGAATACTTGATTTGTTTATATTTAGTTTCTTAAGTTCTTTGTATATATTGGATATTAGCCCTCTGTCTGATATAAGGTAGGTTACGATGTTTTCCCAATCTGTGGCTGCCATTTTGTTATATTGACAGTGTCCTTTGACTTACAGAGCTTCTCATTTTCATGAGAACCGATTTATTAATTGTTGATCTCAGAGCCTGTACTTTTGGAGTTCTGTTCAGGAATTTGTCTCCTGTGCCAATGAGTGCCAAAATTTCCTCCACTTTGTCTTCTAATAGATCGGGTTTTATGTTAAGATCTTTGATCCACATGGACTTGAGTTTTGTGCAGGACAATAAACATAGGTCTATTTGCATTTTTCTATATGCAGACATCCAGTTAGACCAGCACTATTTCTTGACAATGTGTTCTTTTTTTTTACATAGTATGGTTTTGGCTTCTTTGTTGAAAATCAAGCTCCTGTAAGTGTGTGGGTTTATTTCTAGGTCTTCAGTTCAGTTCCATTCATCAATCTGTCTGCTTCAATGCCAATACTATGTAGTTTTTATTATTATTGTTCTGTAGTGTAGCTTGGAATCGGGAATGTTTACACAGCCAGAAGTTCTTTTATTGTACAGAATTGTTTTGTTGATTCTGAGTCTTTTATTTTCCCATATAAAGTTAATGGTTGCTCTTTCTAGGTATGTAAATATTGTGTTGGAATTTTAATTGGAATTACATTGAACTTATAGATGACTTCAATAGGATAGCTATATTTACTATGATAATCCTACTGATCCTCAAGCATGGGCAATCTTTCTATCTTCTAAAATCTTCCATTTCTTTCTTCAAATATTTGTAGTTCTTATTATACAGTTCTTTCACTTGTTTGGTTAGTTACACCAAGATATATTATTTGAGGCTATTTTGAAGGGTGTCAGCAGAAGTGGGTGAAGAGAGGGAACTGAAGAGGAGATGGAATGCAGAGGGAAATAATGGTGGGGAACAGATGTGGGAAGAATGGGTGTGGGAGGGGAGAGGGCTGGGAACCATAAGGAAAACTGAGGGGTCATCTCTCTCTCTCTCTCTCTTTTTTAATCTGGGAGCCTGTGACAGGGTAGACTCCTGGGAGGATACAGGTGTGATTCTATCTGAGATTCCTAATGGGGAGTGGGGATGCATGAAGACTAAAATGACCACCTCCTAGCCAGGCAGGACTAGCAGAAGGGGAACAAAAACTCATTTACAAAACCTTTGATCTGAAAATTACCCTGCCTTCAGAAAGTGCAGGGATCATGAGGAAACAAAGATTAAGGGAATTTCTTTTTATTTTTTTATTTTTCTTTTTAGTTACATTTTGTTAACTCTGTGTCCCAGCTGTATCCCGCTCCCTCATTCCCTCCCCAACCCCACACTCCCTCCCTGGTCTCCTCCCTGCCCCTTTCCAAGTCCACTGATAGGGGAGGACCTCCTTCCCTTTCATCTGACCCTGTTTTATCAGGTATCTTCAGGGCTGGCTGCAAAGTCCTCCTCTGTGGCCTAACAGACTGCTCCTCCCCTGGGGGGGGGTGTCAAACAGCCTGCCCTTGAGATCCTGTTAGAAATAGTCCGTGTTCCCCTTACTTTGGAAAACTACTTGGTTACTGAGCTACCACAGGCCACATCCGAGCAGAAGTTCTAGGTTATATCCATAGATGGTCCTTGGTTGAGTGTCAGTCTCAGAAAAGACCCTGTGCCCAGATATATTTGGTCCTTGTAGAGCTCCTATCCTTTCCATATCATACTAACTTCCCTTCTTTCATATGATTCCCTGCACTCTGCTGAGGGTTATGAGTCTTAGTGTCTGCTTTGAAACACTGCTAGGTAGAGTCTTTCAGATGACTTTTGTGGTAGACTCCTGTCATAAGTTCAATGCACATCCCATTTGTCTTTCTAAATGAGGATTAATCACCTTCACCTGTGTCCACTTTCTTGATTATCTTCTTTAGGTGTGTAGATTTCATTATGTTTATCATGTCTTGTAGGTCTATATAAGCGAGTATATACCAAGTTTGTCTTTCTCCTTCTGGGACACTTCACTCAGAATGATCTTTTCTAGATCCCACCACTTGCCTGCAAATTTCATGATTTCCTCCTTTTTGATTGCTGAGTAGTATTCCATTGTGTAAAAATACCACAATTTCTGTATCCATTCCTCCGTTGATGGACATCTGGGTTGTTTCCATGTTCTGGCTATTACAAATAAAGCTGCTATGAACATGGTTGAACAAATGTCCTTGTTGTGTACTTGAGCAAATTTTGGGTATATACCTAGGAGTGGTATAGCTGGGTCTTGAGGTAGCACTACTCCTAGTTGTCTGAGAAAGCGCCAGATTGACTTCCAGAGTGGTTGAACCAGTTTACATTCCCACCAGCAATGGAGGAGGGTTCCCTTTTCTCCACAACCTCTCCAGCATGTGCTATCACTTGAGTTTTTCATCTTGGCCATTCTGATGGGTGTAAGGTGAAATCTCAGGACCTCAACATAAAACCAGATACTCTAAATCAGCTGGAAAAAAAGTGGGAAACAGCCTAGAACTCATTGGCACAGGAGACAACTTCCTGAACAGAACACCAACAGCACAGGCTCTAAGAGCAACAATCAATAAATGGGACCTCATGAAACTGAAAAGCTTCTGTAAAGCAAAAGACACTGTCATCAAAACAAATAGACAGCCTACAGATTGGGAAAGAATCTTCACCAACCCTTTATCTGACAGAGGGCTAATATCCAGTATATATAAAGAACTAAAGAAGCAGAAAAGCAACAAACCAAGTAATCTACTTAAAAAATGGGGAACAGAGCTAAATAGAGAATTCTCGAAAGAGGAACATCGAATGGCAGAGAAACACTTAAAGAAATGCTCAACCTCATTAGCCATTAGGGAAATGCAGATTACGGGAATTTCAAACCAATAATTGGCCCCATGGTAGAGAGCCAGCCCCAGACACTGTTAATTATGCTCTGCTATGCTTGCAGACAGGAGTCTAACTGGGCTGTAGTCTGGGAGGCTCCAATCAACAGTGGATAGAGACAGATGATGGGACTGCAGCCAAGCATAGGGCTGAGCTCCAAGGGTCCTGTGGAAGTGTTGTGGAAAAGATGAAAGGACCTGGTGAGTTCAGAAACCCCACATGAAGACCAACAGAGACAACTAACCCAGACCCATGGGGCCTTACAGATACTGTAACATCAACTAAGGAGCATGCATGGTCTGTACCTAAGCCCCTACACATATGTGGCAGATTGGCAACTTAGCCTTTGTGTGGGTTGCCTGGGGAGTGGAGGATTGGCTGTGTCTAACATGGACTCTATTGCCTGCTTTTGGATCACTTCCCCCTGCAGGTCTGCCCTGCCTGGCCTCAGGTTATGTTCAGTCCTGACGTGACTTGCTATGTTGGGAGGGTTGATATGGGGGTGGAGGGAAAAGGAGAGGGGAAGTGGGAAGGGGAGATCTTGGTAGGAGAGAATGTAGGGGGCCACCATTGTATGTAAAGTAAATAAACTGAAATTATAAGAAGATCCTCCTCTTACATAAGATTCCACTCACTCTGCCCATCAGTTGGCCATACGTCTCAGAGTCTGCTTTGACAGTCTGCAGGGCAGAGCTTTTCAGAGGCCCTCTGTGGAAGGTTCCTAGGTTGTTTCCTGTTTTCTTCTTCTGATGGTCATCCTCTTTGCCTTTCGGGATGGGAATTGAGCGTTTTAGTCAGGGTCCTCTCAGTTGATTAGTTTCTTTATATGTACAGATTTTAGTAGGTTTATCCTATGTTATATGTCTATATAAGGGAGTATATATCGTGTGTGTCTTCCTGCTTCTGGGACATCTCACTCAGGATTATCCTTTCCAGGTCCCACCATTTACCTGCAAATTTCATGATTTCCTTATTTTTCATTGCTGAGTAATACTCGATTGTGTAGATGTAACACAATTTCTGCATCCATTCTTCAGTTGAGGGGCAACTGGGCTGTTTCCAGTTTTTGGCTATTACAAATAAAGCTGCTAGGAACATGATTGAGCAAATGTCCTTTTTGTGTACTTGAGCCTCTTTTGGGTATATGCCTAGGAGTGGTATGGCTGGATCTTGAGGAAGCACTATTCCTAGTTGTCTGAGAAAGCACCAGATTGATTTCCAAAGTGGTTGTATAATTTTACATTGCCACCAGTAGTGGAGGAGGGTTCCCCCTTCAACACATCCTCTCTAGCATGTGTTGTCACTTGAGTTATTCATCTTAGCCATTCTGATGGGTGTCAGGTGAGATCTCAGGGTCATTTTGATTTGCATTTCCCTAATGGCTAATGACATTGAGCATTTCTTTAAGTGTTTCTCTGCCATTCTATATTCCTTTACAGAGAATTCTCTGTTTAGCTCTGTTCCCCATTTTTTAATTGGATTACTTGGCTTGCTGTTTTTCAGCTTCTTTAGTTCTTTATATATACTGGATATTAGCCCTCTGTCAGATAAAGGGTTGGTGAGGATTCTTTCCCAATCTGTAGGCAGTCGTTTTGTTTTGAGAACAGTGTCCTTTGCTTTACAGAAGCTTTTCAGTTTCATGAGGTCCCATTTATTGGTTGTTGCTCTTAGAACCTGTGCTGTTGGTGTTCTGTTCAGGAAGTGGGAAATAGTAAGATCTGGAGACAAAAGGAACCCCACAAGAAGAACAACAGAACCAGAAAATTCCCAGAGACTCATACTCCAACCAAGTACCATGCATGGAGATAACTTAGAACCCCTGCACAGATGTAGCCCATGGCAGTTTAGTGTCCAAGTGGGTTACATAGTAATGGGAAGAGGGACTGCCTCTGACATAATCTGATTGGCCTGCTCTTTGATCACCTCCCCATGAAGGGGGAGCAGCCTTACCAGGCCACAGAAGATTACAATGCAGCCACTCCTGAGGTGATCTGATAGACTAAGGTCAGAAGGAAGGATAGGAGGATCTTCCCTATAGGTGGACTTGGGGAGAGGTATGCTCGAAGAATGGGGAGGGAGGATGGGACCTGGAGGGGAGGGGGGTGGAGCTTATGGGGGGATACAAAGTGAATAAAGTGTAATTAATAAAACAAAATAAAATTTAACAAAAAGATCCTCCTCAGTTAAACTGTATTTTCAGTTCATATAATATCTGTTCATACAAATTCCTTATTTTAATATTCATTCTGTTTGCTATATTACATCTTGTAAATTTGCTTCAATTTATTTGCTTACTATTTTGCTTAAGCCTATTTAAGCTTACTTTGTCTGCTTACAGGTTTGAATTATTGTGAATAATATTACTATCAAGTATTTGTTTATTTCTCCTAGTGTGTATTTTAAATATTTTTTATAATGATGTAGTAATAATTTGAACTATATAAATATTAAACAAAATGACAGTCTAAAGTGGTCATATTAACTTCTATTTATAAGAAATATATTAGAATTATCTATACTCTAAATTTTTTTACTAATTATTTATGTCAAATATTCATTTTATATTAGTCACAAGAGAGCTAATAATCAGATTTAATTCATAGATTTCTGGTCATAATGTCACATACTTCTTTATATATTATTAGTCATTAACATTATCTCTTAGGGAGAGAACTGTCCATGTCTCTTATTTTTCATCTTTGTTTGAAGGTTTTGCATGCACCTTAATCAGTCTTTATATATAGTTCATTCATTCATTTCTGTGTTTGAGTGTGTGCACATATGCAAATTCATGTGTGTGTATAAGCCAGAATGTCTTTCTCAATTTCTCTTCACTTTATTCTTCCAAAGAGGATTTTGCATCTATATAGCTGTAATGAATTTTCTTGTTTTCCCCTTTCCATTGCTGGGATTGTAGACAAACCCTCCTCTGCCTAGTTTTTATGTGGGTTCAGAGGGATGTAATTGAGATTCTTCTGCTTGCATAGTGAATATTCTACCAACTATATATTTTCCCTAGCCTCTTTTCATATATATTTTGTTTTATATACTTACATATTCTTACTATACACATATTTTCTTATGATTTGTAGCTTGGATTTTCAAAATTTCTTAGAAAATTCAATTTATTTATTTAATAACATCTTCAAAATTCTCTTTTACATTTATTACCGCTTGAGTCTTATCTAAAGCCTTCCATATCAGTGGACCACAACATTTCATACTTCTAATTTATCTAATGTTGAAAAATAATTTCATTCATAATCCTTGAGATCATTTGGGATAGCTCAGTTTTGGACACATGCGATAATCCAGTTGTGCAATACTGTTCTCGTATTTCTCCAAAACCCTTGATGCAACTTCTATGTAGAAAAATACTTTTACATATATATGGATTTATAGCTGGCTCTCAGTTGCATTGATTATTTTTTCTATGTGTACAAAAGTACTCAAGTTGAATTATAATAATCTGTTATAGCTAGGCTTTTTATTGATTTTTGTTCTTGATAGTTCTGATATTATTTTGTCCTTAGAAAAAACATAATGCTGCCTAGTCATATACTGGGATCTCCAACAACTATAACTGGAATTTTGATATCGTGATATATTTAACATACTTCTAACTTTTTATTAGCATGACCTGATGCAATTAATAAAGATTTTCATGATGGAAGTAGATATCAGAGCACGGAATGACAGATATTCCTTAAAGCTCAGCATTTGGGGTCAGTTAGATTCCTGCAAATTTAAGGCCATCCTGGTCTACACATCTAAAATCAGACCATCCAGGGCTACATACAACACTGGTGTTGGAGGAGTTCAGGGTCATATATTCTTTACTATATATAGTTAAAAGTCAACCAGAGAATTTGTCTCAAAGACCTGAAATAGCAGAGAAAAAGCTCAGAGGAGAAAATCATTTGGTGCCTTTACAAGGACCAGGGATCAGTTTCAAATACCCTTAAGCTACATAATGAGACCATCTCTCAAAAGAAAAAGAAAATTTCTTCTTCTCAGTCCCCATTATTAATTCCCGCACTTTAAAGGAGTATATATCGTAATAAACGTCTCAAAAATAAGTTCTAACTGATTGTTTTTAATAATCAGGTTCTTACATTGTGGAACTTATTTATTGAAGAAAGAGAAGAAATGGTTTAGTTAAATTTGAAGTTCCACTAAAGTTTTTGCAACTATCTGATACTCAAGCCAATATCAGCTAAGAAACATAAAATATTCTTAATGGGCCCTTCAGAATAATACCTTTTCAGTCTATGTGACATTATTCCGTGGGTATAGCACTATCTCTTTGATATGTTTTATATAACAGTAAAATCATGAATAATTGTTACTGAATATAATACCTGTAACCATTATTGGGCACCTACACTCTTTATAACAACTGATTCTCAAATGATAAGTTTGAAATGCAGATATCTCAGTTATATTTCCTTTGCTACATGATTAATTACATGGAAGAGTTGAAAATAAACCAAAATCCAACTGGCCGAAAGCCAAAAAGTTATTAAAGTGATAATTCTTTTAAAAGGGGGTTGCATACATCAGAATGGCTAAGAACAAATCTCAATTGACAACACATGCTGGAGAGGCTATGGAGAAAGGGGAACCCTCCTCCACTGCTGGTGGGAATATAAACGTGTACAACCAATATGGCACTTTCTCGGACATTAAGAATAGTGCTTCCTCAAGATCCAGCTATACCACTCCTAGGCATATATACAAAAAAGGCTCAAGTACACAATAAGGACATTTGCTCAACCGTGTTTGTAGCAGCTTTATTCATAATAGCCAGAAGCTGGAAACAACCCAGATGCCCCTCAGTTGAGCAATGAATATAGAAATTGTGATACATCTACACAATGGAATACTACTCAGGAATAAAAAAACAAGGAAATCATGAAATTTGCAGGTAAATAGTAGGAATTGGAAAAGATCATCCTGAGTGAGTTATCCCAGATGCAGAAAGACACACAGGGTATATACACAGTCATAAGTGGATATCAGACATATGACATAGGATAAAACTACTAAAATTTGTACACCTAAAGAAACCAATCAAGAAGGAGGACTCTGGCTAAAGCGTTCAGTCTCCATCTAGAAAGGCAAAGAGGATGGACATCAGAAGAAGGAAAAAATAGGGAACAAGTCAGGAGCCTACCACAGAGGGCCTCTGAAAGGCTCAACTCTGCAGGGTATCAAAGCAGATGCTGAGACTTATGGCCAACCTTTGGGCAAAATGCAGGGAATCTTAGGAAAGAAGTGGGTAATAATATGACCTGGAGAGGGCAGCAGCTCCACAAGAGGAACAACAACAAAAAAATCTGGGCACAGGGATCTTTTCTGAAACTGATACTTCAACCAAGTACCATGCATGGAGATAACCTAAAACCCCTGCACAGATGTAGCCCATAGCAGTTCAGTGTCCAAGTGGGTTCCCTAGTAATGGGAACAGGGACTGTCTCTGTCATGAACTGATTGGCCTGCTCTTTGATCACCTCCCGCTGAGCTGGGCACAGTCAGGAAGACAATGCAACCTCTCCTGATGAGACCTGATAGACTAGGATTAGAAGAAAGGGGAGGAAGACTTCCCATATCAGTGGACTTGGAGAGGGGCATGTGTGGAGAAGAGGGAGGGACGAACAGATTGGGAGGGGAAGAGGAAAGGAGTTACGGGGAGGGGGTACAAATTGAATAAAGTGTAATTAACAATAGAAAATAATAAAAAATAAAAAGGGGTTGCATAATGCATCTTAGAATTGCTTTGTATGATAAGCTGAATAATTTTTCCTCTAAAAATATTCATACACAGAACTTCATGATTGTGATATGATTAAACGAAAGACAGTGAGGTGAAGTATTTATATCATTTATATCCCAGTGATATTGCTATAATTGGAAGGTTACTCATATGAAAGAGACAAGAAATTATAACCTCATTAGGATCACAACAGCAGAACAATACCTTGTAAGTGTCAAGGAAGCATTGAGAATCCAATAGTGCTCTGGGGGTAGAGTCCAGAGTCTTCATTTACAGTATCTGTATAAAACCAGTCTTAACTTTATGTTTATTTTAACCCATTGAGGATTGTTTTCACAAAGTTTATGATAAAACTGTGGTTATGGTAATTTGTTACTATTTCTAAAATAGGTTAATAGTTTTCATTATTTTAAAAGAAATACATTGAGTAATTGCATGTACAGTTAGTGTTATCCTAAAGATACACACATGCTTGTGTCTTAAACCAGTATGTTAGAGGGTATACTAATGATTACTGGCTGTGGTGACATCTCCTGTGAGAGAATTCTAGAATGGGACTTATTGTCAACATATTATCCTGGGTGGAGTCTTTTGCCTTAGTTGGTTTCTTTTTCAAAAACCTTTCTATTACTTTATTTTGTTTGTTTGTTTGTTTGTTTTATTTTTCTTGCTGGTGTCCATCATGTCATGCTGGTAGCTTCTTGCAGCTTTCCTACCGGAAAAACTGCAGATTAGAAATTGCAGCAACCATGGGAACCAAGGCTGTGAACCGTCACAAAGAAAAAAATAACTGATGCCTCATGAGCTGGTACATGAACACAGCCTATCTCAATATCAACTGTTAAATTAGTAAGCTAAAATCTTGGTTAGAAATCCTCAAACTTTAGACCAACTACAACAAAATCAATTTATAGAAACACTATAAAAGTATTTCTATCTTTTCTGTTATTTTGTCTGTTTGATGCCTCATTGAAACACAAATTATGACAGATATGTCAGATGAAAGAAGAAAGTAGAGTTGCTAGCAGTTTGTAAGTATGTCAATAACATGCAGTAACATTGGTATTTTGAGCACTGAATTTAATTATATAAGCATTGAATTCCCCAAATATACTGATTGTTGCTGTGATAAAATTCCTTTCTGGAAGATCTATTTAAATAATCAATATAATCATAGATAACACACACACACACACACACACACACACATATATATATATATATACATATATATACATATATATGAAAACAGGAAAGATTTTGATTATAGAATGCAGTTTTAAAAAGTCTAAATGTATAACTAATTCTTGTAATTTTGCATATAACTTTGCACTATTTGCTAAAAATTGAAGAAAAGGTACTTCCTTAATGCTGTGGGAAATAAAAATTAAAACTATAATGACTATATTAGTTACTTTGTCTTGTTTTTGGTAAAGCAGATAATTCGATATGAAAACTATCAACAACATTTCTTTTTCACCTCAAGGCTTTCCCATTCTGTTTTGTTTGTTTGTTTGTTTTTCTTGAGAGTGCAATAATAGCTTCATCACCTTCGCTGTCCTCATCTGCACTATGGAAGGATAAAGACGCTGTACTCATTAGGATATACTTTTCATAGATACAGACATTTTCATGTAGATTAGTCACCATATCACATCAGATCATCAGACTATTCTAAACGTTGTATTTATTTGTGTATATGGCAGCTGTATTTTTTTTTACGAGTATCACATGTATGCAAGTGCTTACAGAAGCCAGAGAAGTGGTCAGATCTTGTGAAACTAGAGTTACAGGTAGTTTTGGATAGCTGAAAATGGACGTTGGGAACCATCACCTTTCGATGCATTCTGTGATATGGATTGTGGTTATACATGAACCTGCTTTCAGACACAGGGAATTCATGTGACACTGTGCTAAGAAAGATGTGGGAATCATTGTTTGGAACTATTCAAGAAATAACACTGCAGAAAAGGCCTGTGTGACAGGAAATATATACGTGCGTGAGTGTGTGTGTGTGTGTGTGTGTGTGTGTGTGTGTGTAAAATGCTTCTTGTTCAGTCTAAATGAAGTCTTTAAAAAAGTATCATGTGGGGTGTAAATTCAGTCGAGGGAACAAGGGATTGGGGTTTTGAAAAGGTATCATGTGGGAGGGGCAAAGTGAATAGTGGGACCAAGGGACATGACCTGGAGAAAGAAGGTTGAGATGTGTCCAAACATGGAAACCTCATCTTGAGAACAAAAGGAGTAAGAATTGCTCCCTCTCTGTTCCCAGTGCACATAGTCTTGTGACATCCACCTCTGCTAGCTTTGTGGCCTGATTTCAAGTTAAAACTTATTTCCTTAAAAGGACATGTACAGCTAACATCTGGAATTTCTCTTCATGCAAATGAAAAGTTCCCAGAACCTCAGACCCAGGCAATGATGTAAACTCACCCCGAAATCCCCTACCTTCTTCCCCAAGCTTTTTAATTTTTTATTTTAATTTTTACTTTTTATATTAATTACAGTTTATTCACTTTGTATCCCAGCTGTAGCCCCTCCCTCATTCCCTCCCAATCCCATCCTCCTTCCCTCTTCTCCTCCTATGCCCCTCTCCAAGTCCACTGACAGGGGAGGTTCTCCTTTCCTTCCTTCTGACCTTATCCTATCAGGTCTCATCAGGAATGGCTGAATTGCCTTTCTTTGTGGCATGGTAAGTCTGCTCCCTCATCAGGCACAGGTCATCAAAGAGCCAACCACTGAGTTCTTGTCAGAGACAGTCTTTGTTCCCCTTACTAGGGAAACCCACTTGGTTACTGAGCTGCCATGGGTTATATCTGTGCAAGGGTTCTAGGTTATCTCTAGGCATGGTCCTTGTTTGGACTATTAGGTTTATAAAGCCCTTATTCCCCTCAATAAAGAAGAGCTTTTTCACTGAAAACCATGTGGGAGAAAGCTGTTTTTCCCCCAGCACACATCTTCAGATCGAGATCCTGCTAACCTAACTACAGAGCTAAGCTTCATTCCTTCAAGTCCAGCAACTGGGTACAATGATGTCTGGATGACCCGGGACCAGAAGAAAACATAAAGGCAGCATTGTGAGAATTTATACCTGAACACAGTGTCTGTGCTGGTTAAATCTACCTCCAGTTCTCTTCATCTTCTCCTCAAGTACTGCCCTATCATTTTTCCCTCCAGACTTCCTTTTTGTCTATCCAGCAATAGTGGAGGTTTATGATACTTTAACAAAGACTTTTGAAGAAAAAAATTTGGATTTAGAGTTTGAGAGTAAGTACTAAGAAGCACTTCGTAATCAGGCACATCAGTGTCTCTTCAGGAAACTATATGCAGACTCACATTAGTATTTTTCAGAGCACTGTTAATTTTAGAACTGTGGGTAAGAGGCTTGTATTCTATACTCTGAATCTACTCTTCCTTCATATAGTTTTTCTCTGAATACCTACAAGGATGTGCTCATTAAAATTATATTGCTATATAATTAAAATACTAATGACTTTAAAATTTTTCTTTTATTATTATTATTACTATTATTTAGAGGTTCAAAATAGGGTCTTGAACAGGATTTGCAAGCATGCTACCACTCATATGTATACATCTTCCTCTTCTAGAGTTACTTTGAGATAGTCTTACTTGCTTTTAAACTTTGGTATTTGGACAGGCCTTGTACTGTGACCCTTATGTCACAGGATTCTGAAAGAGGAAGAGGAAGAAGAAGAAGAAGAAGAAGAAGAAGAAGAAGAAGAAGAAGAAGA
>NW_026596117.1:16265336-16366598 GCF_907164565.1 Psammomys obesus
GAAGAAGAAGAAGAAGAAGAAGAAGAAGAAGAAGAAGAAGAAGAAAAGGAAGAAGAAGAAGAAGAGGAAGAAAAGGAGGAGGAGGAAGAAGAAGAAGAAGAGAAAGAAGAAGAAGAGGAAGAAGAAGAAGAGGAAAAGGAGAATGAGGAGGATGTTTAAGATGTGCATCCCTATTTGCCTGCAAATTTCATGATTTCCTTGTTTTTAATTGCTGAGTAGTATTCCATTGTGTAAATGTAGAAAGACACACATGGTATATACTCACTTGTAAGTGGATGTTAGGAATATAATATAGGATAAACATACTAAAATCTGTATACTTAAAGAAGCTAAGCAAGAAGGAGGACCCTGGGTAAGATGATCAATCCTTCTTCATAAAGACAAACAGGATGGTCATCAGAAGAAGGAGAAAACAGGGAACAGGACAGGAGCCTACCACAGATAGCCTCTGAAAGACTCTACCCAGCAGTGTATCAAAGCAGATGCTGAGGCTCATAGCCAAACTTTGGGCAGAGTTCAGGGAATCTTATGAAAGAAGGAGGAGATAGAAAGACCTGGAGGTTACAAGAGCTCCACAAGGAGAGCAACAGAACAAAGAAATCTGGGCACAGGGGTGTTTTTTGAGACTGATACTCCAACCAAGGACCATGAATGGAGATAACCTAAAATCCCACAGAGGAAGACAATGCAGTCAGTCCTGGTGAGACCTGATAGGCTAGGGTCAGAGGGAAGGAGAGGAGTATCTCCCTATTAGTGGAATTGGAGAGGGACATGGGAGGTAGGGAGCAACAGTTGGGATAAAATGTAAATAAACTGTAATTAATATAAAAAATTAAAATTAAAATTAAAAGTTATTTTCTGTCCTTTCTGTAAATTTTTGTTTAATATGTAGCAACACTTGCAAACTAAACTTCTTTCTTTAAAGTTTTTCCCTATGACTTTACCTGTCCGTTTTTTTTTTTTCAGGTAATTAAGAATTTATTAAAAACTGATATTGGTTTTCTCATCACTAAAATAAAATATTTAACAAACATGAGAATTGATTTATTTCATTACATTTTTGGTGATGTTTCTCTTCATGGCTGTTTAGCCCCATGAACTTGGACAGAATGCCTTGCCACTTGGGAATATATGGAGGAGATCCTCACATCAGCATGAAAGAAAATAGCAAGAAAGAAAGGTCTAGAGAGGTCTAGTGACTTATGACCTTCAAAGTTTCACAGCCAATGAATTACTTCCATTCGCTGACCGTCTCCTGTATTTCCTACTACTTACATGCCATCAGTAAGAAATGATGAATAGAAAAAGACCCCGGTGCCCAGACTGTGACTGATACTCCAACCAAGGACCATGAATGAAGATAACCTAGAACCTCTGCACAGATGTAGCCCATGGCAGCTAAGTGTCCTAGTGGGTACCCTAGTAAGGGGAACAGGGGCTGTCTCTGACATAAACTCAGTGACTGGCTTTTTGATCACCTCCCTTGAGGGGGAAGCAGCCTTACCAGGCCACAGAGGAAGATAGTTCAGTCAGTCCTGATGAGACCTGATTGGCTAGGTTAAGAGGAAAGGAGATAAGGATAACCTCTATCCATGGATTGGGGAAGGGGCATGGGAGAAGAGGGAAGAAGGGTGGCATGGGGAGGAGAAAAGGGAGGGGGCTACAGCTGGGATGCAAAATGAATAAATTGCAATTGATCAATAAATTTAAAAAAGGAAATAAAACGAAATGATGAATTGTATGAATACTCAATATTTTGGTGTAATATTTCTTTTGGTAAGCTTTCTGTGGTTTGTTTCTAATTGTTGTTAATGTTTGTCTTTAATCAATAATGACCCGATAAGATATAGTTTTATTATTTTGTTTTTTAATTTTCTTCTATCTGTTCAGACTTGCTTTATGAGTGTATGGTCAATTTTGGAGAAGGTTCCATGAAGTGCTGAGAAGAAGATACATTGCTTTGTGTATTAGTGAAACTTTCTGTAGCTATGCGTTACATCCATTTGATTCATAACATTTTTTAGTTCCGTTATTCCTCTGTTTATGTTCGTCTGGATGACCTGTACACTGGTGAGAGTGCAGTGTTGAAGTCTCTCACTATTAATGTGTGAGTTTTGCAGTGTTATTTTAAGCTTTAGCAATGTTTCTTCTATAAATCTGGGTGCCCTTGCATTTGGGGTATAGATATTCACACATGAGACATCATCTTGGTGGATTTGTTCTTTGATTAGTATGAAGTGTCCTTCCCACTTTTCTTTGATTGATTTTGGTTGAAAGTCTATTTTATTAGATGTTAGAATGGCTATCCTAGTTTTCTTCATGGGTCCACTTTCTTGGAATACACCTTTCCAGCCCTTTATTCTGTTGTAATGCCTACTTTTGATGCTGAGGTGTGTTTGCTTCTTGTATGCAGGAGAATAATGGATCCTGTCTTCACATCCATTTTATTAGCTTGTGTCTTTTCATTGGGAAATTAAGTCTACTGATCTTGATTGATATCAATGACCAATTATTGTTAATTCCTGTTAATTTGATATTGGTGCTATTAGGGTGTGTGTGATTCTTTCACATGCATTATTTGTCTTTATTTAGCTGCCCAAGTAGTGGGTACACACATTCTTGTGTATTCGTGTGAGGGACAGGATTTGGAGATGGGATTTCTGAGTAGGCTGGAGCTCACTGTGTAGACTCATCTGGCAAGCAAGTGAGCTCCAGGGATCTATCTATCTCTGCCATCCAGTGTGGTAATTATAAGTACTCACCACTCCTAGCATTCTTGGGTGTAAGGGATTCAACTCAATCTTTGCATTTGCAAAGCAGTTCCATACTGACTTAGGTCTCTCTAGCCTAGGAGTATCTTCTTATTGAAGAAGTTGATGTAGTATTTAATTATCTACTCACTTTTCTCATATTCACTTAATTTTTTATATCATTTTGCTGTTCTTATTTTTTTTAATTTTTTTATTAATTACACTTTATTTATTTTGTATCCCCCCATAAGCCCCTCCCTCCTCCCCTCCCGATCCCACCCTCCCTCCCCTTTCTGCATGCATGCCACTCCCCAAGTCCACTGATAGGGGAGGTTCTCCTCTTCTTTCTGATCTTAGTCTATCAGTTCTCATCAAAAGTGGCTGCATTGTCCTCTACTGTGGCCTGATAAGGCTGCTCCCCCCTCAGGGGGAAGTGATCAACGAGCAGGCCAATCAGATTATGTCAGAGGCAGTGCTGTTCCTATTTTTATAAGTGCAATTCACCACACTCAGAAACAAAAATATTGATCATGTAAAGGATGTGAAATGGTGACTCAACACATATAAGAATGGCAGTTCCTTAAAAATAATGGTTGATTGTCTTTTAGTATTAAGAGCCTTCTTTAATCCTGGTTATTTCTCTGCTTTACATTTGTCTTCAAGGTTTTATCTAAATAACCTTGTATTAATCATCCCAACTAATAATAACATAATATTATTTCAGGAACACTAACACTTCTATTCTAACACTTGCAAATCTTCCAAGTTTTTTTTTTTCTGCCAATGCATCTAATTTCTTTTTTCCATCATTCCATAATTACCTTCTTTTTTAAAGTCTGTTCTCCTGAAATAATGAACATCTTTATTTCCTGGAAGAGTAAGCATTGTTCACACACAGAACTTTTATTTTGACTAACCATTCTGGGTTAAACATGACTCTTAGCACATTTCCTGAGAACTTATATGTTTCAGATCTAAATATGCATAAGGATCATTTCTTTCTTTGTTTCTTTCTTTTTCGTTTTAGCTTTTTAAAGAAATAACAAGTCAATTATTTTCCTTCACTCATCTCCTCTCAGTCCCACTCTTCCTTCCTCTTCCTCACCCATCCCTCTTTTCTAGTCCACTAATAGCTGAAGGCCTCCTTCTCTACTATTTGACCCTATCAGGTCTCATCAGGATCAATAAGACCCTCTTTCTCTGTGGACTAGTAACACCACTATGCCAGGGAAGGTGATCAATGATCAGACAACTGAGTTCATGTCAGAGACTTTCCCTGCTCTTATTACTAGAGAACCCACATGGAAACTGAGCTGCCATGGGCTATATCTAAGTAGCGGGTCTAGGTCCTTTTCATGTATGATCCTTGGTTGATGCATCAGTGTCAGGCAGGCCCACCTGGGCCCAGAACATCCTGAGTGAGGTTAAGCAGAAATAGAAAGACATGCATGGTATATACTCATTTATAAGCATATATTAACCATATAATATAGAATAAACATACTACAATGTTCAGACCTAAAGACTAAAAAACAAAGGTGACCCTAAAGAAGATGCTTAATTCTCATTCAGAAGGGCAAACAGAATAGACAACAGAAGCAGTAGAAAGGAGGGAACAGGATGGTAGCTTACCACAGATGTTCTCTGAAAGACTCCACCCAGCAGGGTACTGAAGCAGATACAGAGACTCACAGCCAATCTTGGGGCAAGTGCAGGGAGTCTTATGGAAGAAGGGGGGATTGAAAGGACTGGAGGGTACAGAAGCTCCACAAAGTGACCAACAGAGCATGAGGATCATTTTATGTCAACATTCAGCATGCATATAAAACAGCTTAAACTTATTCTACTGTATCACATACCCTTATCGATGTTTACCTTTGTTTGTTTCAATATTTATGATAATAGTTAAATATATTAATTAGTCATAGTGTCAATAGAGCAAGAAATTTATACAATATATCAAGTAATTACAAAAAAATGCAATAATAATTAGGCTAAAATTCATTAAGTAATAAGAATAGGCCAACCACTATGAAAACATTTTAAAATGGTTATCCTGGTATTCAAAAAATACCTTGGCTCTACATTGCAACATTTAAATACCATGCTGTATAAAATAAGAGAAATTAGTCATATATCTATCTGCATATTTTTAAAGTATCAAAGTACTCAACCAGGTTTGAAGCCTTTTCTTCAAGACCAGCATTCGTTGATGAAAAATTCTTCCTACACATTGTACAATCTCATTTTATTTAATTTAGATGCCACTGTGGAACAGTGAAAAGCACACCTAACTGCTGTAAGCACTCATTTTAATGGTAGCTGTCTCATTGCTTTTTAATACAATTTGTCCTCTAAAATGTACCTTATTGGAGCATATTTCTAGTGCATTATTTTTTATTGTGATTTAGAACAAAGCACAAACTTATAGACTATATAATTCGGGCACTATTTATTCATAGTTAATTAGAAATTCATGATTCTTTGTCTTTATGTATTCATGATTCTTTAACTTTATTATGACTAACGCATGTAAATGATGCAGGCAGTATTTGTAGTAGCTGGAAACTTGCATTAGAGTTAGCACAGTGACCAAAAAGGAGCATCTTTCTATTACTCGTCCCTCAGTGGACATGATCACTAGCCAGATTATTGCTTTTGCTGTCATGACTGTTAAAAAGGGTCATTGTCTTGTGTAAATGTAGTTTTGTATATCATATTGCTTATGTGTAAATGAATCTGAGATTCATAGATATAGCATAGTCTTTATTATCAAAGGAGTTTCTCTGCTCCCTTAGTTACAATTTTGAGACTCATTGATACTGCTCTGGTAGGTTGTAAATTACTCACTCACTAATGCTATTATGTAACAATCATTAAAACAATATTTTTAGGTCTGTTTTATAATAACAGACTACCAAACAGTGGGTAACTTATAAAATATATGTTTATTACTTTTACATCTGTGTACTGGATGTACTATATCAAGATGGTGGGGCTCTCATGTTTGAGGAAGGCATCCTTCTGGGTGTGAATTTTCAACTTCACTTTATATCATCTATAATGGAAGGTGAACTGAAGTCTTAGACCCTTGCGTTATGACCATAAATTTAACCATATGGGCTGTCATCAAGATCCCTATCAGTGGACTGGAGAAGAGGCATTGGAGGCAATGAGGGAGGGAAGGAAGGTGGGATAGAGAGGGGATAATGGTGGGGGCTACAGATGGGATACAAAGTGAATAAATTATAATAAATAAAAATTATGTTAAAAAAGATTAATTAAATTTCTAAATATTTTCTTCCTACATGTTATTAGCATTTCAAGCTATGGATTAAGGGATGTAAATATTCAGTCTATAACACAGCCAATTAAACATGTATTTGTCCTCATGATCATTTGGATGATTTCTAATATTTCAGTATTGTATTTCAGTATTTCACTATTTCAGTATTATAAATGGAGATTATGTTAACATTTTATACATATTTCCTGAAGCAGTGTGTATATTTTTTGGAGGTGCATAATTAAGCAGTAAAATACTGAGTCATACATAATACACATACCTATACTTATTAAACAATACAGTGTTAATGCTTTCTAGGTTTAATTGTATAATAATATCGTGTATAGATGTGTACATTTTCAAATAATTTTCACTTTTTATGCCTGCATTTTTATTCTCTTTCTCACAGATGTAAATATTTATTTTTAGCTTCTCATTCAAATTTTTATTACATATTTGAACAATGATAATGAATGTGTAACATTTCTGCATACAATAGCCTTTATGTAAACTTGTTAACTTCTTTGACAATTCAATTAAGATTTATAATTTTAAAAGCAATGGAGAGACTTCCTAGATGTTACTCAACTGGGTAAGCTACTAAGCAGTGTCATTAACAAAGAACATTTTAATTTCCCTTTACTTTATATGTGATATTTCTTTTCCCCTTTGAGATTTCCACTTTTAAAAAATGTTATATTTTTAATAAAATTATACCTATATATTTGTTTTATTAGTAAATAACTAAAATCAATATTATTAGACTAAACATATTAGCATTTTTGGACATGAGATATTATCTATGTGTGGACCCACAACTGTTGCTCCTGTCATGCCAAGCTAATATTATTCAAATGCTTAAGAACATTTTTACAACTTTAATTTTCTTCTGTTTGTAGTATGCCACACTACACTATTAACTACATTTTGATGCATCAAACTTTACCAACACTTGAGTTTATTTAAACTTTATAATTATTATAAAAATGTATTCAAATAATTTGTAAAAATAACTTAAATTATATTCTTTGTGAAAATATTTTTTAGTGAAATATATTCCTTGTGCCACTTCCCACCACATTCCACTCTTGTTCTTGCAGTTCTGAATCTAGGCTCTGAATGAACAGCAATAGGTGACACATTAATGTGGCATCCTTGATCTAAAACTAATGTTCTATGAAGGCCTAGATGTGGAAAGAGGAAATGGGTCACGGCAATTTTTTTTATTAAAATACTTTGCATCTTTCCAAAGTAAGGTGTGAGAAATAATTAAGGTTGAATTTCTACAAAAGTGGATGGATGCAAAACAAGTAGATTTGATGATGAGGTAGCAAGAAGCATTGCAAAAGAAGTGTTTGAGAAAACAAAGTCAAATGTACCTTCAGTCTTTCTGTTTCCTATTAATGGACTTTGTTGATAAAATGATACTTCATACTGAGCAGACACCTTTGTGCCTCTGGATTCGAGAATACAGTTTTTAATATCTACCATTATAAACCATTAATTCCAAAATCTCTAAAGGTTAAATTTTTATGCAGCTGCACACTTTTTATTAAGAATAATAAATCTCGCACACTAGGGCTCTTAATGTCCCACAACTGGGACTTTCTTTGTAAAGACAAGTATTGGGTAAAAATATCTATTTAATTAATTGCTAAAGAATGTGGTACAAAGGTTATTTTATCCTAGACTACACTTTTATGTCATGAAAACCTAATTACCTAGGATACATTACTAAAAATGAAAAGAACTACAAAATATTTCAGTGAGACAGTGCACTAGTAAATGTTTTGTATTTCACATGATGAGACCTAACATAACTTCATCCAATAAATTACTGTAGTTCTTTGTATTACTGATTCCTGTTCCCTATGTTTACAAGCAGGAAGAAATGCTGACTTTATTGTTTTTATAAAAACATTAACAATGACACAACTAAGTTGTGTGTTTACTCACTAATCATGCTTTATTTAATATCAAAATATATAGTATATAACAATTATTATTCAGTATATTTATTAAGTATACACATATAATAAATATAATATTTTCTATATTTATTAAGTAAGTAACATGCATATTTTCTGATCATAAGCAAAACATAATTGCAAGCTAATAACATAAATATAAAAGTAATAAATCAATCCTTGATATAGAATTTTACTTCTTCCAATGATGCTCAAAAGAATTGCAATTTGCATGATTGATTTACTGAGAACCCCAAAGTTAACATCTTAGTCATCAGACCACTAAGTCTTCATGAACTATAGAATCTTCAGTAGGTTCAAGAGTAGTGGTTGAATGGATACCTCTATAACAACAGGTTAAAATAGGATTTACAAGCACATATAGGTATACTAGCACTCAGTAGGTGAGAAGTTTATTCTTTGCAAAGGGCATCATAAAAAGTCTTTGCACCTTAGGTAATAGAAGTCATTGAAGGCCAGAGTTAGCCCACAAACAATTAGGTCTCTACATAATTAGTGCTGGCATTTCAAACACCCCTAGTTTGCTCTCACATTTCTGAATCTGATACAGAAGATCATCATAGTATTCACTGAATAAACTAGTCAAATGTGGATATCTAAAGACATCTATCACCAGGTTCCTTGACACACTCCAAACACTGTATAGTGGATTCTATTCAGTTAAAGTGTTCAGAAGACTGTAGTGAGTGGAACGTCATTCTTAAACTCAGGCTAATACAAGAAAGATAAAGTAATTACAGAGAAGGCATATCAGATTACATAAAGATATAAATGATGTGACAATATAAGCACATTCATAAAAACTTCTTACAAAAATAAGAAAAGGTACTTCCTTTTCCTTTTTTAAATTAATTTATTTTTATTGATTACAGTTAATTCATTTTGTATCTCAGGATCCTCCTCATCCCCTCCAAGCCCACCATCCCTCTCTCATCTACTCCTATGCCCCTCCCCAAGTCCACTGGTAGGGGAGGTCCTCATCCCCTTGCTTCTGACCCTAGCATATCAGATCTCATCAGGGCTGGCTGCATTCTCTTCCTCTGTGGCGTGGTAAGGCTGCTCCACCCTCAGGGGAAGGAAATCAAAGAACCAGCCATTTTCTCAGATAATTAAGAATAGTACTTCCTCAAGACCCAACTATACCACCCCTAGGCATATATCCAAAATATGCTCAAGTACACAACAGGGACAATTGGTCAACCATGTTCGTAGCAGCTTTATTCGTGATAACCAGAATCTTGAAAGAACCCATATGTCCCACAATGGAGGAATGGATACAGAAATTGTGGTACACTTACACAATGGAATACTATTCAGCAATTAAAAACAAGGAAATTATGATATTTGCAGGCAAATAGTTGGAACTAGGAAAGATCATCCTGAGTGAGGTATCTCAGAAGCAGAAAGACACACATAGTATATAAGTGGATATCAGAAATACAATATACGGTACTTCATTTTTAAATAAGTAAGGGACAATTTAAGGGACCATAGAGAAAAATAAAAATAAAAACACAGATCTGAATGTATCAGAATAAAACAAATAGGTGAAAACGTAAACCACAAACACAAAACCCTTTACTAAAGGAATAGAAAAACACAATGAGAAATGAGAAAGAAACAGTAAAAGAAGGTTTAGATCTAAATAAAGAGGAGACTCAGACAAGAGTGGAAAGATTCCACTGAGCAATGCTAGAAAACATTCTGGCATCATACACAAATCCAGCACAGACAATAAATGCAGACACAAAATCAACTCCAGCTCTAAAGTTTGTGTCAGTCAGCAGCTGCAGCAGGAATTGTATCTCCTGAGGAGCTCATCTGAAAACTAGAGATAAAGTGTATCTCTAGTAAGTTAAGTAAGGGGAAAAACATAAGGTAGGAACCATGGAAGAAAACTGCTGTTTCTGTCTCTCTATACTGGTCTTGTTTCTGTTCATCTCTATACTTCTCTGGAGCTGTGTTTCTGTGTCTTTGTGCCTTTGTGTCTCTGTCTCTCTGTCTCTGACTCTGTCTCTGTCTTCTTTATTTCTTTCTCTGTTTCTCTGTGTATCTGTCTGTCTGTCGTTCCTCTCTCCCCTTCTCTCTCTCCCTCTCCCCTCTCTTTCTGTCTGTCTCTAGGGTTCATGTTCAATTATCTTTCTTATACAACCTGGTCCAACAGCCTACTTATGGCACAGCCCCCACTAGATTCTCTCTTTCACATCAGTCATCTTCAAGGTAGTATCTCAAAGACATTGACATCAGGCCAGTCACATGGATAAAACTTCAGTTGGACGTTACCCTTCCAAGATGACTCTAGATTTGTATCTAGTTGAAAATAAAACAAACCAGGACATCATCTAATTCTATTGTAGCTATTTCCCTGGCTTGCCACTAAATGTAGTAGAAACAAGCACTCAGGTTTACCTCAGAGATGTGACCATTCCAATTTTTCAACAAACCCTAACTTATCCTAATAACTTTTAATTTTGTTTGGGGCTATCTCCATATTTACACGTCTACCTATGGTGGCACAGGTTGTTATACATATTGTCTGTATTCATATATCTTCGCATAGGGACATTAAAAAATTCAACTGGTATCAAAAGAAAAATAATTCCAAAAGTTAGATGATGTTATGATTGCAACCCAAGATGCTCTCCACTGGCCCATGCATTGGAAGGCTTTTCCTAGCTGGTTGTACTGTTTCGGAAGACTGAAATGTTTAGATGGGAGTGAAATCAGACAGAAAGAACAATCTATTTAAAGTAATATTATAAAATTCAGAACTGTCTATTTAAGAGTCTGAGCAAAGGTCGTGGAAGTCAGTCAAAAGAACTGCTCATTGGTCAAGGAAAGATTTCACCTAGTTTGTGGTTCTGATAGAGAAATATTTTATCTTCTGGTGTCTTCCATCTGGCTATATGTCTTTGTTTTATTTTCTGCATGATAGTCTTGAGATTTTTTTCTTCCAGAAGATCATTAAGATTATTTTTTCTAAAAATATTAAAGAGATTTATATTTATAAAGTATTTATAACTTAGACCTGTTTAGTAACATTGTTTGCTAGCACAAGGCAAAATTAAAGTAAAATACAAAGAGTTTATAGTTAAATAGCCATTGATAAATGTCTGTACATGTTTTCCAGTAGTTTCATATGAAAATACTACAGATGTGATGAGTTAAAATTATGTATATTCCCAGTATCATAATTCATGAAGAGTGAAATGTCCTTAAAGTACTAAAATCAACTTTTGTAGACTCGAGTTTCCTTCTGGGCATTGGGGACAGAATTATTTTATTTTTATTTTTATTTTTAACTAAATTTATTTATTTTATATCCCATGGGTGCCCCCCTTTCCTTTTCTCCTAGTCCCCCGTTCCCCTCATTCTTCTTTCCCCTCTACCTCCCCTCACCCAGAAAAGGGAGCCCTCTTCCCCCTGTATGAACCCTTCCTAGAATATCAAGTCACATCAGGACTGAGCATATCCTCATCCAGTGAGGCCAGGCAAGGCAGCCCTGGGAGATCAGGGAAAACTGATCCAAAAGCAGGCAATACTGTCTAAAAGGGATGCATATTCCATGGCTTGTGGCTAAATTTCTTTTGCTCTATCTTTCATGATGACAATAACAAAGTACAAAATAAATGTTTCTAAAGAAGGCAAAAGAAGAGTGAAAACCTAGGACTAGCTGTCACCAAGAAGGTCTAGGTAAAGTTCATTGACATGTTTTTAAATTAATAGTATTTACATTTTTCTTCCACCATTATTATCTGTAGTTGGTGTTTGAACACAAAACAGGCAGAATAGGGTCTAAATATGATTTTGGTTTTGGGGGTAATAACCACAAAAGAAATGCAGAGCAAATGTGTTTGAGTCATCAATATGAACAAAAGAATCTTATCATCATAAAAAGAGATAGAGGACATAGGGATGGGATAGAGCAACAAGGTAGTGAGCACAATGCACCTCAGTGCCAATGTGTTTCAGTTCATGAACAAAGAATGCGGAATGTTTGGCAATGGTAGAATGATGCTAAGTCACTTGATTTGGAATTTCAAGAGAAGTTGCATCATGAGTAACTACTGTGAATTCAAAATGTGCATGAGATAAGGGAGAGAATGGTCTTATTGGAACAAGGGATGGAGAATACAGATATTACCAAAGTTCATCTTCTTAGATGCTGAATTTAAACTGCCAGGCTTTCTGATCACCTCCCCCCGGGGATGAAGCCTTGCCAGGCCGCAGAAGAAGACAATATAACCAGTCCTGATGACACCTAATAAGGGTAGGATTCTTCAGAAGGGGAGGAGGAGCTTCCTTATCAGTGGACTAAGGGAGAGGTATAGGGGGAGAAGAGGGAAGGAAGGAGGGTGGGATTGAGAGGAGACTAGAGAAGGGGACACAGCTAGGATGCAAATTGAATAAATTGTAATAAATGATAATAATAAAAAATAATAAAGCTGACCTTGGGAAATGTGAGTGTGAAAGGTAAGAGTGGTAGAGCATGTTAACAGCAATAAGAAAATACATTTTGCATTGTCAGAGAAGGAAGCATGGTGATTCAGAAAACAAAGTGAGGAGAAAGAGGGTAACCTTAAAACAGACTCAGTGCATAAGCAATACAAAAAAATTGAAGAAAATTTCTCAAAGACCTATCGTCATTGGGGTATTACTATATTTTAATATAATGATTTGAATGTTATTCTTTATGAGGGTGATACGGCAGTTCGTATTTTTAAATAAGATATCCTGACCCCATTAATCTGCTCGTGAATATGTTTCGCACGATAAAGCCATGGTAGCCTCATAGAATGATGAGACTTTGGGCTAAACATCAGTTTTATTATTTCATCTGTGGAATGTGTGACATTGGCAAATTACTAGGCTTTGCTGGAATGTTGTGCTTAAGAGGGGAAGGTATTGGACTCAGAACCAAGTACCATGCATGGAGATAACCTAGAACCCCTGCACAGATGTAGCCCATGACAGTTCAGTGTCCAAGTGGGTTCCATAGTAATGGAAAGAGGGACTGCCTCCGACATAAACTGATTGGCCTGCTCTTTGATCACCTCCCCATGAGGGGAGGGGAGGAGCAGTCTTATCAGGTCACAGAAGATGACAATGCAGCCACTCCTAATGAGATTTGATAGACTAAGATCAGAAGGAAGGAGAGGGGGACCTCCTCTATCAGTGGACTTGGGGAGGCGCATGCATGAAGAAAGGGGATAGAAGGTGGGACCGGGAAGGGAGGAGGGAAGGGTTTATGGAGAGATACAAAGTGAATAAAGTGTAATTAATAAAAGTTATCTCTGAAACAAGTACTGGGTATAGCTCTTTAGTTGTGTTGAGTAATCAAGGACCTGGGGGTGGGGAATATTTCCTTTTTTGGTGAATTCAAGAGGAGAGCCAAGGGATCTCAGAAAGGTAGCTTTCAAATGTCAAGGTAATCATATCTTCAAACAATGCCACTGAGCTCTGGAGCCTCTCATAATTCTCTTGTATGAGAATAGAACTGGGTATTTTTAGAACACAAGGAAGCCCATCCTCTGGAGGACTTCCATAACATTCAATACAGTCGATAATAAAAACCTCACACAAAACCCATTCTATGACCTAAGCTACAGCAACGACCTCAAATCTACTCTTTTAAGCATTCTTAGGGATCAAAACAAGTGCTTAATTATACACAGTAACAAACAACCCAAGGAGAAAAGCAAAGCCATTAATACAAGAACATTCCTGATTTTTTTTTTTCAGGGAGAACCTTAGAACTCTAAGGACTTAGAGCTATGAAATATAAATTAAATTTCCTTTAGTTAACTTTTCTTCTCTTTACTTATTTTTCCTCTTCAAATTTTAGTTGCTCTTAATACTTACTAACACCTCAGCTATATCTATTATTGTGCTCTTTCTCAAATTGTTACATATATGTGCATATATAACATTTTGTATTATGTAGCTGTAATTCTAAAAGACTAGGAAACATATAGTGAAATAGCACAAATAAAATAGAAAAATTAGCAGAAATAATCAGTCCTTATGTTTTTAAATTTTGCTTCGTATAGAAAATATCCATTCAAAATATTCAGCTGTTATGCAAATAAACACATAAGTCTGAAGGACACAGAATAAATGGCTCCTTTGGTTTACAAGTAGCTTGTAAAGGTTTACAATTTCTTCAGAAATGAAAAGAAGTAATTTCTCAGATTTTATTAATTCACGTCTTATCAATTACTACATAATTAATTGTATAATCTCCAATAATGAGGTGTCATCTTGGAAAACAAGTCTAATATAGGGGTAAGATTAATTAATTAAGACCACCAGATTTGCATCTTATAAAGAAAGCTCTCATTCTCTCTTCTAAATGGGGATACTTTATTCAGGCTCTGACATAGATCTCGAGTGTCCCAAAATAGGTTTCCTCAAGTTTTATTTCCTTTTTTTTATAATTTGTATTTTTAATATTAATCACAGGTTATTTACTTTGTATCAAGCCATAGCCCTCTCCCTCATTCCCTCCCAATCCCAACCTCCTTCCTTCATCTCCTCCCTGCCCCTTTCCAAGTCCACTGATAGGGGAAGTCCTCTTCCCCTTTCATCTGACCCTAGCTTATCAGGTATCCTCAGGACTGGCTGCAATGTCCTCCTCTCTGACGGGGCATGGCTGCTCCTCCCTCGGGGGAGGGGGGATTAAAGAGCCAGCCATTGAGTTCATGTCAGAAACAGTCCTTTTTCCCCTTACTAGGAAACCCATTTGGATACTGACCTACCTTGGGCTATATCCGAGCAGATGTTCTAGGTTATATCCTTACATGGTCATGGGTTGGAGAAACAGTCCCTGTGCCCTGATATATTTGGTCCTTGTGGAACTCCTGTCCTCTCCAAGTCATACTAACTCCTTCTATAAAAGATCATCCTGAGTGAGGTATTTAGGAGCAGAAAGACACACATGGTATATACTCAGTTATAAGTGGGTACTAGACCGATAAGATAGGATAAATATACTAAAATCTATACACCTAAAGAAGATAAACAAGAAAGAGGACCTGGGGTAAGATGATCAATCGTCACTTAGAAAGACAAATAAATACAATGGACATTGGAAGTAGAAGAAAACAAGTAACAGGACAGGAGCCTACCACAGAGGACCTCTGAAAGACTCTACCTAGCAGTGTATTAAAGCAGATGCTGAGACTCATAGCCAAACTTTCAGCAGAGTGCAGGGAATCATATGAAAGTTTTATTTCTTAATTGTTCTCAGGAACATTTGTTTCTTACTGCTGTAAGCTGAAGTTAATCATCTGTGTAGAAAGCACTCGCAGTTCCTTAAGATGGGCCTTTCACTGTTGTTTGCACCTTTTTCTTTTCGTCATTTGTACTGCTTCAGCATGTCTTGGTGACCCACCTCTATTCATGGAAAGTCCTTCCCTTATTATTCTCTCAAAGCCCCTTCTAAACCCTTAAACCACTGCTTGTCATCATTTTCTCCACAAAAAAATCTTCTATCTTTGAATCAATAATTTAGAAATATATTCTCATGCACAGTGCTTTGAACAAAAGGAAAGAAAATTATCATTTAGCTTCTACCATGAAGCCACCAGCAATTCTAGGCCTGCTGTGACAGAGAGCTTTCCAGCAGAAAGAAGGAGGCAAATAAAATAGGTAACAGCAGGTGCAGCTGAGATCCAAATCTTAAGGCTATGGGTGAGCTGAGGAAAAATGCACAAAATGTTGGCATGGTCTTCTACATACACAATGGAGGCTGTTGATACTTCTAAATCACAGTTGCATGGAAGTGATGTGAGCTCTATAGACTTCCCCTCAGACTATGTTTCAAAATTTATATAATGCATTCAGTGAATTTTCCCATCACTTGAGTGTCATTCTCTTTTATGTATTGAATTGAACTTTAAATATATAAAATCCGTGTGCTAACTCTTTGTCTGAGTTAATATGATAATCATTCCCGTGGTGCTATTTTTTAATTAAATTTTTATTTTTATATTAATTATAATTTATTCACTTTGTATCCCAGCTCTAGCCCCCTTGCTCATTTCCTCCCAATCCCATCTTCTGTCCCTCATCTTCTCCCATTCCCCTCTCCAAGTCCACTGATATGGGAGGTCCTCCTCCCCTTCCATCTAGTGCTATTTTAAATCATATGAAATTTTAGCCAAATATAATATATTGAAAAACTTCACTCTTTTCACATGGCAATAACTACAGTGTGCTTTTAGATAGCCTTTTGAGATCTTCACAGTTGGGAGTTATTAATATAAACCATCAAAGTGTACCTAAAATTAAACAATTTTCTGATTAAAATCTAATCTAAAAATTACTGATTGGAGGCTCCTTTATTCAAAATGAGTGTGTATAATCAGAATATTTATGTACTCATGCCTGATTTCTGTTTTTCTTCCCAGATATGCTATTATAATTTTAAATTATAAAAGCAGCCTTTAAAACTCAGTTTACTTCATTTAATTCTACAGTGACCACTAAATATTTTGTGGTACTTATGCACCTTGTTCTATACTATAATGTTAGCATAAAAATATGCTAAGCAGGCTCATTCTACTGCTTTTATTTTTTTTTCTCCAACCACTCCAAAGAAACCAGACAGAATAATGAAGATCATATTTTTTTCCTAATAAATAAATAGCTTTGAACAGTGCTGTGATATAATTTAGGTAGCTCTTTAGAGGTAATTTATTGATATGTTCCTTTTTCAAAGCCTCCAAAAACTAATGAATAATTATCCTAAATAAGTAGATATTTAAAGCATTTAAGCATACTGAATGTCCATATACATAATGGGTGTGTTGGATACAATTAAATGCATTCAAATAATAATTTTGTAACCAGTTAATCATAATATCTTTTATTAAAATATTTTTAAATTTAATGTGTCAAGCAAATGAATTAAATATTGAGAAACCAGGAATAACTAAACAGAGAGTCTTCACTATTAAGTAAATCACACATGGATAAGGGGAATATATATATTAACCTAATATTACTGTTAATAAGCACACTTAAAATGTATTAAGTTTGCCTTTCCGAATGAGGATTGAGCATCTTACCCAGGGTCCTCCTTCTTGCTTAGCTGCTTTAGGTGTACAGATTTTAGTTTGTTTATCCTATATTATATGTTTAATATCTACTTTTAAGTGAGTGTATACCATACCATGTGAGTCTTTCTGCTTC
Source organism: Psammomys obesus (assembly GCF_907164565.1). Lineage (NCBI taxonomy): Eukaryota > Metazoa > Chordata > Mammalia > Rodentia > Muridae > Psammomys > Psammomys obesus. Next base: position 16,282,556 of record NW_026596117.1, read on the forward strand.
TAGGATACCTCACTTGGGATGATCTTTTCTAGATCTCAACATTTGCCTGCAAGTTTCATAATTTCCTTGTTTTTAATTGCTGAGTAGTATTCCATTGTGTAAATGTACCACAATATCTGTACACATACCTTAATTGAGGAACATCTGGGTTGTTTCCAGATTCTGGATATTAAGAATAAAGCTGCTACGAACAAGGTTGAACAAATGTCTTTGTTGTATACTTGAACATCTTTTGGATATATGCCTGGGAGTGATATGGCTGAATCTTGGGTTTGCACTATTCCTAATTGTCTGAGAAAGAGCCAGATTGATTTTCAAAGTGGTTGTACAAATTTACATCAAACCAACAATGGAATAGGGTTCCCCTTTCTCCACATCCTCTCCCGCATTTATTGTCACTTAAGTTTTTGATCTTAGCCATTCTGGTGGGTGTGAAGAGTAATCTCAGAGTCATTGACTTGCATTTCCCTGATGACTAAGGACATTAAGCATTTCTTTAAGTGTTTCTCTGCTATTCAATATTTTTCTATTGAGAATTCTCTGTTTTGTTCTATACCCCATTTTTTTTATTGAATTACTTGATTTGTTGCTTTTTCACTTCTTCACTTCTTTATATATTCTGGATATTAGCCTTGGATGGACATCAGAAGAAGAAGAAAATGGGGAACAGGACAGGAAGCTACTATAACGAGCCTCTGAAAGACTCCATCCAGCAGGGTTTCAAAGCAGATGCTGAGACTCATGCCCAAACTTTGGGCAGAGTGCAGGGAATCTTATGAAAGAAAGGGGAGATACAAAGACCTGTAGTGGACAGGAGTTCCATTAGGAGAGCAACAGAACAAAAAATCTGGTTAAAGGGGTCTTTTCTGAGACTGATACTCTAACCAAGGAACATGCATGGAGATAAGCTAGAACTCCTACACAGATGTAGCCCATGGCAGCTCAGTATCCAAGTGGCTTCCCTAGTAATGGGAATAGAGACTGTCTTTGACATCTAATCAGTGGCTGACTCATTGATTACTTCCCCCTGAAGGAGGAGCAGCCTTACCAGGCCACAGAGGAAGACAATGCAGCCAATCCTGATGAGATCTGACAGACTTTGGTCAGAGGGAATGGGAGGAGGACCTCCCCTATAAGTGGACTTGGGGAGGGGCAGGGGAGGAGCTGAGGGAGGAAGGGTGAGATTTGGAGGGGACAATAGAGAGGGCAACAGCTGGGATAAAATGACAATAAACTGTAACTAATGAAAGTAAATTAATTAAAAATGTATTAAGTTGTATGTAGAGAGTGAATATTGACTTATAAGTGCAAAGACAGGGTTTTGACAAAAAGCTCTCAGTGAAAGTTTATTTGAAGGAATTTGTCCTTAAGATTCCATTTCAAGGAGAAGCATACTACACATGCTAGACTGGCAGAGGTAAAATGAGTAGCTGAAACAACTACTTTAGTCTTCAGACTAAAGGAAATAATGGTATACAAGTTGGGAAGTAAAAATGGGACATGGACATGGCTGAACGTTCTTGTGAGTAATCCAAAATAAAATACCTTTCCGGAGAGCAACAGTTAAGTATGATCTGGTATTTATTGATTTTTCTTGCCCAGGACATGTCTTCCCAAGTCCTGTAACTGCCCCAGTTCTTATGTGTGAATCCCTTGATCAACCTGCAAGGCTCATGGGCTCTTCCCCTCAAAAGGCTTATGTCGGTCTTTGGAATTTAGTCTTCTGTCAGATGTGGAGTTAGTGCTACCTCAAGATCTAGCTATACCTCTCCTAGGCATACGTCTAAAACATGCTCAAGTATACAACAAGGACATTTGCTCAACCATGTTCATAGCAGTTTTATTTGTAATATCCAGAATCTAGAAACAACCCAGATGTCTCTTAGCTGAGCAATGGATCCAGAAATTGTGGTACATTTACACAATGGAATACTATGTTGAGCTCTTTGGTCCATTTGGATTTGAATTTTGTGCATGATGATAGATTTGGGCTGATGATATATATCAGTCATGGGCTAAGCTCATAACCAAAACACACCAATTATTTTAAAATATATGACTATTCTCTAACTCATTCATTTTATATTTTCATTCATGCATATGTATATGTATATATATATATATATGTACACATAAGAACCTAATTAAAAATGACACACAAATCCAAACAGAGAATTTTCAACAGAATAATCTTAAATGACCAAGAAATACTTAAATAAATGTTTAACATTCTTAGACATCAGGGAATGGCTAACATAAAAGGCACAAACAATAACTCATGCAAGTGAGAATGTGGAGCAAGGGAAGTACTTCCATTGTTGGTGGGTGTGCAAACTTGTACAGCCACTTTGGAAATCAATATGGCAGTTTCTCAGAAAATTGGGGCTGGATAACCTCCAGACACAACTATACTATTCCTGGAAATATACCCGAAGGTCAAGGACAGACAGTCCATGCTAACACAAAGACACTTGCTCAGCTATGTTCCCAGCAGTTTTCTCAATAATAGCTCCACGCTGGAAACAACCTAAATGCCCTTCAGATGAAGAATGGTTAAAGAAAATGAGGTACATTCACACAATTGAGTATTATTCAGCTCTTGAAAAAAAAAAGACATCATGATATTTGCTGACAAATGGATGGAATAAGAAAAAAAAAAGCATCCTGAATGAGGTAACCCAGACTCCAAAAGACAAACATGGTATATACTCCCTTATAAGTGGATATTACCTATAAAATAAAAAAATAAGCATGCTACAACCTAAAAATCCAGAGAGGGTTAACAACAAGGAGAGCTCAAGGGGAGGTAGTCTCCTGGGATTTCCTGTGAAGGAAATAGACTAAACTTCTGCAGGTGAACTGGGGGCAGATAGGGAGGAATCAGGTATGGGTGGAATGAGAGAGTACTGGGGAAAAAAAACTGGAAAGGAGAGCATTTGGGAGGCAAGGTAGATACCCAGTGCAATGGATACTCCTTGGAATCTACTAGAATGGCATTAGATAAGACTTGTAGTGACTGAGGAACAGGGAGCCTGAATGGGCTATCTTCTGTAACCAAACAAATCTTCCAGTGGAGCAGTTTGGCCACTAAAACATTTGACCTATAATTTTTCCTGCCTGCAGCATGTACTGGTATAAAGGTGGCATAGAACTTGTTGTAGTGGCCAATCAATGACTGGTCCAACTTGAGACCCATGCCATAAGAGGAAGCCCAATCCTGGCACTGTTTGGAGGGCCAGGAATAAGAGGCTGAATACCTCAGAGACCTAGGGTAAAACAAAACACAAGCGGGAAAGAATACATGAGTCAATAAAATGATTTCTAATGATATTCATCTATACTTATAGACTGGAGCCTTGCATAACTGTCACCAGAGAGGCTTCCTGGATCAACTGATGTTGACATATGTAGAAAGATCAAGTTTTGGAAGTTGATGAAACTCAAATGTTCATATGCTTATTGCAAAGTTGTGCTGAAGCAACAGAGTTCAGTGGCTTCTACAGAGACTTAGTGACCTGCAAAGGTAGAAACCTTTGCTCTTTGGCTCCATTCAGAAAGCGGGCAGGACTCTGGAATCGTGATCATAAATTTGAACCAAGAATTGGAATCTGAGACTTACAGATGCTCTTCTCATTCTTCGTTGAAGAACCATAAATGTTGTGTCTACTGTCCTAGGTCACTCATGAGAACATTCCCATAAAATGCCTTGTTGGTTCTTCATTAAGATACTACAACTTGGAGAATGGTATGTGTGTGGGGGTCCAATCAGGATGTAAAGTGACTAAATAAATGGAAAACAAAACAAAATGAAAATTTACTGTTTGTTTCAGGAAGCAATCTTGCATAGAAGATGACCATGTTACTGGGTTAGAGGCAATTGTGCTCTTTCATTCTTATCAACTGCGCTGCCATGACTACTGATTTTACCTAGTGGGGCTGATCTGGCTGGTAGCAATGGATGCTGCTTGTTATATACCCTAGCTCTTTACAGCCCAGTAAAACAGAAGAAAAAATTTGCCACTTTTAGATCTCGTGCTGACTCAAATATCCCAACAGATTTTCTGTAAAACCAACATGACAAAACAACCTTGCAGTTTTCTAAGATTCACTTGAAAAATAATTTGCACTAAAACTTTGTGGCCAGCCTCTAGCTACAGGGCAGTTAGCAGGTGACTCTGAGGAAGGAAATATATGCACAAATACATTGGACAACTTTTCAATAGAGACCTAAGTGCTTATTTTTTTTTTAATAGCTTTTTTCCTAGTGGGAAAAAAAGCTACATTTGGCATTATGGGAATGATTCCACAGTGCCTAGAGACTGAACAATGTTCCTGCTTATACTTTATTTACATTTAAAACCTTTGTGTTCAACATAAAAAAGGAAATAATTCACTGTGTGGTACTACTTTCAACCAACAAGAAAAAGGTATTGTAGAGTGATCTTGAATATGCCTCAACCAACAATTAGAAATACACAAAGGCAAGAAAACTCTGACCCTGCCATTTCTCTAAACAAGTTTTAGAAAATATTTTCTCTAAATGAGTCCTATCATTTATACTAATAACAATTCTACAAACTACAGAAAATGGCCTCATTCCTGCAAGATGTTGCTGGTCCCCAGTGAACATAGGAATAAACCCCAAATGCGAGTGGTAATGTGTCATTACAAAACAACAGCAACAAATGGCTTGGCCCATTCGCCAAGCTATTGTAAGGGTATAGTTAGTTCTGTTTGTATCTTCCCTAATGGTTCAGAGCATTCACTTTGGTCCAGTGAAGGGCCTGATTTCAGATATGAAGCAGTTTGAGGATTGCAAAATAACCTAGCAGCTGTATTCTGAGATGCTTCGTAACCGTCGCAATCCACGGTACATCATAATCACTGGAAAGCTTGCTGGATTTAGGTCCTCAGGCCACAGAACTTAATCCAGAGATTTAGTCACGTCCTTCCATATGTGTTTACATTAATGACTCCCTATGGTTGGGGGCTTACTGTTTTAACAACTTGGAGTTCCAATAAACTCAATTCAACTATTTGCAGTGGGCTACAGCATTGTAGTTTAAATAAGATTTTATATGTCACATCAAATATCAGTACCTACATTTGACAGCATCTCCTTAAAATGAAAACAAATATTATCATAGAAATAACGTTGTTTTTTTTTTCCAGTGCGAAATCGCTCTGCACACTTAGAGAATAACAAAGCAAAAAGCTCTTTAATAATAGCACACATCAGACTCTGGTTACTACTCAAAGAAGCACTAGCCATGAATATAAGATTTTATTAACTTTATTTTACATGTGCTGCTATTCTTAAGTTTCTTTTAGGTCCCTGCCCCGGGTTACACTTTGAACAAATTGAAGAGTGATAGAAGGCTGCAAATTTGTCTCCTTGGGCAGATGTGAGATTTACATAGCAAAGACATTGTCAGAATTTTTTAAATACAGCAGTACCATTCTCTTCTAATATTCATTATCCAGCTTCATCTAGCCCACCTGGCAGAAATATGCTTTATCTGGAAAGAGTACAGGGGAGTTGAGGGCACACTAGGACTTAATGATCTTTCTGACCCTGCTCTGCCTCCTAGAGCTGCCCACCAGAGTCATGTTCTTTGATATGGGAATTAGCCTAATGGCTGGTTGTAAATGAGGGTGGTCCACTTTTGTTAAGGCAATGGAACCTAGTTGGAGGTCAATTATAGTGAATAAACATTCACAGGAACTTTCTCCGCAACTGTAAACTTTAATTAGGTACAAACTTTTTTTTTTATAGTTTCTAGCAACCATGGTTAGTATACTACCATTTTAGTCATTAATCCTTTTGCTAACTTCTAATTTGTGTGACTTAATATTTCCTAAGCAAGTTTATTAGTAAATCAGTTTTAGCACCAGTTTTACAATATTTCAAGTTTCTCCTGCATCAATATAATTAGGAATCAATTGGGGTCTTTCTCCTGTTCGCTAGGGCTCACAATAATGATCAGAAAGATGTGTTCCAATTATATTGCCATATCCAATCAATGTAAAAGGCTTATGATTAGACTCTTCAGCTAATATAACTAAAACAATCCTTGACAAGTTTCCAAGCTATGATCTTCAATCTGTTAAAACATCTTTTTTTGTTTTCACTGGGCACAGAAACTATGTCTGTTACCATCTCCCTCATCCCCTTTTGACACTATCCAGTATTGCAGCAAGCTGGGCTATTTGTGAAAATCCATCTTAAACACCTAAGGAATAAGATAAGGGAGAAGTGGAAAGAGGAGAAAGCCTGAAGTGAGTGATTCCCTAAATGAATATATATTTTGAGAGGAACACCAGCTTGTGGTGGAGTACTCTAAGGCCATTGAACCACAGAAAATAGGCAAGGCCTTTACCTATATAGGCCAGGTACAAAAACAATGGCAATCCTCTCCTCAAGAGTCCAATATGAGTGTTTATGAGCCATTAATCAGGGTTTACAAAGAGTAACAAGTACAGCTTCAGACTTCTGGATGTTATAGCCTGAGACTACCCTGGTACTCCTACTGACACTAGCTAATACCTCTCCCCATGCTGTACATAATAAACAATCCTCAGTTCCAGGTTCCTGCAAGTGATAAGAATAGAAGAAACCACCTGATCTCTGCTTCAGTGTACTGTGTCTGTATGTCTGTCCTTTCTCCATTCCCTTACCATCACAAAATAAGGTTTCAGGAACAAAGTTCCTTTGGTTAAAGGTAGTCACACAGCAAAAAGTCCTGGATACCTACGAGCTACATCAGACCCAAACACTGCTTTGAAATAAGACACTTTGGACAGAGTGTCTGAAACGTTATGGAAGAAGAGGGAGATAGAAAGACCTGGAGGGGACAGGAGCTCTACAAGAAGAGCAGTAGAACCAAAAAATCTGGACCCAGGGGTCTTTTCTGAGACTGATACTACTACCAAGGACCATGCATGGAGATGACCTAGAACTCCTGCTCAGATGTAGCCCATGGCAGCTCAGTTTCCAAGTGGGTTCCCTAGTAAGAGGGCAGGGCTGTCTCTGACATGAACTCAGTGGCTGGCTCTTTGATCAACTGCCCCTGGGAGGGTGCAGCCTTGCCAGGCCACAGAAGATGATGCAGCCACCCTTGATGAGACCTGATAGGCTAGGGTCAGATAGAAGGGGAAGCATTCTCCCCTATCAGGAGACTAGGGAAAGGGTATAGGGGAAGAAGAAGGGTGGGTGGGACTAGGAGGAGACAAGGATGGGGCTACAGGGGGGATACAAAGTGAATAAATTGTAAAGAATAAATAGATAGATAGATGATAGATAGATAGATAGATAGATAGATAGATAGATAGATAGATAATAGGAAAAAAAGAAATAAGAGTTCTCAAGGTCTAAAACAGAGAAAATAGGTCTTTTGTTCATGAGACACCCAGTTTATAGTACTGTGCTTTAGTTAGTATGTCAAGAGAACTAAGCCAATCTGTCTAGAACTAAATCAGGATGGTGCTTATGGTATGTGAGGTAGAACACTTTGTAACTCATTCATGTTTGAAAAAAAAACTCATATAAACAGAAATATCATGTTTACAAAAATATTTTAAAGGTGACTTATTGTGTCTGCCACTGCAATGTACACAATGTTTTCCTTTTGAATGAGCAGGTTTAGAGGACTAAAATATGGAAGACCTTGGAAGAGTGTCTGGCCTTTATAATTCATTCTACTTCTTGAAAACTACTAGACATGTAAGGTAAAAAAAATGTTATTTTAATAATTTGTTCATGAAGTATTAAAGTAAATTTTGCATACTTGTGATGTTAATTTTTATACATATATTTTTGCTTTAGAGTTCTTGTTGTTTGAAAATTCTGAACATGTATACAAAATATTTTGATCACATCCACATCCTGCCTGCCGAAAACATGCTTTCCTCCCAACTTGATTTTCTTTTTTTTGACCTTTTTTTTTTTTTTTTTTTTTTTACTAGTGAAACCCACTGAGTCCAGTTTAGGTATGAGGCCATCCACTAGGACTTGGGAAACTGACCACTGGCTACACCTCCAAAGGGAAGTTACTCTTCTTCTCTCGGCAGCTACCAACTACCAATAGCTCCTCTGGTTTGCTCAGTGTCTACTTTCCCAAACATGTTGGGGTTTTAACTAAGTTGATCTCATGCATCTCCTGTACAAGAAACCACAACTGCACAACTGCCGTGAGTGTCCATGGGTAATATCTATGTCTTTTCTGGAAGTCAGCATCTCGAAGCACATCTCCACACATGGTACGAAAGAAGAAGGAATCAGTGAAGTTTTCAGTGGGAACAAAAATAAGAGTATGGAGAGAAGAGGGAATAAGGATTAACCACACTAAGCTTGTATGAGGGAACATAATAAGATACACATCTGTACTAACTAAAATTATACTTTTTTTAAAAAAAATAAAGAATTAAAAAAGGGGTATCCAATGTGGTGGAGTGTTCTCTCTACTACCAAAGACATGGGTTATTAAAATTTCAGTGTCAGGAACAGGATACCTCCTTATAAGTTATTGGACATAAAGGTCCCACAGACGCTCAAAACAAAATACGCCATTGCCATTATTTTTGGTCTTCCAACATAACTAGTTTTCAATGCCCTCTTCCCCAAGACACCACATTTCACTTGGAGTACATATAGAAATCAATCTTAATCTGATCAAGAAACTTTCTCCTTGCTTGTTATCTTTCACAGTTCTGGCAGGGTTGGTAGTGGATACAAGATATCAATGACCCTACCCATTGCAGGACCTTATGTGCAGCAAAATTAACCAGAAGGCAAATGGAACAATGGTAGCATAGCTATTACTGGAGTAATCAACTGCTTGGTGGGAATTCAGGTTTGGTTCTGTAAACCTAGTGAGAAACCTTTGCATGGAGAAGTTATACATTCTAGTGAAGAACTTACTGTAGTTATTTTGCTAATTAGTTAGGTTGTAAATATCTTAAATATTTATGGTAATAATAGTAGATTTTTTGCTGTTCTAAATCTTCCTGGGAAAAACTTGTTTTCATGGTGGGTTTTGATTAATGCAAAGAATCACAATTGATCTAAATATGGAGAATAAGTGACTGTAGTGTTTGTCCCTGGTATAGAAAAAATATCTATACCAACCTCTTCTACTTCAGAGAATATTTTCAAAGCAGTGTGTGTGAAAGAGAGAAAGAAAGAAAATGTAAGAGCTTTTGTGTATTTTATGTATCTTTCTTTCTATTATCTATCTATCATCTATCACCCCCTATTTACTTATTTAATCTATTTTTATCTATATTTATTTGTCTTCCATTTATTTATTTTGTGACAAGGGCTCACTGGAAAACACTGTAACCTGGGCTGACCTCAAACTCATCACGAAGATCAGACTGACCATAACTCATAGCAATCATCTTGTTGCAGTCTTTCAAGTGCAAGGATTAGAAGCATGAGTCACCATGTCTGCTGTTTGTTTATTTTTGAAGTTGAATGTGTTTCTTCCAACTTGAGAAAATCATTTGGGAGAATGTTTTTATCCTCAGGCAGTTTCCAAGTCAATGAATGGTGAAAGCAGTTTTCTGAAAGAACTGATGTCTGCAGGTTTCCTTGATCTTTTTGTAACAGCTCCTCTCCATCTCGACAAACAATGCTGAAGGTAAAAACTGGAAACAGGGATAGCATTTCCCATCAATATCCTGTTTGGACACTGATACTCATTACACATTTTCTGGTACTCATTATACGATTTCTCTGTTCACTCACCCACAGATGACATCTGCCAGGCTGTTTTAAATACAGGAAATGCCAGAGGGCAACCATAGCCAGATTTAAAATAAACAAAATAATATTTTACTCATAAGAAAATTAATAAGAATTCTCAAAAAGGGATAAGAGTGTTTCACTTGGCTGTCATTTTTCCCCCAAATAACATGCTATATTCCTTCAAAATGTGCTACAGTTGGTTGCTTCTTATCTTTAATCTTACACTGAAGCTCTCATTGTTTTTATTTGCCTCTGTGATAGCACTGCTCATTTTGAAAGTTTAAATATTCTATTTTTTAATCTCATGCAATCTTTAAAATATATCACTCTTCCCAAGGACATTAGATGAATCATTTAGTACTTTACTATATGTACACACACACACACACACACACACACACAGAGAGAGAGAGAGAGAGAGAGAGAGAGAGAGAGAGAAAGAGACAGAGAGAGATATTTAATATATATCAAATCTCTGGCATGCTTGTTTAGAAGCTGAACTCCAAAGAGAAATATAAATTATGCTGTTTCCATGATACAATCTTTTGGCATTCAAGATAATATTTATATTATAGTTTGGAAGCTCAAAATCATCTATATTTACAAGTGTAAGTATTTCCTTCAGTAGCAGGAGAAAAATAAATGTTGGGATGGGGATATATTGTATGAAAAAATTATGGTTTTCAACAAAATTTACAAAAATGTTGGTAATACAAAAGTTATCGCCTTTAGGAAATAATTTGGCAAAACAAGAATGATGAAAACATGCTATTAAATTTTGTCTGTGGAGAAGGCTTAGTTGGTGAAGGGCACAAACATATTGCTTGGCACGTTCACCTGAATCAGCTTTTTCAGAACCCATGTGAAAACCTAGTCATAGCTGTGCTTCTTTATAATCCTACTGCTGAGGTGGTATAGATCGGAAGAACAGTGGAAATTGCTGGAAAGGTAGTCTGACTGAAATAGGGATTTCCAGTTTCAATGAGAGACCTTGTCTTAAAAAATGTGAAGAGTGATACAGGAAAAAACATGATGTAGATACACTCACTCATGCATGTTCCCATACAGTACTCAATGGGATGTCTTTATCAGACACTGCAATAAAGAGATCTACTCCGAAGAGGAGCCTGGAAGATAGCAAGAGCAAGAAGTCGTCCACGAAAACAGTATTTTATAGACATAACAGGACTGATGCACAAATGAACTCACAGAGAGTGTAAACAGCATGCATAGAACCTGCATGTGTTCAAACAGTACAAAATTCCAACACCAAACAAGGGTACTGGACACAAAGTCCCATCCTTAACTAAGACAGTATTAGAAATTTCTACTGGTTGGGAGAGGAAAAAAATCAATTTTTACAATAAAGGCATGTTGGATATATTAACCACACTCAATGACAGGCCTCATGCTAAGGGTCAGTCCTCTTCTATGCTTGTGTATGTGTGTGTGCTGTGTTTTGTTTTATATTGATTGGTTTTGGGTTTAGTTTTAGGATTTGTGTAAGATAGAGGAAGAACATGAACTGGGGGTGGATCAGAGGTGAGGAGAATCTGGAAGAAGTTAGGAGAGGGTAAGCATATGATAAAAAAGATATTGTATTAATTTCTCAAAGAAAAGATAAAAACATAAAAATAGATTATGGCTATTATTATCAATAATTAGTTTTGGGAAAAAACACATTGTTGAAATAATTAAAGTTGTATAAAATAGTAAAATGCAATTTCCAGATTAAAAACTAAAAAATCTTAATGTCTGTGGGAGGCTGTCCTTACCTGTTCTTCTGGCAGGCTTGGCCTGTGTTTGGCAGGAGTTGTGTGTCCAAGGGAACTGAGAAAGTCGGGAAGGCCTACTCGATGAGGATGATCCAAGCATGGACTCTTAGTAACTGAGGATACAGAACCAGAATAACACATTCTCTGTAGCCAGAAAACGCTTCCGCTAGTGGGACCCGGATACCAACACAACCAGAAAACCTTTGACCTACTCCTACAACTTGTTGGGCCAGCAAAATGTGCTGTGTCAGTGTTGGTTCAGAGTTTATAGGAATGGCCAATGACTGGTCTAACTTGAGGCTCACGCCACAAGAGGGAGCCCATGCTCTAAACTGCCTGGATGGCCAGGAACAGAAAACTGGATGGCCCAGAGACCTAAGGTAGAACCAAAGAACAAAACAGGACTAACACACACGATTCCTAATGATATTCTGCTGTACTCAAAGATCAGTGCTACTCCAGTAATTATCAGAGAAGCTGTCTTTGGTAGCAGAAGGAGCAGATGCAGAGATATAGTCAAACAGAAGAGAGGGAAGAAGATTGGAGGAGCTAGGGTTAAGGAGACCAGCAAAATAGAGTCCACAAAATCAACAAAGTGGGATTCATAGGGGCTTACAGACTGAAGTGGCAAACACAGAGCCTGCATGGAACTGTACTAGGTCCTCTGCAAATATTTGTGATATTTTTAGTTTGGGTTTTTGTGAAACTCCTAACAGTGGAAGTTGAAGTAAATGTGACTCTTTTGCCTTCTCTTGGAACCTTTTTCCTTCTGCTAGGTTGTCTCATCCAGCCACGATATGAAGGTTGATGCCTAGTGTTATTGCATCTTGTTATCTCTTGTTTGGTTGATATCCTTAGGAAGTCTGTCATTATTATTATTATTATTATTATTATTATTATTATTATTATTATTTATTGAAACTGGAGTAGCAGGGGAATATGGAGAGGAGATGCAAGGGAACTGAGAAGAACGAAAGGAGGGGAGGTTGAAGTTGGTATGTGTTGTATTAAAGAAGAATAAATTTTGAAAAAAATATGCAAAAAAGTCAACGTCGTTAAACATTGAATTAAAAAGTATTGGAACTTGGTTACTTTCCTATGTCAGTCACAGAGAATTTGCTCGTTATTTCCAACACAATGGGAACCATCCCTGGTACCACAAGAAAGTTCACAGGACAATAAAACGGAAGATGTAGATAACAGAAAAATATGTGATATAAACTATGCCATTAGAGCACTGACAGTGCTCTTATGCTTACATACAAATATAAAGTATAACAGCACTGAATATAAATAAGTGAGAATATAAAAATTGTATTTTGAATTATAACAATCCAAGTTTTATTTTATACCAATGCATGCAAGCAATGTCATTCACCATACTAACATAGGAGGAAAAGGTAAAACATAATCACAGAAGAAAACAGAGAGTATGACAAAATTGAATTCCTGATTGTTAAAATCTACTAACACATTCTGTGTAGAGTCCATTACTGCCAGCTTCCATAACAGGCAAATATGAAAAAAAAAACATGCTTTTAAACTCTTTAGTCCCCTTTTTACTGCTTTTGGGGACTATATCTATTTATGCTGTTTGGGTCAGACTAAATAATATTTATCATTAAAACAGCGAGTCAGAGGAGAGTTATAATAACATCTGTAAGAAAATGAGAAAATGTGATTGTGTTCATCCAATGTTTATATCTAATAACCCCATATAAGTTCCTAATTTTAGGTTCTGTGAAACACTTTTCTTCATTGCTGAAACTAGTTAAGATGACTAATGATATTTCTTGCGATTCTTGCACTTTTTATTTTCCCTTAATCTGGTGCGATTTCCCTTGCTCATTACTATTTCAGATGCTTCAATTATTTGAGAATTACCTAAATCCCTGTGTTAAACCTTATTGTTGAGTATTTTACACTTTCATTATTTTCATCTAGATCTAAATTTCTCTGCATTTTAAAACTTATTTATAATCCAATGCTTTTTCTGTCCAAAGACTTTTATTTTCATTCTATTTTCCCCCTCGGAAGCCTATGATTTTCAAATTTGTTTTCCACATTTCTACTTTTTTTTTCTCTTTTACTCTTTTGCATATTTAAACATTCCTTATTGATCTAATGAAAACTTCATCAACACCATCCTTAGTTTAACGATTTATCGTTTTGATTTGAATTTTGTCTTTTCGTCATGAAAAAGTGATGATGCCCTCATTATACCCCATTATCTGTCCTCATCTCTCATCTTCTTTCTGCTATGGAAGCCCACTAAGGACTCGGCTTATTACTAAAACCTTAATGAATCTAATGAGTCCTTTATCTGGTCTCCTTTTGGCCCGGATTGATAGCTGCAAGAGGAAATTTGAAATAATTTCTGGAAACTCAGCGATTAAAGTTATTTGCTTCCAAGATTCCAACCTTAGTTCCATTCTCAGCACTTACATGGTAGAAGGAGAAACCTGATTCACTCTAGTTGCTCACTGACCTACACACATATGTTTACCTGTCATTCACATGTCCATACCACATGTACAGTAAATAAATCAAAATGTAATTTAACTTATATGCATATTAATTTATACATATATATATTATATTACTGTTGGCTTATCTCCTTGGTTAGAAGTTGGAGGCTGACAGTTAAATGCTGTGTGAGTTGACTGACTTAACTCGTGCTTCTTCAGCAATTGTTCCTTAATTTCTGAAGCTGTCCAAGAGGGTGAATTATTTATTACAGAGATTGTTTGACCGTCCTCAGATTGATTCCCTGCCAATGTTTGTACTCAGATGCTGGCTTATTTCCAGTGATTCATGTTTCCAATATTATTTGCTTGGTGACACTTGTTTTAATCCCAGTTATCACCTCAGCCTGATAATTTACCTTGTCCTTATTTAACATTATGTTTGGAAAGACATAATGAAATCAAATAATCTTCATTTTATTTATTTATTTATCTATTTATTTACTTATCTATTTATTTATTTAATTTTTCTTATTACTTACAGCTGTATCCCGCTCTCTCATTCCCTCCCCAATCCCACCCTCCCTCCCTCATCTCCTTCCTGCCCCTTTCTAAGTCCACAGATAGGGGAGGACCTCCTCCCCATTCATATGACTCTGTTTTTTCAGGTATCTTCTGGACTGGCTGAATATCTATCATCTAAATTTTGTTCTTAGGGGAGGCGATCCTGGCGGCTGCAGTGTAGTGGCAGAAGTCTTGAAATTGCTCTGAAGGTGAGGACATCCCCTCCCCTTCCACCAAGGCCAGACGACCACATTGCCCTCACTAGCTCCTTCCCATCAGAGCCTCCACTTACATCTCCTGGCCTGAGTCAGCCTTCTGCTTCAAGCTCGGAGTCACCTGCATGTTCCTCATAGGACTGGCTGAGACACTGAAGCAACAGCAGAATGGCCAGCTCAAGTATGCCAGCATGTCTGACTGCCTCCTCAAGACCATCCGCTCCGAGGGCTACTTCGACACGTACAGGGGAGCAGCAGTAAGCCCGACCCTGGTCACCCCCGAGAAGGCCACCTGGCTGGCAGCTAATGACTTCTTCAGACATCAGGTCTCCAAGGATGGACAGAAGCTGACTCTGCCTAAAGAGATGTTGGCAGGCTGCAGGCTGAACACCTACCAGGTGATTGTGACCACCCCTGTGTAGATGCTGAAAAACCAGTTGCAAGATGTGGGTGCATTGCTGCTCAGAAGAAGATTCTGGCTACCCGGGCTTAGCAATTAGTTCAGGGAGGTGCCCCGCCCTCAGTAGAGGCTCCGGCATCTCCTCTGCCCACAGGCACCCAGCTGGCCCTTGACTTGCTGTGGAACCATGGCGTTGTTGGCCTCTACAAGGGACTGGCAGCCATGCTGCTCAGGGATGGCCCCTCCTCCATCGTCTACTTCTGCCTGTTTGTCAACCTCAGTCAGCTGGGCTGCCTGCCTATCTTCTGAGAAGACGTCATCTTCTCTTTGTAGACACTTTACTGGCAGTCTGAGTGGTTGAGAGTCCAGCCTCCATGGCTGTCAAGCCCTTTGATGTAGTGAAGACAGGTTCAGTAACTTGAGCAAGGTGTCAATGAGGACACTTATACTGAGTTTCTGTACTGTGCCAGAAAGACCTGGAGACATGAATGCCCTTCTGCCTTCCTGAAAGGTGCATGTTTGGCATCTCCCAGATGGTCTACTTTCTGGATATCGCTGAGTCCCTGCTGGGCCTGCTGCAAGAACCGCAGGCTTGAACCAATGGCTGCTTCTCTCCAGCCTGTGGGCTGGGGCCAGAACAGGGTGACCAGCCCAAGCCTGAGAAAGAATTGTCTCTCCCCAGGCTTTCCCTTCAAACAGGAAGACAACGGGAGGAAGCAGGTTCCACATGGGTGGTACACATTTAGACTCCCATGGGGTTTTAAAGGAAAAAAAAAATATTGCTATCAAGATCTTATTTACGTAGAAAATGGAGAAATCTGTACATACCTCAAACCAGTCCTGCCGAGCCAGTCCTTTCCCTTCCTTGTTCATCAACCCAGTCCCCGCTGGTCTGAACACCTCATGAGACAGAGCTGGTCTCAGGGCTGGGTCCCCAGGCCTGGTCTGGTCAGGCAGACCCTACCAAGTAGTCCACTGGCTCCATTAAATGAGGTTCCCCTAGTGTATAAAGGACACACATACACACACAAATTATTTATTGAATTTGCTGTGGCCATGTGTCCCTTCCTGTCCTCAGTCCATCACTGTACTTGCCCTGCTGCTTTTTCCACCTCTTCCAGGGCCCCACTCTCCCACCCCAGCCAGCCTTCCAGGAAGCTTGGAATATCCTAATCATGTCAAACGAGGATTCCTAGGCTGGGTGCCCTGCCACGCTCAGTTGTGACCCCAGGCATCTCAGTCCCATGCCACACATACTCTTCCTGATGAACCTTTGGGCTCCCATCATGCAGGACCTAGATTGCTTTAGGTTTTTGTGTGCCACCTGTGGTGGGTAGCTTACTCCCCCACTCCCCTGGCAGTCAGCTGGTCCTGCTACTTGGGGATGGGCCCATAAGGGAGCACCTTTCCCCACGGAGTCAGGCACCCTGTGCTTGTGTGCTGCCTGTACCTCAGGACTTCTGCTGACCTCGTCCAGTACTTTAGTTCTCCAGCATAGTAACTCTTTTGATAAAGCCCTACTCCTGGGCAGAGGTTGCTATTGGGAGAAAGGCAAGCATAAAGGCCAGTATGGAGTCTGGGCCACCCTGCTTTGTGGGATTCTGTCGATATTTGGAAAGCCCCACCTATCCTGCCCTGAATCCTCTGTTCTGAATCAAAGCAGTCCTCCTCCCCTGCTCTGGCCATATGATTGTGTTTGGCAATTGGAATGCTGGTGCTGTGTCCCTCAATCCCAACCTTCTCCATGAAGGCCCATTCCCAGTGACACTACCTGGAGTTCAAGTCTGGGCTGATCCCCATGCACGGTTGCTCCTGGGAGCCACCTTTCTTACCATGTGAAATTATATAATCATATTTTTATTTTGAAGAGTTTTAAGAAGTTGTAAGGTTTTGTGTCTTGTCTTATAAAAGATAAATAAATATTCTAAATAAAAAATAAATAGATAAATACACTTTGTTCTTTCAAATGCTATGGATTTATTTTTTAATACTTTGCTAATATACTTAAAAATTTCCCTGTTCCTTTTACTAGGAATTCCGCTTGGATAATGAGCTGCCATGGGCTACATCTGAGCAGGGGTTCTCAGTATCAGTCTCAGAAAAGTATCAGTCTCAGAAAAGACCCCTGTGCCCAGATATTTTGGTTCTATTGCTCCCCTTGTGGAGCTCCTATCCCCTCCAGGTCTTAATATCTCCCTCTGCTTTCATAAGATTCCCTGCACTCTGCCCAAAGTTTGGTTATGAGCCTCAGCATCTGCTTTGATAGACTGCTAGGTAGACTATTTAAGAGGCCCTCTGTGGTAGGCTCCTGTCCTGTTTCTTGTCCCAGACATGAACTTAATGGCTGGCTTTTTGACTACTCCCCCTGCCTTGCCAGGCTACAGGGGAGGACAGTACAGCCAGTCATGAGACCTGATAAGGTAGGGTCAGATGGAAGGGGAGGAGGACTTCCCCTATCAGTGGACTTGGAGAGGGGCAGGAAGGAGATGGGGAAAGGAAGGTGGGATTGGGAAAGACTGAGGAAGGGGGCTACAGCTGGGATACAAAGTTAATAAACAGTAATTAATATAAAAATAAAAATTTAATTAAAAGAAGAATTTCCCTAAGACAACCCTTCCCACTCTTATGTCCTCTTTTCAATATTTTAAAATGTCATTCCTGATGTTACCTGATAGACTAAGATCAGAAGGAAGGAGAGGAGGACCTCCACTATCAGTGGACTTGGGGAGAGGCATGCATGAAGAAGGGGGAGGGAGGGTGAGACCGGGAGGGGAGGAGGAAGGGGCTTATGGGGGCAATACAAAGTGAATAAACTGTAATTAATAAAAAAAACATTAAAAATGCCATTTAAGTTATAGTTTTGTATTTATTAACAGTTTCATATGTGTTTACACTATATCTTGGTTGGTCATATCCATCATCACTCCTTCCTGCAGCTGCCTCTCCTGTCTATCTCCTATCTCCCTCCAAACTGAGTGTGTGTTTAATTTTCTTAACAATCCATTGAGTCTAATTAGTGCTCTGCATATGCACATGTGTATGGGGTCATCCACTGGGGTGTGGCCATCGTGCCAATGGCCACATCACTCCCTACAAGAAAAGTCATTTTCCCTCTTCAGCCTCCATTGACTGGCTTTATCTCCTCTGTGAAGCCTGGTACACTTGAAGAACTTCCTTTTTCCATGCTGGTGTTTTTAATACTGTGGACACTGTAAAGGTCTTGTGTTGGTAACCAAGGATACTGTGAGTTTATGGAAGCATCAGCCAAGTCATGTCAAGAGGACAGCATTTTCAACAGTCTCAGCCATCCTTCACTTTTAATACTCTTTCTGATCCACTTTTTTCAATATTTGCTGAGCATTTTGGAATGGCGATGATAGAGTTAGTCCACCTAGAGCTAGGATAGTGCAGTCACTTATTCTCAGTACTTTGAACAGTTTTAGTTCCTGCATGAACAACTACCCTCTGAAATTAAGAGCTTCTCTGATAAAGGTTGAGAACAGAAAGAAAAATCTATGAAATCTATGGATTTGACATAACTATTTAGTAGGCTGTTTGAAAGTATGACCATTTAAGAAAATAAGAATAGAAGAGTCTCCTGTTGAACCTATGTTTTGAGTATTTTTACAGGGTCAAAAATACATTCCTTCCTGTGGAATAGGCCTCCTATACATCCAAGAGAGTAGGTGGTTACCCCCCCCCAAAAAAAAAAAAATAAACAGTCTTGCCACTGTTGTACCAGTAGGCATATTTAATTTGACAGGCCAGTATAGCAGCAAACAGTGTCCAGTTCTAGAAAAAACAATTGGTTTATGTTATTTCCCATCACCCTACACAGCATTTCCATCACTATAAGCTAATAGCAAGACATTTTTGCTCACTTCAAGACTCTGGTCAATTCTCTATGTCCTGCAACTTAAATATGCTGTCTTTAAGAACATGGTATTACCTTCCAGTTATGATAGACAGTCAAGAGTAATAGCCATAGCATGTTATTTTGAGTTCCTCCAGGCCTTCACTAACCAATAATACTGGTATAGATATAAACTTTTCCCAGCATTGAGACCTTCATTTAATGAATCTTCGAGGGGCAACATTATTTACCTGTGCAAGGTACCTCAATTACAACTTAGTGCTCTTTTAGAATTATCCTTTAATTATCTTACAAGTTAGTAGGATTCAATAAGGCTTACATGGTTAATTCATACATTCTTAGTTTTATGTAAACTGTTCCCTTTCCTGTTATTTCACTTTTTCCTCTGCCATCATCACTACGTATAATTTCAGTTCCCAATATTTTTTTTTCACACCTGTATTTCAATGTAGTATTTACTGGCTTGCAAAATCATAAGTTGTTTATACTTGTCTGTGTTGACCTATTTTAATTTTAATTTTCACTGAGGCATTTTTCTGTCATGTTAAAGGGAAAAAAAGAAAGAAAAGAAAAGTAAAACACAAAATGAACCACCACAGCTCTTACCTAGAATCATGGCATTACTTCTGAGTTTTTCCTGAAAAAAAAACTCAAATATCACTTGAAACTGGTGTGAAACATACATTCATGTCTTGAACATCTACTCCGTTACAATAAACTGACATTACTCAAACTGATGTGATTTTGGAAATGGTACCAGAGATTTGTGCAGAACTAGCATGGTTAGGTGGCTCAGCAAATTCAAAAGCTTGGAAATATATGGAATATTTGCAGCAAATGTTCCATTCGGACCACTCAGAAAATGTTCCAATACTCGGACTTTAACTTGTTGCTTCTGCTATCATCTATTGTTTTAAATTTTTGTTCTTCTTGACATTTTCTATTATTAGTACATCCCATACCTGTGATCAATCTGTTACACTAGGCTCCACCCATATTTCACATGTGCAGAATAATATTGCTTTTTATTTCATGAAGATGAAATAACTGACCCTATATAAAAGGCTTATTTATGTGACTTTTTGATGGGAAAAATAACATACTTGAGAATATGAAGAAAAAGATTTATGGAGAAAGAGAGTTCACTATGCAAAATATTTCTTAATTGGATATGCATTTTGGAGATGCACTATTTAGTGTAAAGTTGTCTGTCAAGTTATAAAACAAAAATATGTACTCATTCAAAAGCTTACCACCATGGGAATAATTTTACTTCCTAGGAGGCAATTTTTTACTCAAAATATAGTCATTATTTATTCATACTACAGTGGTATCCAGTTAACAGGTACTACTGAGTTTCTCTAGTATAGACCTATCCTGTTTTTTATCGTCCTTGTAAAAATTTTCACATGCTAACACATGACCTGTCAAGGGTTTCATTGCACATATCCCCTTCCTCATAGATCTTTGGCAAGTTTATCTGCTCTGTAGCATCTGGATTGTACTATCATTTTTATTGAAAGTAAACATACCATAATGTATCCACAAACACAGGGACTGTATTTTTTCTGTGGATTATTATGTGCCAAGACTATGGACTCTGGGGAATCATTGTAGATTATTTATTATGAGGTCATATAAAGTAAGGGAAACTGTTTTCTACTAACATTTTTAGTGCTTTAGACTGCCAGCAGAAACAAGATATTGAAAAATAAACAGGAGACTGTTTCAACATTTAACCTTCAGGCATAAGAAAAAGTAATCGTTTTTTCGTAGAGCATTTTCAAGTCATTGATCACATTCTATATGAAAAGAAGTAAGTCTTTTGTAACTGTCACTTCTTCTAGAATAATCCATGCTGCAAGAAAATATGGTTTCGTTTTCATTGTCCTTCACAATGAATTTATCCCCATTGTTGTAAATCATGCATTGTACTTTGCTTATCAAATTTTAAGTAAAGGACAGTGAAAACAAACAGCAAAGTTACCTTTTGGGGGTTGGGACACAACAGAACTTCTCCTAACCTTTATTTTGAGTGATTTTATATCTGTAGTTTATTTCTAGGTCTCTGAGTTAAATATACAAGGAATTAGATAATTATTCCACTTTTATCTTCAAAACCCTAAAAGTAACAGATTGCTTGTTTTCAAACTTCTACTGTATAATAGAGAAGGTCTATGATATATCTACTTTAGATAAAGAAGTTTTAAAGTAAGATTTCATGTTCACACGCACACACATAAAAAGGCAAATGTGACTTATAAAATGTAACAAACGATGGTATTATCAGTTTTGGATTAATTACAAAGTAATTAATGCCTGACCATGAAAATACTCTTTCTAAACTGTCAAAATAAAAATAAATGTATTCTAGGAACCCCTGCTTGTATGTAGCCCATGGTAGCTCAGTATTCAAGTGGGTTTCCCTAGTAAGGGGATCAGGGACTATTTCTGACATGAACTCAGTGGCTGGCTCTTTGACCTCTTCTCGCCCACTGAAGGAGAAGCATTCTTGCTAGGCCACAGAGGTAGACATTGCAGCCTGAAGAAACCTGATAAGGTAGGGTCAGGTGGAAGGGGAGGAGACCTCCTCTATCAGTGGACTTGGAAAGGAGCAGGGAGGAGATGAGGAAGGGAGGGTGCAATTGGGAGGGAATGAGAGAGCAGGCTACAGCTGGGATACAAAGTTAATAAACTGTAACTAATATTTAAAGAATAAGGTAAAATAAACCTAAAAAAATAAATTTATTATATAGATATACTTTTCTTATAGTTTAATAATAATAATGTTAAGCAAAAAGCATGACAAACACAGCCAATTGTATTCAAACTAAGTCTAGTTATAACATCTATTCTCAGTATGGAGAAATCCTAACAGAAAGCATATGTGTTTTCCATCCATATTAAATTAATTCTGCTCATTTTGAAGATATTGTTAGTGAACTGATCCAGTGAGGAGTCTTTTTTATTCCATCTTCATCAGCATAAAGGCTAGAATAATCATTTTCACAAAGTTATTTGTAGATGAAAGTGAAAACATACCAGTTAAATCAATAAAATTCTGAGTATAGCTGTCAAGAAATAAGTATATTTGCAAAGTATACACTAACGTCTATATATATTACATATATATATATAGATACCTAACCATATTATATGTATAAAATACATAACATATTATTATGCACAATAATATATTATATGATAATGTAATATATAATATATTCTCTATTATATATAATATATAATCTATTATATAATATATAATCTATTATATATTACATGTGTGTGTTTTGTGAATGTACATATTATGCATGCACACACACACACACCCATACACATGCAATATATCCCAACTTTCTTTCTAGGATCTGAGTAAGTAGTCCTCTGCCATTGAAAACCCTTGCTACTGAGGTCCCTGATACCATAGGACTTGCTTTTGGCAAGCCTATAACTGATTAAAAATTGGCTTTTCCAGCATTTTCAGGTAAGGCATTGTGTGTTGATATGTTGTGCAAATGGAAGGCTTACCTCACCATAAAATGAGCTTCATGCAACCACATGGAAATTCATGCTTTACTACATCAAGTATTTGCTTTTTATTACTGTAGTGGAGAACAATAAAAACCAAGTTCCCGATCTACAGTGTCTTTATACACCACCTAGTATTTATCCTGTCCTGTATAGTACTGCATGCTAAAATAAGTCTTTTTTTTTTTTTTACTTTTCAAGTTACAATTGGTTTAAATTACTTACCCGACAGTGACCCACATCTCAAAGTTACAAGAAATAGAAATCCTTTCCATATTGAGCATGATTGCCTGAATATTAAATTTATGTGATATGTGGCAATTCATTGGTGCTCATTTGCACACTTATCATGTAACTAAGCTATGAAGGTCAGATGGGAAATATGCTCCATCTAATGTTACATTTAAAATTAAAAACAACAACATTTAAAGTAATTTCAACACCATTTACCATTTTTTATATGACAGAGAGAGTGTACTTTTTATTTAATTATATTTTTTCTTATCAATTACATTTTATTAACTCTCTATCCCAGCTGTATCCCACTCCCTCATTCCCTCCCAGTCTCTCCCTCCCTCCCTCATCTCCACCGTGCCCCTTTCCAAGTCCACTGATAGGGGGGACCTCCTCCCCATTCATCTGATCCTGTTTTATCAGGTATCTTCAGGACTGGCTGCAAAGTCCTCCTCTGTGGCCTAACAGAACTGTTCCTCCCTTGCGGGGTGGGGAGGACAAAGAGCCAGTCATTGAGTTCCTGTTAGAAATAGTCCTTGTTCCCCTTACTATGGGAAACCAATTGGTTACTGAGCTACCACAGGCTACATCCGAGCAGAGGTTCTAGGTTATAGCCATACATGGTCCTTGGTTGAATGCCAGTATCAGAAAAGACCCTGTGCCCAGATATATTTGGTCCTTGTGGAGCTCCTATCCTTTCCCCACCATACTAACTCCCCTTCTTTTATATGATTCCCTGTACTCTGCCGAAGGTTTGGTTATGAGTCTTTGTATCTGCTTTGAAAACACTGCTAGTTAGAGTCTTTCAGCTGCCTTCAGTAGACTCCTGTCATACGTTCAATGCACATCCCATCTGTCTTTCTAAATGAAGATTGATCATCTTACCCCATGTTCGCTCTCTTGATTATCTTTTTTAGGTGTATAGATTTCATTATGTTTATCATATCTTATAGGTCTATATAAGTGAGTATATACCATGTTTGTCTTTCTCCTTTTGGGATATTTCACTCAGAATGATCTTTTCTAGATCCTACCATTTGCCTACAGGGAGAGTGTACTTTTACAAATGTTACTGTATTCAATAGGCTTAGGTGAAAACCATCTACAGGAACTGGAAATATGATCATAATATGAGCCTGATAATCTTAACAAATGATGGATAATTTATGATGTACACAGGCACAGGAGTCTTTCGATTTTAATAATTGTTTGAAAACGCGTTGGGGAATAACTGGCACTGTATAAATATCATCTAAATCATGTGAGCTCTATTATGAGATAAAATTGTAGCAACCATGTTGTTAAAATGAGAAGCAAGCATAGTGTATTTTGGTTGTGTATATATAGTGTTCTTAACATTTGAGAGTTTTGATGAATCCTATTAGAATTTCCTTTGAGGGTCACCTGCTTTTGGATACTTTGACATCCTTATTTTAGTCTAGCCACTTTAGCATTGTTTTGATTAGAAAAAAATCTGTATAGATCTTACTTCAAACATTAGGAGTCTTGTGTCATTTATTTGACACAATGGATACAAACTGATATAGATCATATAGAATTCTTTTAAATGAGATAATTTTTCTTCTCATACATTTATTTGTTTTTCAATTGTTTGTTTTTTTATGCTATTAATGGACATTTGATTTATATTACAGGATCTAAAGCTACATCATGAACATTGTTGAATACATTTTTCTGTGTTTGCATTAAGAGGCCAGTGTGGGTCTAGTGTCTGATTTTGTGATTATGTTTCTTTCAGTTTACTTATTTTCTTTTTTTCACACTGAGATGTATGTGCTTGTGGATTTTTTATTAATTACAGTTTATTCACTTTGTGTCCCAGCTGTACCCTCCTCCCTCATTCCCTCCCAATCATTCTCTCATTCCCTCCCTCATCTCCCATGCTCCTCTCCAAGTTCACTGAAAGGGAAGGTCCTCCTTCCCTACCATCTGACTCTAGCCTATCAGGTCTCTTCAGGACTGGCTGCATTGTCCTCCTCTGTGACCTGGCAAGGCTGCTCCCCCCTCAGGTAGGGGGTGGTCAAAGAACCTGCCAACAAGTTCATGTCAGAGACAGTTCCTGTTCCCCTTACTAGGTAACCGTCTTGGATACTGAGCTGCCTTGGGCTACTTCTGTGCAGGGGTTCTAAGTTATCTCTCATCAAATTGAAAAACTTCTGTAAAGAAAAGGGCATTGTCTTCAGAACAAAACGACAGTCTACAGATTGGGAAAGGATCTTTACCAACCCTATATCTGACATAGGGCTAATATCCAGATTATATAAAGAATGTAAGTTAAACAGCAACAAATCAAGTAACTCAACTTTAAACTTGAGACTTTTAAGACCGTGGAGACTTTTGAAGTTGGACTGAATGCATTTCTGCATTGTGGTATGACTACAAGCCTTTGGGGATCAGAAAATTGAATGTGATGGTTTGAATAAGAATGATCCCCAAAGACTCATGTGCTTGAATGCTTTGCCGATAGGGAGTGGCACTATTAGGAAGTATGGCCTTGTTTGATGTGGGTGTGGCCTTGTTGGAGGAAGTGTGTCACTGTGGGGGAGGGCTTTGAGGTCTCCTATGCTCAAGCCATGCCCAGTGTGGCAGACAGTCTCCTTCTGCTGCCCAAAGAACAAGAGATAGAACTCTCAGCTCCTTCTCCAGCACCATGTCTGCCTATATGCTGCTATGTTTTCTGCCATGATGATAATGGACTAAATCTCTGGCACTGTATGCCAGGCCCAATTAAATGTTTTTCTTTATAAGAAAAAAAAGGGGGTACAGAGCTAAACAGAGAATTCTCAATAGAGGAACATCGAATGGCAGAGAAACACTTAAAGAAATGCTCAACATCCTTAGTCATCAGGGAAATGCGACTTTACATCCATAAGAACAGCAAAGATCAAAAACTCAAGTGACAACACATGCTGGAGAGGATGTGGAGAAAGAGGAACCCTACTCCATTGCTGGTGAGAAAATAAACTTGAACAAGCACTTTGGAAATCAATGAGGGACTCTTAATAGAGGTAGTAGAGGCTCTTTCTGATTCCTTTGCCTTTTGGGAAACCATTCCTCCACAAACTCTAATTGCTTGACTTGTTTTCTATCTATTGAGTTATTTAGATGGCTCTAGTTTTCAAATATGTTTGGTAAAAGAGTTGGAGAGATGGTCAGCAGTTAAGATCTTTCACTGCTCCTGTAGAGGACCTGAGTCTATTCCAAGCATCCATGCCTTTTTTCTCTGAGGACAATTATACTCAAATATTTATATATATACATATTTATTGGGGTATTAATTACTATCTAATATATATGGGTACTTAATATATTATTTATGAGTTGGTTGGATCACTATGTGGAAATACTTGTTTAAATTTTGCCGAAGCCTTTCAACTGCCTAACAACGGGTCTGTATTTTGTTTGTTTGTTTCTGTACCACCAAGTGAATATTTCTTCTATTTATGTGTGACTTCATGTCCTTACTCACAATCTGCTTCAAAAATTTCTACTGGAGTTATGCTGTTGAAATAGGCTTTTAGTAATATGTCTTTGCTTGTTGATTTGTAATTTAATAATGGCAAATGATGTTGAACGTTTGTCAATATTTTATTTGACATTTGTGTATCTTTCATGTTGTTATGTTTGTTCAAGTTTATTGCACAATTGATAATTAGGTTGTTTTTTCTAACTGATCAATGTTATGATTTCCTTGTATGTTTTGGAAACAAACCTTTGTCATATATTTGCATTAGCTATTTTTACCACAGATTTTGGCTTACATTTTGATTTTCTCCTCCTTGTCTTAACTCATACCGAAGTTTAATCTTGATATGCCTAAATTGTCAATATTTGTTCATGCAACATTATTTCAACATCGTATGTGAAATCTCTTAGAAAATCTACCTCATCTTCTATATCTAATTGGTATCCAGGATTTATGCTCTTCTCTTTTTGTACTTAGTTCGTATGATGAATAGTAAAGTCATTTTTGGTAAAGAATAAAGAACTAAATCTTGAATTCTTAGAAATGTGTGTCCTTTCCTTACAATCACAGGCTGAATTCATAAAACTAGGTGAGAAATTAGGACATATGACTATTGGCAGTAATTGAGTCCTGAGGCTAAGACCTCATGAACAGAAGTGATATATTTTAGGAATTTAATGTGCATTATAGCCCTCTTTCTGGCAAGTGAAAGACAAAGCAGATATGCCAGCCACTGACTGAAAACCAGGATTTTCCAGAACCCTACAATTAGAACTCATACTTCAGACATCTAGCTTCTAAAATTAAACAGTAAATACTTTTCTTTATGCTCTCCAATCTGTGGTGTCCTCTAAGATGCTTGAGACACTTTCCTAAACTAAATTCTAAATGAATATTTAAAAAGAGGTGTTTAGGCTAATAGACTCATTTGATTTGTCATTACACAGGAAGCATTGAATTTAAAAAGTTACTTTAAACTTTCTTTTGCTCTACATATATGTAAATATGCTATTAACCACTGCTTCAGAATTCTTATGCAATTTCTAGGTATCTGATGCCTCCAACTATTATTATCAATCATAATTACATTAACAAAATGTGCTATATTATTGAAACAAATTTTCTTTTCAGGTACACTATAATAAATTATTAAGAACATTTTAAATATTTGCCAAGGGTAGTTAATGTTTTAGTCTTTTGTTTTTGTTTTTTTTTTAAGATTTTATGTTGGTTATGCTAAATTGCAAGACTCTCGTGGGAAAAATAAAACTGTAGCCAGCATGAATTCCTAGCAACCTAGACCAGGAGTGATCACCATTTTCATACATACTGAAGTTGGATTTTGTAATTTGATACAAACTTCATCACACAGTACAAATACATTACCTTTCTATTGTTGCCATGTGAAACTTTTAGGATATTCACCTGAGTTGTATCAGGCATCACTAAAAATGTAGAAATTGAACACTAGGAATTCAAGGGATAAAAAGTCAAACTATGTAAATAAAAATACTATAGTTGCTATCAACATAGTTAGTAATTTTATCCTAAAGTTGGGAGTACTTGAGACATGAAACTAAATGGAAAATATTTGAGATATTTAGAGGAATGGGAAGAGTAGATGAGGAGAGACTAATAAGGTCAATGAAAAGAATGGGATCAGATATGTTATACACATATATGAAACTATCATAATGAGACACCCTGACTGTGTACTATCAATATACAATTATAAAAATATCCTAATGATTTTAAAGTTTGTAGTGCAGGTTTAACATCACACTAACGAAGCACAATCCATTGATACAGCTAGTTATGAACCTTGCTTTGGAAGACCTTTGTTTTTAATATATTGTTAATAATAATGGTAAAAAAAACATTTCATACATCAGTAATATTCCTAAAATCCCTATGCATTCTATTCTCTCAAGAAATTCATATGTGTCTTTTCAGCCACTAAATGGAGAGATAATCTCCATAGGCACTGGATAATGATTAGAAAGAAGCAACATCAAAGGAGTCTCCTGAGACTTCAATTTACAAAGTTCTAAATGCTCTCACAAAGAAATCAAGTGTAGCGACAGTAGTGGGAAATAGCTGGTCTTCCATTCTGTGTCACAAAGATTATCAAAATGTTAAAAATAACCATCTATATTCTACCCTGACATTTCTGTCCAACTTCCTATTAAGCCACTCAGACCAAATTTCAGCATTTCAATTTAATCTTCAGTTCTTTTAGAAATCAAACAGAATCTTGAATCTAACTTAGAAATAGATTCCAAGTAGAAAATAACCTAAATCAGTAGAGAGTATTCTCAGGAAGGAAGGTTTTCATATAGAATCTCTACAGAAGACACAAGATAAATTACATTTAAGATAATTGTGTAAAACAGATTTCCATTTTATTAACCTTTTATTATGGGTTATAGAGCCATTCTTTATATGAATCACGTCACAGAACCCACTCCCAGAGACACTGTGTTGAGCTTCTGTCCTCTTCCTTAGTTATTCCAAGGAGTTTCTGAGTGAATGACTAACATCTTGAGTCATCGTACTGAAGTAGTCTTTAGGGTGACAATTGCCACTGTAGAAATGATTTGGCTCTTTTGCCAAGTAATATAGAGAGTTGCTGCCTCCTGGAAAATTGAGCAGTCTGCTGATTTCAGAAGAGAGGTGGGCTCTGACAACACTACACTGTGCTTTCCGAGGCTTGGATGTGGCTTTTTGTCTTTTGCTATGTCAGTCCCTGGTTGTGCCCCACATTCTGTGCTGCCTGAGCGGGCAAGGGGAGTACAGTGATTGCTGAGGAGTGCCAGGTTAGCTCAGGGCTGCTTTATATGCCTTCAAGATGTTGGCTGTCAGGGCTGTCCAAGAAATAAGAAGCATGCAGTTTTTAACAACAGGCTTTAAAACATTCGTTACCTTCAAAAGAAAATCTTCTGTCTCAGTATGTGACACCAAATAAAACCACATCATTACAGGTTTAAAATTTAGATAATATAACGACCCTTCTAGACATACTGAATCTAGTATTCCCTTTTGAAAATTATTAGCAGTTTTTTTTTTAAATTTTACCAAACTACCTATTATCTTCCCTATCTCTTCTAATTACATCAGTGACACTATAGAAGCCAGATTTTAAAATAATAAGATTGTCCTTTGGTAATTTATATTATTATCATGTAGATTAAATTCACCTCAATAAACTACAGTCTTTAACTAAGAAGATCAAGGGAACACTGCATAGAAAGCCAAAGAAATTAAAATACAGGTAAATTATGAGGAAGGATAATATTTTTAGACATTAAATTATGTGTTTTGCTTTGCCTGATTCCCATTTAATTCCCTAATTTAAAATATTTTCCCTTACATTTATAATTTTATTTTTTTTTAATTTTTATTAATTACACTTTATTCATTTTGTATCCCCCATAAGACCCTCCTCCTCCCTCCCGATCCCACCCTCCCTCCCCTTTCTGCATGCATGCCACTCCCCAAGTCCACTGATAGGGGAGGTTCTCCTCTCCTTTCTGATCTTAGTCTATCAGTTCTCATCAAAAGTGGCTGTATTGTCCTCTACTGTGGCCTGGTAAGGCTGCTCCCCCCTTAGGGGGAGGTGATCAACGAGCAGGCCAATCAGATTATATCAGAGGCAGTTCCTCTTCCCATTATTATGTAACCCACTTGGACACTGAACTGCCATGGGCTACATCTGTGCAGGGGTTCTAGGTTATCTCCACGAATAGTCCTTGGTTGGAATATGAGTCTCTGGGAAGTTCCCTGTGTTCAAATTATCTTGTTCTGTTGCTCTCCTTGTGGAGTTTCTGTCCCCTCCAGCTCTTACTATTTCCCACTTCTTACATAGAATTCCATTCACTCTGCCCATCAGTTGGCCATCAGGCTCAGCATCTGCTTTGACAGTCTATACTGCAGAGGCTTTCAGAGGCCCTCTGTGGCACGTTCCTAGGTTGTTTCTTGTTTTATTTTTCTTCTGATGTCCATCCTCTTTGCCTTTCAGGATGGGGATTGAACATTTTAGTTAGGGTCCTCTCTTTTGCTTAGTTTGTTTAGATGTACAGATTTTAGTGGGTTTATTCTATGTTGTATGTTTATGTGAGTGAGTATATACCATGCGTGTCTTTTTGCTTCTGAGACAACTCACTCAGGATGATCCTTTCCAGGTCCCACCATTTACCTGCAAATTTTGTGATTTCCTTATTTTTCATTGCTGAGTAATACTCCATTGTACAGATGTACCACAATTTCTGCATCCATTCTTCAGTTGAGGGACATCTGGGTTGTTTCCAGCTTCTGGCTATTACAAATAAAGCTGCTACAAACATGGTTGAGAAAATGTCTTTTTTGTGTACTTGAGTCTCTTTTGGGTATATGCCTAGGAGTGGTAGGGCTGGATCTTGAGGAAGCGCTATTCCTAGTTGTCTGAGAAAGCATCAGATTGATTTCCAGAGTGGTTGTACAAGTTTACATTCTTACCAGCTGTGGAGAAGGGTTCCCCTTTCTCTACAACCTCTCCAGCATGTGTTGTCACTTGAGTTTTTGATCTTGGCCATTCTGATGGGTATAAGGTGAAATCTCAGGGTTGTTTTGATTTGCATTTCCCTAATGGCTAATGAGGTTGAGCATTTCTTTAAGTGCTTCTCTGCCATTCAATATTCCTCTACAGAGAATTCTCTCTTTAGCTCTTTTCCCCATTTTTTAAGTGGATTATTTGGTTTGCTGCTTTTCAGCTTCTTTAGTTCTTTATATATACTGGATATGAGTCCTCTGTCAGATAAGGGGTTGTTGATGATTCTTTCCCAATCTGTAGGCAGTTGCTTTGTTTTGATGACGGTGTCCTTTGCTTTACAGAAGCTTTTCAATTTCATGAGGTCCCATTTATTGATTGTTGCTCTTAGAGCCTGTGCTGTTGGAGTTCTGTTCAGGAAGTTTTCTCCTGTACCAATGAGTTCTAGGGTATTCCCCACTATTTTTTCTAGCCGATTTAATGTGTCTGGTGTTATGTTGAGGTCTTTGATCCACTTGGACTTCAGTTTTGTGCAGAGTGGATCTATTTTCATTTTTCTACATGTAGACATTCACTAAATCAGCAAAAAAGTTATTTTAATAAAACACATCTGTTTACAGTATTTTATTTTTAAAAATCCAATTCTTACTTAGGGAGAGAAACAGAATGTGGGATGATATCAAGAAGGTTATGATATATTTTTGTATTTGGCTGCACCACTAAGATTTTTATTGGGATTGCCATGCCTATAAGAACACACACCTTTGTTGAAGTCTCTTTATCTGAGGTACATGTGATTGTCTCTAGAGACAATGCTTTACCAGACGTCTCTACCTTTCACTTCGCTGGACTCCCAGGCTGCATAAATACACTCTAATAAAGTAAAAGTGATTGGCTTTATACTTCTCAACATCTGTTTCATTTAAGGGTAACATGTGCCAGATAATTAATGCAAAGTATTCAAATACTTTAAGAAAATTTAAGTGGGCCTAGAGATGAATTTGCAGGTGTTTTTGTTCAGATATACATTTGTAATAAGTAAGCATTCTCTAGGGTTGAAAATGTATTCCTCTAAGCATTGAAGTATAAATATTGAAGTTGGGTCAATTTCATGAACACCTTAGTATTCAGCCACCAGTTCTAAGTAGCTATTTGTTTTACTTCTTTGTATATTAAGATAGTGTTTCTTTTTTTTTTAACTTTTATTAATTACACTTTATTCATTTTGTATCCCCCCATAAGCCCCACCCTCCTCCCCTCCCGGTCCCACCCTTCCCTCCTTTCTGCATGTATGCCCCTCCCCAAATCCAAAGCCAGAAGAAGAAAACAGGAAACAACCTGGGAACCTGCCACAGAGGGCCTCTAAAAGCCTCTGCCCTGCAGACTATCAAGGCAGATGCTGAGACTTATGGCCAACTGTTGGGCAATGTGCATGGAATCTTATGTAAGAAGTGGAAAGTAGTAAGAGCTGGAGAGGACAGGAACTCCACAAGGAGAGCAACAAAGCAAGAAAATTTGAACACAGGGAACTTCCCAGAGACTCATACTCCAACCAAGGACTATCCTTGGAGATAACCTAGAACCCTGACAATGCAGCCACTTCTGATGAGAACTGATAGACTAAGATCAGAAAGGAGAGGAGGAACATTGTGTTTCTTTAATCAGTGACTTCTACATTCTGCTTTACAATACCACATCAGGTGTTATTGAGATAATTGCTGATTTCCTTAATCTATTTTACACATTTTGTTTTTTTTAAAGATTCACTTTTTATTTTTATTAATTACAGTTTATTCACTTTTTATCGCGCCTCTACCTCCGTCCCTCCTCCCCACCCAATCCCACCCTTCCTCTTCCTTACCCATGTTCCTCTCCCCTTCCATTGAAAAGAGAGGTCCTCCTCTCCTTCCCTCTGATCCTAGTCTATCAGGTCTCATCAGGAGTGGCTTCACTGTCTTCATCTGTGGCCTGGTAAGGCTGCTTCCCCCTCAGGGGGAGGTGATCAAAGGGCAGGCCAACCAGTTCATGTCACAAACAGTCCCTGTCCCCATTACTATGGAGGCCACTTGGATACTGAACTGCCATAGACTACCTATGTGCAGGGGTTCCAGGCCATCTCCATGAGTGGTCCTTGGCTGGAGTATCAGTTTCAGAAAAGATCCCTGTGCCCAGACTTTTAGGATCTGTTGCTGTCCTTGTGGAGCTACTGTCCTTTCTAGGTCTTACTATCTCCCACTTCTTTCATAAGATTCCCTGTATTCTGCCCAAAGTTTGGCTATGAGTCTCAACATCTGCCTTGATACCCTGCAGGGTAGAGCCTTTCAGAGACCCTTTGTTGTAGGCTACTGTCCAGTTCCCTGTTTTCTCCCTCCTCCGATGTCCATCCTTTTTGCCTTTTTGAATGGGGATTGAGCATCTTAGCCAGAGTCCTTCTTCCCGATTAGCTTCCTTAGGTGTACAGATTTTAATATGTTTATCTATATTATATGTCTAGTATCCACTTATGAGTGAGTATATACCCTGTGTGTCTCTCTGTTTCTGGGATACCTCACTCTTTTCCAGTTCCCACCATTTACCTGAAAATTTCATGTTTTTTTTGTTTTTTTTTTTTTTTTTTTTTAATCGCTGAGTAATTTTCCATTGTGTAGATGCACCACAGTTTCTATATCCATTCCTCAACTGAGGGGCACCTGGGCTGTTTCCAGATTCTGGCTATTACAAATAAAGCTGCTACAAACATTGTTGAGCAGATGTCCTTGTTGCATACTTGAGAGTCTTTTGGATATATACCTAGCAGTGGTCTAGCTGGATCTTGAGGAAGCACTATTCCTAATTGTGTGAGATAGAGCCAGATTGATTTTCAAAGTGGTTGTATAAGTTTACATTCCCACCAGTAGTGGAGGAGGGTTCCCCTTTCTTCACATCCTCTCCAGCATGTGTTGTACATGAGTTATTCATCTTAGCCATTCTGATGGGTGTAAGGTGAGATCTCAGGGTCGTTTTGATTTGCATTTCCCTGATGACTAAAGACTTTGAATATTTCTTTATGTGTTTCTCTGCCATTCAATATTCCTCTATGGAGAGTTGTCTGTTTAGCCCTGTACGCAATTTTTTAAATGGATTACTTGATTTCTTGCTCTTTAAGTTCTTGAGTTCTTTATATACTGGATATTAGCCCTCTGTCACCCAGGGTTGGTGAAGATTCTTTCCCAATCTGTAGGCAGTCATTTTGTTTTGATGAAGGTGTCCTTTGCTTTACAGAAGCTTTTCAGTTTCATGAGGTCCCATTTATTGATTGTTGATCTTAGAGCTGTGCTGTTGGTGTTCTGTTCAGGAAGCTGTCTTCTGTGCCAATGAGTTCAAGGCTCTTCCCCACTTTTTTTTTTTAACCGATTTAATGTGTCTGGTGTTATGTTGAGGTCTTTGATCAACTTGGACTTTAGTTTTGTGCAGGGTGATAAGTATGAATATATTTGTGTTTTACCAGCACCATTTGTTAAGTGTTTTCTACGCATGTATATGAGTGCCGTGTGTACATGCCTGGTGCCCACTGAAACAAGAAGAGGGCACCAGATTGCCAGAAACGATAATTACAAATGATTATAAGCTACTATGTGGATTTTGGAACATGAGCTCAAGTCTTCTGGAAGAGTCACAATGTTCTTAACCACTGAGTCATCTGTTTTGCCCATGAATATATTTTCCTAATAACAAGAATTGAGATACAAAAGGAATTCTTGAACATACTCTCATTTTTACATTTTTTTGTTAAATTTAATATTAAATGCACAAATTTCTAAAATGTTTTATTTTCACTAAGTATTTTTTTTCTTAAAACTTTAAAGCACTTAGGTTGAGTTGTCACTAAAATCTGTACATCTAAACAAACTAAGCAAGAGAGAGGACCCTAACTAAAATGTTCAATCCCCATCCTGAAAGGAAAAGAGGATGGACATCAGAAGAAAAAGAAAATAGGAAACAACCTCAGAACCTGCTACAGAGGGCCTCTGAAAGCCAGAAGAAAACAGGAAACAACCTTGAAACCTGCCACAGAGGGCCTCTGAAAGCTTCTGCAGTATAGACTGTCAAAGCAGATGCTGAGCCTGATGGCCAACTGATGGGCAGAGTGAATGGAATTCTATGTAAGAAGTGGGAAATAGTAAGAGCTGGAGGGGATGGGAACTCCACAAGGAGAGCAACAGAACAAGATAATTTGAACACAAGGAACTTCCCAGAAACTCATACTCCAACCAAGGACTATTCGTGGAGATGACCTGGAACCCCTGCACAGGTGTATCCCATGGCAGTTCAGTGTCCAAGTGGGTTACATAGTAATGGGAAGAGGGACTACCTCTGACATAATCTGATTGGCCTGCTCACTGATCACTTCCCCCTGAGAGGGGAGCAGCCTTATCAGGCCACAGTAGAGGACAATGCAGCCACTTTTGATGAGAACTGATAGACTAAGATCAGAAAGAAGAGGAGAACCTCCCCTATCAGTGGACTTGGGGAGTGGCATGCATGCAGAAAGGGGAGGGAGGGTGGGATCGGGAGGGGAGGAGGGAGGGGCTTATGGGGGATACAAAATGAATAAAGTATAATTAATAAAAAAATTAAAAAAAACTTTAAAGCACTGATAAGGAGGTCTTTTCCTTTTCTTTGTGACTCTAACCTATTCAGTCTTATTAGGACTGGCTATATCATCTTCCTCTGTGGCCTGCCAAGGCTGTACCTACCAGGAGGAGGTAATCACAGAGCCAGCCACTGAGTTCATGTCAGAGACAGCACCTTCTCCCCTTACTAGGTAAACAACTTGGAAACTGAGCAGCCTGTGGTTTTCCTTTGAGCAGGGGGCTCAAGGTCCTCTCCATACATGGTCCTTGTATAGGTCTCTGCAGGTCCTCAAGTGCCCAGGATTTTTGGCTCTGTTGGTCTCCTTGTGGAGTTCCTGTACCCTCCAGGTCTTTCTATCTCCCTCTTCTTCCATAAGTTTTCATGCACTGTGCCCAAATTTTGGCTATGAATCTCAGTACCTTTTTTGATACTCTAGTGGGTAGAGTTTTCCAGATGTCCCCTATGGAAGGCTTCTGCCCTAGTTCTGTCTTCTCCTACTTCCAATGTGTATCCTGTTTGGTATTCTGTGTGAGATTTCAGACTCTTTCCTAAGATAAAAAACTCAAGGGATGATGCATGCTGGAGATGTTGTTAATGGGAGTGTAACTTTGTACAACCATTTTGGAAATTAATCTGGCGCTTTCTCAGAAAATTAGGGCTAGTGCTACCTCAAGATCCAGCTATACCATTTCTGAGCATACATCTGAAAGATGCTAAACCATATAACAAGGACATTTGCTCAACTATGTTCATAGCAGCTTTATTCATAATAGCCAGAATCTGGACATGACCTAGTGTCCCTCTCCTGAATAATGGAAACAGAAAGTGTGGTACATTTACACAATGGAATACTACTCAACAATTAAAAACAAGGAAATCATGAAATTTGCAGGCTAATGGTGGGAACTAGAAATGATCATCCTGAGAGGGTTATCCCAGAAGCAGAAAAAGACACATATGGTATATACTCACTTATAAGTAGATATTAGCCATATAATATAGGATAAACATACTTAAATCTATAGTCCTAAAGAAGGTGAACACAAATAATTTTTTTTTTCTTAATCACTGTTTCATGTGGGAGGGCCCACCTTACTGTAGGAAGTGACATCTTTGGGAAGCTTGTCCCAAGTGCTATACAGAAGCAAGTGCAGCGATCCATGAAGAACAATCAGGAAGCAGTGTTCTTTGGAGCCATTTTCTTCAGTTTTGCCCCCAGTTTCCTGCCTTGAGTTACTGCCTCGTTTACCTTCAGTGATGGAGAGAAAAACATGGTTGTTGTAAGATGAAATAAATGCTTTTCACCCCAAATTGATTTTGTTCCTAGTGTTTATCACAGCTATTAAAGTCACTATAAGGTAAATGTTCTTGGCTTATTGACATTTCTGGAAATTCAGACAATATAAGGTAACATTGGAAGTGGATATTTTTATTGTGATATTTTGTGTCATTACTCCAAAAATATGGTTCTGAAACTTTCGTATTATCATACAAAATTTTAACTACAAAAGGCACATCTCAATACATTGCAAAAACAGGTCCAGAATACTGCACTAAAAATCTATATATTTTAACAAAGTAAATCACAATCATTATTGGCTTCCAATATGGAATTTATGATTACTGTGAATTTTAATCTATTTTATGTAGTAACATTATTTCTAAAAGAGTATGAATTTATTAACTAAAATACATGATTGTCAAGTATTTAGAGTCATATTCACCCTAATTAAGTCATATTTAGATTGGTATTATTTTTGCTTCTGTCTCTAAAGCTATTGACTGATCAAAAAGTGGTTTTTGAGGGGGCGTTGGTAATAGAACTTTCTTAGAACAATGTGGCAACTTACGGAGTGTGTGTGTACCTGTTTAACTGCTGGATTATGCCAGCACATTCAACAATAAGTCATTTTTTTGCAACCCACAACACTTTTTTCAGTATGAGTTCTGATGTATCTGAGAAGAAATGCGATGCTCCGACTTAAATACTCAAGTTTAAAATCACGGTGCCATTGATAGTAAGAATGAGTCTGAGAAGAGTTGCTAATTTAAGAGAAAATGCAGAAGTTTGCTTCATTGATTTATTTTACTTCAAAAACAGTTCTACACAGCAGCAATACTAGATCATGGGATCTTTCTAACAGCAGAACTTTCAAAACGGGAGGCAAAAATACTCAAATCCTGCTTCTAAGTTTATATAAAATTCTAAATCCTTACTTTGCATCTCAGTGATGTGCACTTTTTTACCATGAGTAGACTCCATTTTATTTTATTTTATTAATTATACTTTATTTACTTTGTATCCTCACTCTAGTTTCCTCCCTCCTCCCATCCCAACCCCTCCCTTCCTCCACCCTCTGCATGCATGCCCCTCCCCAAGTC
Organism: Psammomys obesus; assembly: GCF_907164565.1. Taxonomy (NCBI): domain Eukaryota; kingdom Metazoa; phylum Chordata; class Mammalia; order Rodentia; family Muridae; genus Psammomys; species Psammomys obesus. Next base: position 16,320,370 of record NW_026596117.1, read on the forward strand.
CACTGATAGGGGAGGTCTTCTTTTCCTTCCTTCTAATCCTAGTCAATTAGGTCTCATCAGGAGTGGCTGCATTGTCTTCTTCTGCGGCCTGGTAAGGCTGCTCCCCCATAAGGGGGAGGTGATCAAAGAACAGGCCAATCAGTTCATGTCAGAAGCAGTCCCTGTTCCCATTACTCTGCAACCTACTTGGACACTGAACTGCTATGGGTTACATCTGTGCAGGGCTTCTAGGTTATCTCCATGCATGGTACTTGGTTGGAGTATGACTCTCAGGAAAGACCCCTGTGCTCAAATTGTTTGGTTCTGTTGCTCTCCTTGTGGACCTCCTGTCCTCTCCAGATATAACTATTATTTCCCACTTCTTTCATAAGATTCCCTGCATTCTGCCCAAAGTTTGGCCATAAGTCTCAACATCTGCTTTGATAGTCTGCAGGGCAGAACCTTTCAGAGGCCCTCTGTGGGAGGCTCCTAACTTGTTTCCTGTTTTCTTCTTCTTCTAGTGGTCCATCCTTGCCGACTCCATTTTAAAATCCCATTTTCTCAGCTCATATAAGAGCAAGGACCCCTTCCTTCTTGAGAATTTTTCATGAGATTTAAGCAACTCAGTTACATCTTTACACTCCCAAAACAATTTTATAATCCTTGCTATTTCAACTACATTTAAATATCAATTTCTTACTAAACAATTTTGAACCCCTTAAAATACTGCTTGATCAGTGGACTCAAATTATCGCATGTTAATTTCAACTTGGTATTGAGTTTTTTCTCATGAATCACAAACACTGTTATTGTCATCTGGGATGGAGATTTTTTTCTATAAACTTAAAATTGACTTTCTACAATCAGATGTGAGTCACTATCTCTGGAACACATAACTTTACAAAAATGGAGTTCTTAAATTGTGAGACTTCATAGGGAAGGCAATTTCTTAAATTAACTCTCATTTTCTAATACTTTCTTTGTGTTAAATATGTGTTACTACAAATTTCCTTCTTATGAAAGACTCTTTAGATGAAAATTTGGGAAAGAAATATTGACTTCTGTTTCCCAAAATGCAGTAATAAATATTGTGTATTTTTGAGGGGTTAGTGGAAAATGCACTCTGTTTACTTACTTATAGTTTTCATAAGAACTGCAAGTGTCTTCACTCAATTTGAGTTCATATTTTGCAATATGTATTCCTGTTTTTAATAGCTTACATTTCTATTTTTAATTTATTCTGATACAATAAAGGACACATGTAAAGATATAATTCAAGAGAAAAGGAGTATAATGAGTATATATATATATGTCTATATGAGTTAAAAGTAACCACATCAAAAAAATAAAACTGTAATAAATTCCAATATTTTTTATATAAAAAAATAAAAGATTTAATAAAAAAATAAATTCCAATATAATTTAGACTAATGTTGGTGATGAATTAAAAATTGTATTTATAATGCAAACTGTTAGACAAACCATTTTGAATTATATTTTGTGTTTATGCAGCATAAATCACAAATATAATTGTGTAATTAAAATCACAAATATATGTGTAATATAAATGAAGAAAGGAAAAAAGATATTGTTTATATTTCTAATGTCATAGAAGTACTAAAATAAAAAGAATAAGCTGGATGGTGGTGGAGCATGCATTGAATGGCAACACTCAGGAGACAGAGAGGCAGGTGGATCCTTGTGAGTTTGAGGCCAGCATGGCCTACAGAGAAAGTTACAGGGTAATCAAGGCTACACACAGAGAAACTGTGTCTCAAAATAAAAATAAAAATAAAATAAAATAAAAATAGAAATAGAAAAAAATAATGCTTGAATTTCTAAAACAAACAAAAAAAACCATAGTAATCATTTTTCTTTCCCTTCTGAAGGTGCATATGTGCTTGCAGTATTTGTACAGAGCAGCCATGGTTTGATTACAGGTATCTTTATGCATCATCTCCACATTGTTTCATTGAGACTGGGCTCCACTTTCTCCCCCTCCTGCTCCTCCTCTTCCTCTTCTTCTTTATCTTTTTATTGTTATTGTTATTATTTACAATTTATTCAGCATGTATCCTGCCATTAGCCCCATTCCTCATTTTCTCCTCTTCTCAATCACCCTCAGTTCCAATCACCCTCGCATTTCCACCCCAATCCCACTACCCTAGTCCACTTATTGTGGAAGTCCTCCTCCCCTACTGTCTTCCTAGCCTATCAGGTCTCATCAGGACTGCATGGATCATCTTTCTCTGTGGGCTTGCTAGGTCGCCCAACTAGGGAGAAGTGATCAAGGAGCAGGTAACCAAGTTCATGTCACAGACTGCTTCTTTTTTCCTTACTAGGGAACTCACATGGAGACTGATCTGAGACATCTGAGCAGGAGGTCTAGATCCTCTCTATGGATGGTCTTTGGTTGATGCATCTGTCTTGGCCGTGTCCACTGGGAAAGATTATTTTTTCTTTATTGGTCTCCTTATGGAGCTCCTCTCTCCTCTGGGTCATTCTATATCCCCCTTCTTCCATAAGACTTCCTTAGCTCTATCCAAAGTTTGGCTGTGAGTCTCTGTATTTGCTTTGGTCCCCAGCTGAGTGGAGTCTTTCAGAGGACATCTGTGGTAGGCTCCCATCCTGTTCCTTCTCTTTTACAGCTTCCAATGTCTATCTTGTTTTCCCTTCTGAATGAGAATTAAGCATCTTGCCTCGGGTCCTTCTTATTGTTAATCTTCTTTAGGTCTTTAGATTTTAGTATGTTTATCATATATTATATGGCTAATATTCACTTACAAGTGAGTATATACCATACATGCCTTTCTGCTTGTAGGTTACCTCACTCAGGATGATCTTTTCTAGTTCCATTCATTTGTCTCCAAATTTCATGATTTCCTTGTTTTTAATAGCTGGCTATTACAAATAATAGTATTCCATTTTGTAAATGTACCATAATTTCTATATCCATTCTTTGGTTGGGAACATCTAGGTTGTTTCCAGATTCCGGCTATTATGAATAAAGCTGTTATGCACATAATTGAGTAAATATCCTTGTTGTATGGTTGAGTATCTTTTGGATATATGCCCTGGAGTAGTATAGCTGGTTCTTGAGGTAACGTTATTCCCAGTTTCTGAGAAAGCACCAGGTTGATTTCCGAAGTGGTTGTACAAGTTTACATTGCTACCAGCAATAGAGGAGAGTTCTCTTTCTGCACATCCTCTCTAGCATGTGTTGTCATTTGAGTTTTTTATCTTAGCCATTCTGATGGAAGTGTGATGGGTTCTCAGAGATTTTTTGATTGGCATTTAGTTGATGACTAAGGATGTTTAAAATGCCTTTAATTGTTTCTCTATCATTCAGCATTTCTTTGTTGAGAAATCTCTGTTTAGCTCTGTACTTCACATTTTAAATTGGATTATTTGGTTTCTATCCCTGATATCAAATCTAGAATAGAGCAACAGTAATAATAATAAAAAAAGGTGTGGTAGCGGCATAGAAACAGACTGGATGATCAATGGATTTGAATCAAAGACACGGAAATAAAGCCACACACCTATGGACACCTGATCTTTGACAAGGAAGCCAAAAAGATACAATGGAATAAAAAGCATCTTCACCAAATGGTGCTGGTCTAATTGGATATCTACAGGTAGAATAGATCCATACTTATCACCCTGTACAAAGATTAAGTCCAAGTGGATCAAAGACCTCAACATGAAATCAGACACACCAAATCTGTTAGAAGAAGTAGGGAAGAGACAACTCACTCAGGGTGATCCTTTCCAGGTCCCACCATTTACCTGAAAATTTCATGATTTCCTTATATTTCATTGCTGTGTAATACTCCATTGTATAGATGTACCACAGTTTCTGCATCCATTCTTCAGTTGAGGGGCATCTGGGCTGTTTCCAGCTTCTGACTATTATAAATAAAGCTGCTACAAACATGGTTGAGCAAATGTCCTTTTTGTGTACTTGAGCCTCTTTTGGGTATATGCCTAGGAGTGGTATGGCTGGATCTTGAGGAAGCGCTATTCCTAGTTGTCTGAGAAAGCGCCAGATTGATTTCCAGAGTGGTTGTACCAGTTTACATTCCCACCAGCAGTGGAGAAGGGTTCCCCTTTCTCCACAGCCTCTCAGCATGTGTTGTTCCTTGAGTTTTTCATCTTGGCCATTCTCATGGGTGCAAGGTGAAATCTCAGGGTTGTTTTGATTTGCATTTCCCACACATGGTATATACTCACTCATATAAACATACAACATAGAATAAACCCACTAAAATCTGTACATCTAAACAAACTAAGCAAAAGAAAGGACCCTAACTAAAATGTTCAATCCCCATCCTGAAAGACAAAGAGGATGGGCATCAGAAGAAAAAGAAAACAGGAAACAACCTAGGAACCTGCTACAGAGGGCCTCTGAAAGCCAGAAGGAGAAAATAGGAAACAACCTTGGAACCTGCCACAGAGGGCCTGTGAAAGCCTGTGCAGTGCAGACTGTCAAAGCAGATGCTGAGCCTGATGGCCAACTGATGGGCAGAGTGAATGGAATTTTATGTAAGAAGTGGGAAATAGCAAGAGCTGGAGAGGACAGGAACTCCACAAGGAGAGCAACAAAACTAGAAAATTTGAACACAGGGAACTTCCCAGAGACTCATACTCCAACCAAGGACTATCCGTGGAGATAACCTAGAACCCTGACAATGCAGCCACTTCTGATGAGAACTGGTAGACAAGATCAGAAAAAAGGATAGGAGGACCTCCCCTATCAGTAGACTTGGGGAGGGGCACACATGTAGAAAGGGGGGGAGGGTGGGACCCGAAGGGGAAGAGGGAGGGACTTATGGGGGAATACAAAATGAATAAAGTCTAATTAATAATAATAATAATAATAATAATAATAATAATAATAATAATAATAAAAGAAGTAGTGAAGAGACTTTACTTCATTGGCACAGGAGACAAATTCCTGAACAGAATATCAACAGCTCAGGCTCTAAGATCAACAACGAATAGATCAAATAGTATTTCATCAAACTGAAAAGCTTCTGTAAAGCAAAATACACTGTCATCAGAACAAAATGACAGCCTACAGACTGGGAAAAGATCTTCACCAACCGTACATCTGACAGAGGGTTAGTATCCACAATATATAAAGAACTCGAGAGACTGGGTCTTTTACTGAACTTAGAGCTCACTGATTAGCTAGGCTGTCTGGCTGATGAGCTCCAGATAACTCCCTGTGTTCTTACTTATAGTCCTGAGATTACAGACACAAACCTTCCTACTTTTTTTTCCGTGGGTGATGGATGGAGGGGTAGATCCAGGTCTTCTCACTCACCCATTAAGCCTCTTAACCACTTACAAAGCTCCTCAGCCTCAATCATATATTTCATTCCAAATGTTTCTCCTTGAATCACTTTTACTCTCAGTTATCCTTGTTGATTTGAAATACTTTAAATCTTTCATTCTACTTTGTGCCATGACAACTAACACAATTCTGTAACTATAAAATATACACAGAAATTTAAAGAATTCATCATCAAATCAATATGGTCAGCACAGAAAAGACCATTAAGATCAATTATGTATTTAAACACTAGATGCTGTTAGCCCAACCCTTTTAGGAGGTGGAATAAATATCATAGTATTGCTGGAACTGAATTTGGTATATGAAAACATCAAGAAATTTGAAATAATACAATATAGAAGAAAGAATACATATTCTATATTTCATATCATTGCCAGAAAGCATAATTCTGCTGTAAACAAAAACCTTTGAATTTAAGAAAGACATAGGCATTTTTTGTCTTTATCTTTAATTGAAATATGTTTTAAAACCTACATTTAGGGCACAAAACTGGGGATGCCGAGGATGTTTGAGTCGATCTTAGAAGACTAACAGCTGGAGTTGGGTGAGGATATGATCAAATCACATCATACAAAAATCTGTAAATATTTATAAAATGTTTAAAAATAAGTAGAATGATATAACATTTTAAATTTAGTGTGCAAAATATTTTAACTGTTAGCATATTTGATGAAAATTTTAGGGAATGTATTAATTTCTTTTCACACCTTTTCCTCAAGTTGCAAACACCACTGAACCTAACACAGCATAAATATATGTTTGCACTGGATGGGTAAATGGTTCTTCAACTTTTGCAAATGTCTACTGCATGTTAACCTTCTCTATCCCCTTGCATCCATTTACTGTTTTTCACATGAATTACTTTTCCTGTTTCTTTTCCACATACATTCTCATCTTATTCCTTCATCTTAAAATATGTGCTACAAAATTGGGAGACAGAAGTTAAGAAAGCTGGAAACAATTTTCCACTAGAAATCTTGAAAAGGAAGTGTTTTTAAGGCTTCTTTTCTTCTTGTCAATATTCACATATTGTGTTTTACTATTAGAGGGCTGAAAATTTGACTACTCAGCAAGTGATCAGCCTTGCAATTTTAACAATTCCATTTGTGCTAACTGATTGTATAGAATGTTGTTAGAAAAGATTTTTTTTTTCTGATTCAAAATCTTAACCTGGGAACATGAGGATTTTTTTCCTTTAAAGCACCAAAATAAAAGAGAAATTTATAAAGTACAAATATAAAATTCTGACAAAAAGATCAAAATAGCTTTCCAGACACATAGATGGCATTTACTAATACTAAGATCAGCAGAGAATCTCATAATGAGGAGCCAAGAGGGAGCCAGGAGTCTGGGAGGCCAGGCTAGTAACAGAGGATGATGGACGTGGTAGGTTAAAGTGTTTGCCTAAAATGAGGCAGTTTTCCCAGACATCCCAGCTCCAGACCTCCTCAGAGCTATGGCTTTAACTGCAATGCAGTCAGACTTCTGTACATCTTGGAACAGTGTAAAGAAGAAATGTTTCAAATCAGAATTTTGTGTATTAAAGTGCATTTTTGATAAAATGAATAGTAGAGTTCTATAATTTCTCTGAACTTATTTTTTTTTTATTTTTTATTTTTTTACAGAAACCGTAGCAATGTATTTGCAAGGACGGAATGGTTTAACTGATGTTAAAAATTTTGATCAGTGATGGAACATGCCACATTTATCAGGTAAAACAATGAACAGATTCAGTAATGAGTATACATTTGATCAGAGCCGTGGTTACCAACCTTTGGGTCCTAACTCCATTGGAGTCACATTTCCGATATCCTACCTATCAGATATTTACATTACAACTTGTAAGTATAGCAAAATTATAGTCATGAAGTATCAAAGAAATAATTTAATTGTTGGCGTCACAACAACAGGAGGAAGTATAATAAAGTGTCACAACATTAGGAAGGTTGAGAACCATTCCTGAAAAAGAAATAAGACAAGGCAGTTTGTACCAAGTTCCTAAATTCATGAGCTTAACCTGGGTTTAAGTAAATTCTATCTACTCACTTCAATAGTTTGAGTAAAGAAGTGGAAAATTCTACAGATACCCTGAACATGGGGATCAGAAAAATTATATGCTATGCATTATGGTTGTTAGAGGAATTAGGGGTACTCTGGGAAATAAAAATCATTATCCTTCATCTGTATCCCCACACCCTGACCATTTCTCAAACCTTGAGTATGAAGAATACACTCAAATCAACTCAAAAAGAAGAAAAAATAAAAATAACTGAATTCAGGTGGTTGATTCGATAGACAGGGTTTCCAGTTCAAATCCAGCCAAGAAATATATTTTCTAAAGCAAACGATTGAACATTCATTGCCAAAGTATTTTAGGACTTAGAATTTCAACAGTTCAGTCCTCATCTTTCCCATGCATGAATCAAACAATACCCAACATACGCTTGGAAAGTGGCAGAAGATTAATGTTAAGTCTCACCACTTAGCACTAATAGCCTTAATGTGAGCTGCTACACCACTTTTTTTTTCTCCCAAAAGAAAAAAAAATTAGTGCAGCTTCTGTTTCTTGATATATTTATCTCTGATTAAGAGAAGTGGTCATCATTTGGCATTCATCCAGTAAGATAACAATTATACTCAGTATTTTTATTCCATCTGTTGGCACCTATGTAATTTATTACCCCAAATGTTAGATCCCCATCTTCTTCAGGTGGTTCCTTACAGTTCACTTCCATTGTGCAAAAATAATCTTCTAAGAAGAGAATAACAAGCATTTTAAATGTCCTTGTTAGATGCTTGTGCATGAGAGGATGAGGAAGAAATTGAATATGTTTGTTTTAGGAATGAACTATGAAAATAATAGGGTTGAGATTTGGAGCATGGCAAGAAATTCCAATGTGGTAAAATCATGGTGCACTGGGGCTCCAGGACACAAAACATGGTATACCATCTGAGTTTTTCTTTTTCATTTATTTTCACTTCTGTTTTTCCTTTGTGTGAGAATGCATGCAAAATACAGAAACATTTCTCTCAACTGCTATGTAACCAAGATTCAGAGAGGTTCCAGTTTTGAAGAGGGTATGGCACTGGCAATTACTCTGTCATTGCTGCACCATGAGTTAGCACATGCTACCTTTTGAATAGCATGGATTATGAAGTAGAAGAGTTATACAGCTACCCACTAGGTTGAATGCATAATACTGTATTTTGGGGAGCACCAAAAGAGAGTTCTGGGATTTGAAGGAATGCCCTGATCTCTGCTGAAATGACCTGAAATGGCTCATTTGAAAAGCATCTCCTGGAATGATGCAAGCACCTAGTAGAGAACAAAAGCCTGGGCATAGGAGATAAGTGTCTGAAATTAGAATTGTCCATCAGAAGCCTGGTACTGTCAGAGCAATCAAGCCTTAGGGTTAGACCAATGCAGTAGCTATCTATTGTTCTGTGAAAGTGCTAGAGGATTTGGGTCAAACCAGAGTCTAACTTGGTGCTTCCAAAGGAGCCTCACAAGGTCATTTCTTTCTCCTTTCACCACCTATAACCTATGGCTTCAATCCTCACACCAACAGCTGCTGAAAGAGAACACAAACTACAACACAATGGAAAGAGATTAATGTGTTAGTGCACGACCTTGCATCACAAGGCTTTCAGCAGGCGTGCTTTACAGAATAGATATGAGAAATCATTCCCTCAATAAGGCAAAATTTTATGCACTTAGAAAAAAATTGTTATCTCTTTGTGGGAAGAGATGAAAGGTTTAGATTAAAGGATATATACAATCTTGAATTTGTCTGGTAATTATTTTAGTGGTTACTGAATAGAAAGAATCAAGTGCACAGAAATTAAAGTTTGGAGAATGAAAGGTGATAAATGAAAATTGCTTCAAAAGTATGTCAGAAAGTATTTTGTGCAGGGGTCACTGAAAGTAGTAATTCAAAGTCTAAGAGATACTAGTGATCATGTATCATTGATCTAGGATACTAGGAACGAGAAATGACTTTTGTATTTTTGTTGAATGAATTATTTAATTTTATTATATGTACATTAGTGTAAAGGTGTAATGTATATGTACATTAGTGTAAAATCCAAGAGCCCTTGGATTTGGTATTATCAACAGTTATGAGCTGCCATGTGGGTGCTGGGACTTGAACCCATGTCCTTGGGAGAGCAGACTGTGCTCCTAACCACTGAGCCATCTCTCCTGCCCTGTCTTTTGCATTTTTTAATTCTGCTAATTTATATATCAAAAGAAATGAAATATAATTATAAATATAAAACTGACATATATCTCAAAAGCAATACTTATGTACTTGACCTGGCACTAATTTAATATCTGCATTTGACTATGATGTACCATAAGAGAAAAGGTTGAACATTTTCTGCTTGTGAAATTGGGTTAATGACATGTTTAAAGTCTTGGAGAGATCAGGAATACAAGGCACATACCTAAACATAGTAAAGGCAATATACAGCAAGCCTATAGCCAACATCAAACTCAATGGAGAGAAGCTTAAATCAATCCCACTGAAATCAGGGAAAAGACAAGGCTGCCCACTCTCTCCCTACCTCTTCAACATAGTACTTGAAGTCCTAGCCAGAGCAATAAGACAACTAAAGGAGATCAAGGGGATACAGATTGGAAAGGAAGAGGTCAAAGTGTCACTATTCGCAGATGATATGATAGTATATATGAGCGACCCCAAGAATTCAACCAGAGAACTCCTCCAGTTGATAAACACCTTCAGCAAAGTGGCAGGATACAAAATCAACTCAAAAAAATCAGAAGCCTTCCTGTATACCAAAGACAAAATGGCCGAGAAAGAAATTAGGGAAACAACACCCTTCACAATAGCCACTAACCACATAAAGTACCTTGGGGTGACACTAACCAAGCAAGTGAAAGACCTGTTTGAGAAAAACTTCAAGTCTCTGAAGAAAGAAGTTGAAGAAGATCTCAGAAGATGGAAAGATCTCCCGTGCTCATGGATTGGTAGGATTAACATTGTGAAAATGGCCATCCTGCCAAAAGCAATCTACAGATTCAATGCAATTCCCATCAAAATACCAACTCAATTCTTTACAGACCTTGAAAAAAAGATTCTCAGCTTCATATGGAGAAACAAAAAACCCAGAATCTCCAAAACAATCCTGTACAACAACAGATCATCTGGAGGTATCACCATCCCCGATCTCAAGTTGTACTACAGAGCAATAGTAATAAAAACTGCATGGTATTGGCATAGAAACAGAAAGGAGGATCAATGGAACCGCATAGAAGACCCAGAAATAAACCCACACACCTATGAATACTCAATTTTTGACAAAGAAGCCAAAACCATTCAATGGAAAAAAGACAGCATCTTCAACAAATGGTGCTGGTCCAACTGGATGTCCACATGCAGAAAAATGAAAATAGATCTCTATTTATCACCCTGCACAAAACTAAAGTCCAAGTGGATCAAAGACCTCAACATAAAACCAGATACTCTAAATCTGTTAGAAGAAAAAGTGGGGAACAGCCTAGAACTCATTGGCACAGGAGACAACTTCCTGAACAGAACACCAACAGCACAGGCTCTAAGAGCAACAATCAATAAATGGGACCTCATGAAACTGAAAAGCTTCTGTAAAGCAAAGGACACTGTCATCAAAACAAAACGCCTGCCTACGGATTGGGAAAGAATCTTCACTAACCCTTTATCTGACAGAGGACTCATATCGAGTATATACAAAGAACTAAAGAAGCTGAAAAGCAGCAAACCAAGTAATCCACTTAAAAAATGGGGAACAGAGCTAAACAGAGAATTCTCTGTAGAGGAATATCGAATGGCAGAGAAGCACTTAAAGAAATGCTCATCCTCACTAGCCATCAGAGAAATGCAAATCAAAACGACCCTGAGATCTTACCTTACACCCATCAGAATGGCCAAAATGAAAAACTCAAGGGACAACACATGCTGGAGAGGTTGTGGAGAAAGGGGAACCCTCCACCACTGCTGGTGGGAATGTAAACTGATACAACCACTCTGGAAATCTATCTGGCGCTTTCTAAGACAATTAGGAATAGTGCTTCCTCAAGACCCAGCTATACCACTGCTAGGTATATACCCAAAGTTTGCTCAAGTACACAAAAGAGATATTTGCTCAACCATGTTTATAGCTGCTTTATTTGTAATAGCCAGAACCTGGAAACAACCCAGATGTCCATCAACGGACGAATGGGTACAGAAATTGTGGTATTTTTACACAATGGAATACTACTCAGCAATCAAAAAGGAGGAAATCATGAAATTTGCAGGCAAATGGTGGAATCTAGAAAAGATCATCTTGAGTGAAATATCCCAGAAGGAGAAAGACAAACACGGTATATACTCACTTATATAGACCTATAAGATATGATAAACCTAATGAAATCTATACACCTAAAAAAGATAATCAAGAGAGCAGACATAGGGTATGATTATCAATCCTCGTCTTGAAAGACAGATGGGATGCACATTAAACATTGACAGGAGTCTACTGAGCACATTTGAAAAACTCTAACTAGCAGTGTTTTCAAAGCAAAGACTCATGACCAAACCTTTGGCAGAGTACAGGGAATCATAAGAAAGAAGGGGAGTTAGTATGATGAGGAAAGGATAGGAGTTCCACAAGGACCAAACATATCTGGGCACAGGGTCTTTTCTGAGACTGACATGCAACCAAGGACCATGTATGAATGTAACCTAGAACCTCTGCTCAGATGTAGCCTGTGGAAACTCAGTAACCAATTGGTTTCCCATAGTGAGGGGAACAGGGACTATTTCTAACAGGAACTCAATGACTGGCTCTTTGGCCTCCCCACCCCCAAGGGAGGAGCAGTCCTGTTAGGCCACAGATGAGAGCTTTGCAGCCAGTCTTGAAGATACCTGATAAAACAGGATCAGATGAATGGGGAGGAGGTTCCCCCTATCAGTGGACTTGGCAAGGGGCACGGTGGAGATGAGGGAGGGAGGGAGGGACTGGGAGGGAATGAGGGATCGGGACATGGCTGGGATACAGAGTTAATAAAATGTAACTGATAAGGAAAAAAATAAAATTAAATAATAAAAAAAGAAAGAAATTGGGTTAATGGTGAAGACCTTTTGGATTTTGAAACATTCTCAATTACAATTTTTCAGATTTGGGCTGCTTAACATGTCAGATGGAAGGAGAGGAGGTCCTCCACTATCAGTGGATTGAAAAGGGGCAAAAGAGGAGAGGAAGAGTGAGGGAAGGCAAGATTGTGAGGAAACAAGGATGGGACTACAGCTGAGATGAAAAATGAATACATTGTAATAACATTTTTGTTTTTTAAGTTTCAAAAATTCCCCCAAGAATCCGATAAAATAAACGTATAATGAAATGACACTTCATATAATGACCTGCTCTATCATTTTATCTACATAACATACTTTGGCAGCTTGATGGTTAATTAATTCTAAGTATTTTAAATGTTATTTCTATACAAATTATGAATAACAGTTTTGCATGCATAGAATAGTTAATTAAAAAAGAAAATACAAAAAATAGTAAAAAAAAAAAGTCTCCTAGGAACCTGCCACAAAAGGCCTCTGAAAGCCTCTGCCCTGCAGACTATCAAAGCAGATGCTGAGCCTGATGGTCAACTGTCCGGCAGAGTGAATGGAATTTTATGTAAGAAGTGGGAAATAGCAAGAGCTGGAGAGGACGGGAACTCCACAAGGAGAGCAACAGAACAAGAAAATTTGAACACAGGGAACTTCCCAAAGACTCATACTCCAACCAAGGACTATTCAGGGAAATAACCTAGAACCCCTGCACAGATGTAGCCCATGGCAGTTCAGTGTCCAAGTGGGTTACCTAGTAATGGGAAGAGGGACTGCCTCTGACACAATCTGATTGGCCTGCTCTTTGATCACCTCCCCCTGAGGGGGGAACAGCCTTACCAGGCCACAGAAGAAGACAATGCAGCCACTCCTTATGTGATCTGATAGACTAAGATCAGAAGGAAGGAGAGGAGGACCTCCCCTATCAGTGGACTTGGGGAGAGGCATGCATGCAGAAAGGGGAGGAAGGGTGGGATCGGGAGGAGAGGATGGAGGGGCTTATGGGGGGATACAAAATGAATAAAGTGTAATAATAATAATAATAATAATAATAATAATAATAATAAAATTACTTTAAAAAATGAATCTGAAATTGAAAAAAAAGTCTCAATAAAAATGTCAAAAAGAATTTTAAATCAAAACAAACTGTGGTTTAGAACATATTAGAGAGATTGCATTGAATCAATTAGATTGCATCAAAGTATAAATAATTAATTAATAATAACTTGCATGAAGCACTCAGACATTTCAGCTACATATGTCTGTATTAAGATTCAATTGTGAACGTATGAAACGTCCACAACACAGTAGTCTAATCAAGACTTGAACAATGACAGCAGCAGGTGACATGTCAAACTTGATGGGAGAAACCTCAAGAGGTATCACTCCTGGAGGAGGAGCTAAAGGCAATTTAACGACTTCTAAGAACAAAAGAATAATTCCTCCCTTTAAGTAGTTATCCAATTCCAACTGCTTAGCCATTAAATCATCTACATATGACCAGAGTTGTAACTATATATTTATACATGTATGTAGATTTAACAATAATAATCAAATAAAAACATAATGTAAGGTTGAAAGAATATAAGCCATAAGGTTAGAAATGGAGAATATCTAACTTATTTAGTCTACATTGACATAGTTTCCTAAATTTTAAGCCATGAGGACTAGTTTCAATTAGAAAAATTTGATGTTTAATAAATGTAAATGAAAAAAGTATATTTAAGGTCTGAACAGTACTGTTTTGGAAAGGTAAACATGTTTTTCTTCCAGAAGCCACTGTGCTCTGCTTGTCTGGAACTGACATAGAACCAGCTTTTATTTTTTTTTCTGTGCAAAATGAATAACATGTAAATTATCAATTTCCTTCCACAAATAACTGATTGTCAAAATCAAGAACTGTAGATTTGTGGAAAAAATGAAAAGGTACAGAATGTTAGATGAAGAACACAACTTCATTTAAATAAGAGAAGTCTTGACCAGATGACGTGAACAGTTCTAGGGGAAGAGTATAGAGCTTGGAGACTTTGTTAAAATAATTTCTTTTTACAACTAAGTTAGATACCAAAAATTATTGTCCACAGTGTATATATATATATATATACATATATATATATGTATATATATATGTATATATATACATATACATATATATATATATTTTTTATATACCCTAGACTAAAAGAGCTGTGTCATATGGTAGGCCTATTTTTATGTTTTTGAGAACTCTCCAAATTTATTTCCACAATGACTTCTTAATGTGAAGCCCCATCAAGAGTGAATAATGGTTCTTTTCTCCCCATACCTCTCCAACATTTGCTGTCAGATTTCTTGATGGTGCCCTTGATGAAATAGTATGTCAAAATAGTTTTAAGTGACATTTTCCTGATGAACAGAAATAGTGAACTTGCTTAAAAATAGTATTGGCTATTTGTATTTGTATTTTTTTTTTGATTACTCTGTTCAGTTCACTAGCCCATTTTTTTTAGCGTTTATTAATTACACTTTATTCATTTTGTATCCCCCTATAAGCCCCTCCCTCCTCTCCTCCTGGTCCCACCCTCTCCCCCTTTCTGCATGCATGCCCCTCCCAAGTCCACTGATAGGGGAGGTCTTCCTCTCCTTCTTTCTGATCTTAGCTATCAGTTCTCACCAGAAGTGGCTGTATTTTTAAGTTGGGAGTATTTTTCCTTGTAAATTCTAGAAACAATCCTTTTGTTTATAGTGTAGCTGGTAAAGATTGTCTCCCATTTTGTGGGCTGTATGATATCTCTACCAATTATTTTCTTTGCTTTAATGAATTATTATAAAGAATTTTTGTTATGAAGTCCCATCTGTTCATAATCTGGTTTAGTCCCTGTGGTGATAATTTTTCTATTTAAAAATGTCTTCCTTGACCCAATATTTTGATAGTCATACTATTTAGCTTAAATAAAAATGAAATTTAAATATTTGTACTATACTGTTTGCCCTTCTGAATGAGGATTAAGCATCTTCCCTAGGGTACTGCTTGTTATTTCGCAGCTTTAGGAGTACAGATTTTAGTATGTTTATCCTACATTATATGGCTAATATCCCCTTATAAGTGAGTGTATACCCTGTGTCTTTCTGCTTTTTGTAACCTCACTCAGGATGATCTTTTCTAGTCCCACCATTTTGCCTGCAAATTTCATGATTTCCTTGAAGAGACATCAGATGTGAAAGAAGACAGGGAACAGGGCAGCAATCTACCTCAAGGGCCTCTGAAAGACTACCCAGCAACATATGACAGCAGATGCTGAGATTCATAACCAAACCCTAGGCAGAGTTCAGGGAATTTTAGGGAAGAATGGGGAGATAGGATGACCTGGATGGGACAGGAGCTACACAAAGAGACCAAAAGAACCAAACCTTTGGGCTCAGGGGGTCCTGCAGAAACAGATGCTCCAACTAAGGACCATGCATGGAGAAGACCTAGAACCCTTGCACAGATTTAACCCATGGCAGTTCAGGTTTAAGTTGTGTTCCCTGGTAGGGGAACAGGGGCAGTCTCTGACATGAACTCAGTGTTGGGCTCTTTGATTACTTCTGGCTGAGTGGGTGCAGCCTTGCTAGGCCACAGAGAAAGACAATGCAGTCAGTCCTGATGAGACCTGATAGGCTACGGTCAAATGGAAGGGGATAAGGACCACCCAGATCAGTGGATTTCAGAAGAGGCATGTGAGGAGATGAAGGAGGGGCATGGTAGTGGGAGGATATGAGGACTGGGAGGACAGCCTGATACAAAGTAAATAAATTGTAATAAATAATAAATTAAAAATTGTACTAAAATGGATGGAAATAGGACATATACTATCAAGGAAGGTCACACAGAAAAAAAACCCACATGCTTTTCTCTCATATGCAGAACTTATACAAAAATTTATGTGTAAAAATGTAGATGTGTATACAGTATAACATGAAAATAAGACAATAATAAAGGCCTAACCTTAGTGATGAGAAAGGACTTAATGAAAGTAGTGCCTCATGAAACTGAAAAGCTTCTGTAAAGCAAAAGACATAGTCATCAGAACAAAATGACAGCCTACAGACTGGGAAAGGATCTTCACCAACCCAATATCTGACAGAGGGCTGATATCCAGAATATATAAAGAACTAAAGAAATGAAAAAGCAATAAATCAGGCAATCCAATTAAAAATGAGGTATGGAGCTAAACAAAGAATTCTCTGTAGAGGAATATAGAATGGCAGAAAAACAA
Organism: Psammomys obesus; assembly: GCF_907164565.1. Taxonomy (NCBI): domain Eukaryota; kingdom Metazoa; phylum Chordata; class Mammalia; order Rodentia; family Muridae; genus Psammomys; species Psammomys obesus. Next base: position 16,337,052 of record NW_026596117.1, read on the forward strand.
CTAAAGAGATGCTCAACGTCCTTAGCCATCAGAGAGATGCAAATCAAATGACCCTGAGATTTCACCTTACATCCATCAGAATGGCAAAAATTAAAAACCTAAGTGACAACACATGCTGAAGAGGTTGTGGAGAAAGGGTAACCCTCCTCCACTGCTGGTGGGAATGCAAACTTGTACAACCACTTTGGAACTCAATCTTGTGCTTTCTCAGACAATTAGGAATACTGCTTCCTCAAGATGCAGCTATACCACTGCTAGGCATATATACAAAAGAAGCTCAAGTACACAACAAGAACATTTGCTCAACCATGTTGGTAGTAGTTTTATTCATAATAGCCACAACCTGGAAACAACCCAGATGTCCCTCAGTTGAGGAATGGATACAGAAATTGTGGTACTTTTACACAATGGAATACTACCCAGCAATTAAAAACAAGGAAATCATTAAATTTGCAGGCAAATGGTGGGACCTAAATGGTCATCCTGAGTGAGGTATCCCAAAAGCAGAAAAACACACATGGTATACACTCACTTATATAGAACTATAAAGATATAAAGATAGGATAAACATACTGAAATCTATACACCTAAAGAAGATAAACAAGAAAGAGAACCTGGGGTAAGAGGATCAATCCTCACTTAGAAAGACAAATGGGATGGACAGGGGAAGTAGAAGAAAACAAGTAACAGGTCAGGAGCCTACCTCAGAGGGCCTCTGAAAGACTCTACCAAGCAGTGTATTAAAGCAGATATAAGACTCATAACCAAACCTTTGGCAGAGTGCAGAGAATCATATGAAAGAAGAGGGAGTTAGTATGACCTGGAGAGGACAGGAGCTCCACAAGGACAAAATATATCAGTGTACGGGGGTCCTCTATGAGACTGTTTCTCTAACCAAGGACCATGTATAGATATAATCTAGAACCCCTGCTCTGATGTAGGCAATTGTAGCTCAGTAACCAAATGGGTACCCTAGTAAGGGGAACAGGAACTATTTCTGATATAAACACAATGGCTGGCTCCTTTATCTCCTGCTGCCCCAGAAGGAGGAACAGTCTTGCTAGGCCACAGAGGATGACATTGCAACCAGTCCTGAAGATACCTGATAAGCTTCCATCGGATGAAAGAGGAGCCGGACCTCCCCTATCAGTGGGCTCGGAAGGGGACAGGGAGGAGATGATGGAGGGAGGGTGGGATTGGGAGGAAATGACAGAGGGACCTATGGCTGGGATATAAAGTTAATAACCTGTGATTAATATAAAAAAATAAAAGTTTAAAAAAGAAAGTACTGGATACGAGTTGTGTGTTTAAATAGTTTTCTTGTTTGTTTTTGTTTTTTGGTAGTTATAATTCTGTCATAGAAAAATTTTCCCTTTGTTGTCTCATAAGTGATTATTCCTGCTTAAAATATTAACATATAATAAATCAGATAAGCTTAGAATGCATTTGTGAAATGTACACTTTTTTTTGTAAAATTTATTTCATGATATTTTCTAGAATCAGTAAGGAAATCACTGATTACAGTCAGTTATAATTCTAGGAAGCATTTACTTGCCAAAAGAAGCTGTGTTAAATAAAGAATATTTTTATTAAATTTTTATTTTTTTAATATTAGTTACAACTTAACTTTTTTCGAAGCTGTAGCCAGCTCCCTCATTCCCTATCAATCCCACCCTCCCTTCCTCATCTCCTCACTCCCCCTTTCCAAGTCTACTGATAGAGGAGGTTCTCCTCTCCTTCCATCTGACCCTCACTTATCAGTTATCTTCAGGACTGGCTACAAAGTCCTCCTCTGTGACCTAGCAAGGCCGCTCCTCCCTCAGGGCGGCTGGTGGGGGGGGGGTGTGTGTCAAAGAGCCAGCTGTTGAGTTCCTGTCTGAAATTGTCCCTGTTCCCCTTACTAGGACACTCACTTGGATACTGAGTTACAATGGGCTACAGGTGAGCAAGGGTTCTAGATTATATCCATACATGGTCCTTGGTTGGAGATACAGTCTCATAAAAGACCTCTATGCCCAGATGTATTTGGTCCTTTTGGGAAAAAAAAAATCTTTATAATATAAACAACTGTGCAGTTGCTTGCAAAATTCTTAAGTTTTACAATTCTAAATTCAAAAAGAAGCAATATGTTATTTAGCTTTTTATCCCTGTGGCAACTATATGAAAGAGTAACTTATAAGGGAAGAACTGTATTTAGCTCACAGTATTGGAGTTCCATAGCTTTGGGCAGGTGGTGAGGCCGAGGTTGTGTTTGGAGTATTTAGATGGATGGAAGGATGAGACTGCTCACCTGATCATCTAGTTACAGAGAGAAGAGAAAGACCTATGGCACCCAGCCTCCCAAAGCCACAGCAAATGATTAATGGTGTCCTGCTAGTCTTTGCCTCCTAATGCACTAGAAGCAGGATGTCTATAAATTATAGCAAATATTATAAGTTAACTATAGATCATGGGAACCAGGTGATGGGTAAGTTAGAGTCTTTAAATTGTGTACGTTAATAATTCAGTGTCCAGCTTTTATAAATAATATGCACAGTGTGTGACCTTGTGACGACAATTCTGAGTTCCTAAACATATTAAATGTAAGTTTTTAAAATGCATGTATCCTTGAACTTTAACTGCTAAAGAAAACATTATTTAATACTTAGACACTACATTTTATTTACAGCATTTGTGCTATCACACTAGTTCCTGTTTAGTTTATTTGATGATTTCACTTATTTCTCAAGGAGATTTTTAGTAGTGGAATTGTATCTCTTGTCACAGGCCAAAATATAAATAAAAATTTTTGCTCATAAATTTTGAATTCTTTGTGATGACAGCATTTAACAGAGAGAAAGTAAAAATAAATTTCACAGTTACAACAAATGACACATATTGGTGTTTGATCATCAAGATATCTGTCTTTTCTGGCAACAGTCTGCATGTCGACAGACACAAGTCTTGTACAAATTATAAGCGATTACCTTCTTCAATATAACAACATGTTTCTGCTATAAGCACAACCTATACGAGTTCTGTCAAACTTGTCTGTAATAGCATTGTGTATCAGAAGTCAATACATTAAAAAAGTATCATTATATAACCAAGTAAAGGAGACTATACTTTGTGTGGCCTATTCACGTACTCGTATTGAAAGAAAAATGCTATAATGACACACCAATCCACCCACAAAAATCTCATTCTAAAACTTATCCTGCCTACAAGAAGACCTGCAAGGACAAAGATAGAAAAGATAGAGCAGAGACTGAAGGAATGGTCAGCGAATGCCTGGCCCAACCCTAAGACCCACCCCATGGAAGAAAGCCAACCCTATCACTGTCAAGGACACTCTGATATGCTTGCAGACAAGAGCCTAGCAGGGTTGTCCTCTGAGAGGCTCCACCCAGCAGCACTTCCAAACAGATACTGAGACTCACAGACAAACATTGGGTGAAGCATAGAGACTACTGGAAAAGGGGGGGGGGCATAAATGGACGTAGAGGCGACAAAAGCTTTATGAGAAAACCAACAGAGCCATTAACCAGGGCTCAGGGGGCCTATGAAGTACCTAACAAGGAGAGTACATGGACTCGACCTAGTCCCTCTGCATATAATTAGCCCAAAGGCAACTGAAGCTTCATGTAAGCCCACTGGTTTGGGGAGCAGGGGATATCTCTGACAAGGACTTTGTTGCCTGCTTTTTTGATCACTTCCCCCTGATAGGACTGTCCTACCAGGCTACAGGAGAGGAAGACAAATTCAATTCTTATGTGAATAGATAAGCTGGGGTGGGTGGGTAGGAGGGCTCTCCCATTCTGAGGACAAGAAAAGAGGTGATGAGGGAGGGAGGGTGGGGCAGGGAGGAGAGGAGGGAGGAGCCTATGCGGAGATGGTAAATTGAATTTATAAACAAACAAACAAACAAAACTATTTAATTCTGGAATTATCGCTCCAAGGAACCAGGTGGAAGTGACAAGAAGTTCCACCATTCCCTGTGGAAATTGGGGAGCCCGCTGTTCCCTGAGGTGAAAGACCTGGGTCCTGGGGTTCGTGTCTGGGGACATGAAAACTCACCTAAAGCAGAGGTGCCCAGTGGGCTTTAGGGAGAGTCACCAATTAGCAGCACAGTGCCTGGAACCTCCCAGGGTTTGTGGACATTTAATGCTGTGACTCTAGTCTTCTTGTACAACAAGTGTGAACACCTAGACCCCGCTGACAGGACTTTTTACAGAGATCTCCTGTTGGAGAAGCTCAGCAGTTTAGTTTCTGTGGGCCTCCGGCAGTCCTGCTCACCTGTGAATCTGAACAAATCCCTCAAGGGCGAAGAGAGGAAACTGTAGCAAATGATCCAGGCTTCCAATCAACTAAGGACTCAGAAGTGCTCCAAACGCACCAGCATCAGGTAGTTCTTTGAAACTAGGAAGCCCTAAACCTCATGCTTCTGAGGACATCGTTACTAGCTTCAACCTCAGCTTTGGAAAAAGTTATCTGAACTTTGCTAGTCCCGGGTGTTCTAAAAGAACCTGGACAACAAACAGATATATCCTATTCCCTCCTGGCATTATAGCTTTCCTGGACCAGGACAACAATGTTCTTTTTCATCTAGGAAGCAGTTGCAAAAGAGACTACATGGCACCTTATCATTAACAAAAGACTGGAATGTTAGGTCTAAAGGAAGCTAGATCCCTTCTAATAAGACAGCCACTTTCTTATCATCGTCCAAGGGGACAGATGACCATCTGGAGGGCCTATTATATACCAGAGCTCACACTAGCCTCCAGGATCCCTCAAAAGTACAAATGCCCTTTAAAATCAGAGAGTTAGTCAAGATGGGGGCTGGGATCTGATTGCATGAGTGAACTAAAATATCAAATGTTAGCCCTACATAAATGTAAATCAGTGATTTGATTCATAAGATCTAGAGCCACAAAAAACTTGCTGAAGTTTGTCTTATGACATATCCATTTCTACTGGGATTTTCATATCATAGGAATTTAAAAAGATATTCTGGTGGTTAAAATTACTGGTGGATTTACTTCCTATCAGTTAGAAATTTTAGTTTCTGGGTTTTGAGTGTTAGACATAGTCTGTTAGTCCCAAGATCTGCTCTATTCATGCCTTACACAAAATATCTTATTTCCTGTGTTCTCAAAGAAAATTTCTCTCTGGGTTTCTTATGAAGTCTTTGCCTCTGTTGTGACCTGCAGTGCTGCTTGTTATTTGTTACTTTGTATCGTTCTTCATGTGCCCTTCCTTCTGCAAAAGTTTTAATAACTCATGTTTCTTGGTGTAATGATGAGGTTCATAGTCATTTTCTTACCCACTCTAAATATATCTTTCCATGCTCTCCTTTCAGTGGTAATGTTAACAGATGAGCTCGTATACTGCAACAAAAAATGAAATTAGAAGAATCACATTTTCAGTTGAGCAAATCTCAAGAGCAGTAATATGTTCAAAATTAATGAAGATTTAGTAAATTCTATCTCAATTCAATACATTAGTTTTGATTGGAGAAAATATTTCTATGGTTACATATACCATCTACTTATACATATATTTCTTATTATTCTGTCATAAAACACTCTACAGAATTGCTTATATTGCTTGTGTCAGCTTTTAGAAAAAGTAAATAATATTAATGCTGTCTAGAGCTAATTTTTCAATTTACGTCATGATTTTCAAAATATTCTTTTTTTAATTAAATTTTATTTTTTGTATTAATTACAGTTTATTTACTTTATATCTCAGCTGTAACCCCTACTCTCATTCCCTCCCAATCTCAGCTTCCTTCCCTCATCTCCTCCTGTTTCTCTCTCCAAGTCCACTGATAGGGGAGGTTCTCTTCCCCTTCCATCTGACCCTAGCTTATCAGGTCTCATCAGGACTGGCTGCATTGTACTCCTCTGTGGCCTGGCAAGACTTATCCATCCTCAGTGGGGAGGAGGGGGGTTGTTAAAGAGCTTGCCACCGAGTTCATTTCAGAGACGGTTCCTGTTCCCCTTACTAGGGTACCCTCTTGGACAATGAACTGCCATGGGCTACATCTGTCCAGGGGTTCTAGGTTATATCTATGAATGGTCCTTGGTTGGAGTATCAGTCTCAGATAAGACACCTGAGCCCAGATATTTTGGTTCTTTTTCTCTCCTTGTGGAGCTCCTGTCCTCTCCTGCTATCTCCCCCTTTTTTCATAGGATTCCCTGCACTCTGCCCAATATTCTTATGAAAAAAAAATTCACAAAATATGTGATTCTTTGTGTTATTTGGAATGTTGGATGTATTTACTGATACAATATTCCTTAATGTTTAAAGAAAAAAATTCTTGATTTTTAATTTATCTGTAAATTCTACTTTCCATACTCTACCTCTTTGTTCTGGAAAGGGTGCAGAATTGTAATTAGACTTCAGATATCAACTGAGCACGTTAGAATAGACTCTGGTGAGACCCAGATGCTGCTAGGATTGATCTTTCTAATGCTCAAATTCTAACAAGGTAGACTGTTGTAAAATTTGGAAGTATAGTTTTGCTCATCATAACTTTACCATCTGAGAAGTGACACTAGAATACTGTTTGATCTCAATACATACTTCATAAGGGTACATTCCTGTATCTCAATCACAAATATATACGTGATAGTTTGTTGATTGTGAGACCATCATGTCATTCTGTTTCACAGTGATATAAAAATACAATAAAGACTGATGGTTTTGGAAAGCATCTTTTATTAAAGTAATATATATGTATATATTTATAAATCTGGGATGTTTTTCTCTATTTTATAACATTCTAAATACCAATGATAAGAAGAAGCAGACACATATTTCTGCTATTATTGTTCATCAAATTAAAGTTCCCTTTGTGCCTTTATATTCTGTGGTAGGACTGGGGCTATTTGCTGTATGTATAAGATTCCCACCTGACTGAAGTTGAGTTATAGCAACAGGAATAGCAACTTGCATATTTAATTGACTCTGAGTAAATATAAGTGAATTTATTGTGGAGGTGCCAAAGTGGCAGAAACTTATGCTAATAAGATCAGCCTCATACCTATTTGTCCTGCAAGAGTAGTGGTTGTAAATACATTGACCAAAACTAAAGCATAAGTGTCCTGTCATGAGGCACATTTAATTATCCTTCATGAATATGCTCCACTTCTTGGCATATGTCACAGATAATCTTTCAGAAAGTTGTACTATATGAAGAAAATAGTTGTGTGCTTGTATTACATTAAAAAAAAAAGTATGCCCTCTGCTGATGTCTTGTGAATAAGAAAATATGTTTGAGCTTCTCTATTTCCAGATGGATCTTAAACTTTGATTTTTGACCACCAATGTTTGAGGGAAGAAGGCCTTATTGGCACTGAACCTTTCTTTTTGTGTTTTCTGATACACGGTTGGTTAAACTATGGAGGCAAAGTATTTTAAAATAAGGTTTTTACAAAAAGTATAATGATTGTACTTTCTGAATGTTTCATGTCTGACTTTTATATTTGTATATGAAGCTTGGTGATATCTGATCAGGAGAATGGCTAAAAATAAGTAAATAATAGACCTAATATAAAACTATTAATTACAGAAAAAAATAGGTAATAAGGCTCATAACATTTAAAACAAAGAAAAAAATCAGAAGAAAAAGGTCACCTTTTTCTTTTAACCAGAGAAAGAGAGACTATCACAGTAAAGGTTCCAAAGCTTCCTGTCAGTTGTTACAAAGTAGTCTATCTCATAGACTCCTCACACTCCCTGCACTTCGCTGTTACTGACTTGTTTCCTGGGTGAACAGTTAACCTGATCTGGACTTGTACAGCAACATATTTGTGTAATGTCACATAGCTTGCCTTGTTTCTTATTTTGGAAGATAAATAAAATGGCTTTACTTTTAAAATTCTTCTTCGTATTATTATTATTATTATTATTATTATTATTATTATTTTACTTACAAATTATTCACTTTTAATCCTGGTTGTATCCCTGTTCCTCATCTCCTCCTGGTCCCATGCTACCTCCATCTTCCACTCCTATCCCTCTCCCCTAGCCCAGTGATATGGGTAGTCCTCCTTCCCTACTACCTGACTAGCCTATCAGGTCCCTTCAGGACTGCCTACAAGAAGTGATCAAAGAGCAGGCAACCAAATTCATGTCAGACTCTTTCTTCTCCCCAGTACTCACATGGAGATTGAGCTGTCTATGGGCTCCATATGAGCAGGGAGTCTGGGTCCTTTCTAAGCTTGGTCTTTGGTTGATGAATCAGTCTTTACAGTGACCGCTGAGCCCAGATTTTTTGGCTTTGTTGGTCTCCTCGTAGGGTTCCTGTCCCCTCTGGGTCATTTTATATCCCACTTCTTCCATAAGACTCCATAAGACTTCCATAACTCTTCCATAAGACTTCCAAAAGAGCTCTGTCCAAGTTTGGCTGTGAGTCTCTGCATTTGCTTCAATTCCCTTCTCTATTAAGTCTTTTAGAGGACAACTGTAGTAGGTTTTTGTCCTGATACTTCTCTTCTACCTCTTCCGATATCTATCCTGTTTGTCCTTCTGAATGAGTATTGAGCATTTTCTCTAGGGTCCTCCTTGTTGTTTAGCTTCTTTAGAATTATAGACTTTAGTATCTTTATCTGATATTATATGGCTAATATCGACTTGCAAGTGAGTATGTACCATGCATGTCATTCTGCTTCTGTGTTACTTCACTCAGGATGATCTTTTCTAGTTCATCCATTTGTCTGCAAATTTCTCAATTTCTTTGTTTTTAATTGCTGAGTAGTATTCCATTGTGAAAATGTAGCACAATTTCTGTATCTATTCTCCAGTTCTGGGACATCTAGGTTGTTTCCAGATTCTGGCTATTACAAATAAAGCTGCTATGAACACAGTTGAGCAAATGTCCTTGTTGTATACCTGAGTATCTTTCAGATATATTTCCAGGAAATATAAAGCTGGATCTTGTGGTAGCACTATTATTGTTTTTCTGAGAAAGCACCAGGCTTATTCAACACACAAACCTGTGACTACTCTTGCCAATGCTCCTCTGCCTGCTCATGTGTCCATCCCTTCAAGGCATTCATCTGAATGTTCAAGCCATGCCAGTCAAGAAAACTCCCAGTGCCCTTCCTTCCTTAGCTACATCGAAATCACCAGTACCCATACTTATGCCCCTGAACATCTCTCATCTTTCTTTAGACTACTCCAAACTCCAGAGACAAGTAGACTCAGTCTGCAGTACAGGCTCCAAGAATATTCAAGGCTATAGACAACTAGATGACTAGTGACCAATGTAAGAATACTATTAACAACACCCAGGATATCATGGCTTCACCAGAATCTCCAAAAATCTATGGAAATCCTAATGTAGCTGAAAAACAGGAAAGTGATCTTAAATCTATGATTATGCAGTTATTTCAGGCACATAAAGAGGAAATGAACAAAAGTAAATAAATAAAGGTCATCATGGACACACATAATCCACAACCAAACATATGAAGGAAATGAATAAAATCATCAAGACATGAAAATGGAATTAGAATCAATAAGGAAAACACAAAAAGAGAAAACCCTGTAGTTGGTAAACTTAGAGATCAAGAATCACAAAGGTAAGCATCACCAACAGAACACAAGAGATGGAAGAGAGAATATCAGGTGCTGAAGATACAATTGCAGAAATCTATTTATCTCTCAAAGAAAACAAAAACAGAAAAAAGTTTTGACACAAAATAACCAAGAAACCTAGGACACCATGAAAAGAAGAAACCAAGGAATAATAAGAACATACAAAAAAGAATATTCCTGGCTCCAAGGCCCACAAAATATTTTCGAGAAAGCTGTAGAAAAAAATTTCCCCAATCTTAAGAAAGGGATTCCTTTAAACATAAAAGAGTCTTAAAGAACACCAAATAAACTATACCAGAAAATAAATTATTCCTGCCACATAATAATCAAAAAACTAAATCTATAGAACAAAGAAAGAATATTAAATACAGTGAGAGAAAAAGGCCAAGTAACATACAAAAAAATTACATCAGACTTCTCAATAGAGACTGGAAAACAGAAGGGCCTGGGCAGATGTCATGCAGACACTAAGAGACCACAATGCCAAACCAGACTACTATACCCAGCAAAACTTTCAATCAACACAGGTGGAGAAAACAAAATATCCCATTATATAACTAAATTTAAACAATATATAAGCAGTAACCCAGCCTTACAGAAGATACTAGAAGAAAAACTCCAACCCAAGGAGATCAACCATACCCAAGAAAACACAGGATATAGAAAACTTCACAACAACAACAAAAAAAAGCAAAAAAAAAAAAAAAAAAAAAAAAGCAAAAGCACACAGCTTCATATTTAATATAGTTTTTAAATGTTAATTCTGTTTAACTTCATGCTATTTAAAGAACATTACTCCTCTAATATTTCAATTGCTTGAAAATTGCTGGGTAATACAGTAAAACAAAACAACAGAAAATAAAATTGCTCAATTGATTTAAAATATCTTGAAGATTTTTCATAGTTACTCTTAAGTGCTGCTCATTATCAACTGAATATTATATTTAAACTGAAGTACAAATTGTTTTAATATAGTTCTGATTTAAATAGAATGTCAGTTTACTCCCTCATTTTCCTCCCTCCATACCTTCCTAGCTGTTTTCTCTCAAACCCCACCAACATTCCCTCACTCTTGTCAATTGTCTTATTTTGATCCATCATTATTCTTACATATGTATATATGTACACACATATTTATACATATGTGAAAACAATCTATTAAGTCTGTCTTTGTTGTTTGTCAATGTTGGGTGTCATGGGTGACAACTCTGCAATAGACAACCAACAAGAGGGATCATCACTGCCAGAGGATACACCTCCTTCCAGCAATAGTTCTTTGCCTGTAGTTTTTTGTTTTGGGTAGGGTCCTGCAAAATTATCTCTCTTCTACTAGGGTATCCACTGATATTTCTAAAAATAGTATGCCAACTGTCAAGGCAGTTAAGAAATTATTAGTCTTACTGGACTACAACATCTGTAAACCACAATTATCAGCATACCAAAATATGCATATGACCAACGAGTGGCACTCACATGTCAGTGGGAATTAACAGCTGTCTTACTGGGCTGAGGACCCATTGATCAGGAAAGAAATCAGTCCTGCTACTGAAAGCCTCGCCAGCTTCTCAGAGCTAGTGTGGTCATGGGACTTAGAATATTACCAGCACTTTGCTAGACTGGTCTAATTCCTGACCACATTCCAAATCTTATGAACACAGTTAAACATGCCTACAATTCTTCCTAAAAGAATTCTCTTTAAAGCCAATGAAGACCATCACAAAAAATCCATAATTGGGCATAACCTAGAGATCACCTGATTGTGGGGCGCTCAGGCCCCACCAACACATTACATCACAGCTCCAAATCTTAAGGAATGAGAATTATACACGTTTAAGATGCGATTGCGCACAGGTGTGTAACATATTAAAGGTTTTGCTTAGATTTAATTATTTCGTTTTACTTTTGCTTCCTCACATTAAAATGCTATTTTAAAATAAATAAAATTAGCCTTTTTCATCTAAAGAAATCATTCAAATTAGTAGAAAATTTGTTTAAATGAAAACTTATAACATAGAATAATAATAGTTCTTCAAAAAAATATTGAAAATACATACATGTATTAAAAATGCTTAATCCCACTTGGAGACTGAGTAAATGGGCTACATCTGAGCAGGGGTTTTAGGTCCTTTTCATGCATGGTCCTTGGTTGGGGTATCAGTGTCTGCAGGTCCCCTAAACCCCAGTTTTTTTGTTCTTGTTTTTGTTGTTGTTGTTTTGCTGTTGTTGTTTTTGTTTTTGTCTCTGTTGGTCTCCTTTTGGAGCTCCTGTGCCCTCCAGCTCTATTAATCTCCCCCTTCTTCCATAGTAATGGGATCAGAGGCTGTCTCTGGATGCCACTGTCTCAGTGGCTGGCTCTCTTATCACCTCTTCCTGGCAGGTGCAGCCTTGCAAGGCCACAGAGAAAGACAATGAAACCAGTCCTGATGAGACCTGATAGACTAGGGTGAGATAGAAGGGGAGATGGACCTACCCTGGAGGAGGGGCATAGGAGGAGAAAAGGGAGGAGAGGGTACGATGAGAAGAGAGGAAAGAGGGGGCCACAGCTGGTATTTAAAAAAAATGAATAAATTGTAATAAAGAATTAATAACAAAAATTTTAAAATGTTTAATCCCACTATTAAGCAAATAGTTAAAAGACAAACTTAGATGTATTAATAGTTCAACACAGGTAATGCAGATGATTTGAAAACAGTTAATTAATTTATTTGAATCTGGAACATCACCAGTATTGTAACAAAACCACAAAGGGAGTATAACATCAGTTAATTTTCCAGAGAAATATTTCAAATTTAGCAACTTCAATAAAGATCACAGATTGTTTCATTTATTTTTTCCTATTTATTTATTTTTATTACAATTTAGTTAACTTTGTATCCTAGATGTAGCCTTCTCAAGTCCCCTCCCAATCTCTCCCTCCCTCTTCTCCCATGTCCCTCCCCCAATCCACTGATAGGGATTATATTCCTCCTCTTCCATCTAACCCTAGCCTATTAGGTTTCATGAGGACTGGCTGCATTGTCTTGCTATGTGGCCTGGTAAGGCTGTTCCCCCTTAAAGGGGAGGTGATCAAAGAGCCAACCACTGAGTTCATGTGAGAGACAATCCCTGTTCCCCTAAGAGATGGCTCAGTCATTAAAAGACTAGGCTCACAACCATAAATATTGGTCTTATTTATTAATCAAATAATTTATTAGTCAAATAATTTAATGAAGGCCACATTCAATTATTTATTTTTAAATGGGTAAAGTTGGTCTCACCAATATTTGTTATCACATTTGAAATTTTACCAAAGTCATTAGAAACTTATATCCAATAAAATAGCTTGAAAAGTTTATACATTCTTATTTCTATTAGTTATATTTATATGCTTACAATACAATCTGAATAAATGCCACACAACTGAAAATTTTCAACTTAGGTATCTACATCATTCTTTTAAAAATTATTCGTTTAATCCCCATCCTGAAAGGCAAAGAGGATGGACATCAGAAGAAAACGAAAATAGGAAACAACCTCGGAACCTGCTACAGAGGGCCTCTGAAAGCCAGAAGAAAACAGGAAACAACCTTGAAACCTGCCACAGAGGGCCTCTGAAAGCTTCTGCACTATAGACTGTCAAAGCAGATGCTGAGCCTGATGGACAACTGATGGGCAGAGTGAATGGAATTTTATGTAAGAAGTGGGAAATAGTAAGAGCTGGAGGGGATGGGAACTCCACAAGGAGAGCAACAGAACCAGAAGATTTGAACACAGGGAACTTCCCAGAGACTCATACTCCAACCAAGGACTGACTATTCGTGGAGATGACCTGGAACCCCTGCACAGGTGTAGCCCATGGCAGGTCAGTGTCCAAGTGGGTTACATAGTAATGGGAAGAGGGACTGCCTCTGACATAATCTGATTGGCCTGCTCGTTGATCACCTCTCCCTGAGGGGGGAGCAGCCTTACCAGGCCACAGTAGAGGACAATGCAGCCACTTCTGGTGAGAACTGATAGCTAAGATCAGAAAGAAGGAGAGGAAGACCTCCCCTATCAGTGGACTTGGGAGGGGCATGCATGCAGAAAGGGGAGGGAGGGTGGGATCAGGAGGGGAGGAGGGAGGGGCTTATGGGGGGGATACAAAAATGAATAAAGTGTAATTAATAATAAAATAAAAAAATTATTCGTTTTATTTTCGAACTTATTATATAATGACATCATTTTTCACCTTCCCTTTTCTCCCTCAAACCCTCCCGTGTATGTCTATTTCCTCTCATTCAGATTCATGTCTTCTTCTTTTTTTATTGACTGTTGTTACATGCATGCATGTACACCATAATACCTTATCAATATGATTCATAAACCTGAGCTTAAGAGGATAACAATAGTAGGCAAGCTTTGGGATAAGCCGAGACACTCTCAGCACTATACAAAGAACTAGAGGCAACTAAGGAATGCTCTGAGGAAGAGAAAAAAGGTTTCCTGAGAGAGAGCACCTCAATTGGTCATCTAATCCACATGGTCAGCTTAAAAAACATGCACAATTCTTTCAAAATTAATCATTTTAACTAATCTAAATGTACACTTATGTTTGTTTTCATAAAATGTTATTTTCTCAAAGAGAAAACAGGGTTTGTTTCTAGCCAATCTTCTTAAATATGCTGTTTTTTTTTTTAATCTGAATGTGTTATATTAATCTATGTACAATGGAGGAAGAATACAACCCATAGGTCATATACATGTCTGTGGTGTGCTTGTATGTATGTATGTATGTATATATGTATGTATGTATGTACATATGTATGCATATCACTGTCTGGAGGATTAATTCTGGATTGAGAAGTAAGCTTGCAAAAGTACTTTTTCTTTTTATTGACTTCTATTATGGAATAATGCTATTTTATGTTAGCATACAGAAACTAACCATACACACAATAGCATGATCCTTGTCAAGTGCGTATGGAATAGCTGTTAATATTCACCTCTACTCAGGCTGTTGTTTAATAGTACCTTTAAAATTGGTTCTTTGCTATAAGGCAAAGGCTTGATGATAAAGTGTAAATGAGCAGTACTTGTCACATATTTCTTGAAAAGGAATACTGGAAGCAGAATTAATTTTATTTTATTATGCATTTAATTATTTTAACTTGATTTGAAAATAGATTCTTATCTCATACAAGATTGCTCTCTGTCCACCCCAGCCACCTCCTGCCACAGTTCTTTCTCCCCAGATACAATCTCTGTTTCCTCATCAGAAATGAGCAGGCCTCCAAGAAATGACAGCCAAGAATATCTTCGTTTTTTAATGAGTGATTTTTTTTCACTAATTTTCTCTTCCCCTTTCCTCTCTCAGACCCTTTTTATGTATCTTCTTTCTATCTCTTCCCTTTCAAATTTAGTTCCTCTATCTTCTTTTTCCTTTAATCATTATTACACATACACATGCATACACACACACAAATATACACTTATACACCCACATACACGCACACCCCTGAATACATAAGGACAATCTTCCCAGTCCATATAATTATTAATGTATGTACATGATTTCAGGGATGACCACTTGGCATTGGCTATCAGCAATTATCTCCTTAGTACTGGTGACGATAAATGTAGACATGAGTTAGAATTGTCTACCTTTCCGTGTTTCTTAGTATCTTTAAAATGTGTTGGATTCTCTCTGTTGCTGTTCACACTATAATACTTCAAATTCACCAATTGACTAAAATATTTCTAAATCTGTTTCCATGGAGACAAGTTGCATTCACACTCATTCCAATCAAATGTGGAGAGAATAAGACAAGGAGATGAAAGTCTTCCCATATTTTTAGTCTCTCATGTTCTTTATGCTACAATTTAAAGATATTTTCTGTGTCTCTGATAATTCTGACTAAATAAAACTTATTACAATAGAGAGGGAAATATAAGTGGTATGAGGAGACAGCCATTTCTGGGCATTGTAGACTTTAAACAGGTGTTCTGTTCACAAAAAGCAACTTACTCATATTCTTCTTGCAGAGCTGTGAAAAAATGTGTTTATGTGTTCATATAATTGAAAAAATGTGTTCATATAATTGATGGAGCACAGTAACAGCCTAAGATCTCAATGTGATCCTGTAACTCAGGCTTATATATATATGTATATCTATGTATATATATATATATATACATGTATATACATGTATGTATGTGTAGAGTTCATAATCATTGATCAATAATCTTTTCATAAGTCAATAATGGACAGTATCATGTGTAGGGAGAATAAGACATCATTTGAAACTTTAAACTGCTTATGAAAACTGTCATCCTCAATAGATATAGGCAATCTATTATAGAGAACACACACATACACATACACACACACACACACACAAACACACACACACACACACACACACACACACACACATATATATATATAATGTTTGCATAAAGATGACTTGTATTTTGCCATGATTCAGAATCTGTGATTAATTACACCAGTCTCTAAGAAATTTTATACTGTTTTTCGCTATGAATGCAACTATTCTACTTATAAAGTCTTTCCTGTCCAGTCTTACTCTAATAGCAAACATAAGAACATACAGCTTTTTCTGTTTGCTTATTTCCTGCTTATCTATTTTAAGGATTTGGTGACAACAATTACAACAGCAAATTTCATTATATTATTATATCGTTAAATAAGGAATCTCTTTTTTTTTTTAATCAGCAAGATGGCTCAACAGATAAAGGCTCTTGCCTGAGGACTGAATTCAATTTCTGAAATGTACATGACCACATTGCAGAAGGAGAGAGAACCAACCTCTGCAAATTGGCTCTGACCTTCACCTGTGGTCTGTGAGACAATTTTCATTCTAAAATAAACAAATAAAGAACTAATCAAGAGGGAGAACTCTGGCTAAAATGCTCAATCCTCATCCAGAAAGGTAAAGAGGATGGACATCAGAAGAAGAAGAAAACAAGGAACAAGTTAAGAGCCTGCCACAGAGAGTCTCTGAAAGGCTCTGCCCTGCAGACTATCAAAGCAGATGCTGAGACTTATGGCCAAACTTTGAGGAGATTGCAGGGAATCTTATCAAAGAAGTGGGAGCTAGTCAGAACCAGAAAGGACAGGAGCTCCACAAAGAGAGCAACAGATCCAAAAAATCTTGGCACATGTGTCTTTCCTGAGAATGATAGTCCAACCCAGGGGCATGCATGGAGACAACTTAGAACCAAGGACCATTCATGGAGATAACCTAAGACCCCTGCACAGATGTAACCCATGACAGTTCAGTCTCCTAGTGGGTTCCATAGTAATGGGAACAGGAACTGTATCTGACATGAACTGATTGGCCTGCTCTTTGATCATCTTCCCCTGAGGGGGGAGCAGCCTTAGCAGGCCACTCCTGATGAGACCTAACAGACTAGGATCAGAAGAAAGGAAAAGAAGTCCTCCCCTACCAGTGGACTTGGGGAGGGGCATGCATGGAGAAGGAGGAGGAAGGGAGAGATTGGGAAGAGAGGAGGGAGGAAACTGCAGGGGGATACAGTGTAAATAAAGTGTAATTAAAAAATAATATATTTGAAAAAAACAAATAAATAGCTAAATAAACAGTTGAAATCCCATTATTCCATTCCTTATGGCAGTCTTGCAATGCATGTAGAAGCAGGTGAAGGGCATAATTTATTGCGTTGGTATTATTTGTAATTTTTCTTTCTTTTCTTTTTTTCTGTTTTGTTTTGTTTAGTTTTGTTTTAGACAGTGGATCATGTATCATAGGCTGGCTTCAAATCCTCCTTTGTTTACTTCCTAAGTGCTGGAATTATAGGTGTCTGCCACCACATCTGGGCTATATGTTCCTCAGGTTGGAGTAAGGACATCACACACTTCACCAACTAAGTTCTGTTTGTATTCAGGGGTCTAGATCAGTCTTGATCTTCTTGTTATTCTCAAAATCAAGTGAAAGGAGTAAAGTGTATGGTAGTTTCTTTCACCTTTATTTTTTTGTATGTTCCTGGGAAACTACTATGCATATTTTAATTATAATAGTTAGAATATTTTAGATACGCTTAAAATATGTGTACAACATAAAAAATCCTATTCTGAAACTGCAGTTTTTTTTTCTTGCTCAAATTTGTGTGTTTATAATATTAATTCACCCTTTTATGCTGCTCCAAACAATTCATCCACTAATTATATTTAAACACTATGAAGGTAAACTGTATATTTCAGACAGACATGTGAACATTTAGCTGACATTAAGGACGACTACTAGTTTTAAATTCTCCTCTTGAAAATAGCACTGTGTTTCCCCTCAGGAGGAGGTAATCAAAGACCAGCCACTGACTCTTTTTTCATGTCAGAGATGGTGCCTGTTATCCTTACTAGGGAACCTACTTGGACACTGAGCTGCCATTGGCTACATCTGGGTAGGGTTCTGGGTTATCTCTATGCATGTCTATGTTTTTGGTTGGATTATCAGTCTTAGAAAAGGCCCCATGTGCCTAGACATTTTGTTTCCATTGCTCTTCTTGTTTAGCACCTGTCCACTCTAGGTCTTTCATCTTCCTATTCTTTCATAAGGTTCCTTTCAGTCTTCCCAAAGTTTAGCTAGGAGTCTCAGCATTTGCTTTGATATCCTGCTGGGTAGAGTCTTTCAGATGCCCTCTTTGGTGGACTCCTGTCCTGTTTCCTGTTTTTTCTCTCTTCCGATGTCTATCCCATTTGCCTTTCTGAATGAGGGTTGATCATCTTACACAGAGTCCTCCTTAAATTGATTATACACCATGTGTGTTTTTCTGCTTCTGAGTTACCTCACTCAGGATAATCTTTTCTAGTTCCCACCATTTATCTGAAAATTTCATGATTTTCTTGTTTTTAATGGCTGAGTACCATTCCATTGTGTAAATGTACCACAATTTCTGTATCCATTCTTCAGTTGAGGGGCACCTGGGTTGTTTCTAGATTCTGGCTATTATGAATAAAGCTTCTACGGACATGGTGGAGCAAATGTCCTTGTTGTCTACTTGTACAAGTTTTGGATATATGCCTAGGAATGGTAACACTATTCCTAATTTTCTGAGAAAGAGCCATATTGATTGATTTCCAAAGTGGTTTTACAAGTTCACATTCCCACCAGCAAAGAGGAGTTTCCTTTCTTCACATCCTCTCCAGCATGTATTGTCAATTGAGATTTTATTTAGAGGAAGACAATGCAGCCAGTCCTGATGAGATCTCATAGTCTAGGGTCAGATGGAAGGGGAAGAGGAGAACCCTATCAGTGGACTTGGTGAGGGGCAAGAAGGAGAAGAAGAAGGGGAGGTAGCATTGGGAAGGGATGAGGGAGGTGGCTACAGCTGGGATACAAAGTGAATAAATTGTAATTAATAAAAAATAAATTAATAAAAAGTAAATAAAGAAAATAGCACGGTGTAACCTCAGAACAAAAAGGATCTACCAATTCCACAAAACACTTACATATACTTTTTTTTTAACTGTTACTTATATAGCATCACCCAAAACTGAAAAAGGAACAGGAAGCAACAACAAAACGTCTCTCCAACAATGACAAGCAAAAGTTTCTTATGTCATGTAAAGAAGTACCTGCAATTTCCATGAAATCCATTTATATAAATTACTGCTACAAAGGCAATTGATGGCAAATTTGTTATAAATTATTTTGAAAGCCTTATTTTCATAGCAAAACAAATTTTAGCAACTCTAAGAGAAGATGAATAATAACATCACTCTAGTTTCAAACAATAAAATGTGCAACCTGATTTATTTTTCCAGAAAAAAACTACAAATGCTCTTAAATCATTTTATGTTTCCCAGCTGACTGGAAAGTCATGATTATCCTATAATAAAATCATACTTGTAATGACAGCCAAAATGAATTAAAGTTAGAATATTAAGAATTTAATTGACCTGCAACTTGAATTTTTTCTGCTAGTTGTAGTAACTGGAGGTAGACAACATTTTCTGTGAAAGACTTACATGATTTGATTTAATACCAAATAAAGAGGGATATATTATATTTATTGTTAACTCATCACAAGATACTTAGAAAGGGTGAAATTTTAACACACCTATTTATGATTCAAAACCATTCTTCAAGAAAATTAGTAATGGTACTTTAGATTGATGTATTAAAGGTGAGTATATAGGCCTTTTGGGCATCTACTGACAGCATTAAACACCATGAACTATAACAAACCCAAGTTCTGACTGAACTTCTGTGTGTTCAACTTTAGGCTTTAAAGGCTCTCCTAGACTCTCAAAAGCTTATGTGTGCAGAATCTGTATTTACATTCTTATAGCTCACAAACAGGTTAGTGTCACAGATTTTTGAGCTTTGGGGTAGACCTTGGCTGGATGTTTATATATACATATATATATACATATACATATACATACATGTTATATATATATATATATATATATATATATATATATGTGTGTGTGTGTGTGTGTGTGTGTGTATATATGTAACATATATATGTTACATTTATATGTTATATACACATGAATATATATAAATGTAGAGACTACTGGCCTATTGCATACATAGGAGTATAGGTTTGTTCAGTAGACCTCATAGTTATGTATTGAAGCTTAATTTGGGACCAGATGGAGAATCAACATTTATGTATACACATGCACACAGGGCATGTTGCATGTTCTCTGTTTAGATGAGCACATGTTAACATGTTTAAGTGGAAAGTCTCATAAATGAGACACTGAATATGAAACTGATCAGTTCATTTATTATTTCTGAAAATTAAATATTTCCTATTAGCTACTAAAAATCACTTTATTAGTGGAGGATCTACTCCTAGATATAACTAACAGACCTATAGGTATTATGTATAAGGCTGCACTAGTCACAAATCATAAAGCAACTATCTCACATAGACTTATGAGTGATACAAATAAACTGTAAACATAAGCTCAGTAAATTTCAAACTCAGGAAATACAAGGAAAACTTGTAAGGCCCATCTTATAGTCTAAGCGCTCAGCAGAAAAAAAGCACTTGCACGTAAGATTTCTTTTTACAGAAACAATAAAAATAAAATAAAGAAAAAGGTAGCCTAAAACTTCTTTAAATATAGACTGATTTTTTTTACTAATTACAGTTTAATCACTTTTTATGCCCCCTGTAGTACAATCCCTCCTCCCCTCCCAATCCCACCCTCCTTCCCCCTTCTCTACCAATGCCCTTCCTCCCAGTCCACTGATAGGGAGGACTTCCTCTCTTTCCTTCTGATACTAATCTATCAGGTCTCATCAGGAATGGTGGCATTGTCTTCCTCTGTGGCCTGGTAAGGCTACTCTCTCCTCAGGGTGAGGAGATCAAAGAGACGACCAATTAGTTCATGTCAGACAGTTCCCTGTTCCCATGGCTATGGAACCCACTTGGACACTGAGCTGCCATGAACTACATCTGTGCAGGGTTTTTAGGTTATATTCATGAACGGTCCTTGGTTGGAGTATCAGTCTCAGAAAAGACCCCTGTGCCCAGATTTTTTGGTTCTGTTGCTGTCCTTGTGGAGCTCCTGTCCTCTCCAGATATTACTATCTTCCCCTTCTTTCATAAGTTTCCCTGCACTCTGCCTAAATTTGGCTGTAACTCTCAGTATCTACTTTGATACCCTGCATGGTAGAGCCTTTCAGAATCCCTCTGTGGCAGGCTCCTGTCCTGTTCCCTGTTTTCTCCCTCTTCTGATGTCCATCCTCTTTGACTTTCTGAATGGGGATTGAGCACTATTCCTAATTGTCTGAGAAAGTGCCAGATAGATTTCCAATGTGTTTGTACAAGTTTACATTCCCATCAGCAGTGGAGGAGGGTACCGCTTTCTCCACATCCTCTCCAGCATGTGTTGTCACTTGAGTTTTTGATCTTAGCCTTTCTAATGGGTGTAAAGTGAAATCTAGGGTCATTTTGATTTGCATCTCCCTGATGACTAAGAATGTTGAGCATTTCTTTAAGTATTTTTCTGGCATTTGATGTACCTCTATTGAGAATTCTCTGTTTTGCTTTGTGCCCCATTTCTTAATTGAAGCTGAGTAACAAGGAAGACTCAAGGGAGGGTGCTGGAATATCACTCAGAAGGGGAAATAGAATTGAGAGCAGAAGGGGGTGAAGAGAGGGAATTGGGCAGGAGACGGAATGGGAAGGGAAACAAGGGTGAGGATCAGATATGGGGAGAACTGGGGTAGGAGGTGAGAAGGCTGGGAGCAAGAGGAGAACTTGATGGAGACATCTCTTTTTTCGAACTGGATGCCTGGAACAGGGTTGGCTCCTGGGAGGATATGGGTGTGACTGTAGCTGAGACTCCTAGCAAGGGAGTTGGGGAGGGGGCCATGAAGACTGAAGTGACTACCTCCTGCCTATAGAGGCAGGACTATGTAAGGAGGAGAACAACAACCCACTGACAAAAATCTTTGATACAAAAATTATCCTGCCTATGAGAAGTAAAGGGATAAAGAGAGAACAAAGATTGAGGGAAAGTCCAACCAATAACTGACCCAAACTGAGACCTACTCCACAGTAAAGAGCCCATCCATGACACTAATAATGATTCTCTGCTATGCTTGCAGACAGGAACCTAACTTGACTGTAGTCTGGGAAGCTCCAGCCAGCAGTGTATTGAGACAGTTGCTGAAACTTGCAGCCAAGCATGTGGCAGAGCTCAAGGAGTCCTGTTGAAGTGTTGGAGGAAAGACAGAAGGACATGGGGACAGGAACCTCACAAGAAGACCAACAGAGTCAACTAACCCAGTCCTATAGAAGCTTTCAGAGACTGAGACATTAATATGCAGCATGCATGGTATGGACCTTGCCCCCCCCCCCCCGCACACATATGGACAATGGGCAGCTTGCTCTTTATATGGGGTGCTTGGAGAGTGACAGAGTGCTTGGAGAGGGTTACTGTTTCTAACATAAATTCTATTGCCTACTTTTGGATCACTTCCTCCTGGCAGGGCTGCCTGGCCTGGCCTCAGGGGATGAGGATATATGCTCAGTCCTGATGTGACTTGATGTGTTGGGGAAGGTTGATTCCAGGAGAGGGGAGGTCCGATTTTCTAAGAGGGAAAGGGAGAGAAGGGGAAAGGATTGGAATCAGAGAACTGGTAAGAGAGGAGGGAGGGGACACCCTTGGGATGTAAAGTAAATAAAAAACAAAACCAAACCAAACCAAAAACAAAACAAAGAAAAAGAAAAGAAATAATGACAAGGTAAACTGTGTAGTGGCTTAGAGGAAGTGAAGCACCAGGAAAGGACACTCTCCAGCCTGTTGATCTGCCAGCAGGCTGTGCACTATACTCCAGGTTTTGAGAGTTTTGTCAACTGTCACCCATGGTGGGGTGTGTTTTTGTGATGTAGCTGTCTCTGTGCCTGTAACTATTCTGTATTTCTGTAAGAAATCCAGTGAAGTTCCTTGTTTCACCAAATCTAACATTGGTACTTGTTCTGTCTTTTTTTTTTTTTTTACTATCTGGGTTAGGTACACATCTGTGTTGTCTAGGACAGTTTCTCTCTCTCAAAAAAAAAAAAAAAAAAAAAAAGAAAGAAAAAAAAAAGAAAGAAAGAAAAGAAAAAAGAGAGTCTTTTAAGTGAAACAAATGCTGTCAGAATTTGCCACTGGCTCAACTGCGTGCTTTTAGAAACACAAAAGGTAATCCTCCTAAAAGAATAAAAATGATACCTAAAGAAATTTGCATCTACAAAAACAACTGAGATGACAACCATACAGGCAAGCAAATAGAGTTGTTCAAGTCCTGAATACATTTAAAAGATCATTTACAACATTCAAAATAAAAGTAACATGTTTACAAATGTATAAAACAGAAACTAACATCAATAACATACCATTAGGAAAGCAGAGAGTGAATTTCGTAAGGGTCAGATTAACACTATCTACCAATGGCCTAACTAGTGGAAGATGCTACGCATATGTGAATTAGTGTGATATCACCTGCAGAATGTTCCAGATTGAAAACAAATATCCTTGTGAGCAATCAAGTTTCCACTTAGGGCAGAAAGAAAACAGATTAGGTAAATGGAGGTAGCATCAAAGCCCATCCCATTAATGATGAAAAGTTTTGAGACTGAAACATTTTTTAGTATTAGTTATTTTTTTAAAATATATTTTAAAAATATGCAAAGGCAACAATGATGATTTATAATTCCTCTAAACTTATTAAAGAAATTAAAAAGCATGGAAAAATTGTCAAGTTTTCAGATATTTGTAATATATCCACTAAATTAATGTTAAATTACTTACTGTTATAATGTTCCAATTTTCATTTTATATTCTGTATAACCATGTGTAGCTAGGTAGCCTTTTTTTAAAAAATATTTGTTACATTAATGTATTGTGCATTACATAATGAAATGTAATATTTATATATGTATATAAATAATCATTGAGTTTCAGAAGTCACATAATAGCATTAAATTCTGTTACAGTATTGCGGGAGAAAGATTAATAAAGCACAAATTTATACAAAATTGTCTGAAGAAGATGAAGCCTGAGGCAGAAAGTAAGGCACATACAATTTACTGAAAAATGAAGTACCAGGGGATTGTGAGTGGTTACTGAGGGAAGTAATAGAGTAGAGAAGACAATGCAAGCAGAATAAACCAGGATGTGGAGCTGGTCTCTAACTGAGACCAAGAAGGGTTGAGAGCAGCAGTTTGTTCCCATGTAATGAAGGGAACAAGAGAGCATTTATCTGCTAAGCTTTTTAGGCCTTCCTTGGTCAATGCTCATTCCACATTAAGATAACTTTCTTGGGAAGTTTTTAGTCTGTATCATTCAGAAGTTTTAGCAGATTATGAAAAGGTATGGTGGGATATGGCTCATATGGGGCATACGTGAGGTACCAGGGTCTTTACGTTAATGTCATACACTCGGGAAAATTTAAATGTTATTGTTTCTCTTAACAAACAGTTTAGGCTTCAATGCATACATATTTGTGTGTGAGACCAAGAGAGAGACAGAGACAGAGAGGAAGAACCCAAGTGGCCCCTGAATCTATTTAACTTTTCTGGATAAATCTATTTAAATTTTCTTCCTTTTTCAGGAAACATATAATTATAATAGTGATATGTGTTTGACATACTGAGTTTGTGTGAGAATTTAATGCATTCTACGTCTTTAACACAAATCTACGGCATAATAAGCAATAATAAGACTTGGTGCTATTATATTATTATAATTTGTTATTATAACATAGTAGGTGTGAAAAAAATCTACAGCCTAAAATAGTTGGGGAGTGAAGAAAGATGAATTTCTTTCTTCAGAGAAAGATAGAGACTTTGGGCTGAAGTTATCTGAGTTGTAAAAATTAAACATGTAGAAATCTCTGATATAATTATTTATTTACAAATAGATTTGCATAAACATATTTATAAATAAAAATGATGTTTTCAAATCTTAAGTATTTTTGTAACATTTCAGGAAACATTTCACTATTTCACATAGGACATTTTAATTAAGACACATTCCCTGTATGCAACAGAAATACATTTTTTTATTTCTTCAAAGTGGCATAAAGATAATTTCAAACTTTTGGTGAGATGATTATTTTTAAAATATTGGTTAAAATTTATGATGAGAAGAGTTTTGTGAATAATCAGGAACAGATGCTAAACCATACTGTGTCTACATCAAACCTTGATTTATCTATATGTTTATACTCATAGAAGTTACTCAGAGCTTTAATGAGCTAAATCTTTTTTTTTTTAAAAAAAAAAAAAAGATCAAGGAGGAATACAGAGCATCATGGTTAAGAATAAAAGGTGGTTGTGGGCTCAGCCTTAAGCAAGGCTTTATAAACAACCCTTCATAGTGTCAGAACATTGAAAGAAGGGACAGGATGTGTGCAAGAGCTAGAAAACAGAATGAAAGTATGAAAAAAGCCACTATGCACTAAATAAAACCATTGTCATCATTAACTCACAAAAACTGCTTCTAGCTGCACTGGGCCGACACAAGACTGGCCCAATCAATAATCACTCATCAAACGGGGCCAGGATCATGGGCTTTACACTACTGCAGAACTTCTGGCAATTGATGGATTCTGGGGAAAACAGTTACAGTTTTTCAATTATATAACCACTGCTGAGTTGACTATGACACAATGGATAAGTACAGATCCATTGTCAAACAAGTGTTTCAACTCAATAGGTCACAAAACAGATGATTAGATATGAACAACACCGAGAAAAAAAAAAAAAGTTGTTTGGATTGGGAATAGTGAATGTGACAGAAACGGTGGCAAAGTGACATGAACTCGATGGAAGGCTCTTTGACCATCACCACCCCTGCCCCAAGGAGGAGCAGTCCTGCTAAGCCACGGAGGAGGACTTTGCAGCCAGTCCTGAAGACACCTGATAAACCAGTATCAGATGTAAGGGGAGGAGGTCCTCCCTTATGGGTGGACTTGGAAAGGGGCAGGGAGGAGATGAGGGTGGAAGGGTGGGATTGGGAGGGAAAGAGGGAGTGGGATACAGCAGGGATACAAAGTTAACAAACTGTAACTAATATTAGCAAAATAAAAATTAAAAAAAGAAAAAAAAAGAAATACCCAGAAAAAAAAGTTAAAGTTACTGGAAAAAGAAACCTCAATTGAGAAAATGCCTGTATCGATTGCCTGTAGTAAAGTCTGTAGAGAATGCTGTGGTTAATGAAGTAGGTTGAAAGGACCACTAACCGTGGGAAGTCTTACTTCTGTTGCCTTGGTCATGGAGGCTATAAGAAAGCAGGTTGAACAAACCATGGAGAGAAAGACAATAAGCAGTATCTCTCCAAGGCATCTGCTCCAGTGCCAGTCTCCACTTTTCTGCCTTGAGTTTCTGCCCTGTCTTCCCCTAGCAATAGAATGTGACCTGAGAGTGTAAGCTAAAATAAACCTTTTCCTTCTCAGGTTGCTTTTGGTAGTGATACTTTAACACAGCTATAGTAAGACAGTAACAAGTAACTTTTGATTAGTTTAGTCTAATGCCTACCCTTACAACACTATCTACTTATCCCTTGTAAAGAAGTTTCTAGGGATTCCTTGTCTGCAATCCCTTTTCAAATGACCTTGTCTCTCCCAGTTTTAAAAAATGGACATTTTGAAAAAAAAAATGGACATTTTGCTATCTTGGATTATTTGTTTGTGTTTATCCAATGACAGTCATTAGAATTAATATCAACAGTAGCTCTAATCCATTCATACATGGGTGTTGGCTGAGCTTTTAAAGGTCTAAGAACTTTTAACACTCTGCATTTGCATTTTCAAAAGCTAAAGTTCCAATTAATACCTGTCTCAGCCAGTATGTCTGGTAGATATAGTTGTGAAGCAGGAAATATGAAGGACTTGCTTACCCTGTCATGGCAGAACTTGACAGTCAATTCAGCCTGTATCCAAGCCTTGCCCACAGCATATTGCTTGTAGAGAGATCTGAGTCATTTTTGCCCACTGGCTAGCTTTGCTATTAATGAAGCTCTCATAATAATAATAATAATAATAATAATAATAATAATAATAATAATTTATGATGCTCCTTTGTTGAGGGAGGCTGAGAGGCTGGGGATGTTGCCGGGAGCTGATATGTTTCAAGTCAAAATGACCTTAAATTAATAGAAACATCCCCATTTTCTATAGGTCTCTGAAGTTTTTGAGGGCCATCCATCTCTCTACATTTACTTATTATTTAATATATCTTTCATCTACCATTTATCTATCGTCTATCTAGTCTATCTATCTATCTATCTATCTATCTATCTATCTATCTATCTATCTATCTATTACTTACCTATCTATCTTAAACCTGAATAGGTAAACATTTTTTGTTTCTAGATATTTACTATCTGTTCAACCTATGATGTATATTTCTGTCATTAATTAGGCTAGTGTCTGACTAAGTCTGATTGATTAACCATTGACTTGTATCAGTTAATTATCCTAGACTGTTTGTTGCTACTGTAGGTCCAGTCTTGGAAGCTTCTAGCCTTCATACAATCTTATGTAGGCCTAGAGTAATTTCAGCCTCTGAGACTTACAGATGAATAAGCTCATCCTTCTAGTTCTTTCTGAACTCTTACTAGTTAGTTCAACTCAGCTATTCTGGCTCAAACTTCTCTCCAAGCTGACTCACTCAAACTGGCTTCTCTCACTTCTGACTGAATTGCTCTTCTTGGCCTCAAACTAACTCTAGTAATCTCTTCTAATCTTGATCTCCCTCATTCTTTGGTTGATACTGTGTTCATTGGTGTCTACTTCATTCTATCACCACATATCTCTGTAAAACTTTTCAGGTAAAACTTCCTCCTTTCTCTCTCCCTCTGCACTGCTCTCAACTGACTGACAGGCCACAACTCAACTGAACAGCCTCTCCCTGTGCTACCTTAAATCATCTCTCTTTCCTTTCTGTTCTCCTGAACGTGAGCATATCCTATTCCATCAAATCTTTTTCTAATTTGTCCCCTTGTCTGCATCTAAATTAGATATCACTTTCAAACATGGGTGCTTCCTTTAAAAGCGAGAGTTTACAAACTAGTTTTATCTTCTTTGGTTGGGATTAAAGGTGGGTACTAAGGACATGTTTGCATTCCAGACACTGGAACAAGTACCCAGATGTCCATGGCTATTGAGAACAAGCTGAGTTAAATCTGTAGAAAAAAATACTCCTTCCTATGTTACTTTTAATCATATAGAATAAATCACAGTTTCAACTAAAAAGAGAAAGTGATTCACTTAATGTACATGTAATGCATTAATTTTTATACAGACTCTATTATCTACATTAAAGCAAAAGGATGGTCCATATGTAAAATTCTGGAATGATGCAATTAACAATCAGAAGACTCTTGTGTCTAATATGAAGAAACAAGTGGGAAAATGATTTTAACAAAAGAAAAGAATAGAGACTATGTGTTGAAGTAAATACGGGAAAACTTTGCTAAATTCTAGAATGAACATTTAAAATATAATTAAAAACAATTTAGTAACTGTAGCCTTGAAACAGATGTGCAAACTGCTTTTAAAATGTAAAACATCTGGCACTCTGCTGTATTTGAAAACAAAGAAAATTAGCTGAGAATACTAATTTCACCAAAAATGAATGGTCACAATCCCCAAAATAGCTCAATTTTAATTAAAGTTATTCATCTCAATCCTTATGAACAGTTTTAGATAAAAACACTAAATTTCTTCCAGAATTTAGAAGTTTGGTGAGATAAGATGATGTTTTAAACTGAAAGAATATTTGCAAGCCAGTAACTAATAAGACTTTAGTCCCCATACATTCATTATGCTTACACTTATGTGTTTTTATTATTAGAAATTCCATTTTCTGAGTAATATGTTAATGTTTTGTGTGGATCCAAATAGAGTCATTACTGAAAATATAACTTCCAAAATGTCTAAGCAAAATTGTTCTTTTTTAATAACTTCTCTACTAAGTCATTTATGAAGACATTCATTTCCATGATCAAAGACCATTTCTGACTAATATTTTACATGATTAAACTGCTATAGACATACTCACAGGTAAATGGTAAATTATTTTATTGTGCACTATTTTTTGACTCCTTTACTCCTTCTTCTATCTTACAAAATGCTTGTTATAAATTGAGGAACCTCCTTCTTCTATACCCAGGCCACTGAGGAGTTGGAAGATCAAAATCTTCTACTTTAGAATATTTTAGGCACTTAAAAGGTATTTTCTCTGATTGCCCTGTGCCCAAATTATGAGTTCAGGGACAGAAGGCCACAAGAGGAAGCAAAATTAAACATGTTTAGTACCACAGATAGAAAGGTTTCAAAAAAAAAAAACATATTTCAATCACTCTGGACAAAGAAGAACATTTAGGTGTCAAAAACATTTATGTATAAAGCCACACAAAACTGGCACCTTGAAAGGACTGGTTATATAACAAATTACACAAGTGTTATATTTATTATTTAGTCACATCTCCCTGGATAATTCTTACAGCAACTA
>NW_026596117.1:16366608-16430731 GCF_907164565.1 Psammomys obesus
GCTCAACCACATTAGCCATCAGGGAAATGCAAATCAAAACGACCCTAAGATTTCACCTTACACCCCTCAGAAGGGCTAAGATGTCAGGTATTTTTGAGCAATAGCAGAAAATAGAAAACCATTGACGTAAATACGGGAAAACTTTGTTAAATTATAGAATGAACATTTAAAATATATTTAAAAAAATTTAGTAACTGATTCAAGGCTTTAAATTTCTGAACAGCATTGATTATTATTTTTTTTTGTTTGGTCTTATTGTTTTTTTTTAATTCTTTATTAATTACACTTTATTCACTTTGTATCCCTCCTGTGGTTCCCTCCCTCTCCAGTCCCAATCCCTCCCTTCCTCCACCCTCTGCATGCATGCCCCTCCCCAAGTCCACTGATAGGGGAGGTCTCCTTTTCTTTCCTTCTGATCCTAGTCTGTTAGGTCTCATTAGGAGTGGCTTTGTCCACCAATAAATCTGATCACAGGGGTCTTTTCTGAGACTGATACTCCAACCAAGAACTATGCATGGAGATAACCTAAGCTCCCTGCACAGATGTAGCCCATGGCAGTTCAGTATCCAAGTGGGTTTCATAGTAATAGGAGCAGGGACTGTCTCTGACATGAACTGATTGTCCTCCTCTTTAATTACCTCCCCCTGAGGGGGGAAGCAATACTACCAGGCCACAGAAGAAGACAATGCCACTCCTATATTATATGTCTATATGAGTGAGTATATGCCGTGTGCATTTTTCTGCTTCTGGGAAAGCTCACTCAGGATGATCTTTTCCAGATCCCACCATTTACCTGCAAATTTCATGATTTCCTTGTTTTTTATTGCTGAGTAATATTCCATTGTGTAGCTACACCACAATTTGTGCATCCATTCCTCCCCTGAGGGGCATCTGGGCTGTTTCCAGCTTCTGGCTATTACAAATAAGAGTGCTACAAACATGGTTGAGCAATGTCCTTATTGTGTACTTGTGACACTTTTGGGTATATGGCTAGGAGTGGTATAGCTGGATCGGGAGGAAGCACTATTCCTAGCTGTCTGAGAAAGCGCCAGATTGATTTCCAGAATGGTTGTACAAATTTGCATTACTACCAGCAGTGGAGGAGGGTTCCCCTTTCTCCACAACCTCTCCAGCATGTGTTGTCTCTTGAGCTTTTGATCTTAGCCATTCTGATGGATGTAAGTTGTAATCTTAGGGTTGTTTTGTTTTGCATTTCCCTGATAGCTAATGAGGTTGAACATTTCTTTAAGTATTTCTCTGCCATTTGATATTCTTCTATTGAGAATTCTCTGTTTAGCTCTGTACTCCATTTTTTAATTGGATTACTTGATTTTTTTTCAGAAGATGGAAAAATCTCCCATGCTCATGGCTTGGCAGGATTAATATAGTAAAAATGGCCATCTTACGAAAAGCAATCTACAGATTCAATGCAATTCCCATCAAATTACCAACACAATTCTTTACAGACCTGGAAAGAAAAATTCTCACCTTCATATGGAACAACAAGAAATCCAGAATTGCTAAAACAATTCTCTACAGTAAAAGATCTTCAGGAGGCATCTCCATCACTAATCTCAAGCTGTACTATAGAGCAACAATACTCAAAACTGCATGGTACTGGCATAGAAATAGACTGGTGGAATAATGGAATCGAATAGAAGATCCTGACATAAATCCACACAATTATGGACACTTGATTTTTGACAAAGATGCCAAAACCATTCAATGGAAAAAAGACAGCATCTTCAACATATGGTGCTGGTCTAACTGGATGTCTACATGTAGAAAAATGCAAATAGATCCATACTTATCACCCTGCACAAAACTAAAGTCCAGGTGTATCAAAGACCTCAACATAAAACCGGATACACTAAACTGCTGAGAATGAAAAGTGGGGAAAAGCCTTGATCTCATTGACACAGGAGCCAACTTCCTGAACAGAACACCAACAGCACAGGCTCTAAGAGCAACAATCAATAAATGGGACCTCATGAAACTGAAAAGCTTCTGTAAAGCAAAGGACACTGTCGTCAGAACAAAACGACAGCCTACAGATTGGGAAAGGATCTTCACCAACCCTATATCTGACAGAGGACTAATATCCAGTATATATAAAGAACTAAAGAAGTTAAACTGCATTGATTATTAAAAGCTTCTCTAATGGAAGTTTTATCACTGAGGGAATGGTTGGGTAGATAAGTATTATATACAACACAATATTTGTAAAAATATTGTGGGGAAAGGTAAATGCATAAATGGATATCCAGATAAAGAATAAGGGAACACCGTAAGTAGAAGAATTACACAAGAGCACGGAAAAGCACATAATTCAATGTATCGCACCATGCAGCAGAGAAGTTAATGGAGCTATAAAGTTAGAAAAATCTGAAATTGTGAAAGGTAGGATGTATATAGCTGCCTTATGATTCTGCATTGGATGTTTTTGAATAGTTGGGAGTTAGGAGTAATGGCATGAAGTAAGTCTGAAAACCTCCTTCTTGCTGCTCTGTTT
This sequence comes from Psammomys obesus, assembly GCF_907164565.1. Lineage (NCBI taxonomy): Eukaryota > Metazoa > Chordata > Mammalia > Rodentia > Muridae > Psammomys > Psammomys obesus. The sequence continues at coordinate 16,369,121 of NW_026596117.1, forward strand.
AAAATGCAAAACAAAGGGCGGAAGTAGCACAAGAATTAGAAAGATGAAAGCAAACAATGCTAACAGCCATGGAGAAACCTACAGAGGGTTGGCTCAAGTTTGCAGGTGGGACTTGTTGAGGGATAAAGAACTATGAATTATTTCAAAAGCGGAGAAAATAGGCTTCTGCTTACATGAGTTTGGGAGTGAGAAAAAACAAGACTCCAGAGTGAGTCATCATCATGACCCCATAAACTAAATTACAGAGTACTCCAGAATTAAAATGAGAAAGTCTGGATTGAGACACAGTTTGCAAAAAATAATAAAAAAAAAATTGTTCTGGGGATATGTTGAATCTGTGATATGTTAGACCTCTGAATTTTTTTTAAAGTAGTTAACTATAGCAGTTTGGAGGTCAAGTAATAGTTCTTAACTGATCATAAAAATTCCAAGGCCATTGGTTCAAGCCTAGCTTTAATTATCATGTGGATGGTTAAGTGAACACATGCAATTACTTAACCTTGGAGTCTGAATACCAGCTAAGGTGACTGCCTGCATGAGGGAGGGCAATAAAATGACCTGCAGCCGTGTGGAAAGTCCAAATACAGATACAAAGAGGAGCAAAGGATCCTCTATGCCCTCTGCCATCCACAGTAAAGATAGAAGGCTTAGCACTGCAGAGGCCATTGATGCTTTTTATAAAACCTTATAAAAACTGAAATGGTAAACAAACAGCTAACTAAAATAATCTTGATCAAGGGTATCAGGGGAGTAATTGATCTAATAGAGATTAGTGACTCTTTTTAAGTGTTCTGGAAAAAAAAATAAGGATAGATATTGTATTAGATATTTTATTAATTCTGTGATTAAACACCTCACCTACCCCACCATCCTCAGAAAAGGGGAGGCCTCCCACGGATATTAATGGGCCTTGGCATATCAATTTGAAGTAAGACTAGGCACATCTTCCTCTATTGAGAATAGACAAAACAGCCCAGTTAACGGAAAGGAATCCAGAGGCAGGCAGTTTAGACAGGGACAGCCCCTGCTCCTATTTTAGGAGCCTCACATAAAGACGCATCTGCACAACTGTTGTATATGTATACAGGCCCTAGCTCTGTCTCATGCATGCTCTCTGGTTGGCAGTTCAGTCTCTATGAACCCAGGGTAATTGATTCTATTTGTTTTCCTGTATTATCAGTAACCCCTCCTGGCATCTCCACTATTTCCTCCCCAGCTTCCACAGAATTCCCCAAGTTCTACTTAATGTTTGGCTGTGGGTCCCTGTGGATTTCTGCATCAGTTTCTATCAGTCGCTGGGTGAAGCCTCTCTGATAACAGTTATGCGAGGCTCCTGTCAGCAAGCATAGCAGAGTATCATTCACAGTGTCAGGGGTGGGCTCCTCCTCATGGCATGGGTCTCAAGCTAGGCCAGTCATTGGCTGACCATTCCCTTAAATTCATACATTACTACTGCATAACCAACCAAAGTGTCCTGGTCTAATACTCAAGGGTTTAATGATGAATAATGGCTAAGTCGTTTTATAATACAGAAAACTGAATTACTTCAGTATTAACATTATGGTACATAACCAGGTATGTAACTAGGTTCTAATTGCTATTATTATTATTATTATTATTATTATTATTATTATTATTTACAATTTTTCAGTTTGTATCTCTGCTGTAGCCCCCTCCCTCATATCCTCCAGGTCCCCACCCACCATCTCTTCCTCTTCTTCCCCTATCCCTCTGACCTAGTCCACCGATAGGGGAAGTATTCCTCCCCTATAGCCTGACCTCAGCCTATCGGGTCCCATCAGGAATGCCTGGATCCGTTTCCTCTGTGTGCTGGCCAGGTTGCTCCACCAGAGAGAAGCAGTCAAGGAGCAGGCAACTTAGTTCATGTCACAGACTGTCTCTTTACCCCTTCCTAGGGAATTCACATGGAGAATGTGCTGTCTATGGGCTACATCTGAGCTCTTTGTACGGTGGTCTTTGGCTTAGGTATCAGGCTCTGCAGTTCCCCAGGGGCCCTGCTTTTTTTTTTTTTTTTTTGGCTTTGTTGGTCTCCTTGTGTGGCTCCTGTCCCCTGCAGGTACTTTTTATCCCCTTTCTTACATAGGACTCCCTGTGCTCTGCCCAAAGTTTGGGTGTGAGTGTCTGCATTTGCTTTGAGGGCTTTTGTGGTAGGCTCTACATCAGATCCCCCTCTTCTATTGCTTCCAGTGTCTATCCTTTATTCACTTGCAAGTGAGAACTAAGCACCTTCTCTAGGCTTGTCCTTGTCTTTAGCTTTTTTAGGTCTGTAGATTTTAGTATGTTTATTCTACATAATATGGCTAATATCCACTTATAATTGAGTATATGCCATGAGTGTCTCTCCTCCATTGCTGGTGGGAGTGCAAATTTGTACAACCTCTCTGGAAATCAATCTGACACTTTCTCAGAAAATTGGGATGGTTCTACCTCAAGAGCCAGCCATACCACTCATGGGCATATACCAAAAGATGCTCCATCATACAACAAGAACATTTCCTCAACTATGTTCATAGTGGCTTTATTCATAGTAGCCAGAAACTGGAAACAACTTAGATGTCCATCAAATGAAGAATGGATACAGAAATTGTGGTACATTTACACAGTGGAATATACTCAACTGTTAAAAACGATAAAAAAGAAAGAAATCAGGAAATTTGCAGGCAAATGGATGGAACTAGAAAAGTTCATCCTAGGTGAGGTAATCCAGACCCAGGAAGATGCAGATGTTATGTACTCACTTATAGGCAGATATTAGACTTAGAGCACAGGAAGACTATACTAACTACAATCCACAGATCCAAAGAAACTAAGTAAGAAGGAGGACTCGAGGGAGTGTTCTGGAATGTCACTCAGCAGGGGAAATGGAATAGACTGAGGTAGATGAAGAGAAGGAAGTGGGCAGGAGATGGAATGGGAGGGAGGCAAGAGTGTTTATCAGTTGTGGGGAGAACCCTGGTAGGAGGTGAGAGGACTGAGAACAGGAAGGGAAACTGAAAGGGGACATTTCTTTGTGCAACTTGAAGCTGGAACATGATAGGCTAGGCTCCTGGGAGGATGTAGGCGTGACTCTTGCTGAGATTTTTTTTTTTTTTTCTGTTACACAGCCTTTTTTATTTAGTTCTGAGATTTCGCTTCTAGGAGAATAATGAGCAGACTGGCATTCTGAAAACATACAAATAATTACATGAATAATTATTCAGCCAAACAGATTCTGAATGGGGAAGGAGTGGGAAAGTGGCCATGAAGACTGAAGTGACCACCTCCAAGCCAGGCAGGACTAGTGGAAAGGGGAACAACACCCCACTGAAAAAAAACCTTCATTCCAAAATATTATTCTGCCTATAAGAAATGTAGGGATATGGAGGGAACAAAGACTGAGGGAAAGTCCAACCAATAATTGATCTAACCAGAGACCATCCCATGGTAGAGAACCTTTGACACTATTAATGATGCTCTGCTTTGCTTGCAGACAGGAGCCTAAGTTGACTGTCCTCTAGGAGGCTCTAGTCAGTAGTGGATAGAGACAGATGCTGGAACTTGCAACCAAGCATGGGGCTGAGATGAAGGTGTCTTGTGGAACTGTTGGGAGAAACACGGAAGAACCTGGAGTGGACAGGAACCTCACAAGACCAACAGAGACAACTAACACTCTCATGGGGGCTTACAGAGACTGAGGCATAAACTAAGGAGCATGCATGGTCTCTACCTAGGCCTCCTGCACATTTGTGGCTGGTGAATAACTTGATTTTTATATGGGGTGCCCTGCAAGCAGAAGGGGGAGCTGTTTCTACCATGGACTCTATTGCCTGCTTTTGGATCACTTCTCCTTGGCAGGGCTGCCCTGCTTGGCTTCAGGAGAGGACGTGCTTTGTCATGATGTGACTTGATGTGCTGGGAAGGTTTGATACATGGGGAGCAGGGCTCCCCTTTTCTGAGGAGGGGAAGGGAGAAGGGGTGAGGAAAGAAGGATGGGAGGCTAGTGGCAGAGGAGGGAGGTGGAACGCTGGGAATGTAAAGTAAATAAACTGAAATAATAAAAGAATAAGGATATTTTAGATTTATCTGAAACCTTCTTCATGAATGAAGAGTGGGTTGTCAAATATTCAGAGGTATCTAAGCATCAGTGTAAAGCAGAGATGTATGCTATAGTGAAATATGGCTGTCTGGTTTATGAACATGTACTAGCTGTTTTACATTTCGTTGAACTATGAGAAAAATTTGAAGAGCAATATACAACCAACAATGATTCTATGATATGTCATCTAAAATATTCTATATTGTTAAGACAGGTTTGTTGGAGCATATTAGATCAGACTAAATGCTGTTTTAGCAATAACTGCTCCTATTAATTTTGAGAGCAACTAAATAATTTTATTGGAGAGCAACATTTTACTTTTTATGTTAAAGATGATACAAACTTATTCTCTTAAACTTCTTGATGTAAAGCACTTAAAAATTCAGTGTTCCTGGGCTAAAACTAAAAAGAAAGCCAAGGTGCTTCTGATTGCTGTCAAAGAGACTGTTGCTCTTGTTTTTGCAGATTCTAGGTTTTTGCACACCCTAACTTACCCTCCATCCCATATATGTGTGTGTGTCCCTTATTGACTCCTTTCTTAATCTGTGTAATCTCTTTCTCTGTCGTCTTTTCTCATATGATCTGTCCTAGAAAAAAGTTTCTTGCAACAACATGTATATATCCAGATAAGGACATGCAAAGAACCTTATGTGTAATTTTGTCACAATAAAAATTTAATCCCTTGTCCTATAAGGCAGCAGTCTTGGACTTTAGACATAAAAATGTAAATAATTTGAGAAAATTATAATAATTAGAATTTATTAATGGGTAAGTCATTTAAGATTGTATTCCCCCCAAAAAACATTTTTTAATTTAATTAAATTGGGGGGGGGATTAAATTAAAAAGAAATACACACTCATCAGGTATTTTAGTTTATGCCAATATTCTCAGCACCTGGTTGGTCACAAGGCGAGCCTCAACAGATACAAGAAGATTGAAATAATCCCTTGTGTCCTATCTGATCACCATGGACTAAAACTAGACCTCAATGACAAAAATAGCCAAAGGCCTACACACACATGGAAACTGAACAACTTGCTTCTAAATGACAGCTGGGTCAGAGAAGAAATAAAGAAAGAAATTAAAGACTTCCTAGAATTCAATGAAAATGAAGGCACAACATACCCAAACTTATGGGACACAATGAAAGCAGTGCTAAGAGGAAAGTTCATAGCACTAAGTGCCTTCAAAAAGAAATTCGAAACATCTCATGCAAGCAATTAATGGCTCACATAAGAGCCCTAGGAAAAAAAAAAAAAAAAAAAAGAAGCAGACACACCAAAGAGGAGTAGGCTGGAAATCAAACTCAGGGCTGAAATCAATACATTAGAAACAAATAAAACAATTCAAAGAATCAATGAACCAAGAGCTGGTTCTTTGAGAAAATCAACAAGATAGACAAACCCTAAGCCAAATTAACTAAAAGGCAGAGAGAAACTATCCAAATCAACAAAGTCTGAAATGAAAAGAAACAAAATATTAATGATACCAACGTTCATATAAAGTGTGCATATACTCTGTATTTACCCATATATTTATTAAGAGTTATGTGCCATGGATGTGTAATGCATGCCTATTTATTATATTATTCTATATAATTTATCATGCACCTTTGAGTATGATTGTGTGTTTGTGTGCATGAATATGTGGTGTGGCAAAATAATGCCTGTGTTCTACTGTGACCCACAGCCCTTGTTCATATTAACCTTCTTTTTTGCAGGCTTAGTGCATGCTGGATTTTGCTGTTAGATAAGAGATATTTCACTCCTTTTATTTTTCAGAGAATTTTGAGAGACAGAAGGACCTAAAGCCCACTATGAAGCATTAGCTTTGTGGTTTTGAATTCTTGAATCTCCTACTTCTAACTCCAGGTGCTGAGAATATTGACATGAACTAAAATACCTGATGAGTGTGTATTTCTTTTTTAATTTAATTTTGTTTATATATTGATTAATTACATTTTTCACTTTGTATCCCAGCTGCAGCCCCTTTCCTCATCTCCTTCCAGTCCTACGCACTTTCCTCCTTCTCCCCCATGCCTTTTCCCTAGTTCCCAGATAGCGAAGGACCTTCTCCCCTTCTATCTGACCCTAGCTTATCAGGTCTCACCAAGGCTGGCTGTCTCATCTTCCTATGTGTCCTGGCAAGGCTGCATCCCCAAGGGAGAGGCAATCAAAGACAGGGCCACTGAGTTCATGTCAGAGGCAGCCCCTCTACCACTTACTAGGGGACCTACTTGGAAACTGAGTAGCCAATGGGCTTCCTTTGAACAGGGCTCTAGGTCCTCTCCATGTGTGGTCATTAGTTGGAATATTTCTGCAGGATTCCCTGGGCCCAGGTATTTTGGCTCTGTTGTTCTCCTTGTGGAGTTCCTGTCCCTTCCAGGTCTTTCTATCTTCCTCTTCTTCCATAAGGATTCTGGCACTCTGCCCAAAGTTTAAAAATGAATCTCAGCATCCCCTTCCATACCCTGATGGGTAGAGTCTTTCAGAGGTTCTCTGTGGAAGGCTCCTGTCCTATTCCTTCTCTTCTACTTTTGATGTCTAACCTGTTTACCCTTCTGAATAAGAATTAAGCATTTTCCATAGGATCCTCCTTGATGTTTAGCTTCTTTAGGACTACAAATTTTAGTACGTTTATCCTATATTATATGGTTAATATCCCCTTTTAAGTGAGTATATACCATTTCTGTCTTTATGCTTCTGGGATACATCACTAAGCATGATCTTTTCTAGTTCTTACCATTAGCCTCCAAATTTCATGATTTTCTTGTTTTTAATTGCTGAGTAGTATTCCATTATGTAAATGTACCACAATTTCTGTATCCATTCTTCAGTTGAAGGACATCTGGGTTGTTTCCAGCTTCTGGCTATTATGAATAAGGCTGCTAGGAGAAGTTAAACAGCAACAAATCAAGTAATCCAATTAAAAATTGGGGTACAGTAGTAAACATAGAATTCTCATTTGAGGAAAACTGAATAGCAGAGAAACACTTAAAGAAATAGGATAAACATACCAAAATCTGTACACCTAAAGAAGCTAAGCAAAAAGGAGGACCCTGTATAAGGTGATCAATCCTCATTCAGAAAGGCAAAAGGGATGGACATCAAAAGAGGAAGAAAATAGGGGACAGGACAGGTGCCTACTTCAGAGAGTCACTAAAAAATTCTACCCCGCAGGGTATTAAAGCAGATGCTGAGACTCATAGCCAAAGTTTGGGCAGAGTGCAGGCAATCTTTGAAAGAAAGAGGAGATAGAAAGACCTAGAGGGGACAGGAGCTCCACAAGGAGGGCAAAAGAACCAAAAAAATCTGTGTCCAGGGGTCTTTTCTGAGACTGATACTCCAACCAAGGACCATGCATATAGATTATCTAGATCCCCTGCACAGATGTAGCCCATGGCAGCTCAGAGTCCAAGTGGGTTCCCTAGTAAGGGGAACTGGGGATCAGGGGCTGTCTCTGACATAAACTCAGTGGCTGGCTCTTTGATCACTTCCCCCTGATGGGGGAACAGCCTTACCAGGCCACAGAGGAAGACATTGCAGCCAGTTCTGATGAGACATGATAGACTAGGGTCAGGGGAAGTGGAGGAGGACCTACCCTACCAGTGGACTTGCAGAGGGGCATGGGAGGAGAAGAGGGAAGAATGATAGGATTGGGAGAGGATGAGGAAGGGGGTACAGCTGGAATACAAAGTGAATAAATTGTAATTAATAAAAATAAATTAATTAAAAAAAGAAATGTTTAATCTCCTTAGTCATCAGGGAAATGCAAATCAAAACGACATTGAGATTTTTACCTTTTAACCATCAGAATGAGTAAGATAAAAACTCGAATGAAAATACATGCTGGAGAGAATGTGGAGAAAGAGGAACCCTCTTCCATTGCTGGTGGGAGTGATAATTTGGATAGCCACTTTGGAAATCAATCTGGCACTCTTTCAGAAAATTAAGAATAGCGTTACCTCAAGATCCAACTATACCAGTCCTAGGTGTATATCCAAAATATGCTCAAGTATTTAATGAGTGCATATTTCTTAAAATCTCTTAAAAATTACTAGAAGAAGCTGAATGTTAAACATGAACAACAATACCTGAGTATTGAATATTTCTTAAATTCTTTCAAATTTTAGTAGAAATAGGTGAATGATAAATATAAACTCTAAAACCTGAAACATTTGAACTAATTACTGTTAACAGAAGCTATCATCTTAAGCACATGGTTTATTGTTTTTATTAATTTAATGCTTATGTTTCCATATAGCCTTAGGAATTACAGTAATTAATTTGAGAATATACTTACATTGTTTAAGTGCATAGTGTTTTACTGTGGTTTTCATTATCTTCCTGCATGGTTTTAGAAGCTTTGAAAAAGAGCATAGTCTTCAAGGGAATCAAACAAACTGTTGGTGCTCTGAATTCACATGTATGTAATACTATAAATTGGCATCCACTCACTGCTTCTCAGTTCTCTCAAGTTCGTCCTTCTCTAAGCACTTTCAATGCTTGTTATTTTTTTGTCTCTGTGATAAACAACTAATTCTCCCTTAATGTCTTTAAATGCATAATTTATAACAATGTATAATTTTAAATGTATAATTTAATATAAAATATATATTTTGTTTTTGTTTTTCATTAAAACCTGTGCTTGAAGTATCATGAATATAAACATTAGGGAGTGAACAGTTCAGGTCTTAATTTAGTCAAACGTCTAATTTCAGCAGCTAATGTCATTTTTCATTATACTGTCATAGTACAGCAATTACTGTTTTTTGTATAACTTAATTTACTCTCTGCTGCATGTCATATCTTCTTTTGAAATGAACTATTCATCAAAATTAGGGTAAATTGAATTCATTTTCAGGACTCTAGTCCACTTACAATTAAGATGTATTGTTATAGGGCATACCCTTTTTCAATAAAGCACTCTTCCTGAGTGTTTTCTATTTCTAGTGGTACCGTGAAAAAGTAAAATGTATTATTTGCTTTATATTTTTATCTATGTATTTGCATGTGTTTGTGCCTGTGATGTACACATGTGTGCTAGTGCCAAAGAAAATCAGAATAGGGCACCTAATATAATGGGAGCATAGGTAGTTGTATTCCTAATATATGGTCCCTGGAAACTGAACTCTGGTCCTCCGCACAAGCAGGAAGCGCACTTAAACACTGCCCTGCCCCTATTGTTTAAGTTTTGGCATATATTTCTTTAAAAAAATAAAGGGAGAAATACATAAGAATGTCTCTGTAGAACAGAAAAAAATTAAAAATACTTAAAGCTCAACTCCTTTTCTATATTCTTGTTGGTTTACATTGCAATGACCTAACACTAGTAAATCGACTTTAGTAAAAGAATAAGATTGGTCATATCTACTATTAACTATGATCTTGGATTTATCAGTTTCCTCAGATGAATTGTTCCTTCTCTAGGAAATAATTCTGGTTTCACAGTGTGAACTCTTGTTTCCTGTGTCTTCCCTGATATGTGATTCTTGCTGTTTCCTTTGACCCTAAGTTCTAAGGTTACTGGTTAGATGTCCAATATGTTTTCCTCCTGAGTTTTTGCTGTTCTTGCTTTTCACAGTGTTAGATGATGGTGACACATACCCTCATATGTTATTTTCTGTATTCCTTTAGTATGCTCTTGTGTTAAAATATATGAAAAGGTAATAAGTGAGAAAATAATTTCCATTTAAGAGATAAGTGAACACATAGGGGCTGTTAAATAACATCAGTCAGCACCAGCATCCATAACCAGGTAATCTGTTTCAGGGACGTTGAACTGGGCTTTAATATAAGTACATAATGTAAAGGATAGTCTTTGTGCCTGCTTAGAAATGGAAATAGTAAAGATGTCGGGGTGGGGGCAGGAGGTGTGAGCTAATAGATGCTTATGGGTCTTTGGGAAGATGCTCTAACTTTGGACTGCTGAGCATTTGTTGTCTAAGCAGCATCTCAACCACAAGACAGAGAGTTTGCTTTCTTCCAAATCCCATCCTTTGATGTGTTTCCTTCCTCAGGTAAAAAAGCAATGCAACTGATACCAGACTGAAAACTCCCAAGCTGGAGCTCAAAATAGTCCTTTCCTGTTTGTCAGCATATTATCTCAAGCATTTGTTATGACAATAGAAAGATTGCTGGCCTAGGTTAGTATAACAAAATATCATAGCAGGTTTATTTCTCAGTCTTAGACCCACACATATCAAAGGATACTCTATTTACTATTCTGACTTCCATTGCTGACCTCTTCCTATTCTGGAACCTCATGAAAGAGAGAGAAAGCTGTAGCCACACATCTGAAAAGGCTACTTATTAATCCTATTCAATCAGGCTCCACCTTCATGATGTAATTAGCTCTCTTAGACCCTCTTCCAAATATAAGTACACTGTGGGACAGAAATTCAGTATATGACTGTTGCCAAGACACACTTAGCCTAAAAGAAATGTACAAAGTTCAATTTTCTTGCCAGTCATACAGCATTAAAATAAATCCATTGTACATTTTTATATTAAAGTCATCATACTGATATAAAGGATTAATATAAAGGATTAAACTGATGGTAACAATGAGATAGACTGATGGATTGACAAAGGGAAGTATGTATACCCTTCAAAGGAAGGGTTTTGGGTTGTAGGAAAAAAAACATTATTTACAGGTATATCTTTGAATTCTTGTTTTACATGCTTTTTCTTTGTTTGCTATGCATTAGAGATGGTAGCTAGATAAACAGATGGCATGTAGATAAATGATATGTAAATATTTGTATTACTAGAGCTGTCTATCACAGCACAGTTATGGCTTACCACGAAATAATTTGTTTTACAATATTAGTTAAAAGAGCGTTTTATATTTTAAAAATGAATTTTTATGGATTAAACTAACAAGTACAAGCTGCCACATATTGATAAAAACTACTACCAAATAATAATTAAAAACAGTAAGATCAAAACAAACATTGCTTCATGTATTTGTCTGTGTGTTGGTTCAGGGGAGCATAAATTTAAGCTGCATCACTCCAAATTTCCATTTTTCTCTAAAATATTTCAAAGTAGATTTAAATATTAGCGCAAAAGTCCTACAATATAAAGATATTAAAAAAATACCTATTTTACTAACTCTGCTTCATGTAAGAAGACATTTTTTCTCTTCCATTAATTAAGAAAGGATTGTTTCATAGAGTCAATAGGTTATAAAGAAGATTGCATTAAAATGAAAATCATGATTGTCAAAGTAAAAACCACAGCGGGAATAATAAGAGTGGAACTGACACCATAGAAAATCCAATTAGAAATTCACAGACACGCTTGAAAAATACCCTCCAAACACAAAAGAATAAAGTGGGGAAATGCACTTGCAGAGAAAATAAAAATGATCTGAAGGGTAGACCTTAGAGACACAGCTTAAACATTACAGCTGTTTGCAAAGGAGTGAGTACCTCGGATGGATAAGGCAGTAATAAAAAGCACAAACCTTAGAAAGAAAGTTTAAATCAGGTTAACCATTTTATAATTCTTTTATCAGTCTTATAAAATGTATATTAATATATTCACTCCTACTCCTCCCTGTAACTCCCAAACCTACTTCTTCCATTCCTACCCACTTACCAAGTTTGTATCTTATTTTGAAATAATCTTTAAAGTTTTTTATGATATCTCCTGGTTTTTGTGTTGCCCATGTATTCATACATTAAGTTCCGTCAGTATGTGTCACCAGGAGTCACACCTTTACAAGAAAACTGACTCTTTTTCCCATCTGCTGTCAATGATTCTTCTGTTGGGGATGGAGCCTTGTATGTCCATATTCTTTCATGACAAATTGTTGACTAGCTTGTTTTACACATCTTGTACAATCATCTGAAACTACTTTGAGTTCATGAAAGCTCTCATGTTCAGAAGATACAGTTTAACAATGGGCTTCCCAGACCTCTGGCTCCTACGATCTTTCTTCCCCCCATTTCTGCAATGATACTTAAGTGTTGAGGGTAGGAAGATTAATTTAGATATCTTATTTATGTCTGAGCACTGACATTAGTTCTCTTCATTTTGACCAGTTGTGAGTTTTTGCATTAACTATCAACTATAAACAAAAGAAAAGAAACAACAAACAAAGAAAATCTTGATGAATTCTGAGAGTTGTATTACCTATGATATAGGGAAACAAATTTAGAATAAAGATTATAATTATGTCCTTTTAGAAGGACACTTGTAGTAGGTTCACCTCTGAAACCTGTTATCTCCAGGCCTGCTATCTCCACAGCTGTGGAGTCTTTATAACATTTACACTACTAGGCTTGCTTTTCCTTTTATAGAACAGGCCTTAAATCCAACTAGAAGACAATCAGTTATTCTCCTAACATTTATTTCAATCTTGTTTCCATGGGCAAACCTAGCAGCCTACACAGTACCTTCTGGTGTTATGAAAGTTAGCCTTTAGAAAGATACTTTTTAGTCAATACCAGCTGTATTTCGCCATGTCCTATCACGAAATGTGAGAGGATTTTGCCATCAAGTCTGTGTTGGCAACCAAGGGCAGTGTTAATTTACAGTACTGTTTTAGGGATCTCCACTAAAATCCTGACCAACAACTTAAAAGGTGTCTCATGAATGGCACCAGTTTTTCTGTTTGACATACTACAACTCACTAGAAGGATCATTGTACCCTATGTTAGGTAGCTCCAATTGAATGATTTTTTTTATATTACCATGTACATACACACAAGTACACACACAGAGACATACAGACAGAGAGAAAGTGAGAAAGAGAGAGATAGAGGAAGATTATAAAAGTAGATTTCAATATGGATCTACACAGAGTTTTCAGGAGAGAAACAAGTGGCAAAGAGATAATACAAAAAGTAAGAGTGAAGACTAGTATAGTCAATGTGAAAATAAGAATGGAGATTTTGCAAAATGCTCATCACAGAATCAAACTATACCACTCTTGGACAGGTATGCAAGAAACTCTACAACGGAGATACTTGCGTATCCATGTTCTTTGCCCTGACCTATTACTAATACTAAAAACTTAATCTGCATAGATGTTAATTAACCCATAAATAGATAATAAATATGTGATATTCTTTAAAAATGTACTATTATTTTTAATTAATGTATTTTTATTAATTTCAGTTTATTCATTTTGTTTCCCAGCAGTGGCACCCTCCTACCTCCCATCCTAATTCCACTTTCCCTCCTTTCCTTGCTCCCATACCCCTCCAGAAATCCACTGATAGGGCCTCCTCCCCTTCCCTCTGACCTTAGCCTACCAGGTCTCATTAGAATTGGCTGCATTGTCTTCCTATGTGGCCTGGTAAGGCTGCTCCCCATTCAGGAGGAGGAGATCAGAGAGCCAGACACTGAGTTCATGTCAGAGACAGTTCCCATTATAAGGGAACCCATTTGGAGACTGAGCTGTCATGGGCTACATCTGTTCAGGGGTTCTAGGTTATCTCCATGCATGGTTCTTGGTTGGTGTATCAATCTCAGGAACATCTGTGCCCAGAAATTTTGGTTCTGTTGGTCTCCTTGTGGAGCTCCTGTCCCCTCCAGGTCTTTCTATCTCCTCCTTATTTCATAAGATTCCCTGCACTCTGCACAACATTTGGATATGAGTCTCAGCATCTGCTGTGATACCTGCAGGGTAGAGTCTTTCAGAGGCCCTCTGTGGTAGGCATCTGTCCTGTTCTCTCTCTTCCAAAGTCCATCCCATTTGCTTTTCGCAATGAGGATTGATCATCTTGTGCAGGGTCCTCTTTCTTGCTTAGCAACTATTGCTGTACAGATTATAGTATGTTTATCCTATATTATATGGTTAATATCCACCTATAATTGATTATACACCATGTGTGTTGTTCTGGGATGACTCACTCAAGATGATCTTTTCTAGTTCCCAACATTTGCCTGCAAATATCATGATTTCCTTGTTTTTAATTTCTGAGTAGTATTCCATTGTGTAAATGTACCACAATTTCTGTATCCATTCTTCAACTGAGGGACATCTGGGTTTTTTCCAGATTCTGGCTATCATGAATAAACCTTCTGTGAACATGGTTGAACAAATATCCTTGCTGTATACTTGAGCATCTTTTGGATCTATGCCTAAGAGTTGTATAGTTGGATCTTGAGGTAGCACTCTTCCTAATTTTCTGAGAAAATGCCAGATTGATTGCCAGAGTGGTTGTACAAGTTTACATTCCCACCAGCAGTGCAGGAGGGCTCCCCTTTCTCCACAACCTCTCCAGCATGTGTTGTCTCTTGAGTTTTTGATCTTAGCCATTCTGATGGGTGTAAGGTGAAATCTTAGGGTCGTTTTGATTTGCATTTCCCTGATGGCTAATGAGATTAAGCATTTCTTTAAGTGTTTCTCTGTCATTTGATATTCTTCTTTTGAGAATTCTTTGTTTAGCTCTGTACTCCATCTTTTATTTATTTTTATTTTTTATTAATTTCACTTTAATACTTTTGTATTCCCCCATAAGCCTCTCCCTCCTCCCCTCCTGATCCCACCCTCCCTCCCTTTCTGCATGCATGCCCCTCCCTAAGTCCACTGATAGGGGAGGTTCTCCTCTCCTTTCTGATCTTAGTCTATCAGTTCTTGTCAAAAGTGGCTGCATTGTCATCTTCTGGGGCCTGGTAAGGCTGCTCCCCCCTCAGGGGGAGGTGATCAAAGAGCAGGCCAATCAGATTATGTCAGAGGCAGTCCCTCTTCCCATTACTAGGTAACCCACTTGGACACTGACCTGCCATGGGCTACATCTGTGCAGGGGTTCTAGGTTATCTCCATGTACTCCATTTTTAATTGGATTACTTGATTTTTTTGCTGTTTAACTTCCTTAGTTCTTTATATATACTGGATATTAGTCCTCTGTCAGAGATAGGGTTGGTGAAGATCCTTTCCCAATCTGTAGGCTGTCGTTTTGTCCTGAAGGCAGTGTCCTTTGCTTTACAGAAGCTTTTCAGTTTCATGAGGTCCTATTTATTGATTGTTGCTCTTAGAGAAATCTGGAGCTTGCTCAGACAACTAGGAATAGCACTTCCTCGAGATCTACCTATACCCCTCCTAGGCCTATACCCTAAAGTGTTTCAAGTACACAGTAAGGACATTTGCTCAACCATGTTTGCAGCATCCTTATTTGTAATAGCCAGAAGCTGGAAACAGCCCAGACGGCTCTCAGTGGAGGAATGGATGCACAAATTGTGGTATATCTGCACAATGGAATATTTATCAGCAATAAAAAACAAGGAAATTGCAGGTAAATCTTGGGATCTGGGACAGATCATCCTGAGTGAGCTTTCGCAGAAGCAGAAAGATGCACACAGTATATACTCACTCATATAGTCAGATAATATAGGATAAACCTACTAAAATCTGTACACCTAAAGAAACTAATCAAGAGGGAGGACTCTTGCTAAAATGCTCAATTCCTATCCATAAAGGCAAAGAGGATGGACATCAGAAGAAGGAGAAAAGAGGGAACAAGTCAGGAGCCTAACACAGAGGACCTCTGAAAGGCTCTGCCCTGCAAACTATCAAAGCAGATGCTGAGACTTATGGCCAACATTTGGGCAGAGTGCAGGGAATCTTAGGAAAGAAGTGGGAAACAAAAAGATCTGGAGAGGACAAGAACTCCACAAGGAGAACAATAGAACCAAAAAATCTGAGCACAGGGATCTTTCCTGAGACTGGTATTCCAACCAAGGTCTATGCATGGAGATAACCTAAAACCCCTGAATAGATGTCGCCTATGGCAGTTCAGTATCCAAGTGGGTTCCATTGTAATAGGAACAGGGACTGCCTCTGACATGAACTGATTTGCCTGCTCTTTAATTACCTTCCCCCTGATGGGCAGAGTAAATGGAATTTTATGTAAGAAGTGGAAAATAGTAAGAGCTGGGGGGTGGGGGGACGGGAACTCCAGAAGCAGAGCAACAGAACAAGATAATTTGAACACAGGGAGCTTCCCAGAGACTCATACTCCAACCAAGGACTATTCGTGGTGATAACCTAGAACCCCTGCACAGATGTAGCCCATGGCAGTTCAGTGTCCAAGTAGGTAACATAGTAATGGGAAGAGGGACTGCCTCTGACATAATCTGATTGGCCTGCTCTTTGATTACCTCCCCCTGAGAGGGGAGCAGCCTTACCAGGCCAAGGTAGAGGACAATGCAGCCACGTTTGATGAGAACTGATAGACTAAGATCAGAAAAGAGAGGAGAACCTCCCCTATCAGTGGACTTGGGGAGTGGCATGCATGCAGAAAGGGGACGGAGGGTGGGATCGGGAGGGGAGGACGGAGGGGCGTATGGGGGGATACAAAATGAATAAAGTGTAATTAATAAAAAAAATTAAAAAATTACCTCCCCCCTGAGGGGGAAGCAGCACTACCAGGCCTCAGAAGATGACAATGCAGCCACTCCTGATGAGATCTAATTAACTAGGATCAGAAGGAAGGAAAAGAAGACCTCCCCTATCAGTGGACTTGGGGAGGGGCATGCATGCAGAGGGTGGAGAAAGGAAGGGATTGGGGCAGGATAGAGAGGGAATTACAGGGGGGATACAAAGTGAATAAAATGTAATTATAAAGAATTAAAAAAAAACACATACTTCAAGTCTCTGAAGAAAGAAATTGAAGAACATAACAGAAGATGGAAACATCTCCCATCCTCATGGATCGGTGGGATTAACATAGTTAAAATGATCATAGTGAAAATGAATCTGAAATCAATCTACAGATTTAATGCAATTCCCATCAAAATACCAACACAATTATTTACAGAACTTGAAAGAACAATTCTCAACTCCACATGGAAAACAACAACAACAAAAACAGAATTGCTAAAACTATCCGGAACAACAGTTCATCGGAGATATTTCTACTGCTGAACTCAAGCTGTACTATATAGCAATAGTAATAAAAACTGGATGGTATTGACATAGAAAAAGAATGGTGGGTCAATGGAATAGAACTGAAGACCCAGAAATAAATCCACATATTTATGGACACCAGATTTTTGTCAAAGAAGCCAAAACCCTACAATGAAAAAAAGACAGCATCTTCAACACATGGTGCTGGTCTAACTGGATGTCTACATGTAGAAAAATGCAAATAGATCCATATTTATCACCCTGCACAAAACTAAATTCCAAGTGGATCAAAACCTCAACATAAAACCAGACATACTAAACCTTTTAGAAGAAAAAGTGGGAAAGAGCCTAGAACTCATTGGCCTAGGAGGCAATTTCCTGAACAGAACACCAACAGCACAGGCTCTTAGATCAACACTCAATTAATGGTACCTCATGAAACTGAAAAGCTTCTGTAAAGCAAAGAACACTGTCTTCAAAACAAAACGACAGCTTAAGACTGGGGAAGGATCATCACCAACTCTATTTCTGACAGGGTTAGGCTAATATCCAGAATATATAAAGAACCCAAGAAGTTAAGAAACAAAAATGGAATATTATTAAGAAAAATCAAATTGCAAAATTTGTAGGTAAATTTTTAGAGCTAGATACAAACTTTCTGAATTTGATATCCTGACCTCCAAAATCATTACATATTTTCTCATATGTGGATGTTAGATTCCATATATTAAGATATGTGATTTAATTATTAACGGTTAGGTAATTAGCAAGAGGAAAGAAAAAAAAACTTCTGAGGAATGAGGGGTAGACTGTGTTGTTTATAAAGGAATAAAGCTGAAATTAGAACAGCGCTGTTTATGGTAGTGAGGGAGAAAGTGCAGAGAAGAGGACAGAAGATGACACAAAATGAATAACACAGGAGCCTTCTTAAAAGCTATGTGAAAATATAGCATTATATAAACTTTTAAAAATTCGTGTATATATATTGTATATGTTTATATAAGTCATATATATATAAGTCATATATAAGCATTTGAATAGGGTGATAATATAATGGAGGACATTTTTCCAACTAAGCATCATACAATACCAAATAAAATACAAGTAGCAGAAATGGGCTAGATTATTTTCCCTCATAAACTTATCAAACACTACAAGCTACTGCAAATGCTACTGATTACCTTCCAGAATTTTATCAAAAGACATTACATTCTTTTGGCATAGTATAAGAAGTGACCTGATAAACTAGGGTCAGAAGGAAGGGGAGGAGGACCTCCCCTATAAGTGGACTTAAAAAGGGGCAAGGAGTACATGAGGGAGGGAGGGTAGGATTTGGAAGGAAAAAGGGAGGGGGCTACAGCTAGGACACAGAGTAAATAAACTATAATTAATATAAAAAATATAAAAAAGAACCTAGATAATACTTAACCAAAAACTTTACTCTTATCAGTGTTTATAGTGCTATAATATGATATCCACTACTAAAAGACAAAAATAGACCCAGCTAAGGGAACCTTTCAAACTATCTCAATAATCTTGTGTACAAGATATGCCCCCTAGCATAATAGTGGCACAAATGTTATGGGAGTAGCCAACTATTCTTTTATTTGATTCAAATCCTTTTCCATGAAATGTAGACCATACTTTACTGTATGAATGAGTTCAAGATCCTGAAACGACATAGTTCATGGGCACAGGAGGAAAAAAAGCTGCTATTATTCTACTAAATAAACTGTGGAAGTATTGGAGGAAAGATGGAAGGATCTGGAGGAGACATGACCCTCACAAGAAGATCAACAGAGACAACTAACACAGTCCCATGAGGACTTTCAGGGACTGATACATCAACAAAGGAACCTGCATGGTCTGAACCTAGGCCTCCTGCATATATGTGGCTGATGGGTGGCTTGATTTTCATGTGGATTGCTTGGCAAGTGGAGGAGTGGCATTGTTTCTAATACGGACTCTATTGCCTGCGTTTGGATCACTTTCCCCCAGCAGGGCTGACTTACCAAACTCAGGGAATGAGGATATGCTTAGTCCTGATGTGACTTGATATTCTGGGAGAGGAGGGCTCCCCTTTTTCTGAGGAGAAATGGAGAAGGGAAAGTGGAAGGAGGGGAAGGGAGGAGACTGGGAGGAGAGGAGAGAGGGAGCACCCTTGGAATGTAAAGTAAATAAACTGCCCAAAGTTTGGCTATGAGTCTCAGTATCTCCTTTGATACACTGGTGGGTAGTCTTTCAGAGGTCCTCTGTGGAAGGCTCCTGTGCTGTTCCTTGTCTTCTCCTACTTCTGATGTCTGTCCTGTTTGCCCTTCTGAATGAGGATTAAGCATCTTAGATCCTTGGCTTTTTTTTTTAATTTTATTTTTCTTTTTAGTTACATTTTGTTAACTCTGTGTCCCAGCTGTATCCCGCTTCCTCATTCCCTCCCCAACCCCACACTCCCTCCCTGGTCTCCTCCCTGCCCCTTTCCAAGTCCACTGATAAGGGAGGACCTCCTCCCCTTTCATCTGACCCTGTTTTATCAGGTGTCTTCTGGACTGGCTGCAAAGTCCTCCTCTGTGGCCTAACAGACTGCTCCTCCACTGGGGGGGGGGGGGCAAACAGCCTGCCCTTGAGATCCTGTTAGAAATAGTCCGTGTTCCCCTTACTTTGGAAAACTACTTGGTTACTGAGCTACCACGGGCCACATCCGAGCAGAAGTTCTAGGTTATATCCATAGATGGTCCTTGGTTGAGTGTCAGTCTCAGAAAAGACCCTGTGCCCGGATATATTTGGTCCTTGTAGAGCTCCTATCCTTTCCATATCATACTAACTTCCCCTCTTTCATATGATTCCCTGCACTCTGCCAAGGGTTTGATTATGAGTCTTAGTGTCTGCTTTGAAACACTGCTAGGTAGAGTCTTTCAGATGCCTTTTGTGGTAGACTCCTGTCATAAGTTCAATGCACATCCCATTTGTCTTTCTAAATGAGGATTAATCACCTTCGCCTGTGTCCACTTTCTTGATTATCTTCTTTAGGTGTGTAGATTTCATTATGTTTATCATATCTTGTAGGTCTATATAAGCGAGTATATACCAAGTTTGTCTTTCTCCTTCTGGGATACTTCACTCAGAATGATCTTTTCTAGATCCCACCACTTGCCTGCAAATTTCATGATTTCCTCCTTTTTGATTGCTGAGTAGTATTCCATTGTGTAAAAATACCACAATTTCTGTATCCATTCCTCCATTGATGGACATCTGGGTTGTTTCCAAGTTCTGGCTATTACAAATAAAGCTGCTATGAACATGATTGAACAAATGTCCTTGTTGTGTACTTGAGCACATTTTGGGTATATACCTAGGAGTGGTATAGCTGGGTCTTGAGGTAGCACTACTCCTAGTTGTCTGAGAAAGCGCCAGATTGACTTCCAAAGTGGTTGAACCATTTTACATTCCCACCAGCAATGGAGGAGGGTTCCCTTTTCTCCACAACCTCTCCAGCATGTGCTATCACTTGAGTTTTTCATCTTGGCCATTCTGATGGGTGTAAGGTGAAATCTCAGGGTCGTTTTGATTTGCATTTCCCTAATGGCTAATGAGGTTGAGCATTTCTTTAAGTGTTTCTCTGCCATTCAATGTTCCTCTTTCGAGAATTCTCTGTTTAGCTCTGTTCCCCATTTTTTAATTGGATTACTTGGTTTGCTGCTTTTCTGCTTCTTTAGTTCTTTATATATACTGGATATTAGCCCTCTGTCAGATAAAGGGTTGGTGAAGATTCTTTCCCAATCTGTAGGCAGTCATTTTGTTTTGATGACAGTGTCTTTTGCTTTACAGAAGCTTTTCAGTTTCATGAGGTCCCATTTATTGATTGTTGCTCTTAGAGCCTGTGCTGTTGGTGTTCTGTTCAGGAAGTTGTCTCCTGTGCCAATGAGTTCTAGGCTGTTCCCTACATTTTTTCCAACTGATTTAGAGGATCTGGTTTTATTTTGAGGTCCTTGATCCACTTGGACTTTAGTTTTGTGCAGGGTGATAAATATGGATCTATTTTCATTTTTCTGCATGTAGACATCCAGTTGGTCCAGCACCATTTGTTGAAGCTGCTGTCTTTTTTCCATTGAATGGATTTGGCTTCTTTGTCAAATATTGAGTATTCATAGGTGTGTGGGTTTATTTCTGGGTCTTCTATGTGTTTCCAATGATCCTCCTTTCTGTTTCTATGCCAATACCATGCAGTTTTTATTACTGTTGCCCTGTAGTACAGCTTGAGATCGGGAATGGAGATACCTCCAGATGATCTGTTGTTGTACAGGATCGTTTTGGAGATTCTGGGATTTTTGTTTCTCCATATGAAGCTGAGAATCTTTTTTTCAAGGTCTGTAAAGAATTGAGTTGGTATTTTGATGGGAATTGCATTGAATCTGTAGATTGCTTTTGGCAGGATGGCCATTTTCACAATGTTAATCCTACCAATCCATGAGCACCGGAGATCTTTCCATCTTCTGAAATCTTCTTCAATTTCTTTCTTCAAAGACTTGAAGTTTTTCTCAAACAGGTCTTTCACTTGCTTGGTTAGAGTCACACCAAGGTACTTTATGTTATTAGTGGCTATTGTGAAGGGTGTTGTTTCCCTAATTTCTTTCTCAGCCTTTTTGTCTTTGGTATACAAGAGGGCTTCTGATTTTTTTGAGTTGATTTTGTATCCTGCCATTTTGCTGAAGGTGTTTATCAGCTGAAGAAGTTCTCTGGTTGAATCTTTGGGTTCGCTCATGTATACTATCATATCATCTGCAAATAGTGACACTTTGACCTCTTCCTTTCCGATTTGTATCCCCTTGATCTCCTTTAGTTGTCTTATTGCTCTGGCTAGGACTTCAAGTACAATGTTGAAGAGATATGGAGAGAATGGGCAGCCTTGTCTTGTCCCTGATTTCAGTGGGATTGATTTAAGTTTCTCTCCATTGAGTTTGATGTTGGCTATAGGCTTGCTGTATATTGCCTTTACTATCTTTAGGTATGTGCGTTGTATCCATGATCTCTCCAAGACTTTAAACATAAATGGGTGTTGGACTTTTGTCAAATGCTTTTTCAGCGCCTTCATTTTGTTTATGTGTTGGATTACATTGATGGATTTCCGTATGTTGAACCACCCTTGCATTCCTGGGATGAAGCCTACTTGGTCATGGTGGATGATATCCTTGGCTTTTACAAGCAAGCCAGCTTAGCCTACTTGGTGAGCTCTATGTCAAATAAACTTTGGCTAAAAATGCAATGTTCAAGTAAATTATGTTTCAATCACAACAAAAACAAATATAGAAATAGTCACTGTACCATTGATCACACAGTTGCAAACACTTGACTACTGGACAAGCATAAGTAGTTGACTTTCGCACCAGGACCCATGTGAAAATCCAGTTGTGATGGTTTTCATATGTAATACCAACTGCCAAGAGATAGGATGACCCATCCAGATCATTACCAGATGACCTTTTCTTTCTGGCATGTCCCAGGCCAATGAGAAGTCCTGTTTCAAAAAAAAAAAATGTTCCTGAGAAACAACATACGAAGATTATCTCTGGCCAACAAAAAGATGTGGGCACATGCTCCTCCAAACATATATTCAGCCTTACACACAAAATGTTATATTTTTGTTTTATAATTTTTTCTAGATCTTTTTATATAGTTATAAAATAACAAGGAAAGGGTTAAAATAGTATATCCTAAAACTAAAATAATAATAATAATAATAATAATAAAATTGTAGATTACTTAAAGAATTAAGGAAAATGAGTCTAACAGATTGAATTAAATGTCATCAAGCTTTCTTCTAATTAAATTGAAAATATAAATACCATTAGGATATGTTCAACATATCCTGGTATAAGGATTTACTCTCCACAAGTTAGGGTTGTAGTCCTTAATTACAGTCATCAAAAATAGGAAAATATATTTCTATAATGCCAAACACCAACTTGTCAGAATTTATATATTTCTTTTCACGTTATTGGAAAAAAGATAACACACGGAATTCAATCTGTTCCACTGACCCTTACTCATGCTCAGTAGAATAGAAGTAACTGTAACTGTATTTATTCTATTTTTTGAGGAATATCATATTAGTGTAGGTTATTTCTGCAGTCTTATCAAAATAATCCATTAAATAGAAGTTGTTTAAGTAAGGTTCCTTTTGTCATTATTTGAATATATTATTCCTGCAAAGGGAAGGTCAATTAGTACTATTTGAATAATAGAGTAATGGAAATAATTTATAGAAGGGGCTTATCATAAATGGAAATAAAATGTCTGCAGAGCTTGATGATACTTCTCAGTAGTACCAATATCAAAGCCACAGTCAAGTCAGGTCACACATCTCTGAGTCCAACTCTGGGAAACACTGGTACCACACATCTACATTCTGTAACGGCATGGGTACTCGTGTATACTTTTCCTTACGATAACTTATTTAGCTTCAGTTGTTTTTAAAAAATGCACGTCAATTTGGCTAACGGTGTGAGAGTATAAAAGGATACTTAAAATGTAATCCAATTTTGAGTATGTGAACCAAAATTTTCAGTTTCCTGTGTTTAGGAGATTGAGATTACTGCGCTGTGACACCAATTCTTCAGGGTGTGGTCCTTAAAGATACCTCCCAGGATAACTATGCTGCTCCACTGCCGTGGGTCTTCTCATTATTTTCACAGTAGCTCTATTTCAGTCCTTACTAAAATGTTGCTGAACTTAACTGCAAGGGATAATTCTTCAGTCACATTTTGCTCATTCTAGAAGGTGCAGTTCGTTAATTCAACGTGCACAGCGGCTGATACAATTCACCTTAAAGGAGACTGGCAATAAGCTGAACTTCACATAACTCTTCCTGGTGGAATGGATAATTTTAGGTAGCACAGAACGCAGCATGTATTTTATCACAGGACAGGAAGAGAGCCTCACTTTGCACAGACCACATTCTTAAAAAGCACAGGATGGGTATTAAGGTTTCTTTGTTGGTTCCCACTTCAGGCAGTCACCACAATATTTCACAAGGGCCTTAACTTCAGCAGGATTTTCATATTTAATATTTAAACATAACAGAGGTGAGTGAATTCCATAGCTAAAGACAAAGGGAGAGAAAGACTTTACCTTTTTTTTTTTTTTTTTCAAAAAGAAGAAGCAGAATAAAAAGATACTAGACAGAAGGAACAGTAGGCAATCGTTTTTTAAAAGGAAGAATCTTTTCTGAAAATCAATCTAAGCCATTACAGACAGGGGGTCTCTGTGTCTGTCTGGACCGAACATGGCTTCCTGCTGTTTCTGTTAAGAAAAGGGACACTGTTATTTCCAGTGTAATTTCAGACCTTGTGATATGAAGTTGGCAACCTGCCTCTCCAGAATGCTCCAAGTCTCACACCGGAATGGATTGCAATTTCACCTCTTTGGTGGGGGGCATTGTTAGACATGTTCTCAATTTAAGATGGTATTCCCAACTCACAAGCATAAAACATCACAAGATTCATATTGAAGGGCTAATTAAAGTACGATTGTGCAAAAGAAAATGACAGTATGTTTTCACACATTGACTATCAAATAGACAACATAAGGACATAGGAGAACAGAAGTCACTAAGGTAAGAGCCCAGAAAAATAGGGAATTGTTGCTCAGGGAATAATTAATTTGTGTTTACGATGATTAAAATTTTCAGAAATATATAATGGCAAAACTTTCGCAATATTGTGATACAATTAATGGTATTAAATTTGTACATAGAATTGTTTACAATGCAAATTCAATTATATGTATTCATATATATGCAAATAAAGTTACACAACAAAAGAAATTCTATCAGCTTTTATACATAACACCATATTGAATATTGATTTATTGTTTTATTTTTATCATTACACAGTTTTTTCACATCTTCTTTTTAAGTAATCATTTAAATATTTCGTTATGCAAATTGGGTCAAATTTTTAGATATTTTGGAAACTGCTAGTATACATGCTGATACAACTACCTTTTTGTTTTCTTTGACTTCCATATTTTGTGTTTATGACTAAGAGTCTATCATTATAAGTTTATAAGAAACTTTGTTTCTCGAAGTTTAAGTAGTCTCCCTCCAAATTCATATTTAATAAAATTATGTACCAAAACAAATGCGTGTATCAAAACAAATTTTTTTTAAACTTTGCTTCATTTTTTAACCATGATGTTGGTGTAGAAACCCTGACCTTTTTCCTTTTCTCTTTTTCTTTATTCTTCTCTCATGCAATACTTCCTGACCAAAGCCTTCATTCCCTACATTCTCCAAGTCCCCCTCCTACCTCCTCTTTTTCCTAGATCCACTTTTCCTCTGTTTCCCTTCAGAAAAGAGCAGTCCTACCAGTGATATCAACCAAACACGGCATAACAACATGCAATGAAACTAGGCCTCCACTCTTACTGTTAGGAGTCCCACAGAAACACCCCATGTATGCAGAGGACCTAATTCAGACCCATGCAGCTAAACTGAGGCCCAAGCCACAAAAGGAAGCCCAGGTCTGGATGGTCCAGAGACCTACTCATTATTAGTCGTAATGGAGTAGAACCAGAAGCTGCCTGTAGTAAAAGATTTCATACATTTTTTTTATATATTTTAAATACAAAAGAGGCAAGAGTTTAGAAAGACAATAAATTATTAGAGATTAGAAGATAATGAATATGTATTACTTGCTTAATTAAAGATCTCATATAACCTAGCTTAATGCAGAAATCTCTATTGTATTCAAGGATGGTCTGGAATTTCTGATCATCTTGCCAAAAACTTCCAAATGCAGGAATTAAAATTGTAACTCTTCAGGCCCAGTATTCTTCATTCTGCCGATTGCATTCAGGGCTTCTAGCATGCTAAGCAAGCAATCTACCAACCGAGAAACATCTGCTACAATAGTTATCTAGATTTTTAGATAGAAAAACACATAGGTTTTTTTTTCATGTAAACTTTAATAATTATTATAGACAGTAAGTATATTAGCAAATATATTTAAATTTTACAAAGACATGCACCCTAAACAATGATAAAATTATAAGTACTTACTATCACCCCCAAATGTTATTTTATGCCTATTTTCAATCTAACCTCTCACTCTTAGCCTGAGGCAAGTTCAGACCTTTACTTGTTTTTCATAAGTTTCCCACTAAAAAGAAAAAAAAAATTGTCAAACTTTGAGTCTGTTTTCTTTTCTCCTATCTAAGAATACAATACTCAAGTCTTAGGTCACATATTGACAATCTCTGTTCATTCAGGGTTGAATGATAGAATATTGAAAAACCAGCATATAATATGACACATTTAATATGATTTCATTAGTTTCCACTCAGAGGAAGGAGAGGAAAATAGATCCGGAATCTTTTCCGCCTCTCTGAGGTGTCTTTACCTAACTATGGGAATACTTGCTTATAGTGGCATTATGAGTGACATAGGGGGACAAGTCTGCTCCATGCTCTTCATAGGTGTCCATATTAAGCCCTGTGCATAGAAAATAATAAACTAGTGCTGACTGCCTGCGGAATTCTCTTTCACCTCACCATCCATTTCCCTGGCAGGCAGAGAACTCTTGCCTACTCATGTGGAGGATGTTTTAAATAGCATAATATTGGGCTTAAAGGATGTCTATTTTTCAATTATGGTAAAACAAAAAAATACATACAAGGAGGCATTGCCCATTCAAGTAGTGTTTTCTGGTTCACATGAGTCCATTTGGTCCAGCACCTGTACCTTAAGTTAGTCAGTCACTGTTGATCTAACATTTTTTTTTTCCTTTCACAAAATACAATGTAAACAGAGACAAATTCTTGTGGAAAAGTCTCCTCAGAAAGTCTTGCTAATGTTACAGCCAAGGATACCGTTCTCCAAAACTAACTCTCTTGCCAGGAGTTAGTTATGTAAGTGCAGATTAAGGTCTAGAAATATGTAACCTCCTTGTAATGTCCAAGCTAGAATTGTCAATAATGGGAGCAATGTGTGTATATATCATGCACTCAGATGGCAAAATTTCTGAGCGTTTGACCCTCAACCAGGTTGGGGATAAGTTCAAAAATAAGAAGAACATATGCTAAATTACATGTACCAGCAAGAAAATTTTAATTATATATGAAATGTCCAAAGAAAAACATTTTGTAATAGTTGTTTCCTTAAGACTATTGGAAATCTATTTGACGCTGAACTCTAAAAGCAATATACAATTTAAAGAAATATGAACAGAAGTATCTATATGTTGAGGATATTTCACCTGGACCAACCCGTACAATTAACAGTGAAAAAAATCAGGAAACCCACACAACTTGATTACCACTAATCAAGTTTTCCCAAGGACTTAAGAGTTCTTTCTAAACAATTTCTGCATCCACTCACATTGCTTGCATGCCAGTGCCTAGTCATTACCTGGTGATTTCCAGTGAGCTAGAGTCTGTAGACACAAATATCTTCATTAACTTGTGGCATATTGAAAATCTCTAGTCAATATCAGGCAAAATCTGTTTTAGAAAAAAACTATATATTTCATGTACTTGAAGTATACCCTATCAATAGGTGTGCAGTTAAAACTAGAATGGGACAAGTACCATCAAGCAATAAAAAATATACATAAAAATTTACAGTAAAAATATACACTGTGTGTCCAAGTTATTTTATTACTATGCTTAAAATGACTCTTAAGGTTTATTTTTAAATAGCTGCACATCTAGTCCATAGTTATTTTCTGGAAATTGAAAGAGAGAACAGAAGCTCTAACAATGTTATGTTCTTCATCTTGCTCCAGTAATATATAGCAAAGACTTTATCTTGAAGTGAAAGGGTTTTTTTTTTTTTTTTGAGTCTCTCATAATCTGAGTTAGTGTTTCTTTGATGTGTGGAACCCCAGAAATGCCCTGAAGCACTGTGAGAACTGTTATGGTCATTTTTGCCATTCAGTTTTGTTCTAATACCATGCTTTAATTTTTTTCTAAGACCTAAACTTGATTCTGCCTTAAGGCCAGGATTGAAAGTAAACCAACACAACACAACAAAATTTATCACCAAGTAAACTACGGCATCAGCGACATTTTTAAAGGAGTCGTCTCCGTTGCAGGGATAAATGTGGTCGATTCGATAGCTAAAGTCACTTCACATCATCACAGCAGGGTATAAATTGACTAGATTTTAGTATTTTCAACTACATTTTTATAAAAATTCATTGGGGACTGAAGAACAATGTCAATTCCGTGGTAAGCGCTGGCTGAATTTAGTAACTTCTACTTTGGTTGCGCTACACCTGCCCTCTCACTCGTCCTCATAGAGGTGACCTCAGCTCATTCCAGACTTCCTTGTGGATTTGAATCAGGTGCTTACCCATCTATTAGGAAAACAATTTCTATCCTCGCCAGGGCAGAGTGTGTGCAAAGTGAAGAGTTTCTCACTTTACTTTTTCCTTCTTGCAGGCCTTCGTTCCTGTGCCATCAAGTATGTTGTTTTCTCTTTCCATTATTTGAGTACATAGATATGTTTTCCAACTGGTGATTTTCCATATGACCTTTTAAATTACAATTAAATTTATTTTACCAGACCCTTTTCCCCAAAAGTTTTGCCAGTTCCTAATAATGCTAACACATTTTAGCACAGAGGCTCTGGGAAACACTGATGTTCAAAATCACAGTAGATCTTTTTGCCCAGATTAGGCCTAAACTATGATGCCTCGGTCTCTTTGATAGGAACTTTTTAACGTAAAACTAAGAAGTTTCATTCATGAAGATGACAAAGTATGAAATAAGACTATTAAAGATAACAATACACTGTTTGATGAATATTTTGATAATTTCAAAAAACAACTTTATGTGTCCCCATGATCCTAACCTTATAAAATACGTTCACACATTAATCTATACTAAATAGAAAATGATTTGCTGATATTACTGAAAATAGCTTCAGTATAAATGAAGAAATAAGTTTCGTCTACTATGACCCCAGAAGAATCAATTATGATAATATTTCAAAGTGTCAGTAATCCTGAAGACTAATGGCTCTCAATACATACATTAAAGCATTTCAATGATGGATTAACAGTTAAAAGTATGATCTTAGATTTTATATTGATGTTAACTTAGACTGAAAATTGTTCTGGATAAAAGAGACTGTCATGTATATCAACCAGAGTAGCTGGGCAATGACATTTCTCTCTGCCTGTAGATACAGTGCTGTGGGTGATAATATATAATATCTGGTTCAAAAATAGTCCTGTGAAGGGAAGTCAGCTTCCAACGGGATCAAATTTTGTTAAGCTTAAGAAGGTAGTTAGTTCCTAAGGACTGGAATCTGGGAATCGTAACTTTGTGTCTTCACAGCCACATTATTATGACAGACTGATGTTACTATTTTATGAAGGCCAGTTGTTATTTTCTAGGATGAATGTTTTCTGTAAACTTCCTTTGTGCTTTCCTTTGAAGGTGTTTTATTCTGGGTTATGCTATGAATTAAAATATCACTTTGGCATTATATAAAAGGTTATATAAATGAGTCTTGTCACAACCCAAGTTTCTATTCTGAACTCAGACTTGATCGTCATGCAGAAATAGCAGTATGACTCATCACCAGGGTCTCTCTAGAAAGGCTGGAAACTTGTTTAAAAGTTAATAAAATTCTTCACGTCATCCTCATTAGTCTTGGCTGACAGTCTCAATCACAATTCCACACAGACTAAAATAGAATCATGGAAATTTCAAAGGCTGCATGACTAGAGGTAAAATCGACCAATGCAGACAGCTTGCAGCACCTACAATGGAGAAGGTGCTGAAACTCAGACAGTGATGAATGAAGATTCTACGTCTCCTGAGAGAGGAGAAAGATTTGCCAGACTTCAGAATGAGAAAAATAACCTAACCCATTGACGTCAGATTTAGCAGCTGCCACCATCTCTGCTACTTTTTAAAATATCTGTACATAATAATGTGTATATTCATTTTTACTTTACTGAGAAAAAAAAATTTGATGAGCTTACATTGCCCCAAGTTCGTTTGTCTCTTGGTTGTTGATTAAATTATATTTTCCACAAGCACTGAAGATAAATGTAAAATTAAACTCAGCTCTGGGAGTATTAGTTCACAAGATGCAATGGTTTACAAACCATAGATAATTCTCTAGTTTTTAAATCTTACAAACAAACTCTCAAAAGTTTGTACCTAAATTTCTCACATAAACATGGTAGTTCATGCTGTCAGTACCAACGCTTATGAGGCTGAGGTAAAGGGATCACAAGTGTCAGGCCAGGAGGAACTCTCTAGTTCCTCAGGCATGACAACAATAATCATTTAACTGCAGTATACATGTATACAGACATATGTATACATGTATATATATATGTAATATACATACGCAGCACCTATTTTCCCAAATATAATTTTTCAGCCCTCTCTAGTTTCTTGTATTTATGGACTATTTCTGCACCACAGTATTACTCATCAGAACAATTGTCAAAGTATATCAGAAAGAATGGCACCCTAGAAATCTCCCAAGCTAATATTTTCTTCTTTCTCTTAATTCATAAACCAAGCCTAAGAAGGAAAACCACATTCAGAAAATGAAATAATTGGATAATTAACATCAAATACTGGAAAACACAGAAAAATAATGTCTGAATTAATAATTTGTTTGGTATTTTTGTGCAATTTAAATTTTTATTTATGCTTCTTTTTTATATTACATTCTGGCTATATTTCCTTTCCCTCCACTCCTTCCAGTGCCTTCCCTCACACCTCTCATCTCCTCTAGACCCACTCATCCTTGTTTCCCTTCAAAAAAAAAAAAATCAGACAACCCATGAATATCAAACAAACTTGGCGTTATATATTTACAACAAGACTAGGCCCATACCCTAATATCAAGGCTGGAGATGTAGCCCAGCAGGAGGACAAAGGGTCTTAAGGTCAGGCAAAAGAGCAGAGACAACTCCCATTCCCAATGTTAAGGGTCCCACAGGAACACCAAGCAACACAACGTTATCATATATGTAGAGGGCCTAGCTCAGACCCATCCAGGCTCCCTCATTGTTGCTTCAGGCTCTGTGAGCTCCTGTGGGTCCTTCTTAATTGATTCTCTGGGTCATGTTCTTGTGGTATCCTACAACCCTTCTTCCCCCTCCTCTGTGGGATTGCCTGAAATTTACCTAACAAGTAAGTAGCTGAGGAGCTCTCCCTTTGTTTCCATCAATTGCTAGATGAAGACTCTCTGATGATGATTATGCTGGAGTTTGGTCTATGAGCATAGCAGAATATCACTAGGTGGTTTTTAAGAATCATTTACTTTTGTTTCTCAGAAGATACTGAAATTGACTTACCTACTCCTGGATAAATAAATGTTGTATTAATCTATTAATTCAAAATATATCATCCATTAGTCACAGTGTCCATTTCAACAGTATGTAGGAACACATACATACATATTTATCTCTAACTTAAAATTTAGTGTTCTAATGACTTTAAGATTTCAATTCTCAGAACCAAGGACCATCTATGGATATAACATAGAACTTCCGCTCGGATGTGGCCCGTGGTAGCTCAGTAACCAAGTAGTTTTCCAAAGTAAGGTGAACAAGGACTATTTCTAACAGGATCTCAAGGGCAGGCTCTTTGACCTCCTCCCCCAGGGGAGGAGCAGTCCTGTTAGGCCATAGAGGAGGACTTTGCAGCCAGCCTTGAAGATACCTGATAAAACAGGGTCAAATGAAAGGGGAGGAGGTCCTCCCCTATCAGTGGACTTAGAAAGGGGCAGGGAGGAGACCAGGGAAGGAGTTGGGGAGGGGGAGGGAATGAGGGAGCGGGATACAGCTGGGACACAGAGTTAACAAATTGTAACTAAAAAGAAAAACAAAAATTAAAAAAAAAAAAGATTTCACTTCAACACTTTCTTTAAAACAATGTTCTTTGAAAGTCCAAGTAATGGCCAGCCAGACATGATTGCACACACCTCTGAACTCTGTACTCAGAAGGCAGAGGAAGGAGTATCTCTATTAATTTGAGGCTGGCTTGTTCTATATCATGACTTCCATGTAAGACTATGCCTTAAAAAAATAATATCCAAGTAACAAAAAATTGTGATAAGTCATAATGACACAAATTTAAATTTTTGAATATGAAAAATACAGATTTTATGGTAGTATTATTACCAAAAATGTTTATCACCACATAATATGTTTTGGAGTAATAATAAACATTTTATAGATATTTTCTAAATTAGCTTTAAGACATTATTTCAATATTAAGATCACTCTTATTTTACAAATGTAAAAATTATCTTAAAGATTTTAAGAGCATCAATAGTTTCCTTCAAACAGCATGTAGCTTATTAAAAGATAGAAATAATCTTTTTAATAGAAACCAAAGAGTTTATTTTTCATAAAGAGATTTGATTCTGTTTCCTAATCTTATTGTATTGTTTTATTAAGTTTTCTGACTAACCTATTTTGCTAGTAGCAAGAATTTTATGATTAAAACTATTTTTTCTAATGACATTTTATCATGTTGGAGAAAATACAATTACATCATTTAAACAGTTAGCTTTATTTGATGATGGCAAACACACAAAAAAACAAACTTTTAGAGAGAATATTGCAATGAATTGTCATAGACACTCTTCAGTGTGGTCAAGGGGTTAGGTAAGCATATATCAAACATTCTTGAACACTAAATTTACAAATATTCTGGCATGATCTAATAAAAATAGGAATACATAAGTTAATCATTTATCTTTAATGTCTGCCTTAAAAAAAGCTTTCCAGTCATTTTTTTCCAATTTGTCAATTGCAATTTGACAATATAACACACTATTGACAGAAGTATTTATTAGTTACAAAAGTATTCTTTCAGAAAATACTTTTTGAAAAAAAATGTGCAAATATCATGGAAAGTGTTCTTCAAATTTAGTGCATTTTACATTCTGATTTGAAAAATTCTATGGCTTATTTGCTTTGAAAGATTCAGAAAATGGAGGCATACTAAGTTTAAGAAAAAAAAAAAAACCTCAACGTTTTATTTAAGAGAGTACTTGACTGGTGTTTTCACTGTCCTCTGAGTGGCTCCACCAAGCACCTGATGGAAACAGATGCAGAGACCCACAAGCAAACAGTTGGTGGAGTACAGGGATTCCTGTGGAAGAGTGGGGAAATGCATAGAAGGACTCTGAGGGGACAGGAGCGCCACAAGAAAATCGAGCCCCAGAGAGGCCTGTGGAGACTGAAGCACCAACCAAGCATCATGCAGGGACTGGACCTAGAACAGCAACACAGATGTAGCTGATTCTCTGGTAATGGGAGTGGGGGCTGACCCTGACATGGACTCTGATGCTTGCTCTTTGATCACTTTCCCCTGGTAGGGCTACCTTGTCAGGGCACAGAGGGAAAGAGGATGTGGTTAGTCCTGATGTGACATGATATCTTGGGGTGGCTTTGATTTCAGAGGCTCACCTTCTCTGAGAACTAGGGGAGAAGGGAAACAGGAAGGGAGGGAATGACCAGGAGGTGTGTGTGTGTTTGTGTGTGTAAACATGAATGATTATTTGGCAGAGAGTATGTGCAGGTCAGAGGACAACCTTAGGGTTTGCTTCTCTCCTCAAATTAGGATCAGGGGATTGTACTAAGTTTGTCATGTTAATACAGCTGCCTGTTCCTGCTGAGTCATCTTTATCTATTAATTAAATTCATTTTAATTGATGTATGAAAGCATAAACATTTATATATCTATGATATACAAATGTGTATCTCATACTTTTACATATATAAGACAGTACATGAATTCCATACATACACACATTATGTAGTGCTTCAGTCTATATAACACATGTATGTACACATACATTTAGACATTTTGGGGCAAAAAAATCTAATTCCTTCTTTCTGAATACACACTTTCTTATTTCTTATTTCTCCTCTCTGCACCATCACTCTAGAACATCCCATTCTTAATTATAACACCATTGACAACACTTCAAATGTCCTATTTATACCATACACTCCACACTAATGAACCAAACACAAAAATTTTAACCACCTGAAATTTATTGCAATGTACTTGGTAGATATAATGCAATATTAATAAAATGTCAATATTTTGTACTTAATACTACAAATTTCTCAAAGAAAATGATTGCAATGTTGAGGTAGAAATGGATTAGTGAAGAAAATATTACAAAACTTTAACCTTTAACGATTAATCTGTGAGGTGTTTGTGCACAAGGACAAAAAGGAATGTTAGATAGACTTGTGCAGTCCAAAAGTCCTCCTACACATATATATTCAATAGATTAATAACAAAATTAACGTTCAAGAAAAACATATTGGGGATGTGATTCTGTATGAAAGCAGATGCTGAGACATATAACCAAACTTTGGGCAGAGTGTAGGGAATCTTATGAAAGAAGGGGGAGATAATAAGACCTGGAGAGGACAGGAGCTCCACAAGGGCAGCAACAGAACCAAAAAGTCTCAATGCAGGGGTCATTTCTGAGACTGATACTCCAACCAAGGACCACTCATGGAGATGACCTAGAACCCCTGCACAGATGTAGCCCATAACACTTCAGTGTCCAAGTGGATTCTATAGTAATGGGAACAGGGACTGTCTCTCACATGAACTGATTGGCCTGCTCTTTGATCACTTCCTTCGGAATGGGGGAGCAGCCTTACCAGGCCACAGAGGAAGACAATATAGCCAGTCTTGATAAGATCTGATAGACTAGGATCAGAAGGAAGGAGAAGAAAACCTCCTGTATCAATGGAGTTTGGGAGGGGCATGGATGAAGAAAAGGTGAGGGAGGGTAGGAATAGGAGGGGAGCAGGGAGAGAGTTACAGGGGGGGTACAAATTGATAAACTCTATTAATAAAAAAATAAAAATTAAATAAGTACAAAAAAGAATATAATTTCCCTACAAAACAGCAAGAAAAGTAAACCCTACTGTTTCTAAATGAAAAATGTAAACAAGTTATTTAATTGGTATTTGCACAAAGATATCACAAAATGTTCAGTATCTTGAATTGAAATAAAAATTTAAAAGATCTTGAGATAATCTGACAGAAATATTTCTAGAAGAGATCTGGAGAGATAGATAGACAGATGACAAATTGCTAGATGGATGTGTTCATGTGATCTAAGTATCCTGACATCATATTTACTTTAAATTGTCTTGGAAGACTGTTGTGAATGCAACCCTAGATCCCACATATTCCATATTTAGTCATTCATTCTATTAGTTCACTAATCAATTTTAAAATAATACAAAATATATGCACAAGTACTTTTATAACAACCTTATTTATAGTAGTTGTTAGCCTGAATAAAGTTCTGCTTGTCTTTATTATCAGATTAGTAAATGAATTGTGAAACAACCATGCAGTGTGTGATTGGGCATTATCAGGAAGCAATGTAGCATGAAATAAAAGCAATGAATCTCATAGGTAGCATTAGAGAAAATGATCAGCTGTAAGGAACACATAAATTATGGTTGCAGTTACCTAAGTCCACAGGAAAAAAAAAAAACTATCTTAGTAAACTAACGTAGGGGTATCTAGGTAATATTTTTTGAGGAAAAGACAGAGAAAAGAAGTGTGGGATCCTTAAACATAAGGCCATGGCCATAGTAAAATCTTAATCATCATTTTATACTACTTCTATCTTTCATTTTACTTTTGAATCTTTTAATACACATTTTCATATTTATTATAATACTGAGAATACAATTTTTCCACATTAAAATCA
The DNA here is from genome assembly GCF_907164565.1 of Psammomys obesus. Taxonomy (NCBI): domain Eukaryota; kingdom Metazoa; phylum Chordata; class Mammalia; order Rodentia; family Muridae; genus Psammomys; species Psammomys obesus. The sequence goes on from NW_026596117.1 coordinate 16,404,815, forward strand.
TAAACCCAGTGACCACCTTCTGTATTGGTATTTTCAATTTCATGTTTAAAATTCAGTTAAAAAGTAAGATATTACTGTTTTGTTTTGGTGTGTGTGCATGCGCCTGTGTGTGTGAGCCTGTGCAACTATGTCCTTCCACAGATTTTTCTTCTCCTAGGACTCAAATTTATTTGCTCTTGATCAGTCTGAAATTTCAGTTGGGAAATCGATGTTATAATTTGAAGGATATGCTGTCGATTTTCAACCGAGAACTAAAGTTTCTTGCTTGGTTTACAGATGGTGAATTCTGTTTTTAAGATTACTAATGTAGGGTCTCAGAAGCCTTTGCTCAAAAGCTGTTTCACTTCAACCACTAATGAGTGACACTTCCTTATGCTGGGTGGTATCATTTCTGAACACGCACCTTTCTGAATGGTCACAGGTGGAAAAACTTCCTCCTTAGTCTACAACTCAGTGCAATTGATATCCATGATGGTTCTTTGACTTTTGGTGACCTTCACAGTGCTCCAGTGCAACCTAGGGTTGATTATTTATGGGGAATGCTGTGGAAATACTTGGGATCCAATTTTGCATGGATCTCAAACATGCTAAGAACACTAAACTTAAATTTAAAACCAACTAAGCACCTTCCACTGTGATTTCCAACCAGCTTAGTGAAGCTCTGGATCAGCCTGGGATTCCTGAAAATGCCTTCAGAGAGAAAGCCAAGATGACCGAAAAATATCCCAGATGTCCTCCACTTAGCTCCAAGAATCACAGCCTGTAATGTCTGTTGGACAATGTACTACATGAGTTGATATATTGAAAGGGATTATGTTATCAGTTAAATTGTGGTTATTATGAACTTTTCATTTTTCCAGGTGTTTCCCAAAAAAAACCTTATTTTAAGTAGGGTTTTAGTAACTTTGTGTTTAAAATTCATTGGATTATCATATCTTCATATTTAGTTATTGTCTATTTTGTAATTAAAACTGGATTTTTTTAAATCAGATGTCTGTCATTTATAGAGTAACTCAAATAACTGATTTTGTAGGTACTATAAGATATCCAACTTTGATCTCATGTATTTGTCCTAGCTACTGTTTCACACAGAGCACACTTACTGTGTATGTTCTCTTTTTAACATTTGTGGTGTCCAAATTTATGTTGTTAAAGCTCTCAGTGTTCAAGATAAATCACAAATAGTTACAGTAACTCCCTGTAAGTTTTCACTATTTCTCATTCTTTCTCTTTAAGAGTATCACTAGTTTTTGTTAGAATAAAAATAATGGGCTTCCTGCACCTCTCCTGGGCAGCACAGTAGACCTGGCCCAGAATGTGAGAAGGGGAGTGCAGATTAGCAGCCATAGGGCTTGAACAGGGAAGAGCAGGCTCTGACTCTTCTGCTGTATGATGGCAAGATGAGGGAGAGATGTCCTCTTCCCTTCCATTACCCAACACCTATGGCAGGTGGGAGAACTAGCCCTGGAGTCCTGAGAGCAGGAAACCAGCACAGGTCCTAGCCTACTGCAGCACTTCGGAGAACTGGCTTTAATGGTATGAGTGTAGATGAGCTAACCCTGAAGTCATGAGAGCAGGAAAGCTGGTTCTGTCTTTTCTTGGCTACAGTATTGGAAAGGCCAGCCAGGGCAGGGCAGGTGAGCTCACCCCAGTGGTGTGAGTGTGGGAGACCTGGTGGTCTGACCAACTCAGATACTCCTCAGGCCCAGATCCAAGGCTTTGAATTGGTCTACCCCAACACCAGTCCCATCAATGAAATGCTGGAGTGTATAAGGGGGTCTTATTCTATAGATCTAAAACTACAGGATCTCCATGACACAGGGCAGCAACAGGATATCAAAGAAGAGTCCCAGTGAGGTATTGATAGTGTAGTAGAATGCAGAGACCTCTTAGCAGACCAACAGCTGAAAAGGCTATACTGTGGGAGACACTGCGACACATCATCGCAACTTTTCCAGAGCAAGATGAATGGGTTTTAGGTATATGATGTGAAACTCACAAAGAACCAATAAAAAGTTTATAAAAATGGGCTTCATTGTGACATTTCATACATATGCATTCTGAACACTTCTCATAGTTTTCCTCTTCCCTGTTCTTCCTCTATTCTCTCTTCTTCCCTTTCTTTCCTCAGACAGTCCTGGTTCTGCATGCATATATATTTGATCACATATTGTAAACCTGGAGTATGCATTTGAAGAAAGCAGACAATAATTGACTTTATTTTTTTATTGAAAGTTTCTAGATAAGCATAGACCTAAAGAAGATAAATAATAAGAAAGATCCAACAGAGGATGCACAAATCTCACTTGGAAGGGGAAATAGAATAGACAGAAGTAGTGGCTGAACACAGGGAACAAGGTAGAAGAGAGGGTGCAGAGAGTTAAGAGGGTGGAGAACAGACCTGGGAAAGTGGGGGCAAGAGGACAGAAGGCCTGTAGAGAAAAGAGAAACTGAGGGTGGGAGTATTTCTATGATAAGCTGGAGAACTACGTCCAGGTAGGCTCCTGGAAGGATATGAGGGGGATTCAAACAGAAACTCCTAGTAGTAGAGGCCATAGAGACTACAGAGGCGCCTTCTAAGTAGATCAGGCTCCTAGTAGATGGAGAGTGACACCAACCCCCCCCCCATGAAAACTTCAAGCCCTAACTTACCCTGCCTCCAAGATGTTCAGGGATAAAGATAGAGCAGAAATTGAGGGAATACCTCGCCAATGCCTGGCACAATCAAAGACAAACCCTATGAGAGAGTGCCAACCTCTGACGCTATGAACAATACTCTGCCAATCTTGCAAACAGGAGCCTGACAGAGTTGTGCTCTGAGAAACTCTACCTAACAGCACCCCAAATCAGATGCTGAGACTTAAAGTCAAACATTAGGTGTATTAGAAAGAATTGTGGAAAAGTGAAAGGAAAGACAAAAAAGCCTGGAGGTGAAAGGAGCTCAACAAGAAAACCAACAGGGCCAACTAACCAGGGCCCAGAGGGGCTTGCTGAGGCTGAAACATCAACCAAGGACATGCATAAACTTGAGCTAGGCCCCGTACACAGATGGACAGTTTAAGATTCATGTGGGTTCTTCAGTAAGGAAAGTGGAGACTGTAAAAGCAAAAGACCAACTTGCTTATTTTTTGATCACTTCCCTCTGGCAGGACTGCATTATCAGGCCACAGGGGAGGAAGACATGCTCAATCCTGATGAGCTGGGGTGGATGGGAAAAGGGGCTCTCCTTTTCTAAGGAAGAGACAAGGAGGGAAGGGGGAGAGGGAGGCGAGAGGAAAGGAGGATAGGACTGGGAGGGGAGGAGGAATCAGATTACAACCTGATATTAAGTGAATAAAAAATAAATGAATTAATTAAAAAAGAAAATTTCTTGAAAGATACAAAAAACACTTCTCTAAGTATAGGAAGAAGATATTAACTATCTTATAGAATAGATAAGGTTCTAAAACAAATTTTTGTGTTGTGTAACTCACCACCTCATCCCAGTCAAGATGGCTGTAATCAACTAATCTGAACACTTGTTGGGCAGAGTGTAGAGAGGAGGAACATTGATTCACAGCTGGTGGGGAGTTCAAATAAGTATAGCCACTGCGGAAAACAGTTTGTAGATTTCTCAAAAAAAAAAAAAAATTAAAACAGCACCACTATATAATCCACCTATTTTATTCCTGGTCATATATTCAGAGAATTCTAAACATTGCAACAGAGATATTTGCACGTTTTTCATATTTATTGGTGCTTTATTCACTATAGCAAATTATTGGAATACACTTAGTTGTGTATCAGCATATAAATGAATCTATACATTCATATACGTGTGACTATTACTCAGCTCTTATAAATGTACTTAAAATTTCATAAATACACAGCTTTATATAACTTTAAGTGAAATCTGAAATGGAAGTTTCTGGTTTCTTTGAAGACTCAGTTGAGTCATGTGATGTTTTGCTAGAAGCTGTCTTATGAGGGCATGTGATGTCTTTTGGAGGCTGGCTTGTGAGAGAGCATGGGATGTTTTGCTGGGGAGCTATTTTGTGGGAGGGGCATGACTTTGGTCAGCTGAGAACATAAGTGGGTGGACTCAGAAGAGAGGAGATATATAGAAACCCATGGACAGTGAGACATCACTTTTTGGATCAACATCATTATGCTAGACCTTGTGCTTCAACATTTGACTTCACAGAGAGAAATGTTCCAGAGAGCTTTCTGGGGCAATCCAACTGAGTTTTCTTTTTTTTTTTTTAATTTTCTTATTTTATTTTTTAAATATTAGTTACAGTTTAGTAACTTTGTATCACAACTGTAGCCTGCTCCCTCATTCACTCCCAATCCCATCCCTGCTCAGATATAGCCCATGGTAGCTTAGTATCCAAGTGGATGTCCTAGTAAGGGGAACAGTGAATATTTCTGACATGAACTTAATGGCTGGCTCTTTGACCCCACCCCCACCCCCAGAGGGAGGAGCAGTCCTGCTAGGCCACAGAGGAGGACATTGCAGCCCGTCTTGAAGAAACCTCATAAACTAGGGTCAGATGGAAGAGGAGACCTTCAACTGAGTCTTGAAGCTTTCATTGACTTGTCTCCATCTGATGAATCATGCTGATTCTTGTTGCAGTTTTGTTTTGATGTGTGCACTGGATTGCTGGTGTTTTGGCAACAAAGAGTGGACTCATCCCCAAAAATCTACCTCTAAAAAGACAGCAACATTCCAGAGAATTTCTCAGTGCAATTCAACTGCGTCTTGCAGCTTTCACTGACTTGTCCCAGTCTTCTGAATTGTGCTGACTTGTGTTGTGCTTGGTGTTGGCCTTTGGACTGGACTGCTGGTATCCAGGCAATGAAGAGTAGACTCATCCCAAGGAACTACTTATAGAAAGAGCTACAACCCCCTTTGCCTAATAACATTCTTTATGCCTTACTCTAGTTCATGGGTGGAAGGGAAGTAGGTTTGATGTAAAATCTAAGCCCACAGAAGTCACACAATTTCAGGAAAAAAAAAGAATAAAATGTTTTCTCTCATATTTGCAGCCTAGCCTATAATATATGTTTATACATAAAGAAATGTACATGTGGATAAGTAAAACAAAGAAAAGCTAATATAAGTGTATGACGAAAGATAAAATGTAGGTAGTAAACATGATTTATGAAACAGAATATAAAGCCAATTGTATTTGTAATTTGACTTCTGTCATGGATTCATTAGGTTTTTGTTTTGTTGTTACTGTTTTATTTTGTTTTGTTTGGGTGCTGGATACATGTGTAAGATACAATTGATATTGAAAGTGTAAAATTTAGTGTGAAGCTCATAGTTTCTTTTACTTAAAGGCTATTTTACTATATAGAAGTTCATAGTATTTTATGGACTTAAGGTCTGTCTATGGTGTGTGAATGTTTCATTTGCAAGTTTTTAAAATGCACTTTATAAATAAAAAAAATCATCTTTGTCATTATAATGCTTCTACAAAACAAACCACTCATGCATATAAAGCTGTTTTTAACATTTTTACCTTTTGAACGTCATATGAGTAGATATTTGTCCCATCTTTTAGTGTGTCTTAACAAAGATAAATGTCTATGCATAATTAAACACACACATATATAATTGAAAAGGTAAAAAGATGAATTACTATAGGAGATTCATGATACTGTTAGAAAAGTTTCTAAAAATTCTGAGGTTTGGTGATTTATTTCCCTGACATTTCCAAGTAATCATAAACTAGATCAAGGAATTTGAACAATTGCTACTTGGCTTAATATCTACTACTATACTGTAGGTAGGAAGTATTGACAAGAAGATATAAGTAAGAGCAAATTTCCCTGGTACACTCAAGGATAATGCTACAAAGTAGTGGATCTTAACCCACAATGGGCTCATTGTAAACCACATGATTAATTTTGATATAAAAAGAAAACACTGAAAAATGGTATTATTATATCAATGAAGATAAAACCAGTGTTCTCTTCAAAAGTATGCTTAATCTAAATAAAACAAAAATGTTACTTAAATGCCTATTCATTGAAGTTGGTTTGGCAATGTAATAAAAACATATTTCTCAACAAAATATCTGTGTGTAAGTGGGGAGATAGCTGAGGTGTAAACTACTTGTCATTCATGTGAAGACCTAAGTTCAAATTCCCATAAACAACATTGTTGTGGGTATTAATATTTATTATTGATATATCGTTTAGTTAAGCAGCAGTTAGTCCTAATCCACCTGTATACCCAAATCACCACGCAGAGACTAGACTTTATTTAATTAACCTGGAGCACAATGCTGGGCAATAGTTATTTCATCCTCAACCTCCAAGCCCTCATAGTTTATTACCATTCATATTTCCCACATTATACTTCTTTTAGTCACATCTTAGGTCCAGTCCAACTCTCCAAGTGGTTCCAAGACTTCTCCTGCAGATACTCTGCTCCTACTTCCTGCTTCCTCTCCCATTCGCTTCCTCTCTCTCCCTTAGGACCAGGATTTCCCACCCTGTCCTCTCCATTGCTCACCATTGGGGCTAGTTGTTTAATAGACACTATAGAGAACAAATGGAGGAATGTTTACACAAACTTGAGATAGGTGATGCTCACAATGCAGTGTCCAGATTGAATACAGACAGTGGGGGAGAGAAATCAGCATTTGAATGAACAGGGGTAAACTGTAGATTTCAAAAGACCATTATACCAACCCAACATAAAGTCAACATGACAGCACATATCTGTATTATTAGGGCTCCTGTAGTTGCTCAAAATGCAGAAACGGGAAATTCTTCAGGGGTTTGACCATGAAATAACCTGCTGTATTTGTTGATGTTCAGCAAGAGAACCTGACAAATGAAGAGTGGATGGGCAGAAGACATACACCAGAGATTGTCAGCTAATCTCCACATGAATTACTTGATTTTTTGCTGTTTAACTTCTTTAGTTCTTTATATATACTGGATATTAGTCCTCTGTCAGAGATAGGATTGATGAAGATCCTTTCCCAATCTGTAGGCTGTTGTTTTGTTTTGACGACAGTATCCTTTGCTTTACAGAAGCTTTTCAGTTTCATGAGGTCCCATTTATTGATTATTGCTCTTAGAGAAATCTGGCGCTTGCTCAGACAACTAGGAATAGCACTTCCTCGAGATCCCCCTATACCCCTCCTAGGCATATACCCCAAAGTGTCTCAAGTACACAGTAAGGACATTTGCTCAACCATGTTTGTAGCAGCATTATTTGTAATACCCAGAAGCTGGAAACAGCCCAGATGCCCCTCAGTGGAAGAATGGATGCACAAATTGTGGTATATCTACACAATGGAATATTACTCAGCAATAAAAAAAAAAAACAAGGAAATCATGAAATTTGCAGGTAAATGGTGGGATCTGGATAAGATCATCCTGAGTGGGCTATCCCAGAAGCAGAGGGATGCACACGGTATATACTCACTCATATAGTCAGATAATATAGGATAAACCTACTAAAATCTGTATACCTAAAGAAACTAATCAAGAGGAAGGACTCTTGCTAAAATGCTCAATTCCTTTCTGGAAAGACAAAGAGGCTGGACATCAGAAGAAGGAGAAAAGAGGGAACAAGTCAGGAGCCTGATACAGAGGACCTCTGAAAGGCTCTGCCCTGCAGACTATCAATGTAGATACTGAGACTTATGGGCAACCTTTGGGCAGAGTGCAGGGAATCTTAGGAAAGAAGTGGGAAACAGTAAGATCTGGAGAGGACAGGAACTCCATAAGGAGAGCAACAGAACCAAAAAATCTGAGCACAGGTGTCTTTCCTGAGACTGCTATTCCAACCAAGGACTATGCATGAAGATAACCTAAGACCCCTGCACAGATGTAGCCCATGGCAGTTCAGTATCCAAGTGGGTTCCATTGTAATAGGAACAGGGACTGTCTCTGACATGAACTGATTGGCCTGCTCTTTAATTACCTTCCCTTGAGGGGGAAGCAGCATTGCCAGGCCACAGAAGAGGAAAAGGCAGCCACTCCTGATGAGACATAATTGACTAGGATCAGAAGGAAGGAAAAGAAGTCCTCCTCTATCAGTGGACTTGGGGAGGGGCATGCATGCAGAGGGTGGAAGAAGGAAGGGATTGGGATGGGAGAAGGGAGGAAATCACGGGGGGGGGGGGCTACAAAGTGAGTAAAGTGTAATTAATAGAGAAAAATTTAAAAAAGAGGAGAGGAGGAGAGAATGATGAAGGAAAGCTAAGGAAAGGGAATAAATTATGAAACCAACTAAAAAGTGAAAAATACTAAACTAATCATTTTCTAGATGAATGTTACAGTCTCCATTTGACTGTTTAAGTTTCTCTTCTCCATTTCTCATCATTTTTGAGAAGTTGGAGCATTGGGGCATAAAACTTAATCTCAGTTTTGTGACTATTACCTAGTGCATATTTACTTTTGATTTAATTTGTTTGCATCTTTGCTATTTTCTTCTCATATACACCTTTTTATTTTAATGTTTTCTTTTTATATAGTTATTATATAACTTTGTTTTTACTTTATATTTTTAGTTGGTAAATTCAAAGGATACTGTAAAATTTTCTATAATCATAGATTTAGAACCATCATTTATTTATGCATTTACATGTGAAATATTGAATATTTTTAATACATATATCTAAATTTTTATTACTTATCTATTGATTTTTGTATAAACAAGACCATTTCTTAGTTTCCAAAAGTCTCCAGGTTTAGAACAACAGTTTGTTTTTATGTGCTGAAAAATCATATTTTTGTAGGATAAGTTCTTTGCTGGTTAAACAATTAGAAATTCTGAGACTTTTGTATGATTTTGTAAGCCGTTTTTTTTTTTTTTTTCTAGATTCATTGTCTGTTTTTTGCTTTTGGATTTTAGTAGTTCATCAGCATCATTTTTGTACATTCATATATCTTTCAGAAGTTCAGTAACTCCCATGTGTCATGTTATAAATAAATTGTAAATTAATAATCATTGGGGAAGCTTTTTCAAAGTATTTTTATATTCACTACTATCCTGAGTATCTCCCCAGTTTCTCAGAGCAATTTTTGTAGGTTGTGTTCACGTCTACTTAATTCCTTATCTCTTGGCGTTTCTATGTTTGTGTGTTTGCTTTATTACAAATTTCTTCTAAACTCTCATAAGAAGTTTATCCAGCAAGTTCATCTACTATAGTTTTTTTAAATAAAAAATTCATTTTATTCATTTTTTACTATGCTGATTTCCCTACTGAGTTTTATTTGTTTGTTCTTATATTATTCTTTAAATTTATTTATATTTGTTTTGTATTTTCATTATACTTTTTATGTCTACTCACAACAATATAAGCATGATAATAGCAAATATTTGTTTCTCCATTCAGCTGCCGGAAACAGAATAGGAACTTAGTGCTTATGGGAATATAAAAATCTCAAAAATAATTAAAAATATATGCAAGTAAATTTTTATGATTATAAATATAAATTTAATTTTTTGACAATTTTTTTTTCTAAAAAGAGACTCTGGTGTGTGACTCTTAGTAATTATCAGTGAATTTTGTACAGATGAAGGAAAAAAGTTTGAAAACATGTGACTTCTAGAAAACAGAAAACCTGTCAGACAGCCCCCCAAAAGGAAAGAAAAATTAACAAATTGATCGGACAGATCTTATCATATGCTGATAGTAATATAGAAATGAAAATTACAAATGAAAAGCATTTTGGAAGAGTGATTAGCTATGTAAGTTAAAAAGACTATGGAGGAATACAATACAGAAAAAGCCATCACCATCAGACATCAGTGCTGGGGCATGTCTCTAAGGGAGAACGGAAGTGAATGAAGACTGAGTAGAAAAGTCTTCAATGTTTAAGTAAGATACCTCTACCCTGGAAACTTGAACCAATCAGAAGTGGCAAGTCCTGTGCCCTAAGGGAATAGGAAGTTGTTAGGAGGGACACATCTGTTGTCAGGTGAGAAAGATCCAATAGGCAATGACATTTCCTCCCTAGGACAAATGCACACCACAAACCTCACTCACCTGTTATATTTGTGTAAAGAAGTCAGTGAGCTTTTCAATTTCAGGAACCTGAAATCAGGATTGGCAAGACCAAATTCCTTCCTCTATCTGTTGGAAAACTGATCTTGTTAGCTGTTAGAGTTTATTTGTGATATAGGGCTGAATGTCTTTTTTTTTTTTTTGTATTTTATTTTTTTTCTTATCAGTTACATTTTATTAACTCTGTATCCCAGCCGTGTCCCGATCCCTCATTCCCTCCCAGTCCCTCCCTCCCTCCCTCATCTCCACCCTGCCCCTTGCCAAGTCCACTGATGGGGGGACCTCCTCCCCATTCATCTGATCCTGTTTTATCAGGTATCTTCAGGACTGGCTGCAAAGCTCTCCTCTGTGGCCTAACAGGACTGCTCCTCCCTTGGGGGGTGGGGAGGCCAAAGAGCCAGCCATTGAGTTCCTGTTAGAAATAGTCCTTGTTCCCCTCACTATGAGAAACCAATTGGTTAGAGAGCTACCACAGGCTACATCTGAGCAGAGGTTCTGGGTTACATTCATACATGGTCCTCGGTTGCATGTCAGTCTCAGAAAAGACCCTGTAGGACTGAATGTCTTAATTAACCCTGGTTGTCAGTCAGATGTCTATATTGACCCCCAGAGGCCATCTGTTTTTGTTCTCATAATTTCTTATGCCAGGAGCAATGTCCCAAGCCTCTCTGATGTTTTCAATGCAATCTTAATTCTCCGTGAATTGGAAACACTTTGCCTAAAGGGATTGTAGATTAGCAGTCTACCATCAACTTTCCATTTGAAGATCCACAACCTGAAGCACAATTGTACAACCCTTCCCACCATAAAATGCAGGATATTTTTCTTTATTTGTATCCTTCAGAGTAGTTCTTTTCTCCCCTTTTATTGAAAATAAATTCTTTTCTCAAACAATATACTCTGATTAAATTTCCCCTCCCTTTGCTCCTCCCAGTTCCTCCCCACCTCCCTTTCTATCCAGATCCACTCACTTCCTGTCTTTCATTAGAAGATATTTATGATATAGGAGAATTTGGTATAGACATTTTGCAATTATAATATTATACAGAAAATGTTTTAAGTGTGATTTAAAATGCATACAGAAAATACATACATTACTGAAATTCAATCTCAAAATAAGTAAAAAATTCTCATATATATATATATATATATATTTGTTTCAATTGCAGGCACACACACATACATGTGCATGTATGCATGTATGTATGTATGTACGTTCATATGAACGTATTTCCCCCAAGTGTCTAAATAGTGAGTCAAGATACTTTCCCCATCTATTGACTAATTTTCATTCATTTTACAGCAGAAGAAGAAAACATTTTAAGAAGGGATCTTAATACTGAATGAGTGATTTTGATTCAGAAAGGCACACAAGCAATGTAATTAACAATGTAGAAATGGTCTCTCTTGATATCTATATTTAATTTTATTCTTGTCTTTCCCTATAGACAATAATTGTTCCATTTTCTGGTGAAGGATACATGAACTTGTCCCGAATTACGAGAGCATTTTACTGCCTCAATATAGGGAAACAATATTGTTTTAAAAATAGGCTGTACTGCCTTGGCATTTCTCTGTGGGAAATTATGGGAAAAAGTGCAAATGGCTTTAGCTCCCAAAGCATTGCCTACATCAGAGTGGAATGATAATTATATTGCAGGTGGCATACTACTTAAGGTACCTGCACAGCACAGATAAGGTGCTCCACTGGCCATCCGCATCCCCGGTGGCTTAGCCTAATCTGTGGAGAAGGTATAATGCATATTAATCCAAATAACCCTGAACACTAGTCTTTTGGAGAAAGTGCACCTGAGCCTCCTCTTCAGGATATGGTTATAATACTTTTTTTTTCTGGTTCTAACCATTATCATTGGATATTTTTAAACCTATCTAAAAATCCACATTGCTACCCTGAAATGTTTATCTAGAATTTTCACCCTTTTAAGACTTGCCTAACCAATAAAGGGAGTAAGTATGTATCATGTCAGGTATATTCAAACTATCTCATTTCAGTTAAAAATGTGTAATCACCCACTCCACCTAATTTGGTGAGCTGATAGTGCAAGAGAAGTAAAATTTTTCTGATGTGTAAAACATTCGGTCTTCTTTAAAGAGATGTCAGTGTCAAACCTAATAGCAGCTCTTGCCCACTCCTGCAAATATAGTAGTGATTAAGAAAGAATATTCTACCTATATTTTAAAACATTGACATTATGCAAAAGTGTCATTCATTTACTGTATTTATTCTGCATCATATACATAAAGCTGACATAGAGCTTGTGATTCTTTTATTTATTCTCAAAAATTTTTCACAAATGTATGCAATACGTTTTAATGAAATTTCCTCCCTTTACCTCCATCTCTCCCTCTCGACAATATATATATATATATATATATATATATATATATATATATATATATATATATATATATATATTCTAGAGTCAAACACACACACACACACACACACACACACACACACTCCACTGGATCCAATTAATGCTGCCCCATATGAAGATGGATATGAAGAGACTTTATACCAGCAAGATTTAGGGATACCTGCGAGTGGCTACCCCTCCAAATAAAATTTTCTTATTTCCTCATAATCCTCATGATTTCCATGTGCTAGTAAGTACCTCTTTGCTTTGATATTTTTATTTGATTGTGACTTAAATATCCTCTGCCTTCAAGTATTTGCAGATAAAATTAGAAAGCAGTGTGATAATCAAGTTTGCCCCATCAGGAATTTTTAACTAGTTTGGCTCCTGCAGATCTGTAGTTGACAATTGTAAATGTAGTTTTTATTCCTCAGGTGAAGAGATGTGATGAGAGCCATACCCAAGCTTTATTACTATATAGCTTGGGCTGAGCTTGTGGTGTTTCTATCTAACTATCCCCATGCCTAGGCCAGGAAGTTTCTAGCCTCCATATCATATAATCTTCTGCAAACCTGGACCTTAAGGGCTTCAGCTTCCAACTTCCATTTGCTAACCTATACCTAGGATGTTTTCAGCCACTGAGATTTACAGCTAAATATGCTCACTCTTTCTAGTTCTTTGTGAATTTTGAAAGGCCAATTCAACTCAGCCATTCCAGCTCAAAATTTCTCTCCAAGTTGACTGATTCAAACTGACACCTCTTTGCTTCTCACTGGATTACTCTGCTTGGAAAAAAACTGCCTCTGAACTCCAGAAACTGGACTTCCCAGATCTGTACACACATAGTCTTTCATCACTTGTGGAAATATAAGTAAACACTTTTTCCCAACATAACACATTCCCTGATTTCCATTCTGATGTTAAAACATCTTTAATGTATACAAGTTGATTTAATTTAGGAGCTTTTTTTCTTTAATCCAGTGTCTTTCAGCAGCTATTGTTTCAGCCTTGTTGACATTCAGAAATTTAAGGTTCGTAAGGGATTATTTAGTTTATGCTTTGGGGTTATTATTCCTCTTTTCTGTTTATTAGGCATCTGCTTTAAGGTCAGATAGATCTTTCCATAACTGCTTGACCTGTTGGACTGTATGATTTAACTGTAATATGTTATAATACATAAAAATATTTTAATGAAAACATGTTTAGGAGCCTTATAACTCTTAATTTTTAAAGTTATCTGCATAATAGCCATCACTTTGAATAAAATGTGCAAATATAGAATCAGCCTTTTCAGAACTCAAAGCAAAAGCCTATTGAAATCCTAAATATGTATCAATAATATGATGTACAAATATTCATTTTTCAAATTCTACAAAATGAATCATACCATCTGTCAAATTTCATTTCTTTAACGCCTGTAGGATTACTTCCAGCAGGTAATTTATCTTGATTATACATAGTAGGATTCTTTTTTCAATTTCATTGGCTTGTTTCCAAGTAATGGAGATAAGTTTTTCTTTACAACTTTGCTGTTACTATGATCTTATGAAATTTTGAAGTTTGTAGCATATTTTCTATTAATAATTTGTCAGTCTCTTCACTTACTTGTGCCAAAGAATCAGGCAATCCTGTATGAGAATAAATATCGGTAATATTTAATGGACAATTATATAATGCAGCTGTATAAATAATGTTAAATCTGAATGATCAGGAATAAGTTCTGCAGCTTTTATATATATTGTATGAGCTAAGAGTTAAAATGGAAGGTTCAGAAAAATTCAATGAAACCACAAGAATTTCTTATAGCTCTGATTTTTTTTAAACCAAAGTATATGGGCTTTGAGTTACTTTAATTATATTTGCTGACGTATAACCTTCCATTACTGATTAATTTGCATTGGTACAAAATGTAGCAGCTTCAGAAAGTAGTATCTCTTTTCTACATGTGGAAAAATCTAATTGGTTCTTTTTATGAACTGGAGTAGCTTGCTTTTTAAGTATTTGTTATTGATTTCTCCCCAATAATTGCTATAAGCTCATTTCCAGTCTTCCTTAATTATCCATAATGAAGTAATTTCAGGTTTGGTGTAAGACACTATAATATCTGCTTGGTCTGTTCCTGTTTGATGAAGTCTTAATTATTTCTTTCACAATCAATTCAAAAACCTTTGTTCATAAGTTTTCAGGTTTTTTTTTCTCACTCTGTTTATGTGCTAAAGAATCAATTCTAAAATATTGTCTTCTTTCTTCACAATTATTCCACTCAGGGAGATGTGTAAAAGCCAACATAACTAGAATACAGTAGTTTGGGATTTAGGCAGTCAAATGTATAACCTGAGCCAACTATTCCTCTGCTTCAGCTGTTAATTGTCTAGGACTGTTGAAGTTTGAATGACTTTGTAAAGTTTGAAACAAATGACTCTATTAATTGAGTGATTAATCCTATAATATACATAACCAGTTAATATTTCCCAACAATTTTTGAAAGTCATTAAGATTTTATAACTGATCTCTTCTGATATGTACCTTTTGTGGTTGAATCGTTTGTTGATTTAATTTAAATCCTAGATAGTTGACAAGATCTCCACCCCATAATTTTTTTAGGAACAATCTGTAAACTACAACAAGGCAAAATCCTTTTTGCTTCAAAAAATATTCTCTCTAATGTATTAGTGTCAGAATTGGCCAACAAGTTATCATCCATATAATGATGAATTTTGTATTGAGAAAATTGTGAATTATTTTTTAGGCTGTTGTATAAAATATTGACATAGAATTGAACTATTTAGCATTTCTTGAAGAAGACCTTTCCATTGGTATCTTTTCATAGGTTAAGTATTGTTATAAGTAGGTAGTGTAAAAGCAAATCTTTCTTTTAACTTTCTCTTGATGGGATTAACAAAGAATCAGACTTTTAACTCAATTATTGTTGTAGGTAATACATTTGGTAATAAAGAAGGTAAGGAGATTCCAGTCTGTAATGGACCCATAGGTTGGATCACTTTCTTTACAGCCCTTAGGACAGTCAACATCCTTCAATTTCCAAATATCTTTTTAGTGACAAATACAGGATAATTCCTAGGACTTGTAGACTGTTTTATACGTTGAACTTTCAGCTGCTCTTGTATCAGATGCTCAATTGCATCTATGTTCAGGGTCCATTTCTGTACCCACACAGCTTTTCAGTTAACCATTTAAAAGTTTGGGCTGTTGGTTTTCTAGTACCTCCATAATATCTTGTTGTATCTAGTGAAGCTACTCTGCCCTTGATTGTTGGTGAACTTGTTGCTAAGGCAAGAACACTGTTGCCTTCTGTAACATGCATTAGATATCCTATACCTAATGTAGTGTTCTCTTGTTGATTTGTGGATTGCTAGAAGGAAACTTTGTGTTTATTGTTTGTCGCCAGGGTAGTATTAAACCCCCATAGGGAGTTTCCCATGTCTACAGAATTATCTCATAGAAAGTTTTTATCAGTAAGGGATCACCTACACTATTTCTTGCTGATCTCCACTCATTAGTACAATGCCTACCCAGACCACACCTTCTATAAATCCTGAAAGGCCCTCTGTGGTAGGCTCCTGTACTGTTACTTGTTTTCTCCTACATCCAATGCCCATCCCATTTGTCTTTATAAGTGAGGATTGATCATCTTACCCTGGGTCTTTTTTCTTGTTTATCTTCTTTAGCTGTATAGATTTCATTATGTTTATCATATCTTATCGGTCTAAATAATTGAGTATATACCATGTGTGTCTTTCTCCTTCTGGGATACCTCACTCAGAATAACCTTTTCTAGATCCCACCATTTGCCTGCAAACTTCATGATTTCCTCGTTTTTGATTGCTGAGTAGTATTCCATTGTGCAAAAATACCAGAATTTCTGTATCCATTCCTCCTTTGATGGACATCTGGGTTGTTGCCTTTTAAATTTGAAGACAGTCATTTAGTTGAGCTATAACTTTTAAGCCACTCCAATGAATGCCTTTTTTATATATATAAACACACAGCAAGTAAGTTCTTTTCCTCTAGAGAACCCTGAGTAATAAAAAAGGATATCATCTTGTTTAAAAACTATATTATCTTAAAGTTTTGGCCAAATTTATTGTGTGTGTTATGATATCATATATCACATGTTTATATTATTTTAAAGTGTTTTATATGTTTATCTAATTTTTAATATCACTGTATTACATAACAATTTTTTCCATTACTGGGTGTTTTTGAGATTTGTTTTAATATAAAAAATATTACCCATAATTATGTTTATAGCCCATAAAGTTGATTGTTGTCTTTTTCTAATTGCATTAAATTATCTAGTTTTACACAATTAATATGTGAGAGTTATTAAGGAGGAATTTTTAATTAGGTAATGCTTCCTTTACTTCAGCTTCATTTTTTTCTGGAGCATATGGGGAACTTTACTGGTTATTATAGTTTGATTAAGTCCCAAATATTCTGTGTAGACGAAAGAAAGTGGGACCAAAATGCCGTTTCCCTGTTCCTTTCGAAAAGGGCTTTTTGGACAACAGCCTCATTAAATGTAACCAGTTTCCTGCACTGGTAATTTCGCTAGGTGACTAGAGATGTCCATTGGGTATGTCAATCCAATTATTTGGCAATCGCATTTGGGTTTCCTTTACACCTGTATTTATTTAGGGTCCTTCTCTTGTATTATTTTCCATGCAACCCATTAAATGACGGGTTATTTTAGCTGACTTTCCTGTTGTTCTCATTCTCTCCACTGTCTTTCTTCCTGCACTCCATTTGATCCTTTTTTTTTCCTGCCCCACTTATTCATAACTATCCACTCTATTTTACATTCCTAAGCAGATCCATATATCCACCTATTCTCTTACTCTATACCTAACTTCTGTGGTTATACAAAGTATAGCTTGCTTATCAAAGACTTAAAAGCTAACCTTTACATTTACGTGAATACATACCTTATTTTTCTTTCTGGGTATAGGTTACCTCTCTCAGGATGATTTTTTTTCTAGTTCCTTATGTATTTTAGATATTAGAACTATATCGGTGTATACCTGGTAAATTTTTTTTTCTCTGACATAGACTACTGTTTGACTGAGTGATAGTGTTCAGAAGCAAGTCAGTTTCAGGAGGTCTCACTTAGTAATTATTTTTCTTAGTTCCTGCGCAAGAAGAACTCCCAAACAACCAAGACTAATGCCAAGGACATTGGCTGGACAGATGGCTTAGAGGTTAAGGGCACTGGCTGCTCTTCAAGGGGTTATGAGGTCAATTCCCAGCAGCCAAGGCCATTGGCTGCTCATAACACACAACAGGAAACATTGGAAGACAGCACCTACACAACCCATTGACTGTGATGATGTTGAGATAGTGACCATCTAGAGCCTTTACCTGTATGGGCTAGTGATCCTCGTACTTGGAGGTACTCAGCACATTGGCAAAGGAGGAAGGTAGACAACAAGTTCACATGCGTCAGTGGCCATGAACTGGAAACCGCATAGACTAGGAACCTAGGGAAATGTAGCCACAAAACTATCATGGTGCGCTGCTCTACTCTTAGGTCAGTTTTTTTTTTTTTGTTTGTTTGTTTGTTTTTTTTCTAATGGGAAATAGAAAGAGCTGGAGAGGACAGGAACTCCACAAGCAGAGCAACAGAACAAGAAAATTTGAACACAGGGAACTTCCCAGACACTCATACTCCAACCAAGGACTATTCATGGAGATAACCTAAAACCCCTGCACAGATGTAGTCCATGGCAGGTCAGTGTCCAAGTGGGTTACCTAGTAATGGGAAGAGAGACTGCCTCTGACATAATCTGATTGGCCTGCTCTTTGATCACCTCCCCCTGAGGGGGGAACAGCCTTACCAGGCCACAGAAGATGACAGTGCAGCCACTTCTGATGAGAACTGATAGACTAAGATCAGAAAGAAGGAGAGGAGGACCGCCCCTATCAGTGGACTTGGGGAGGGGCATGCATGCAGAAAGGGGAGGGAGGGTGGGATCAGGAGGGAAGAGGGAGGGGCTTATGGGGGGATACAGAGTGAATGAAGTGTAATTAATGAAATTTAAATAAAAAAAAGAAAGACAGACAAAAAAATCATCAGGGAAGCTTCCTTCTGCAGTAGATGAAAACAAAGACCATTAGCTAGAAAATGTTCAGAGAGGGAGGGAGAGAGAGAGAGAGAGAGAGAGAGAGAGAGAAATAGGACTTGGAACCTTAAGTCCTAAATGAACTCTTCATCAAATTCCTCCCCTTAGGACTTAGGGAATTTCACAGAAGAGGAAACAAAATGATTGTAATAGCTAGAGGAGATGGGAAGACAAGAAGACCTAGTCCTAGTCTAGCAGGACCTTTACATATATGAGATACAGATTGTGGCAATGAGCACAGAGCTTGCACTGGCCTGTGCCATATGGGGTTCCAGCCTTGAAAGAAGCTGACATAGCCCCCTAATCCAGAAGCTATTCTCAACTGATAACTAATCACAAATGATAAAACAGTTCCCTCCAAATGAGTCCCACTGTGTATTCAAACCTCTCTTAAGGTCAGGCCCCATTCCTATTGTTATACAGCCAACAGAAAATGAGCTCCATAGTATTTTTCAAGGTTCTAGGTCTTATAAGGTTTTGACAGAGCATTTGTGTTTGTTGGTGTATGTGTGTATTTTCACCACACAGGCCCTTTGTTTATATATTATGGCTTTCAGTTTGTATTTTATTTAAAATTTTATTTAAAATTTTTCCAAGAAGAGGTAGAAAGGGGTATGTATTCCAGTGGGAGGGAAGATGAAGGGAATCCAAGAAGAGTTTTGGGAAGAAAAACTATAATCAGAATATGTTGTATAAAAATGCATTTTCAATAAAGGAAAACAGGAAAGTTACGTGGTTTATGAAAAGGAAATTAAGAATGTATTTCTCAAAAATGCTGACATAGTCATAGGCTGAATTTAAATGGAAGAAGGATTGTATGGTTGATCTAGAGTTTGCAATTTATGAAATCTAAAATAAGAGTACTTTCTATATTGATTCCAAATAAGGAATGCTAACTTAGGCTAACAGCCTATTAGATGACGCAATGAAAAAGGTAAATAAAGAATCCAGGTAAATTTCTGAACATGCTTTAGCATGAACTTGTAATGAATGTTTATAGTATACAGTAGAGAAATGTAATTTAAAAGAACATTACTCTGAATGCTGTCATGACTTGATGAGGTTTGTCTGTCTATTAAATACTTATCTAACCAAAACCATTCACATTGCACAGTCTGGGCAGACGCAGACACCTGAAGCATAAGATGCAACAGAACTAATAGCCAAACATCTAATAGAAATTATTGCTCATTGATAACTGAATAACTCAAATATGGTGACAGGACAGAAATGAAAGATGAAAATAAAGATGGTTGAAATATTTAAGATGTTGTAAAGGTACTGAAACATCCAATGAGTAGATATATTTTTTAAAGAGAGAACAAAGGAACAGGGCTTTAGAAAACAATTTCTTTCATTTCATTCTCAAATGCTTTGTTAAACATATTTGCTCAGGCTTCTGGGATGCTTTAGTGAGTAAAGGACTTTCCATGAACGCTTCAGGACCTGAGTTCAGATCCCCAAACCCAAATAAGGCCAGGCACGATGAGAGACCACACGGCGTAAACGGTGGTGACCAACACAAGATCTTGTTTCAGATGTAAGGTAAAAATAACACCTGAGGTAGCCTCACCTTCACCTGTGTGCTGTGATACAAAACACACCTTCACGTAACACACACATGCATCTCTCTCTCTCTCTCACACACACACAAAATTTTAGGGTTTTATTGTGTTTGTTTAGTCTGATATGTGTTTGGATTCGTATTTAGTGTTGTTCGGCCTATCACTTTTTCTACCTTTCTTTACTAATTTCTGAGGGAAATTGTACAAGACACTGCCTCATTTGAAATTCTGAAATATAAACACTTGGAGATCTAACTGTTTTCCTAAAATATTACTTCATAATGCCGCCATCATCGGGATAGGAATAAACCAGATTCCTTCATGGGACACAGACATCCACACAGCAGCATGTTACGCCACTCTATTCATTGTACAAACCTCTAGCCTTTTTGTGGGCAGAATCACTGTTTGTTTCTTCAATGCAGGGCCTTTATATGTTCATTTTTTTTTTATTTTATTTTTCTTTTTAGTTACATTTTGTTAACTCTGTGTCCCAGCTGTATCCCGCTCCCTCATTCCCTCCCCAACCCCACACTCCCTCCCTGGTCTCCTCCCTGCCCCTTTCCAAGTCCCCTGATAGGGGAGGACCTCCTCCCCTTTCATCTGACCCTGTTTTATCAGGTATCTTCAGGGCTGGCTGCAAAGTCCTCCTCTGTGGCCTAACAGACTGCTCCTCCCCTGGGGTGGGGGTCAAACAGGAGTAGTGCTACCTCAAGACCCAGCTATACCACTCCTAGGTATATACCCAAAATTTGCTCAAGTACACAACAAGGACATTTGTTCAACCATGTTCATAGCAGCTTTATTTGTAATAGCCAGAACTTGGAAACAACCCAGATGTCCATCAACGGAGGAATGGATACAGAAACTGTGGTATTTTTACACAATGGAATACTACTCCTTTATATGTTCATATCACCTACATATTTCAATATCCCTTTAGAAAGTATAAAAATTAGATAGATTTTTTATTATTAATTACACTTTATTCATTTTGTATCCCCCCATAAGCCCCTCCCTCCTCCTCTCCCAGTCCCACCCTCCCTCCCTCTTCTACACGCATGCCCTTCCCCAATTCCACTGATGAGGGAGGTCCTCCTCTCTTTCTTTCTGATCCTAGTCTATCAGTTCTCATCAAAAGTGGCTGCATTGTCCTCTACTGATTTTTATTCCTTATTTTTTGTTTTGCTAGTACATAACAAGAATGTAACAAGTCAGTCTTTATTAGCAGAGAAACTTCATTTTAAGAAAAATTATATAAGGAGAAAGTAATATGATAAAATATACAGTTCATGATCTCACCATCTGTTTATCTTTAAATAAATAACAAAGTAGTACATTTGCATGTGGTTACCAAACAGTACAACTTGACAGAGTAGAAAAAGTCAATAAACTCAGAATTTGCTTGAGTTTATATATATGCCATATATATATATATATATATCATATGAATATGCTAAATGTTATTTATATCAGTGTTTCTTGATTGTTGATATACTCTTGGTTCCTAAGCAAACAAAAGGATACAAAGAAATTAATTAATCTAAGACATTTCTATTTTCCTATTTGATTTGTGGTTGCATACACACCATTTTTAAAATAATAGTTCTAAATGACACATTGATCGCCAGTGATTTAAAAATATTCCATGGATCCTTAAGAACAAAATAAACTCTCAAACTGAAATTAAATATTTTGTGTAGAATAGTTTTAATAGTAACCTAATAACATGATCTAAAATTAGAACACACAATTTAAACTGATTTTGTTTCCTGTCTTATAAAAGCACCACTTAAATGAAAGTGAGAGATAAATTTGTAGACAGTCATTGTCTTTGATTCAGTATATCCATTAACATTTTGATAGCATTTATTACAATATCATTACTATTTATTCATTATTACTTAATGACTAATTCTGACAGGGTTAGTAATAGAGGCCTTCCAGTGTTTTGAGGAGGGCTGTCTTTATTGTACTGTCTGAGGATACAAAGAGCAGCATTAAATTTGATATCATGACACATTTTTCCAGTATTCTCTCTAGTTGCAAAGCAAACTGTCCAGGTGGGTTCCTTGAATGCACCATTATAATGTGGGCATATTTGTGATATGTGGAAATAATGTGATTTTTAATTCATGACAGAGTGCAAGGTATGTCATCTGGAATACAGTGATGCACACTGGACCCTACAAAACATTCTTTACAAAATGCTCAGAAAATCCCAAGCCTTTTGCACTAATCTATGGAATGCAAATATCACATCCAAAACGTTGTTCTGCTTTAGGAAACATATTTTTTTTATCTAATGTTTAGACAGGCCTCAATATAAAGGCTGGAGTGAAGGCTCTTGACTGAATGCATAAAAATAAATCTCATGCATTTTCATATGCTTGAGATGTTTTGAGGAGCCATTAGGATGTGACTTGAAATTACTAAAATAAGTGGTTTCATCTCATTTCTACACGCCCAGCACACAGTGTTGTATACACATATTCAGGGTATACATTTTATAATTTGTTATTTTAAACATCTTGACTCTAACTACTAAATATTATTATTTCTCTATTATAAATAATGCTAATCTGAGTTATGTTGTATATATTTCATAAAACTGAGTAAATATTCAAATACACAAATAAAACACAATTGTAATTATTCAATCTAGCATTGAATAAACTTGGTTTTCTTTACTAAACATATAATATAGGATATTATAAGTAACTGCATGAAATCTCAAACTGGGTTAACAAAATCAATACACTTTCTCAACTATTACAGAAGTGGCCAAAGTCAGGTTTACTGTATTTTTCTACAGTAAATAAAATTAAAGTTTAATAAAAGCTAACCTCCAACTGTTTCCGTTACCTGTACCTGAACTTTTCTTCTGCTTAAGTAACCCATCCATCTTTGACTAGTCATTTTGAATGAACTTTGGGTAACTAACTCACAGATTCGTTCTGTAGGCATGAGACATATATTCCTTATCAAGTGATCTGGTGGCATTCTTTAGGTAAGGCAAGTTAAAAAGCATAACAAATATTTAACATATCTAACATTTAAATTTTCTAAAGGCTGAGCTATGGCTTTATTCTACAGCCTACCCTTTTATGATACGATTTTCCAACCTGCACATAATACTTATGAAAGTGGAAGAATCTTTCTAATCTTCCAAAATTTCTATGGACTATTCTTGGTGCTAATAATGCAATGAGTGAAGAATACAGTATCTTTCATCCCAGTTTTAATTAACTTTTTTAAAAGCATGGTAAGAACATCTGGACATTTTATTTCTTGGTGAAAAACCTGTGAGGTCTTCATGTTTTGATTAGATAAATCACATATCAACAATTCTTTTTGTTTCTCTTCATGTTTTCTTTTTTTTCAATTTTAAAAATGTTTTATTGATTCACATAAATATAATCTTTTTTTAAATATGTATATATACATTTATTAGTATGTTCATTTATTTATTAGTATGTTTGAATATTTGGTTTATTTTATTTTATTTTTTTCTTATCAGTTACATTTTATTAACTTTGAATCAAAGCCGTGTCCCAATCCCTCATTCCCTCCCAGGCCCTCCCTCCCTCCCTCATCTCCACCGTGCCCCTTTCCAAGTACACTGAGAAGGGGACCTCTATCTATACCTGATCCTGTTTTATCAGGTATCTTCAGGACTGGCTACAAAGCCCTCCTCTGTGGCCTAACAGGACTATTCCTCCCTTGGGGGGTGGGGAGGCCAAACAGATAGTCATTGAGTTCCTGTTAGATATAATCCTTGTTCCCCTCACTTTGGGAAACCAATTGGTTACTGAGCTACCACAGGCTACATCTGAGCAGAGGTTCTAGGTTATATCCATACATGGTCCTTGGTTGAATGTCAGTCTCTGAAAAGACCCTGTGCCTAGATATATTTGGTCCTTGTGGAGCTCCTATCCTTTCCCCATCAGCCTAACTCCCCTTCTTTCTTATGATTCCCTGTACTCTGCCAAAGGTTTGGTCATGAGTCTTTGCTTTGAAAACACTGCTAGTCAGAGTATTTCGGTTGGGCTCAGTAGACTCTTGTCATACATTCAATGCACATCCCATCTGTCTTTCTAAAGAGGATTGGTCATCTTACCCCATGTCCGCTCTCTTGAATATCTTTTTTAGGTGTACAGATTTCATTATGTTTATCATATCTTATAGGTCTATATAAGTGAGTATATACCATGTTTGTCTTTCTCCTTCTGGGATGTTTCACTAAGGATGATCTTTTGTAGATCCCACCATTTGCCTGCAAATTTCATGATTTCCTCCTTTTTGATTGCTGAGTAGTATTCCATTGTGTAAAAATACCACAATTTCTGTAACCATTCCTCCGTTGATGGACATCTGGGTTGTTTCCAGGTTCTGGCTATTACAAATAAAGTAGCTATAAACATAGTTGAGCAAGTATCACTTTTGTATACTTGAGCAAACTTTGGGTACATACCTAGCAGTGGTATAGCTGGGTCTTGAGGAAGCACTATTCCTAATTGTCTTAGAAAGTGCCAGATAGATTTCCAGAGTGGTTGTACCAGTTTACATTCCCACCAGCAGTGGAGGAGGGTTCCCCTTTCTCCACAACCTCTCCAGCATGTGTTGTCCCTTGAGTTTTTCATCTTGGCCATTTTGATGGGTGTAAGGTGATATCTCAGGGTTGTTTTAATTTGCATTTCCCTGATGGCTAGTGAGGTTGAGCATTTCTTTAAGGGTTTCTCTGCCATTCGATATCCCTCTGTCGAGAATTCTGTTTAGCTCCGTTCCCCATTTTTTAATTGGATTACTTGGTTTGCTGCTTTTCAGCTTCTTTAGTTCTTTGTATATACTGGTTATTAGTCCTCTGTCAGATAAAGGGTTGGTGAAGATTCTTTCCCAATCTTTAGGCAGTCGTTTTGTTTTGATAACGGATTCCATTGCTTTACAAAATCTTTTCAGTTTCATGAGGTCCCATTTATTGATTTTTTCTCTTAGAGCCTGTGCTGTTGGTGTTCTGTTCAGAAAGTTGTCTCCTATGCCAATGAGTTCTAGGCTGTTTCCCACTTTTTCTTCTAACAGATTTAGAGTATCTGGTTTTATGCTGAGGTCTTTGATCCATGTGGACTTTAGTTTTGTGCAGGGTGATAAATATAGATCTATTTTCATTTTTCTGCATGTGGACATCCTGTTGGTCCAGCACCATTTGTTGAACATGCTGTCTTTTTTCCATTGAATGGTTTTGGTTTTGTCAAAAATCGAGTATTCATAGGCATGTGGGTTTATGTCTGGGTCTTCTATTCGGTTCCATTGATCCTCCTTTATGTTTTTATGCCAATACCATGCAGTTTTTATTACTGTTGCCCTGTAGTACAGCTTGAGATCAGGAATGGAGATACCTCCAGATGATCTGTTGTTGTACAGGATCGTTTTGGAGATTCTGGGTTTTTTGTTTCTCCATATGAAGCTGAGAATCTTTTTTACAAGATCTGTAAAGAATTGTGTTGGCATTTTGATGGGAATTGCATTGAATCTGTAGATTGCTTTTGACAGGATGGCCATTTTCACAATGTTAATCCTACCAATCCATGAGCACAGGAGATCTTTCCATCTTCTGATATCTTCTTCAATTTCTTTCTTCTGAGACTTGAAGTTTTTCTCAAACAGATCTTTCACTTGCTTGGTTAGTGTCACCCCAAGGTACTTTATGTTATTAGTGGCTATTGTGAAGGGTGTTGTTTCCCTAATTTCTTTCTTGGCCCTTTTGTCTTTGGTATACAGGAGGGCTTCTGTTTTTTTTTTTTTTTTTTTTTTGTTT
>NW_026596117.1:16430831-16486836 GCF_907164565.1 Psammomys obesus
TTCTTTTTTTTTTTTTTTTTTTTTTAGTTGATTTTGTATCCTGCCACTTTGTTGAAGGTGTTTATCAACTGGAGGAGTTCTCTGGTTGAATTTTTGGGGTTGCTCATATATGCTATCATATTATCTTCGAATAGTGACACTTTGACCTCTTCCTTTCCGATTAGTATCCCCTTGATCTCCTTTAGTTGTCTTATTGCTCTGGCTAGGACTTCAAGTACTATTTTCAAGAGGTATGGAGAGTGGACAGCCTTGTCTTTTCCCTGATTTCAGTGGGATTGATTTAAGTTTCTCTCCATTGAGTTTGATGTTGGCTATAGGCTTGCTGTATATTGCCTTTACTATGTTTAGATATGTGCCTTGTATCCCTGATCTCTCCAAGACTTTAAACATGAATGGGTGTTGGACTTTGTCAAATGCTTTTTCATCTTCTAAGGAGATGATCATGTGTTTTTCCTCCTTCAGTTTGTTTATGTGGTGGATTACATTGATGAATTTCCGTATGTTGAACCACCCTTGCATGCCTGGGATGAAGCCTACTTGGCCGTGGTGGATGATATCTTTGATGTGTTCTTGGATTCGGTTTACAAGTATTTTATGGAGTATTTTTGCGTCAATGTTCATAAGAGAGATAGGTCTAAAGTTCTCTTTTTTGTTGGGTCTTTGTGTGGTTTAGGTATCAGGGTCACTGTCACTTCATAGAATGAGTTTGGTAATGTACCTTCTGTTTCTCTTTTGTGGAATAGTTTGAGGAGAATTGGTGTGAGCACTTCTTTGAAGGTCTGGTAGAATTCCGCGCTGAAATCATCTGGCCCAGGGTTTTTTTTGGAGGGGAGACTGTGAATGACTGCTTCAATTTCCTTGGGAGATATAGGGCTATTCAGTCTTTCTACCTGATCTTTACTTAATGTTGGAAGATGGAATCTATCAAGAAAATTGTCCATTTCATTTATGTTTTCAAATTTTGTGGCATATAGTCTTTTGTAGTATGACCAAATGATTGTTTGAATTTCCTCAGTGTCTGTAGATATGTCACCCTTTTTATCTCTGATTTTGTTGATTTGGATAGATTCTCTCGGCTTTTTAGTTAGTTTGGCTAAGGGTTTGTCTATCTTGTTAATTTTTTCAAAGAACCAGCTTTTTGTTTCATTGATTCTTTGAATAGTTTTATTTATTTCTAATTGATTGATTTCAAACCTGAGTTTGATTATTTCCAGCCGTCTGCTCCTCTTGGGTGTGTCTGCTTCTTTTTTTTCTAGGGTTTTCAGTTGGGCCATTAAGTTGTTTGTATGTGATGTTGTGAATTTATTCTTGCAGGCACTTAGTGCTATAAATTTTCCCCTGAGCACTGCTTTCAATGTGTCCCATAAATTTGGGTATGTTGTGCCTTCATTTTCATTGAATTCTAGGAAGTCTTTAATTTTTTTCTTTCTTTCTTCCTTAACCCAGCTATCATTGAGTAACAAGTTGTTCAGTTTCTATGTGCGTGTCAGCTTTTTGTTATTTCTGTTGTGGTTGAGGTCCAGCTTTATTCCATGGGGGTCACATAGAATACAAAAGATTATTTCAATCTTTTTGTATCTGTTGAGACTTGCTTTATGACCAACTATATGGTCTATTTTGGAGAAGGTTCCATGTGGTGCTGAAAAGAAGGTAAACTCTTTTGTGTTTGGATGAAAAGATCTGTAGACGTCTATTAGGTCCATTTGATTTAGGGTCTCTGTAAGTGTTTTTATTTCCCTATTTGTTTTCTGTCTAGTTGATCTGTCCCTTGGTGAGAGTGGAGTGATGAAGTCTCCCACTATTAGGGTATTAGGATCAATGTTTGATTTAAGCTTTAATATTGTTTAATTTATGAATGTAGGTGCTCTTGTATTTGGGGCATAGATATTCAAAATTGTGATGTCCTCTTGGTGGATTTTTCCTTTGATGAAAATATAGTAGCCCTCCTTATCTTTTTTGATTAACTTGGGTTGAAAGTCTATTTTATTAGATATTAGGATGGCTACTCCAGCTTTTTTTGTGGAGCCATTTGCTTGAAAAACATTTTTCCAGCCCTTTCCTCTGAGGTAGTGTTTATCTTTGTTGCATAGGTGTGTTTCTTGGATGCAACAGAATGTTGGATCCTGTTTCTGCAACCATTCTGCTAGTCTGTGTTTTTTTATTGGGGAGTTGAGTCCGTTGATGTTGATAGAGACTAGTGATCAACAATTGTTACTTATTTTAGATGTGGGGTTTGTGGTGTCACTGAGTTTCATTGTTTGTATTCTTTTGGTTTTTTTTGTTGTGTAGTTATCTATTTCCTCTGTTTCCTTAGATGTAGTTGTTTTCTTTGGTTTGGAGTTTCCCTTCTAGTAACTTCTGTAGAGCCGGGTTACTATGTAGATATTGTTTAAATTTGTTTTTGTCATGGAATATTTTGAATTCTCCGTCTATGTTGATTGAAATTTTTGCTGGGTATAGTAGTCTGGGTTGGAATCTGTGGTCCCTTAAGGACTGCATGATTTCTGTCCAAGCCCTTCTGGCTTTCATAGTTTCTGTTGAGAAATCTGGTGTGATTCTGATAGGTCTACCTTCATATGTTACTTGGTCTTTTTCCCTTCCTGCTTTTAGGATTTTTTCTTTGTTCTGTAGGTTCAGTGTTTTGACTATGATGTGCTGTGAAGAATTTCTTTTCTGGTCTAGTCTACTTGGTGTTCTGTAGGCCTCTTGTATGTTTATGGCCATCTCCTACTTTAAGTTGGGAAAGTTTTCTTCTATAATTTTCTTGAAAATATTTTCTGGACCTTTGAGCCTGATGTCTTCTTTTTCTTCTACTCCTATTATTCTTAGGTTTTGTGTTTTCATGGTGTCCTTGATTTCTTGGATGTTTTGTGTTTGGAACTTTTCTGATTTTATTTTTTCTTTGAGAGACGTGTCAATTTCCACAAGTGTATCTTCAGCTCCTGAGATTCTTTCTTCCATCTCTTGTATTCTGTTGGTGATGCTTACCTTTGTAGTTCCTGATCTTTTCTCTATGTTCTCCAGCTCCTGGTTTTTCTCTATTTGTGTTTTCTTTATTGATTCTAATTCTGTTTTCATGTCTTGCACCATTTCCTTCATCTGTTTGAATGTGGACTCCTGCTTTTCAATGACAGCTTCTATTTTTTTGTCCGTTTCCTCTCTATGTATCACTAATTGTTCCTCTACTTCTTTGGGTATAATTGCCTGTATTTCTATGAGAGCTTTGTTTATTTCTTCTTTATTTGCCTTCATTTGTGTGGACATTTCTTTGAGAGCTTTGTTCATTTCTTCGTGGTCAATTTTCGTGGTCATTTCTCTGAGAGCTCTATTTGTTTCTTCTTTGTTCGTCTCGATTTCTTTGGCTATTTCTCTGAGGGCTTTGTTCATTTCATCTTTATGGGCCTCTAATAGTTGGAGAAACATAGTTTTGAGGTCGTTTTCTTGTATATCTAGTGAATTGAAGTGTCCCTTGGTTTATGGGGTTGCTGGTAAGGTCATTATATCCTGATTTTTGTTAGGTGTGTTCTTATGTCTGCCTCTAGCCATCTGGTTATTTATAATCCTCACTGTTTGTTCCTCGGGATTGTAGTTCGGGCTATGATCCTCTATTTCTGTTTTCTGGACTGTTTTTTAAGGAAGGTGAGAGAGGTTCACTGGTTTGGGAGTGTGCACTGTGGTTTCAGTTTTTCCTAAGTAAGGAATGTGATGCTGGTGCTATTCACGTGCGCTTTTAGTGGGCACAGTGTGCATGTGCGGATTCTCTGACTATTGCAGTGGCCTGCAAGCCACTATTACGCAGTTCTGTCTCTAGCCATCTGGTTATTTACAATCCTCACTGTTAGTTCCTCGAGTTTGTAGTTCGGGGTATGATCGTCTCTTTCTGTTTTCTGGACTGTTTTTTTCAGGAAGATGAGAGAGGTTCACTGGTTTGGGAGTGAACCAAGCTATGGCTTCAGTTTTGCCTAAGTAAGGACTGTGATGCTGGTGCTATTCGCGTGAGCTTTTAGCGGGTGGATTCTCTGACTATTGCTGTGGCCTGCAGGCCACTATTACACAGTTCTGTCTAAGATCCAGGGATTGTTTGCCTGGAATACGCTGGTGGACCCACAAGGCAGGGGCTTCAACGTTGGGGTCGCTATCCCAAGAATCCCTATGATGCCCACACTAGGAGTGTGGGTGGCAGGGATCTCCTCTGGTTGCTTCTGTGGAGAGGCCCTGGGTCTGGGGCAAACTCTCCCTAGAAAGCTCACTCACTCTCTTGCAGGACCAGTAGGAATGCACAGGGGTTCCCCTTGCTCACGACTCTCTGCTTTGGTCCTGCTGCGGTAATTGCAGGGGTAGGCTAACAGTCAGCTCTGTGACACTGTGGCCACAGGACTCAGTGTCCACCTTTCCTGTGTGCTGCCTCTCTGTCCTTTCCCTCTGCCAGGAGGGGTTATGTTGACTGGTCCCGGGGTGGCGCGGGTAAGCGTTAGGTTGAGTGTTCTCAATCCCAGATCCCGGGCCCAGATCTCTCTGCCAGAAGCAGCCTGGCAGTAGAACCTGTTTGCTGATCCAGAGAGAGTACCGGGTAGGGTTGAGTGTTCTCAGATCCAGAGCTTGGGTTTCTCTGCTAGGGGCCGCTGGGTGAGCTGGAGAGAGGGTGCTATGTCTTGGCAGGCTTTCTCTCTGTCCTTCCCCTCTGAACTTCCCCTCCGCTAGGCAAGCTTATAGAGGTGCTCTCAGGGGAGTGCCAGAAGGGGTTGGGGCTTCTCAGTCCGATCCTGAGCCGGGGTTTCTCTGCCAGCGGTCGGGGGGGGGGTGATAGGACTTGGTGCTAGACCTTATTGCGCTGGACCCAGGAGAATCTCAGGATGTGTAGAATGACCACAGTCCCAGATATGGAGCTGAAGTTTGTTTGCTAGGAGCAGCCGGCAGCACTGGAGTTCCGGCACTGTGAAGCTGCTGTGCTCCTGTTTATCCTTCAGCTCAGCCGCGGCAGGGTTATGGCAGCGTTTGGGGGAGTGCCCAAAAGGATTGAGTTTTCTCAGCCCGGATCTCGGGTTGGGGTACAGACAATATGGTCTGTGGCAGATTCTGCTGGATGCCTTCTGCCACCTCCCAAGAGGGAGTAGGGATTTTGAGTTGGGCGCTCAGCTGCTCTCCATGATAGGTGGGAGCTCAGTTCTGATGGCGGTGGCTACCCGCGGTCAGTGAGACCTTCCAGGGAAAGACTGGGTGACCTGTGATCAGTCTTGCAACTTTCCTTCCCCTTGGATTTTTTTTTTTTGTGACTGGGACTCTCAGTCTCTGGCACCCTTGTGCCCACCAATCAGCCTGGGAAAGTGATCGAGACACGCAGGCTTGTGGCACCAGCCAGGAGACCCAAAGCCCGCATTACCCGGGTTCTCTTCAAGGTTCTGGCTGGGCAGCCAAGAGTGGACCCGACCTATTCCCATGCCATGGGAGCCTCCCCTCACCTGAGAAACACAATAGCTGTTGTTCTAGGGACCAGAGTTCAGTCTCCTGGTCACTGCATGGAGTGTGATGTCCCGCTTCTCAGACACAGTATTCTCCCAGCGCCACCATCTTGGCCCTCTCTTCATTCTGTATGAATGCCCTCTCTTCATTCTGCCCTCTCTGTATTCTGAACTATTTTCATACTTTTCTTAGTGTTTTTTAAAGGTACAATATTCTTTCATTATATTTTTTTTACTTAAAACTTGAGCATTATATTCTCTTTGCCTTTATCTATGTGCTTCATCCTCCTCACTTATCAAATATCTAGTCACTTCTCATGTTCAACCATGAATTCTTTACTCTGAGACATATGGATTTGTTGAACCAAACTTGCAGTTGATACTTCAGACTTAGTTATTTCTTGAGTTCAATTCTGTGCCTTTTATCTAGTATATGAAAATTATAAACTTTAAAAAAATAAATATACACACATGTTAAGGCTTTAAAATGTTTATGAAATATAACATGTCTGGGACTAAAGTAGGTATTTAAAATTAGGATAAAAATAATGTTAATACTGAGAAAAGTATATACCATTGCTAATGTTTGAATCTAAAATATTCTGATATCCATGTTTTAGAATATAGGACCCCAGTCTGTGTCATTGTTGGAAGGTAATTGAACTCTTAAAAAATGTGGCCTAGGAGAAGGATGTCCATCCAAGACATCTCTATAGTGGATAAGATTATAATGAACCCATACTCAAAGTCAGAATGTAAAAACTCTGCTGAAAGATTCTTCATTTAAAAGAAAGCCTTGGCATTTTTTATTCTAACATGTTTAGATAAATTAATGATAAATTAATGTCTTAGGAATAATTTACCTATGTTTAATCCTCAAGACCATTGAAGATTGTAGTAGCATCCATGGTTCAACTAAGCACAGGTAGAGCTCACGAAGGTCACACAACTGTTCAACATACTCACTGTTATTTATGTCAGCGGAAATGCAGATATAGATTTAGAGATTTCCAATGATACTTCAAAGGAAAGAAGAGTGAGAGGTCAAATAATGTGTGAACGTTCCAGAATACTTGAATATGATTGGCGACAGGGTAAGGGAAGCCGTGGAATTGTAGTTGTGAGAACACAGCTAGAAGTAGTACTTAAAATGTAATGTAAAATGCTATAGTTTCCATTCTGAATTCTTATTCTAAATGTATAGATTTTTTTCTGCTGTGTAGCTCCATGTATAGCTAATTCGGGTATGTGATGTTTTACTTACTTGCAAGGTCATTTTCCTTACAATAAAATTTATAAATCAAACAAAATCAACATTTTTAGTATTAATACATCTGTGGAACAAAGCCACTTATGCATAAAAGTTATTTATAATTTTGTACCTCTTAAATTTTATGTAATTAGATTGTTGTTCTAAGTTCTAATGTGTGTCTTAACAAAAATAGTTGAACTTCCATAATTATATGTATTCTATGAAAAGAAATCAAGCTCCTTGGTGATACGCACATAATATAAATATCTCTTTAAATATAATTGAAATCATAAAATGATAAAGATGAATCACCAAAAGATATGATTAATCTTTTTACAAGGTTCCTTCAAAATTGTGATGTTTGCTGTTTTACTGTTATAACAGTATTTATTAATAATAACATGGATCAACATGCTAGTGAGTTTAACACCCATAATGTGAATGCAGCTAAGAAGTGTACTCATAAAAGATATAAATGACAGCACATTTTCCTGGCATATGAAAGGACAGTGCTGTGCACTGGTGGGTCATGACTGACAGAGTTATGTGTCAATCATATTGTTCAATTTAATCAAAAAAGAAACCAGTGAAAGTGAACATTATTACATCAATAAAGATAAAACAATGATATCTTCAGTAATCTTCTTAATTTAGGTAAAGTAAAATTTTCAATTGAAACAGTAATTATAGAGGCCTGTATAGGAATGTAATAAAGAAATATTCCTCACCAAAAAAACTAAATGTGAGAAAGGAGATGGCTCAGTGAAAAAAGTACTTGTCAATCAAGTGTGGGGACCTGCGATTAAGTTTTCAGAACCCATATAAAATCAGGCCTGATAGGGCATGTAATACCTCAGGACATCTATGGTTGATCAAAATTCAGAGACAGATAGTCCTGAGGAAGTTGACACTGAGCCAAGCTGAGTACTTTTAGGTGAACAAGAGAACTCGAGATATCAAAGTGGGTGTCAAAACATTTAAAACAAAGGAGGTCATCTGACTTCTGTATGCATGCTGTGATTCAAAGCACCATTCTGAACACATATCAGATACACACACACACACACACACACACACACACACACACACACCCTATGCACATATACACACAGTGTATGTGTATTCACGTGTGTATATGTGTGTTCATGTGTGTGTGTGTGTGTGTGTGTGTGTGTGTGTGTGTGTGTGTAATGGAGGAGAGAAGGAATGAGAGAGACAGAAAGGGACAAAGAAATAGAGTTACATGTCACAAACTGATACACACTAAAGTATGATTTTTTCTAAAGTAATTGTTTTATTTATTTTTGCCTGAATGCAACATAGAGTGGGTTATTTTCTCCTTTGTAAAGATGGTTTGTTGAAAATAGTGATATTTTGACTTCTTCTTTCCAAATTTGTATCCCCTTGATCTACTTCAATTGTCTTATTGCTCTAGCTAGGACTTCAAGAACAATGTTGAAAAGATATGCAGAGAGTGGACAGCCTTGCCTTGTCCTTGATTTCAGTGGGAATGATTTAAGTTTCTCTCCATTGAGTTTGATGTTGGCTATAGGCTTGCTATATATCGCCTTTACTGTGTTCAGGTATATGCCTTGTATCCCTGATCTCTCCTATACTTTAAACATGAATGGATGTTGGATTTTGTCAAATGTCTTTTCAGGATGTGGTTTTTCTCCTTCAGTTTGCTTATGTTGTGGATCACATTGATGGATTTCCTTATATTGAACCACCCCTGAATACCTGGGATGAAGCCTACTTGGTCCTAGTGGATGATGTCTTTGATGTGTACTTGGATTCGGCTTGCAAGTATTTTGTTGAGTATTTTAGCATCAATGTTCATGAGGGAGATTGGCCTGAAATTCTCTTTCTTTGTTGGGTCTTTGTAAAGTTTAGGTACCAAAGTGACTTTGGCTTCATAGAATGAGTTTGGTAGTGTTCCTTCTGTTTCTATCTTGTGGAATAGTTTGAAGAGTATTGGTATTAGCTCTTTGAAGGTCTGGTAGAATTCGGCTCTGAATCCATCTGGCCCTGGGCTTTTTTTTTTTTTTTTTTGCATGGTAGACTTTTGATGACAGCTTCTATTTCCTTAGGGGATATAGGACTATTTAATTGGTTTACCTGGTCTTGGTTCAGGTTTGGAATGTAGAATTGGTCAAGAAAATTGTCCATTTCATTTATATTTTCAAATTTTGTGGCATATAGACTTTGGAAGTAAGATCTAATTATTGTTTGGATTTCTTCAGTGTCTGTGGTTATGTCCCTCTTTTCGTTTCAGGTTTTTGTTGATTTGGATAGTTTCTCTCTGCCTTTTAGTTAGTTTGGCTAAGGGTTTGTCTATTTTGTTGATTTTCTCAAAAAACCAGCTCTTGGTTTCATTGATTCTTTGAATTGCTTTATTTGTTTCTAATTTATTGATTTCAGCCCTGAGTTTGATTATTTCCAGCCGTCTATTCCTCTTTGGTGTGTCGGCTTCTTTTTTTTTTTAGGGCTTTTAAGTGAGCCATTAAGTTGCTTGCATGAGATGTTTCAAATTTCTTTTTGAAGGCACTTAGTGCTATGAACTTTCCTCTTAGCACTGCTTTCATTGTGTCCCATAAGTTTGGGTATGTTGTGCCTTCATTTTCATTGAATTCTAGGAAGTCTTTAATTTCTTTATTTCTTTTCTGACCCAGGTGTCATTTAGAAGCAAGTTGTTCAGTTTCCATGTGTATGTAAGCCTTTGGCTATTTTTGTCATTGAGGCCTAGTTTTAGTCCATGGTGATCAGATAGGATACAAGGGATTATTTCATTCTTCTTGTATCTGTTTAGGCTTGCTTTGTGAGCAATTATATGGTCTATTTTGGAGAAGGTTCCATGAGGTGGAGAAAAGAAGGTAAATTCTTTTGAGTTTGGGTGAAAGGCTCTGTAGATGTCTGTGAGGTCCAGATGATATGATAGTATACCTGAGTGACCCCAAAAACTCTACCAGGGAATTCCTACATCTAATTAACACCTTCAGCAAAGTGGCTGGACACAAATTAACTCAAAAAAACCAGTAGCCTTCCTGTATACAAAGGACAAAAGGGCCGAGAAAGAAATTAGGGAAACAACACCCTTTACAATAACCACAAAGGACATAAAGTACCTTGTTGTGAACCTAACCAAGCAAGTGAAAGACTTGTATAAAAAAATTTTCAAGTCTCTGAAGAAAGAATTAGAAGAAGATATCAGAAGATGGAAAGATCTCCCATGCTCATGGCTAGGCAGGATTAACAGAGTAAAAATGGCCATCTTACCAAAAGCAATCTACAGATTCAATGCAATTCCCATCAAATTACCAACACAATTCTTTACAGACCTTGAAAGAAAAATTCTCACCTTCATATGAACAACAAGTTACCCAGAATTGCTAAAACAATTCTCTACAGTAAAAGATCTTCAGGAGGTATCTCCATCCCTGATCTCAAGCTGTACTATAGAGAAACAGTACTAAAACTGCATGGCACTGGCATAGAAACAGTCTGGTGGAACAAAGGGATTGAATAGAAGACCCTGACATAAATCCACACACTTATGGACACCTGATTTTTGACAAAGATGCCAAATCCACTCAATGGAAAAAAGACAGCATCTTCAACAAATCATGCTGGTCTAACTGAAAGTCTGCATGTAGAAAAATGCAAATACTTATCATCCTACACAAAACTAAAGTCCAAGTGGATCAAAGACCTCAACATAAAACTAGACACACTAAACCGCTTAGAAAAAAAGTGAGGAATACCCTAAAACTCATTGGCACAGGAGCCAACTTCCTGAACAAAACAACAACAGCACAGGCTCTAAGACCAACAATCGATAAATAGGACCTCATGAAACTGAAAAGCTTTTGTAAAGCAAAAGATACTGTCCTCAGAGCAAAACAACAGCCTAAAGATTGGGAAAAGTTCTTCGCCAATCCTATATCTGACAGAGGGCTAATATCCAGTATATATAAAGAATTCAAGAAGCTAAACACCAACAAATCAAGTAATCCAATTAAAAAATGAAGTTAAGAGCTAAACAGAGAATTCTTTGTAGAGGAATATAGAATGGCAGAGAAACACTTAAAGAAGTGTTCAACATCCTTAGTCATCAGGGAAATGCAAATCAAAATGACCCTAAGATTTCATCTTACACCCATCAAAATGGCTAAGATCAAAACCTCAAGTGACAACACATGTTGGAGAAGTTGTGGAGAAAGGAGAGCCCTCCTCCACTGCTGGTGGGAATGTAAACTTGCACAACCACTCTGGAAATAAATCTGGTGCTTCCTCACACAACTAGGAATAGCACTTCCTCAAGATCCAGCTATACTATTCCTAGGCATATACCCAAAAGAGGCTCAAGTACACAATAAGAACATTTGCTCAACCATGTTTGTAGCAGCCTTATTTGTAATATCCAGAAGCTGGAAACAGCTCAGATTCCCCTCAGTGTAGGAATGGATGCACAAATTGTGGTATATATACACAATGGAATATTACTCAGCAATAAAAAAACAAGGAAATCATGATATTTGCAGGTAAATGTTGGGATCTGGAAAATATCATACTGAGTGAGCTATCCCAGAAGCATAAAGATGCACATGGTATATACTCACTCATATAGACATATAATATAAGATAAACCTACTAAAATCTGTACACCTAAAGAAACTAATTGAGAGGGAGGACTCTTGCTAAAATGCACAATTCCTATCCAGAAAGGCAAAGAGGCTGGACATCAGAAGAAGGAGAAAAGAGGGAACAAGTCAGGAGCCTGACACAGAGGACCTCTGAAAATCTCTGCCCTGCAGACTATCAATGTAGATACTGAGACTTATGGGCAACCTTTGGGCAGAGTACAGGGAATCTTAGGAAAGAAAAGGAAATAGTAAGATCTGGAGAGGACAGGAACTCCATAAGGAGAGCAAGAGAACAAAAAAAAAAAAATCTGAGCACAGGGGACTTTCCTGAGACTGATACTCCCACCAAGGACTATGCATGGAGATAACCTAAGACCCCTGCAGAGATGTAGCCCATGGCAGTTCAGTATCCAAGAGGGTTCCAGTGTAATAGGAACAGGGACTGTCTCTGACATGATCTGATTGGCCTGCTCTTTAATTTCCTTCCCCTGAGGGGGAAGCAGCATTACCAGGCCACAGAAGAGGACAATGCAGCCACTCCTGATAAGACCTAATTGACTAGGATCAGAAGGAAGGAAAAGAAGTCCTCCTCTATCAGTGGACTTGGGGAGGGGCATGCAGGCAGAGAGTGGAGGAAGGGAGGATTTGGGATGGGAGAAGGGAGGGAACCACAGGGGGGATACAAAGTGAGTAAAGTGTAATTAATAAAGAAAAAAAATCTGAGATTAAAAAAAGTTTAAAAAAATTTAATAAAAAAAAAAGATTGTTTGTTGAGCAAACATCCTTGTTGTATGGTTGAGCATCTTTAGGGTATATATGCCCAGAAATGATGTAGTTGGGTCTTGAGGTAGCACTATTGTCAGTTTTCTGAGAAAGCACCAGATTGAATTTGAAAGTGGTTATACAAGTTTAAATTCCCTCCAGAAATGAAGGATGGTTCCCCTTTCTCCACATCCACTCCAGCATGTGTTGCCACTTGAGTTTTTTATCTTGGCCATTCTGATGGGAGTGAGGTGGAATCTCAGTCATTTTTATTTGTATTTCCCTGATGACTAAGGACATTGAGCATTATTTTAGGGTGTCTCGGCCAATCAATATTCTTCTGTTAAGAATTGTCTGTTTAGCTGCATAAACCTTATCTTTATTACATTTTTATTTTTATATTAATTACACTTTATTCACTTTGTATCCCAGCTGTAGCCCCTTCTGTCATTCCCTCCCAATCCCTCCCTCCCTCCCTTATCTCCTCCCTGTCCCTCTCTAAGTCAACTGATAAGGGAGATTTTCCTCCCCTCCATCTGACCCTAGCTTATCAGGTATCATCAGAATTGGCTGCATTTTCCTCCTCTGTGGCCTGGCAAGGCTGTTCCCTCTCAGGGGGAGGTGATCAAAGAGCCAGCCACCGAGTTCATGTCAGAGACAGTTCATGTTCCCCTTCTAGGGTACCAACTTGGATACTGAATTGCCACGGGCTACATCTGAGCAGGGGTTCTAGTTAATATCCTAGAATGGTCTTTTGCTGGAGTATCAGTCTCAGAAAAGAACCCTGTGCCTAGAGTTTTTGGTTCTGTTGTTCTCCTTGTGGAGCTCCTGTCCTCTCCAGGCCTTTCTATCTCCCCATTCTTTTGTAAGATTCTTGCACTCTGCCCATATTTTTAAATTTTTATTTTTATTTATATATTTATTTATTATAATTTATTCACTTTGGATTCCAGCTGCAGCCCTCTTCTTCATCTCCTCCCAGTCCCACCCACCCTCCCTTTCCTTTTCCTTTGCCCTTTCCCTAGTCCCCTTATAGTGAAGGACCTCCTCTGCTTCTATCTAAACCTAATTTATCAGGTCTCACCAAGGTTAGCTGCATCATCTTCCTCTGCAGCCTGGCAAGATTGCACTCCCTTGGGGAAGGTGTTCAAAGAGCTGGTCACTGAGTTCATGTCAGAGACAGCCCCTGCACCCCTTACTAAGGAAACCACTTGAAAACTTAGCAGCTAAAGTGCTTCTTTTGAACAGGGGGTCTAGTTCCTCCGCATGCATGGTCCTTGTTTGGAGTATTGTTCTCTGCGGGGACCCCTGGACCCAGGCATTTTGGCTCCGTTTTTCTTCTTGTGGAGTTCCTGTCCCCTCTAGGTCTTTATATCTCCCTCTTTTTTCATAAAGACCCTGGCACTCAGCCCAACAGTTTGGCTATGAGTCTCAGTTTCTTCTTAAATACCCTTGTGGGTAAAGTCTTTCAGAGGTCCTCCATGGAGGGCTCCTGTCCTGTTCATTGTCTTTGCCTACTTCCAATGTCTATCTTGTTTGGCCTTTTGAATGGGGTTTAAGCAACTTCTCTAGGTCCCTCCTTTTTGTTTGGCTTGTTTAGATGTGTAGATTTTAATATATTTATCCAATCGCATGTGGCTAATACCATCTAATACGTGAATATATATCATATGTGTCTTTCTGCATATGGGTTACCTCACTCAAGGTGATCTTTTCTAGTTCCCACATAATCTGTAAGAATTTTGTAAGAAAAAAATGTATTGTGTGACTTCAATTACAATCACATACAATATCATATGACAACAATTATCATTTTTATTAATAAAATAACATATTATCATTATAAATAAATATAAAAGAAGAGAAAGGGAAACAAATGATAAGATGAGAGGGAAGGAGGGATGAAGAAAAAGGATGGTAGTGTGGAGGTAGGAAAGGTAAAAGGAATAATTCATTAAAGAAACTAGAAAATGCCAATACTTAGATAATTCTCTGTGTGAATGACCTGATTTTTGAAAAACATTCCTCTCCACCACTCTCTCACATTTTGAATTGACAGAACTGTGGTAGATTTTACAATTGATTAATCTCAGCTTTATTATTACTCTTTATTTTATATTGTATTTATTACTTTTTAATTTTGTTTGCATCTTTACTATTTTCTCCCTTATATTCAATTTTGTCTTTAAATGTTTTTTAATCTAGTTAAAATAAACCTATAATTTTATCTCAGCTATTCTCCACTAAATTTCCTATGTGAATTTCCCTATAAACATGTATTCAGAATCTTCACATATATACATATATATACATATATATATATATATCACGTATTCAAATTTAGTATATTAGTATATTAGTTAATTTTGAAATGCCTATTTCTGAGTTCTTATCATTCATTGAAATTTTTGAAAATAAGACCACTAATCCCCATTATAATGAGGTGATCTTCCAGTTGAAGAATTTTAACCAATGTCTTGGAGGGTAGGTATATAGGTATGAACTATTTGTGTTTTGGAAACATGTTTTTGAAAAAGACAATGCAGCAACTCCTGATGACCTAACAGACTAGGATCAGAAGGAAGGAAAAAAAGACCTCCCCTACCAATGGACTTGGGGAGGGACATGGGTGGAGAAGTAGGATGAAGGGAGCATTTGGGAGGGGAGGAGGGAGGGAACTACAGGGGGGATACAAAGTAAATAAAGTGTAATTAACAATTTTTTAAAATTTATTTTTATTAATTACAATAATTTATTCACTTTGTATCCTAGCTGTTGCCCCCTCCAGTGTACCCTGCCAATCCCACCCTCCCTTCCTCTTCTCTTCGCTTGCCCCTCCCCCAGTCCACTAATAAGGGCTGTCCTATTTCAGTTTATTTTACTTTTAGAATAAATAATTTTCATCTGCCAATCACATGCCTTCAATGTCTTGGCTTTGTTTGGCTTATTCATATCATTGTATTACAGTCATTTTTCACTTTCTTGAAGTTTCTTATTATAGACTGTAATTCTAGTCTGTATTCATTTGTACATACTGTATCACTTTTCTTGGCTCTGATCAGATTTATTCCCAGTTATTGTAAGACGTAGTGTTTAACTTGTTTTAGTCCTCTTGACTTTTTGTGTTAGTGGGAGATATTTTAATCATTTTTAATTCAGTGCTGCCTGTCTTTAATATTCTTTAACGTCTCCCTTTGTGATTTGGGATATTATCCTAAAGGTCGAATATTTCCAGTGTCACAGTGGTTATTAGACTGTGTGATATTGTACAACAGTTGCCACAAGGACTCTATTCGTATATTAGCCCTTATGCACTCCGTTGTATAGTTTAAATTTTAGGTTGTTATTTATTCAAATATTATCATCTCATTCTCTGTATGCAAAATTTATGTGCTTTCATTAAGCAAATATTTTTCTAATTTCTAATTTCATCTCTAAAATTTTTCATATATTATTGCTTGTCTCATTGTTTTCATGATGCTACATCATCTTGTGATTAGGCTGAAAATACTGTTTAAAGTCTTTTTTTAAAAAAGACTATCTTCATCTTCCATGTTTTGTAAGCCATATCTCTTTATTATAGACCACTTTCCTAATCATTTGCATAGATTATACACTCTATACAACCAGTAGATATGTAGGATGTTACATTATCCAATGTTTGAGATTTTCTTCTCCTAGACGTATTTTCAACATTTTATGCTTTATTTACTTTTATTAAAAGTTAACTTAACAGCTCTAGCACTTATTTTATGGAGAGTATGTGTCCTCAAATTTGTATATTATTTCTTAAGTTCAAGTACCTTACTGTATTGGAGATGAAATTTATACTTGATTGTGTTGAAAGGTTCTGAGTTTGGATTCTAATTTAATCTGTTCAGTCTTCTCACTGAAAAAGGAGAGGCGGACATAGAGAGTAATTCCAAAGGCTAGCTCTTCAAGGTCACAGAAAGAAATCACGTACTTGTAAGTCATGGACAAAGGACTCACATGGAACCAGTTCTCTGGCAATTGGATCTTGACCATTTACATGTGATCTGTACAGAGAGAATCAATCTGCATTGTTATGACACCTATTGTCTAGTAGCAGCAGAAAACTTGCATAGCAGTTGCAAGCCTTGCCTTAATAGCAACTGGATTAATACTGCAGTAAGTTCTGGCTCAGTCTGAATCTTCACCTTGTCCAATGTGACTCCATGGGTCCTTCAATCCACAATTTCCTTGACATTCTTTCCCTGAACTCTTTAAGTAGTTAATTTCAGGTACATGCAAGATCACTATTCTGAAAAGCTCAGGGTAACACAGTACAGATTTCTGTTGTAATTTCCTTTCTTGCATATTTTCGTTTCTGAAATGATATCTTACAAATCCTAACTCCTCAGTCTTCAAACTCATTTCTCATACATCTCAGCCTTTAGGCTCTGATGATTTCTGATTTTGCCTTATTCTCTTTGACTCCAAACATATGGAAACCTAGATTAGCTTTTTCTGTTCTTCCAGTAAATGTGTGTGTACGTGTGTGTGTTTGCCTGAATGCACATGCATGTGGGGACACAAGGTTAATATCTAGAATATATTTCTTTATTATCTTTCATCTCTCTTCTGTTTCTTTATTTTCATCCATCCATCCTTCCTTCCTTCTTTTTTCTTTTCATTTTTTTTTCTTATCTTTCTTTTCCAAGACAGAGTCCTTAATCAAAAACAGAGCTTGCTGACCTTAGTTTATTGAGCCATCTTGTTCTGCATTATGTCCTGCCTTCTGAGGTTACAGTTACAAGCGGACAACCAAACTCATCCAATATTTATCTGGGACACAGTCTTTTATGTAGAATGTACTTGATTGAATGGTAAATGCCACCTTCTCAGGCTCATATTCTTGCTAAAAATTCAGTTAAATAGCATCTTCAATACACTTTCAACAATAATTGGATGAGTATATAAATAATCAGATAAGAGAACTTTCAAGAATTTCCAGAATTCTGCTTTGTATAACCACCAACACAAAACTGGCAAAAGAGATCATGAGTATGTTATTTAAGAATATTGCTTGTTGTACTTATAATAAGAAATTGCATCATTCAATCCAGTGGTATGTTTGTTATAAAAGCAAGGCAGTGAGAAATTATGTTTATAGAGCTGTAATAAGGAGGAAAAGGTTTGGAGTAGAGTGAAATTCCTTTAACAGTGCTAAAGAAAGAAAAGATACACGAAAAAAACTTAAGATATAGGACGTTTCTGTGAAAATGGCTAGTCTTTGTTGACAGTCACCAATCTGTGAACTTCTGAATGCTGGGAATGAGAAGAAATAAATCATGAGTAAGTGAATGAACATGGGATCAAATTCATTCTTGGATTCTTAAAGGAGCAGTCTTCTGAAGAAGGCCTCACACAAATGGAGATAAATCACAAGTGAATGGACAGGGTGAGCAATGAAGCACAAATCAGAATTTATATAATATATTTGCAGTTTTGAAATGTTTCCTGACCACGTTTATTCCATGTAAATGGTTAGACATTGTTCGAGTAATTCCCAAGAGGAAATACAGCAGATTCTAAGTCTCATATGCATGTCCTTTTACTTTCATTTATCTTAAATGTTCAGTTTATTTGAAAAAACTGCTGATAGTTTTTAAGTGTTAAATGAAAAAAAAGCAGTAATAATGCTATAAATAATATCCTCTTACTAGGTTTGAAGATTTATTTGTATTGTATTTCGTTCTTTCCTTATTTTTTTCTTTTTTGGCCAACGCAACTTATAATTTAAATACTGTGCCAATTCTTTAGAAAAGGTTCTAAGTTCACTTACTGTAATTAGTTTGTTTCATAATTGAAAGAACTTATTATATCATGTTATTTAAATATTAAGTAAACAGTAATAGTATTTGTAATAGACTATGACACTTCCTATTTCTCTAAAAAACATTTTTTTTTCCATTTCGGTTGCTGTGATCAAATACTGCGACAATGATCAATTTAGAAAAAAATAAAAGAATACATCTCAGTTTATCATTTCAGCTCATCACTGTGAGGAAGTCAAGGCAGGCACTTCAAATGCACACATGTTCATTTGTATGTTTGCTTGTGCTCTGCCTGGTCCTTTCCTTCTTAAACAGTTCAGAATATCCTTAGTGGGGATGGTGCCACATGTTACGAACCACGTCTTCCTTACCCACTAACTTAAGTAAGACACTCCCCCACAGACATGACCATTGACTAAGCCAATGTGGACAAGCCCTTCTTTAGATTTTCTTCCCAGGTCATTTAGGTAGCATCACAGTGACAAAACCAGTCATCACGGCAACGAAATTTATTTGAATAAATTTTGTCTTATTGAAGTGAATAGTACTCATATTAATCTATTAACTTAAATAAATATACCACCTTAATTGCACATAAAATTCTTAACATGAATGCTTGGCATTTTGAAATGGTCTAGTGATTACAAAACGATAGCACTGATTTCTCAGTGTTCTATATGATTCTTTCTTTTGCTGGCTAATGAAACATATCATTTAACTATGTTAACACTTTGGCTTATGAAGGAAGGTATGGAAGGCAGGGCCAGTGAGAAGACTGGATGGATAAAGACACC
Organism: Psammomys obesus; assembly: GCF_907164565.1. NCBI lineage: Eukaryota > Metazoa > Chordata > Mammalia > Rodentia > Muridae > Psammomys > Psammomys obesus. The sequence goes on from NW_026596117.1 coordinate 16,449,540, forward strand.
TGCTGTCAAACCTGACCAGCCGTGCTGGATACCTGAAACCACATTTTGGAGGAGATAACAAACTTCCACAAGCTGTCCTCTGACTTTCACAAACATGCCACATTCACACACACATACACACAGATGAATGAATAACATGAAAAAAGAACTAAAAATGTAAAGAGTTTAGAAAGTTGTTAACATGTCCATAATCACAGGTGCATAATTTTTACTCTAAAATGAAAATGCTCTGAGCCCTCAACTTTCCTAAAATTGAATTTATAAGACAAAGTAGTTCTGTTATTATGGCTATTATTAACTTTTAAATCCCTTTCATAAATTAACAGATATGCATCCAGAGAGTCTTTTTGTAAAAAAAGGGTCAGAATCTGTAATTGATTTGACCTGAGCTAATGGCTTGTAATATAATTGAAGGTGACAGTAAGTATCAATGTGATTAGAGTTGACAAGGCCAATTTGGAGTTTGAGTTTGCTGAAACAATATGCTCCATGATGAATTGCCTTCGGGTTAAGAATGCTTCTTTTTTAAGATTGGCAGAAGTAGGAAAAACAAAGTGAAAAGAAATAAAGTAGATGGTCAGAGAAGTTAGAAAATCAGAATACAAAGCCCTCAGATCACACACACACACACACACACACACACACACACACATATGGAGAGAGAGAGGGGGGAAGGTGGTATGTAGCTTTCTGAGCAGCAGAGACTGATGTTGAGATCCTGTAGGTATCATCTGTAGTAGGTGAATTAGAGGTAAATACATCTATTGACTGAAATGGGCTTGCACATGTTAGTGCTTCTACTATAGAAGCACTACCTTACAAAATAATGTAAATCTTTTTATTTAACCACAGTTCTGTGATATGTGTTTTCACGTGGCTTTAAATAGCATGTTGAAGAATGGTATTGCATGCTAGGTGGTAGGTGAGCATCTCATGCCAAGGCATTCATTGTTACAGCACACATATTCACAGCTTTGTTAGTTGGTGATTAGTTTTCTCTTGCAGTAACATGCAAAGCAGCTTTCAACACTATGAAAACCAGCCCGTAGGAATGAAGTTTCCACATGAGCAACATCTTGGTTTCTCCATATTCTATGATTCAAGTGTGCTGTGCCTTGCCATAATGTTCTGGAGGTCAAAATATAGCATTGTGTAGAGACTACCATGTTCATATTCCTGTATTCATAATATCCATTAAAAGATAGAAGCCTGGATTTGCATCAGCTATTAAATAGGTGATAAAAATAAAGTATATTTACTCAATAGAATATTACACAGCTGTTAAAAAAAACTGAAACTGTGACATTCCCAGGTAAGTGGGTAGAGGTTTGTGACAGCCTTGCAAAAGGAGGTCACCAAGACACAGAAACACAAACGCCACAAAACAAAAACAAAACAAAACAAAAACCAGGGAATTAAAGATTAAAGGCTGTAGGGGAGATCACTCAAAGGGTGGTGATCTATAAGACAGTGGTATAAAGGTTTAAAGCAGAGTAGTAGAACATCTAATTATTGGCTACAGCCCTTGTTTAAGAAAAGTTGACTTTTCTTAAGAAGGATTAAATATATGAAGGACAGTACATCGGGATGCTTTTATGTCTTTTCTTATTCTTACAACACTGAGAGAATGCCACATGTTAACCAAAGAAGGAAGGTATTCTTTTGAACTATGTGTGAAACGATCTTTACAAAATGCTAAGAATTATATTTATTATGTTTCTACCTTAATATCAAGGGATCATAACCCCACTCCTGGTTTTCATATCAGATGGTGAAAACCATCTGCTTTAAAGATTAACAGAAAAATTAGGAATAACTGATTAAACAGTCACAAAGAGTAAATCATATTTTCCAACAGTTTGACTCACTTCTGGGAGACATGACTGTATTAGTCTCATGGGGAATGTGTAGCATATGAAAATCCTGGACTTTACCTAAGACCCTAGACTCTTTTTTTAATTGTTTTCTTTTTATTTTCTAAATTGTTTTACCTTTTATTAATTACAATTCATTGATTTTGTATCTCAGTTGTAGCCCTCTCCCTCTTCCTGTACCAATCTCACCCACCATCTCTCATTTTCTTCCATGACCCTCCCTGAGTCAACTGATAAGGCCGGTCCTCCTCTCTTTCCATCTGACCCTAGCCTCTCAGGTCTCATCAGGAATGCCTGCATTGTCCTCCCCTGTGGCCTGGTAAGGCTGCTCCTCCCTCAGGGAAAGGTGATCAAAGAGCCAACCACTGAGTTCATGTCAGACCCAGCCCTTGTTCTCCTTACTTGGGAACCCACTTGGAAACTGGGCAGGCATGGGGTACATCTGTGCAGGGAGTCTAGGTTATCTCCATGCATAGTCTTTGGTTGGAGTCTGAGTCTCAGAAAGGATCCCTGTGCTTGGGTTTTTTGGTTCTGTTATTCTCCTTGTGGAGCTCTAGACCCTTCCAGGTCTTCCTATCTCTCCTTTCTTTCATAAGATTCCCTGCACTCTGCCCAAAGTTTGTCTATTAGTCTCAGCATCAGCTTTAATACCCTGGTGGGATAGACATCTGAAGAAGGAGAAAACAGGGAATAGGACAAGAGCCTACCAGAGAGGGCCTCTGAAAGACTACCAGCAGGGTATCAAAGCAGGTGCTTAGACTCTAGACTCTTAAAGAGAAGAAGCAAGAGTGTAGAAAATGTGTATTCACTGTCTATCTCCTTTTTTAAAAAAATTAAAATTTAATTTAATTTAATTTTTATTACAATTTATTCATTTTGTATCCCTGCAGTAGCCCACTCTCTCATCTCCTCCTGATCCCACACTTCCTCCCTGTTATTGGTTTAAGGCCCTCGTCTCATAGCCAAAATTTGAGGAGAGTGCAGGGAATCTTGTGGAAGAAGGGGGAGACAGAAGACTTGGATGGGACAGTAGCTCCAAAAGGAGATCAACAGAGCCCAAACATCTGGCCAAATGGATTCCTGCAGAGGCTGATGAATCAACTAAGGAGATGCATAGAGAGGAACTAGAACCTCTGTTCAGATGTAACCCATAGGCAGCTCAGTCTCTATGGTGGTTACTTAGTACGGGGAACAGGGGCAACCTCTGGTATGAACTTGGTTGCCTGCTCTTTAATCACATTATCTGTTTTTTTTTTAATTTTTAAAATTTATTTTTATATTTTATTAGAGTTTATTCACTTTGTATCCCAGCTGTAACCCCTTCCTTGTTCCCTCCCAATCCCACCCACTTTCCCTCATCTCCTTCCTTGACCATCTCCAAGTCCACTGATAAGAGAGGTCCTCCTCCCCTTCACTCTGACATCCGGTCTCATCAGGACTGGTTGCATTGTCTTCCTCTGTGGCCTGGTAAGGCTCATGGGGAGGTGATCAAAGAGCCAGCCACTCAGTTCATGTCACTATCTCTTTCTAAAGCAGATGGCCCATACAATAAAACCCAAAAAAATTACAAAAAACAAAAACAAAAAAAAATGCATGATTAGAGACAAGATTTTAACTGCTATTGCATGATAATTATGGTTACAGATATGTTACAAATACAGTTTTAATTTATTTTCAAGAAATGATCATCAGTTTATTATCTAATTAATCATGGAGGTTCTACAGTTTTGTGATTCCATTTCTAAATCCTCTATCAGTTTATAACTGAGAACCACTGGCTCTTATTAGAGAATGACTTGAATAAAAATTCTGTAACATATGACTATCTGAAAAACATGCATATTGTCAAAAAGTTGACAAACTAATCTCAGAAATATTTTTGATATAAGTGACTAAAACAGCCTACCAAATCATACAGCAATGGCCAGTTAGAAATCCTACTATAGCTCATGGTGAGTGAGATTGTTTCATATCAAATTTAGGAGGACTAAATAGGAGAAATTGCAGCGCCCTTAAGTACTGAGTTCACTGTGTAATCTGCATTAGATAACAAAATTAGAAGCTTGTTTGAAAACTTTAATTTAGTTATTTAATGTAAAGCTGCTAATATTCTACTAAAATGCTGTAAAGCAAAAGAATTTAAAAATAGTTACATAGATGATGACAGCTTTAAAACTCCCACAGGTCAGCCTTTCTTATGTACCAAATTATGAAATTATATAATTAAACACTTGGTGGATTTATGGATTTATCTTTTTTTTAAGATTCTTGGAGAATGGCCTTCATGTTTTGGAGCATGAATGAGTCTAGAACAAGACTCTAAATGATTATTAAATTAGTTATTAATTCTTTTACATATATATTTATTCTTTATTAATTACACTTTATTCACTTTGTATCCCCCCTGTGGATCCCTCCCTCCTGCTGTCCCAATCCCTTCTTCCACCCCCCCTTTGCACTCATGCCCTGTCCCAAGTCCACTGATAGGGGAAGGCCCCCTCTCCTTTCTTCTGTTCCTAGTCTAGAAGATCTCATCAGGAGTGGGTGCATTGTCTTCTTCTGTGGCCTGGTAAGGCTGCTCCTCCCGCAGGGGAAGGTGATTAAAGAGCAGGCCAATCAGTTCATGTCAGAGACAGTCCCTGTTCCTATTACTATGGAACCCACTTGGTCACTGAACTGTCATGGGCTACATCTGTGCAGGGGTCCTAGGTTATCTCCATACATGGTCCTTGATTAGTGTATCAGTCTCAAGAAAGACCCCTGTGCAGAGATTTTTTGGTTCTGCTGCTCTTCTTCTGGAATTCATGTCCTCTGCCGATCTTTTTTTTTTAATTTTTTATTTAACTTTTATTAATTACACTTTATTCCTTTTGTATCCCCCCATAAGCCCCTCCCTCCTTTCCTCCGGGTCCCACCCTCCCCCCATTTCTGCATGCATGCCCCTCCCCAAGTCCACTGATAGGGGAGGTCCTCCTCTCCTTCTTTCTGATCTTAGTCTATCAGTTCTCATCAGAAATGGCTATATTGTCAGGGTTCTAGGTTGTCTCCATGAATAGTCTTGGTCAGAGTATGAGTCTCTGGGAAGTTCCCTTTGTTCAAATTATCTTGTTCTGTTGCTCTCCTTGTGGAGACCCTGTCCTCTCCAGCTCTTACTATTTCCCACTTCTTACATAAAATTCCATTCACTCTGCCCATCAGTTGTCCATCAGGCTCAGCATCTGCTTTGATAGTCTGCAGGGAAGAGGCTTTCAGAGGCCCTCTGTGGGAGGTTCCTAGGTTGTTTCCTGTTTTCTTCTTCTTTTACCTCACCAGAATGAGTTTTCTTTAAGAAAAAGTAGTTCATTTTTAAGGCAAAGTTACGAAGTTACAATGTGGAGTTCCTCCCCCCGCAAAAAAAGTAGAAGACATCTTCAAGTAATTCCAGGCCTGTAGGGAACAGAAACAATTTTTCACACATTTATTCCCTTTTGCCAAAATGTTTGGTGATACTTTGGTATCTGCCCAAAAGATGTGAAAATGCTTTCTTAAATGCAGTAATAGTCTTTGTATTCAGAGAAACTAAATGATATTTTATTTATCATGGACCTAAATTAAGGTTCTATAATGTATATGTATACCTGTATACCTATGCATGTCTGTATATGTATGTTAAGAGGAACACTTCAAACTGCTACAAAATTGTTTTGCTTTATTTACTAAGTAAATATGAATGAAAATAATGCTTCAAGATGCCTTTTCTATATTGTTTTGTTAGCCACAATCTTCTAGCATAAACGACAGAATGATATGTCATGTTGAATACACAGTAAAATTCAAATAGCACTTAATACTAGATCTGAAAGAGAAGTGACATTTTCGAAATGCAAGTAGGATATAAAGGTTACTGTGAATCTGGATGAGACATGGTTAACTCTGTTTTCCATATGGAAAAAAGATTATGTTATGTACTGTGATACAGTCAGTACAAAGATTTTTCATATTCAGGAAGAGAATTATTCATGAGAGTTGAAAAATAGTGAGTGTGTTGTGTGAAGATGTGTATACGAAACATGTGATTCTGGGTGGAAATATAATTTAAGGAGCCAGAAGCCATTAAAAACTATTTCCATGTAACCACAGGGGCTAAAGATACCAGCACAACGTTTAAAGCAAGCAATTTTCTGAGCAAAGATTGGTTCAAGCATTTTAAGAAGCATTTTCATTTACATAATGTGAAGTTAATACAGACAGAGGTGTCCATGGAATACACAAAAGAGCACATCCCTACTAGAGCATAGAGTTCTGAGAAAAGCCTGAATAAGTTTCACTTAGGGTTAATTTATCCAGCAAGGGAAGAAAATGTGTTTCTAAACACACGATCATACTGTGTATTGAAAACTCACATGTAAATATAACCTTGTACAACCATTTTGGAAATCAACCTGGCATTTTCTAAGAAATTTAGGAATAGTGCTTCTTCACAATCTAGCTATAACACTCCTGGGCATATGCCCAACAGATATCCCACCATTCAATAATGACATTTGCTCAACTATGCTCGTAGCAGCTTTATTTGTAATAAGCAGAATCAGGAAATAACCTAGATTTCCCTCAGTGGAGGAATGGATACAGAAATTGTGGCACGTTTACTACTCAGCAATTAAAAATAAGGAAATCATGAAATTTGCAGGTAAATGGTGGGAACTAGAAAAGATAATCTTGAGTGAGGTTAACCCAGAAGCAGAAAGACATATATGATATATGTGTGGATATTAGAAGTAGATATTAGCCATATAATATAGGATAAAAATAATAAAAATCTATATTTCTAAAGAAGGAAGACTCTAGAGAAAATGCTTACTCTCTCTATCCAGAATGGCAAACAGGATAGACGTCAGAAGTAGGAGAAGACAAGGAACAGGGCAAGAGCTTTCCACAGGAGACTACTGAAAGACTCTAACCACCTGCGTATAGAAGGAGATACTGAGACTCATAACCCAACTTTGGGCAGAGTGCTGGAAACCTAATAGAAGAAGAGGGAGATATAATGACCTGGAGGGGACAGGAACTCCACAAGTAGAACAACAGATTCAAAATATCTGGGCCCAAAGAGGCCTGCAGAAACCAATTCTCCAACCAAGGACCATGCATGGGTAGGAGCTAGAACCCCTGCACAGAGGAAGCCCATAGGCTGCTCAGTTTCCATGTGGGTTCCCTAGTAATGGGATCAGGGTCTGTCTCTGACATAAACTCAGTGGCAGGCTCTTTTATCACTTCTCCCTGAGAGGTGCAGCCTTACCAAGTCACAGAGGAAGACAATGCAGCCAGTCCTGGTGAGACCTAACAAGCTGGGGTCAGACAGAAGGGGAGGAGGTCCTTTCCTATCAAGGGGATAAGGAAAGGGCATAGGGAGTGAGGAGGGATGGTGGGTAGGACTAGGAGGAGATGAGGAAAGGGGCTGCAACGTGAAGACAAAGTCAATAAATGGTAATAAATAAATAACTGAAGAAATGAAAAAATAAGTTAATTAAAAAAGAAAATTCTCATATAAAGTATATCAGGAACAGCAACATGCTATCATTGTTTTAGACTTGCCATTTCAAGGTTTATACTTACATTACCATGATTCTTACACATAAAATTACTTAACTAGCTTACTTCACTAAGAAAACAAGTTAAATTAATATAAAATTAATCAAAATTAAGGTAAAATCACTATCTACGTGTTCCAATGGTTATGATTTATTGGCATTTACAAACATTGTGCTAATCTGTCCTTTTTTTCAGAGAGATTAATGATTAATGATTCTTAATTCTTGTTATTTTGTTGTTGTTGGGTTCACATATGTGTGATGGGTGGGGCAGAGGGAGAGAAGCAGAGAGAGAGTGAGAGAGAGACACTGTGCATGTGGGAAGCTTTATTCCCTGGTGATTGCGCATGTGAGATTATTTATTTCCTGTGTTTTCATATGTGTGGTTAACCTTCTTGTTTGGGAATTTTCCTTCTAGCTCCTTCTGCAGTGCTGGATTTACAGATAGATATTTTTTAAATTTGATTCCATCGTACAATATCTTATTTTTTTACATCTATGGTGACTGAAAATTTTGGTAGTTATAGTAATCTGAGTATCTATGGTCTCTTAGAGTCTACAGTACATCTGTTCAAGCTCTTTTGTCTTTTGAAGTTTCCACTGAGAAGTCAGGAATAATTCAATAGGTCTATCTTTATATGTTACTTAGTCTTTTTCCTTTGAAGCTTTCAATATTCTTTCTCTGTTATGTATGTTTAGTGTTTTTATTAGCATGTGGCAGGAGGACTTTCTTTTCTGGTCCAATTTTTTTGGTTTTCTGTATGCACATTGTACCTTTATAAGCATCTCCTTCTTTAGGTTAAGAATATTTTCTTCTATTATTTTGTTGAAAATATTTTTCTGGCCCTCTGAGCTAGTATTCTTCCTCTTCTATTCCTATTACTTAGGTCTGGTCTTGTCATAGTGTCCCATAATTCCTGACTGTTTTGTGTCAGCAATTTTTTTTTAATTTAACATTTTATTTTACCCATTTAGTCTATCATATTTTTAATGCCAGAGATTCTTTCTTCTCTCTCTTGTATTCTTGGTAAATCTTGACTCTGTAATTTCTCTTCTCATTGCTAAATATTTGCTTTCTAGAATGTTCTAGAATTTTGTTTTCTTTGTTACTTTTATTTCCATTTTCAAGTCTTGAACTGTCTTATTAATTTCCTTAAACTGTTTAATTTTTTCTTGGCTTTCTTAAGGGATTTATTCATTTTCTCCAATTGTTTCTGCTTTATAGATTCCTTTTTCTAATTAATTTTTATTTTTTATATTAATCACAGGTTATTTACTTTGTATCTCAGCTGTAGCCCCCTCCCTATTCCTCCCAATCCCATCCTCTCTCCCTCATTTCCTCCCTGCCCCTTTCCAAGTCCACTGATAGGGGGGTCCTCTTCCCCTTCCATCTGACCCTAGTTTATGAGGTATCTTCAGGACTGGCTGCCATGTCCTCCTCTGTAGCCTAGCAAGGCTGTTCCTCCCTAGGGGTGGAGGAGAAGGTATAACCTAGAACCCCTCCTCGGATGTAGCCCATGGTAGCTCATTATCCAAGTGGGTTTTCCCTAGTAAAGGGAACAGGAACTATTTATGAGCTGAACTCAATGACTAGCTCCTTTATGGATTTCTTTAAGGAATATATTTGTTCCCTCTTTAATGACCTCTATCATTGTCATACAGTTTGTTTAAGGTCCTTTCTTGTGTCCTTCAAAATAAGCAAATAAAACAATATAATGACATACTAAGATGATTTCCTTGCCTATTCAGTGTTCTCATAGAGCCAAGACAGGTACTAATTAACAAGGCAGTTTTGCTTCACATTTCTGTGCTAAAATCTAGCTAAAATACTTGAAAACTCATTCAAACCTTCCAATATCACTGATGTGTAAGTAACCATAGCTAATGCTTCAGAAAACCAAGGTACTTTAAAAAAAAAAAAAAAAAACCTTCACATAACATCCTCTTAAACTATACGAACAGAAAACAGGTGACTGTCAAATTTTTTCTGATTTGAAAATCAAGAAGCAACAACCAAGAAGCAGAAGAAAATTCTAGTATAACAGCCAAACATAAGTGAAATAATATTTTATAAAATGTAGTAAAACTAGATGTATAATATGAATCTGAAAGACAGATTCTCAGAATATAAAATTATAAAAATAAGACAAGAAGCAAGAAACATGAATTAATCATGTAGCACTCAGTGTGCTACATGAAAGAAGTCAATTATAGAAAAAAATATATTGTATGATTCAATTTAAATGAGATGTCCTAATTCGGAATCTGTTGTTCAAATATAAATGCTGGGATTTCAAAAAGGATTAAAAAAAAAGTATCCCTGTGAGAGTCTCCAAATACCATGATTGATTTCACTTCATCTTATAAAATGCTAATGCATTTCTGAATTGATTACTTTAATTATATACTTTGTTGGACACATAACGTAAAGGTCAACATCATCATTTCTAAAAATGGATGCCTGCGCAATCACTTGGATAAGACCAACAAGATGACTTAGCAAGCAGGAGTGTTTGGCGCCATGTGGGAGAATGAATGAACAGACTTCAAAAGACTTTCTATAATCTGTCCTCCATAACTGTACCATAGTATGTGAATTTGAATGCACACACACGCACACACAATAAGTGAATGAATGAATGAATGAATGTAAATCAATTTTAAGAAATCCCTTTGTCAACTTTGTTATGAAAAATATTTTAATCGTGTATTTCTTCTTTAATGAAAATTCATGTTATTAACTCTTACCATAACATAATCTGAGCATGTATTACTGAATCTGGTCAGTGACATACATGTTATTTCTGTTAATGAAGAAAGAATGACTGCTATAAAACATGCAAAACAGCTCAAAGTCAATGGACACCAAGTTTGCCCAGGTCCCAGCCTGCTTCCAACACTTCTAAAAAGTGGCTTTCATTTGTCAATCACATCTCAGTCTCATTTGTCTTTAGAAGTTCCCCACCACCAAACTCTTGCACTCCAGTGCCATGAGCTATCTCTTTTCAGTTCCTAATTGGTCAGTCATTTATGCCGTTCATCAACATTATCTACCTCCCCTTATTTTTTCCATCTATCACTGATAATTTATGTTAAAATGAATACACTGGATCACCCCAAGAACCACATCCATTCATTGCAAATACCTTCCTTGAACTTTATATTTTTTACTCTCCAATTTGCAAACATGGCTACTTCCCAACCTGATCAGGACACTAGGATATCATTGGATGTTGCCTGGCTGCTGTCCTCTGTAGCAGTCATAACATTTGTCACCACTGACTAAGCTTTCTACATCATTTTTCCTTCTAAATGTCCAACATTCTTTTCTTTGAAAGCAAATCTTTAATGTGTGGTTTTGTTTATTTATTTATTTATTTATTTATTTATTTATTTTGTTTGTTTGTTTTATTGAGACATGGTTTCTTTGTGTAATGGAGACCTGGCTGTCTTGAACTGGTTTTGTAAACCAAGCTGGCATTAACCTCACAGATAACTGCCTTGCTCCTCCTCCTGAGTGCTGGGATTAGAGGTGTAAGCCACCATGCCAAACCCTGTCTTCATTCTCATAAATGGTTCTCAAACTCTACGCAATCCTTGGGACTCGTGATGGAGAGAACAGCCCTTGCTGAAATGCAGATTTCTAAGGTCCCTTTCAGAGATGTGGATTTGCTACTTTGGAGGAAATCCTTGAACCCCTTTGCTTCTATGAGTTTGCGGTACCTCCAAAACACATAGCTTACAATTACATTTTGCATAACTGGCTTCACCCTATGGATCACCAGTTTTTCTTGGTCCTACTTTCAGCTTGGTATGACTTCTAATCTCATAACCAGATTAAGCCTGCATCTACCATCTTTGTCTTCTTTCCTCTCACCCCAATGAGGACCCCTTCTTCTGCCCAGTGTGCCCTAGTGCACTGCTTATCACTGTGCATTCCCACAGCCTCTATGGCAATGTCCTACAGCTTCTAGGACACTACCCTACCTTTCTCCCAATAACACACCACACGTCTTCAGTTACATCTTCCAAAAGTCATTTTGCCTCATTACCATACTCTTTTTCAACCTCTTATGACTATGACCAGAGCATCAAGTTAAGATCTCATGAGGGGTATGTTCATGAATATTGTTCCTTGGCCATAGTAAATTGCCCAGTGTATGTCTCTACTCATGTTCATTCCAGCCACCTAGGTCTCAGTTCCCTATGGGTCCTGTCCATGCATGTCTGTCTTCCCTTCTGCTAGAAGCCTCCTCTCAGAAGGTCTCTATAAGGAGAAAGCCATGAATAAATAAATTTCTGAGTAAGTGTGCATCATTAAAATGGACACAACCATGCTAAGAACTCTGTGGTCTTGAACCCATAATATTTATATAGGCTAGGCACAATAAAAATAACAAAATTTCCCTCCAGAGTCTGAGTGTTTGTGGATTATTCACTAGTGTGTGCAAATAATATTGTATCTTTATTATTCTCCCTGATGTTAAGTGTCTGAGACTGTTTTCTCCAGAGATTGCCTATCTAACACCTCCCTCTAAGTTGCATATAATAAACACATTGAGGTTTGGTTACAGAGGATTCATAAACACCTCTTCCAGTCTCAATTTCATTGTACATGTCTCTGGGTGTCTTTATTCATTTCCTCATTACAGTTACTCAGGATTCCAGGACACAAGCCTCACGGGTTTTGGTAGGCTTTACTCTACAAATGCTAGTTTTTTGTTGTTGTTTTTGTTTTCTGTGTTCTTTCCTAGCGCTCTGGCCAGGTGCAGCACAACAGAATTCAATGGTCCACAGGACAAGCTGACTAATTTCTGTATCTTACAACTCTGGATGCTATAGTTCCATCTGATTTTTTTCTGTGTCTTGCCTCTCTATATACTGTGAGCCCCTCATTACCAGGGAACAACTGCTTATTCTCTATCCCTTGTGGTACCCAGTACAGTGCCCTCTACTCAGTATATACTCAGTAAACATCTGCCCATGTATACAAGGAAAAATACACAGTGGTATTCAATTATAAGAAGCATTTCTAGATCACTAAAAAAGGTTTCCCCTTATTTCTTGTCTTCTGGGAATAAATAATTTGCTCCAAGTCACAGCCAATTAAGAAGTACATTTAGCAGAACAAAGCAGAGAGCACTCAGAAAAGTATTGAACATGAATGACCCAGAAAAGAGCATGAAGCATTACTTTCGTCCATGCACTGCACATTTTAAAGGCATTTGAATAAAGTGGATAACATATTCATGATGGAGAATGAACCTGTTCCTATCCAAATCATGGCAGGCCTAAGCTACCTATAGGGGAACTTTTTTCATGTTCCTTTTAAGAAGCACACAAGTTCAGTTCAGGAAGAGCAGGGACAAAAACACAAGTTTTTGAAAGTGGTTTTAGAGTGAAGCCAGAACATTTGAGGATGTAGACTCTTTTTCCCTGTTCATATGTACCCATTGGATAAGAGAAACTTAATACATAATGTGTCATATTGTGGCCAATATTGAGTCTATTATTTTGTGTCTTTCATAATCCCAAGTAGAAGTTTCTATCAATTTGATGCAGGATGACTACAATAACATTATAAAATACCTTAATGGTGTTCTACTACTTGACTCCAAACACTAGAAAAAACAAAATAAACATTCACAGATTTTTATGGCCCAGTCCCATTTTTATAGCTTAGTCATTATTTTTTTTGACTGGTTCCATCTTTTCTCATAGTCTATCAGTTCATTAAGACTGCTAACCTGTCATTTAGACAGCTCAATTCCTATCCAGAAAGGCAAAGAGGCTGGACATCAGAAGAAGGAGAAAAGAGGGAACAAGTCAGGAGTCTGACACAGCGGACCTCTGAAAAGCTCGGTCCTGCAGATTATCAATGTTTATGCTGAGACTTATGGGCAACCTTTGGGCAGAGTACAGGGAATCTTAGGAAAAAGTGCGAAACAGTAAGATCTGGAGAGGACAGGAACTCCACAAGGAGAGCAACAGAACCAAAAAATATGACCACAGGGGTCTTTCCTGAGACTGATATTCCAACCAAGGACTATGCATGGAGATAACCTAAGACCCCTGCACAGATGTAGCCCATGACAGTTCAGTATCCAAGTGGGTTCCATTGTAATAGGAACAGGGACTGTCTCTGACAGGAACTGATTGGCCTGCTCTTTAATTACCTCCTCCTGAGGGGGAAGCAGCATTTCCAGGCCACAGAAGAAGACAATGCAGCCACTCCTGATGAGACCTAATTGACTAGGATCAGAAGGAAGGAAAAGAAGTCCTCCCCTATCAGTGGACTTGGGGAGGGGCATGCATGCAGAGGGTGGATGAAGGGAAAGATTGGGACGGGAGGAGGGAGGGAACCACGGGGGGATACAAAGTGAATAAAATGTAATTACGAAAGAAAAAAAATTGGGACAATATAAAATCAGCTTGCATCATCCAATGTTATGAGTTAACAAATAAAAACATTCACTAAACATAAAAAAAAAGACTGCTAACCTGAATAAGCATTTTTAGGAGGCTTTAAAAAGTATTTCATATATTCTTGGCTGCTACAAAGTCAAAAATCAAAGCACAAAGAGATTTGATATTGGGTGAGGACTTACATACTGATTCATAGATGAATGTGTTCTGGATCCTCAAGTCATAGAAAGGGAAAGGGAATACTCAGGATCCTATTTTAAAAGTGTTATTATTATTAGTTTGGTTCAAATTTTTCTAACCGAATCACCTCCACTTACAAATACTATCACAATGAGATGCCAGGCTACACAGCTTGTTATATTTTTCAGATAGCCTCTATTTTCTTCTATCAGCATTGAGATTGATGAGATATTTTTCTGGAAGAAGGGGATATTTAGAAAGAAGGATGCTTCCAGCCCCTCCCTAAAGTGAGTTCTAATTTTCATCAGTGCAGGTTATGAAAAACAAGACGATTTTTCTAAGTTCTCACAAGAGGTAGAGGAATAATCATTTTATGATTTGCAAAGAAACTTTAAACATTTGCCTGATTTATGACATTTTTACAGATAATTTCCAGAGCTTCTCCCAGATGTGCCGTGTTCTAATGAAAATAAGCAGTCCGTTGTCCCCCTTCTCTAAGGAGGAGCTTGTCATACTCTGAGATTCAGGTCCCTTGGCTAACTTTGGATAACAGCTTTTGGACAGATTAAAAAAAATTATGCACTTATTGTTTTGGATAGGAGTTACATTCTTTTATCTTTTCAAAGGGTAGGAGTAATGTAGATAGAAGCAAGTTCAGTTTTGTTTATCACTGCAAAATCAATGCCCAGTACAATACAATGCTCAGTACACAGTAAGACACCTATTTAAAAAAACACTTATGCTGTATGATTATGTTATTTAATTCATTAAAAAACGTATGATGACATTCTAAATTGAAAATGAATAATAGTTATATATCTGTTTATACACTCTTCTATAAAAGTCTATAATTTGCATAGTGCTTAATGCTGTGCCTTCACCGAACTTGTCACAAGCTTAGCCATATGTATTTGTATAGGGATGAGATTGTTTTATTTGGTTGATATATATTTGTCCTGCACAACTGCAAGACTCACGGAAATTACTATATTTTTGGTAGTATTTATATAGTATTTTTACATAAAACATCAAACTACATTGAAAGTGGACCCTCAAATAATTGCAGAATGCATTCAGAATGGCTATTACATAAAATAAGTGGCACCAAGAAGACAGTGGAATAGTAATAAATAACATTTTATTTGTGATACAATGAAGTATTTTAAGCAACTGCATTTGGAACAGTTTAAAGAGTTTGGCTCTCTTTCAGAAATAAGTGGCTGTCCCTAAGTTGCAGAACTCATTAGTGGCACAGCCTAGAATAGAAACTAGGTCTCTCATTCTAAATCCATTGTTCTCTTGACTCAAGCGCCCTGAGTGAAAACACTTTAAAACATTTGTTTATGGACTTTGGAATGCCTGCTTTGAGAAATAGGGGAATTAGAAGAAAGAGTTTAAAATATGCCTTTGCCATGATACCGAAGCAGATGGTCATATTGCATCAAGTCTCTTGGGTCAGTGATATTCAGAAAGGCACTGCATCACAAATCTGCTTGTCCCAATGGACAGTGGTCATGTTGTCAGATTCTGCTGCCTCAGATATTTCAATATTGCCTTCTGAATGGAAGAGTAATGAAAAACAGCTCCCTTTTCATGCTAGAAATGATGACTACCCTGCTATACCTTTTACAAAATAGCATATAAAAAGAAGAAAAAGTCCTCCAAGTCATTGTATATATGTCATGGACATCAAATTATAAAACATTTCTGGAAATCAATATTGATAACTGATGACCATAACTGTCTGCACAAAGTAAATAATGTATGAGCTAAGTATTTCTTTTCTCAAATATCAGCTAACATCTATATGATGTTATATCTTATATCTTCTTAATCT
This sequence comes from Psammomys obesus, assembly GCF_907164565.1. Classification (NCBI taxonomy): domain Eukaryota; kingdom Metazoa; phylum Chordata; class Mammalia; order Rodentia; family Muridae; genus Psammomys; species Psammomys obesus. Next base: position 16,465,427 of record NW_026596117.1, read on the forward strand.
TGCCAAAGCTTAAAAAAAAAAAAACCTCAATAGCTGTAAAATGTATCTCTAAATAAATATTTAAAAATCTCTGAGCTCCTGACTTGTTCCCTCTTTTCTCCTTCTTCTGATGTCCATCCTCTTTGCCTTTCTAGATAGGGATTGAGCATTTTAGCAAGGGTCCTCCCTCTTGATTAGTTTCTTTAGGTGTACAGATTTTAGTAGGTTTATTCTATATTATATGTCTATATGAGTGAATATATACCGTGTGCATCTTTCTGCTTCCGGGATAGCTCACTTAGGATGATCTTTTCCAGATCCCACCATTTATCTGCAAATTTCATTTGTCTCTGACATGAACTGATTGGCCTGCTCTTTGATTACCTCCCCCTGAGGGGGAAGCAGCATTACCGGGCCACAGAAGAAGACAATGCAGCCACTCCTGATAAGACTTAATTGACTAGGATCAAAAGGTACCTCCCCTATCAGTGGACTTGGGGAGGGGCATGCAGGCAGAGGGTGGAGGAAGGGAGGGATTGGGACAGGAGAGGGAGGGAATCACAGGGGAGATACAAAGTGAACAAAGTGTAGTTAATAAAGAATTAAAAAAAAACAAAAAATAAATAAAAAATAAAAACCAAAAAACAAAAACAGAAAAAAGGTAAATTTTCAAAGAAAGAAAATCTCTACGAGCAAACAAGATTGAATAAACTAAAATTTGAATATCACTGTTCACTAGTGAACTATGCACATGTATTAAATAAGTAGTATTCTATAATTTGTTCAATTTTGGTCCTACTAAAATATAATGCATAAGGCTTTTAAGTGCCTGATGTAATTAAGAAATAAACACAATATCTGTATAAGAAATTTCTTTTTTATTTTTTTAAGACTACATGAAAATATTTCCTTAACAATTACGAATTGCATACTCACACTTTGGTCAACTTTTTCCAACGTAAAGATATGGAGAGCTACCTATTCAATTTCCTCTTAATTGTCAGCCACTTTTCAAAAGTAAAATTACATAAATGAAATGAATTTTAGTCATGTGACTTTTATACCACAAACTAATATTGTTAATTGAATATAAGATCATGACTGACTAAACAATGGAACATAAGATGGGTTATATTTGCCAAAACAAACTTTGAAATCTAGCATATATCATTCTGAAGTTATCAAGTTTAAATCACTTTCATAGTTAGTCTTTCTAGTATATGATATCTATGAATTTAGGCAACCTTTATGTTACAATAAGCATTATCATAGTAGCAATGGCATTAAATAAAGAATGTAGAACAATATATAATGATACATCTGGTGAAAAGTTCATAATGAGACTCAGACTTTTTATAACACGAAATCATTTTTGTTAATTAGAGAGAGAAGTAAATTGAGGAATAAATATTGAAATGTGGGATTTTAGAATGTGTCCTGTAAAACTATTTTACTAGAAATGATTTGAAAGTATTAAATATTACATTGACTACGTGAAAAGAAGAAAAAAATGGATCTGCAAAAAACTTAATTTTGTTAAAAATGGTAATTTACACTTGGTTCATCATTGGAAGGAGGATGCAGAGCAGTAGCAAGTTTTTCTCATTTTTTTTTTGATGCTGTTGTTTTAAACTCATTAGCATAAAATTTATTTTTTGAATTAAGGTTTTATTTTGCCATTTTATCAACATTTTATGAGAACAATATAAAGACCAGAGAAGCATTTTTTTTTCTTTTATTACTTGCCCATTTTATGGGAGTGTGATTGTTACTTTTCTTTTTTCATGTCAACTTGGTACAAGCCAGAGTCATTTTAGAAGAGGGAACCTTGATTGAAAAAACGCCTTCCCTAAATTGGGCTGCAGTACATTTCCTTAATTGATGGTTGATGTGTGAGGTGCCAGCTCACTCTGAACAATATAATTCCTGAGCTGATAGTCCTGGGTGCTATAAAAAAGCAAATTGAGCAAGCCATGTAAGTAACACTTTTCTATGGACTGGGCTTCGGTCTTACCTTGCATTTCTGCTCTGATCTTCCTGGATAACTGACTACAAACTATGAGATGAAATAACCCTTTTCCTCTCCATGGTGCTTTTTTTGGTCTTGGATTTTTATCACAGCAAAAGAATCTCTAAACAAGATATGGGTATGTGGTCCCACCAGCAATGGAGGAGGGTTCCCCCTTCTCCATGTCCTTTCCAGCATGTATAGTCACTTGAGTTTTTATCTTAGCAATTCTGCTAGGTGTAAGATAAAATCTCAGAGTTGTTTTGATTTGCACTTACCTGATGACTAAGGATGTTGAGCATTTCTTTGTTTCTTTGCCATTCTATATTTCTCTGTGTGAATTCTCTGCTTAGCTATGTATCCCTTTTTTAATTGGATTATTTGGTTTGCTGGTGTCTAATTTCTTGAGTTATTTATATGCTGCCTCTATCATGAACTCAGTTACTGTTCTCTGATCAATCACCCCTGATGATGCAGCTTTGTCAGGGCTTGGAGAAAGAGGATACATGCAGTCCTGATGAGACTTCACAAGCTACAGACAGATGGCAATAGTGGAGAACTCCCCCTTTCAGTGGACTAGGGGAAGGAGATGAGGGAAAGAGGGAATGATGGTGTGACTGAGGGAGTTGAGGGAGGAAGCTTCAATCTGGATATATAATGACTTAATTGTGAATAAAAAAATAAAATTAAAAAAGATAAATGACTAAATACACAGAAAGATAAAAAATAAGATATGGGCATGCAGAAATTCCTGAGCAATACACAAAATCAATCTGTGATTAACATCCACTATAATGGTAAAAACGAATTCTTACAAATAATGCATTCAATAGGGAGGATATTTCAAATACATAATTCCTATATTTGACATATTCCTATAATTAAAGTCATATTTAAGCCATCTTTCTCATTGAACAATACATTTTCACTCAAGTAATTCTAGGATAAATTTTGTATTTCCCCCTTTTCTATTTGATGCACTGTACAAGTAAAAAAAATCCAGATTTCAAATAACAACTTTTTTTCTCTCCTTAGAACATGGAAATGTATGTCCACACTGTTCTTCGCTATTAAATGTAACTCTTATTTCCATTACATGGCCTCTGAATCACTTTTTATGTCACTATTCACTGAAGGCTCTGAATATTGCCTTCCTTACCATCTGTTTGACTTATTTTATCATAGCTTCCCAGTCTGATTAATTTTCAAACCATATAGCATATCTAATTCCATGCAGTGAAAGTTTCTCTGTATTACTATTTACTCTACTGACTTACTTTAATAGTGATTTCCTTCAAAATGATGTAATATCCATAAAGTTAGTTATTAAATATCTTCTGCAATCCACTTTTTCATTTATTTCTAATATGATCTGCCTTCAAATTACTTGGTACTGTCAATTAATGATACTTCACTAAATATCATAACTGCTTGAATATATTCTGCTGTATTCCTATACTGGTGTTGAATTACATTTAAAAAAAGTTAAAATGATATAGTGACAGAAGGGACATAAATTTCATTGTTTTAGAATGTAAATATTTTTGCTTATAAAGTGAGACAGAGCATTGAAATACATAAATAATGGTATGGCAATACTAACCATAACACAACCAATCTTATCTGAAATTTTTATATATGATATATATATATATATAATATGTAAAGTGTAATTTTATATCTACAAAATCTCTAAACAGCAAAAAAGATGAGTAAAACATAACTTAGATTAGAATTAACTATCTTAGGATGCTGGAATTGTCAACTGAAATACCACCTATTAACAAGTGAAAATCAGCTTAATAAAAGCTATTTATAGAAAAAGGCTTATATGCCAAAACAATCATATTTTATTAGAGTGGAAGTGTCTGTGGTAATTATGTAAATAAATGTTTAATATTGTGACAAAGCACTATTTTGTAAAAGGAGTATAACACTTTCTTGGGAAAAGGTCAAACAGTAAACACTTCACATGTCCGATAATATTTTAATAATTAATCTCATAATATCTTATTTGCTTTGGTTAAAATATTTACATATTAAAATATAATATAAACTTAAATTAGAGATTTTCTAGAACATTAAGCCAATATTCTAAATCAATACTTTAATCAAGACTATCAATGACTTCCTAAGAAGAATGCTTAAAATGCCCTTTTTTTTGAAAGTTGTGTTTAGATGAACGTTATTTACAAACAGTAAATTATTGTAACTGCTGCAGTAAAACTCAGGTCTTAGGAAAATATTTTCCATACTAATACATCATCAGCAACAGAATCAGAATAGCAATGATGGGAATTTCCTTTTACATTTGCATAATCATTCATACTGCATCATATTTTCCTTATTTTATCCATTAGATGACATCACCCAAATTCCTTTCCTATTTATTATAAAACATCAAACTGTTGATTTTCTGATAAGAAAGGCTCGATATCATTTCACATGGTATGAGCCTTTTATGCTATCATTTGTTGTCGTTTCTCTTAGTATAACTTTTCTATTGATTGTTCCTTTATTTATGTATGCTATTTATGTATATTATGCCTGGAATTAAAATTGTTAACTTGAAGCCCTTGCTTTTATTAAGTTGTATTTAAATTAACTGCATTTGAGCTATTTTTTAATTACATATAGGCATTAACTGGATGTGATGAAGCATATTTTTTCTACTATTTTGTGCTTTGAAGATTGCTGGAGATTTCTATTAGTTTTCTTTGGTGATCACTAATTTCTTAAAAACAAACAAACAAACAAAAAAAAAATATTTCATTCACTTTGCAGTCTGCCCAAAGTTTGGCTATGAGTCTCAGCATCTGCCTCATTACAATGTTGGGTAGACATCCTGAAAGGCAAAGAGGATGGACATCAGAAGAAAAAGAAAATAGGAAACAACCTTGGAACCTGCTACAGAGGGCCTCTGAAAGCCAGAAGAAAACAGGAAACAACCTTGAAACCTACCACAGAGGGCCTCTGAAAGCTTCTGCAGTATAGACTGTCAAAGCAGATGCTGAGCCTGATCACAACTGATGGGCAGAGTGAATGGAATTTTATGTAAGAAGTGGGAAATAGTAAGAGCTGGAGGGGACAGGAACTCCACAAGGAGAGCAACAGAACAAAAAAATTTGAACACAGGGAACTTCCCAGAAAATCATACTCCAACCAAGGACTATTCGTGGAGATGACCTGGAACCCCTGCACAGGTGTAGCCCATGGCAGTTCAGTGTCCAAGTGGCTTACATAGCAATGGGAAGAGGGACTGCCTCTGACATAATCTGATTGGCCTGCTCGTTGATCACTTCCCCCCGGAGGGGGGAGCAGCCTTACCAGGCCACAGTAGAGGACAATGCAGCCACTTTTGATGAGAACTGATAGACTAAGATCAGAAAGAAGAGGAGAACCTCCCCTATCAGTGGATTTGGGGAGTGACATGCATGCAGAAAGGGGAGGGAGGGTGGGATCTGGAGGGGAGGAGGGAGGGGCTTATGGGGAGATACAAAATGAATAAAGTGTAATTAATAATAATAAAAAACAACAACAACAACAACAAAAAACAATGCTGGGTAGAGTCTTTCAGAAGCCCTCTGTGGTAGGTTCCTGTCCTGATCCCTGTTATGAAAGAAGGGGAAGATAGAAAGACCTGGACAGGACAAGAGCTCCATAAGGAGACCAACGGAACCAAAAAATCTGGACCCAGGGGTCTTTGCAAAGACTGATACTCCAACCAAGGACCATGCATGGAGAGAACCTAGACCTCTTGCCCAGACTGTCTCTGACATGAACTCAATGGCTGGCTCTTTGATCACCTTTCCCTGGGGGAAATGCAGCTGTATTGGGCCACACAGGAAAACAGTGCAGCCAGTCTTGATGAGACTTTTAGGCTGGGGTCAGACTGAAGAGGAGGAGGACCTCCCCTATTAGTGAACTGAAGGAGGGGCATAGAAGGAGAAGAGGGAGGGATCAGGGAGGGAGCTATAGCTGGGATACACAGTGAATATATTATAATAAACAATAAAGAAAGAAAGAAAGAAAGAAAGAAAGAAAGAAAGAAAGAAAGAAAGAAAGAAAGAAAGAAAGAAAGAAAGAAAAGAAAAGAAAAACTATTTTACTCACATCTCTAAATCATGTGAAATACAACTTTAATTCACAAACGAGAATTCTTACCATGTGTGGGTTTAAAAAGGAATATCTAGTGTATATGCATTTTGTATATGTTCAACTACACTGCATAAAAGAAAGTTATCAGGAAATAAGATTGCTGTTGTCCTTTAATATGTACACTTTGTAAAGAAATTGGGCTCTCACTTTTTTCTTTTTCTGTTGTTGTGACAAGTTATTCTGACAAAAAAATATGTTGAGGACGAAGGGCATATTTTAATCAGTGGTCAGAGATGAAGTCCAGCATCTCAGGTAAGTTAAGGTAGCAGGAATTTGAGTTGACTGGTTACATTGCAAGCAAAATCCAGAAACAGAAAGAGATGTAAACCCATGCTCTTCTCACAATCTGCTTTTCCATACAGTATGGAATCTCATCCCAAGGACGAGACAACCCACACTTGTCAGGTTTTCCTACCTAATATAACTTAATCCAGACAATATCCCACAGCATGTCCAGAGGCCTGTATCTCAGGGGATTCTTTATCTGATTAAGTGTAAAATTGAGGCAAATCATCTCTATTCTGCTTCGTGTAAATTTCACACACACACATACACACACACACACACAACTTTATATCCAAACTCTTACAGCCAGGCTCCACAAAGTCTTATGTTCACCTCATAATTCCAATTTTAATCCAAAAATCACAAGAGTTTTTATGAATTCAACAGTTTAAAGCCCAACACTCTGAATTCCATCTAAGAGTCAAATCAATCTCTTAATTGTGAGCTCCTATAAGATAAAAACTAAGTTGAATGCATCCAACATAGGATGGCACTGTTGTTGATGGCCTTCCTGGTATGTGGATGGAAGGCTGTTCAGGAAACTCACAGCTCCAAGGCCTTGGAAGGTATCCCAGCTCTGAGGCAGAAAGGCTTCCCAAGGATACCCTGGGAGCTCAGGAAACAGAGAGCTCAGGTGTGGGATAGTGTTCCAAGGAAATCTTGAAATACAAGAGCCCACGAACCAGATACAACAGCTCTGAGAGGAGGCCTCCTTGCAGCTAACAGAGGAGGGTTATCCCAACCCCTGGTGAGTTGAGGTACTTTGCAGCCTCAGTCCCACTCCTTATCAAGACATTACAGGTCCCAAGGGAAGGTTTCTCCAACTGCTGAAGAGCTGGGGAGCTTAGGAGCCTAAGCTCCACTTCCTCTCTGCTTCTTCTAATGGGAGAGTCACACCAGGCAGTACATCTCTTAAAAGAGACTTATTGGAGGGAGGAATGCAGGAAAGGAAGGATGAATTCAGGAGTAGATGCTTCTGTTCCTTCAAAAGGCAACAGGAAACTGGGCAAACGCAGCCTTCATATAGGATTTCTTTTACTTTTTAATTAATTAATTCAATTTACATCTCCGTCATAGGTCCCTTGCTCCTCTTTCCCAGGCCCCCCTTTTCCTATTAGTCAGAATAGGGGAGCCTCAGTAGACACACAACCCAGCTCATCTATTCACATGAGGACTGAGTTTGTCTTCCTCCCCTGTGGCCTGCTGGGAAGTGATCATAAGCAGCCATCAGGGGGAAGTGATCATAAAGCACCCTTTCTTAGGGGATGGAGCTTTCTAGGGCAGAGATTTCCAGAGTGAGGACTGGTGGGATATCAAGTCCAATCCTTTGCTGCCACAGTGGGACAGCAGCAAAGGCAGGTGGAGGGAGGACAGCTGTCTTCTCTCTCTGCCATGGTGGCTGCTTTAATAACTGTTGCCTTGATGGAGGGACAGCAGGCACAGAATAGTTACTCTTGTTTTAAACTGTAAGAACCCAGAGACAGCAAGGAATTATTGGCTAAAAACTTGACAAAACCTAAGCAAGGCAAACAGTAGATTCTTCAACTCTGTGTCTGGCATTTGAGGCTCGGGATGATCATAACTGGGTTCCAGGAGATGTGTGTAGCCCCCATCTTCCACCTTTGCTGCTTACAGCACACACATATTCTCCTTAGGGTGGCTGCATTTTGTTCCTTCAGCTTTTTATCCTTACCATGGTTTCCAGCATCTTTGATGTTCAAGGATCCTTGTTGAAACTTAATTTTTACATTCACAAATTTAATGATGGTCTCTCGAGGCCTCCTTATAACTAGTTTAATCTTCCTATACATTCTGTTAAACTTCAAAACACTTGTAGCAATATTCCATGCTCCCCCTCCCGATGCTGCATCCTTCTTCTTGCCTCCAAACCTAGGATATTGCTCACCATGCTGTCATACACTTCTGCCAACTTGACATAACTTGACATGTTAGACCACAGCCAAGTTACTGTTTGTTTTCTGATCCAAGGGAAACCAATAGAAGCAGTTGCTTCTGTGAAGTGGGAGACCTGTTTTCAGTTCAGGCTCCTTTCTTTCAGATATCATTTTATTTTTACATTTCCTGATCCAAAGAAATAATGAAATTAAAAATATATATATTAGTTGTCTTAAGTTAACAAATTTTAGGGAAGGGAAGGTATGCACAGCAATAGATCATATCATGGATTCACACAAAAAGAAATATAAATGTGGCTATCTACTCCATTAATTCATGACAAATATGCTTATTTATGGTCTTTCCATTAGGTTAGTGCTATCCTACGTTGATTCACAAGCTTTGTACTATGGTGCACAGCTTATGATTGAAAGTCAATGCCCTTGACACTCACAGCAACTTGAATTGATACTAAAGATTTTGCTTTGTAGGCGTGAGGTCCCAAGGAAAAAAATCACACTATCAGAGATGGTATTTTTTAGTGTGTGAAATACAGTATCTACTTCTGACATTTAGAAGCCCAAGTCAGTTGGTAACAATACAATTAACATGAGATTAAGATAAAAGAAAAATTTAAAGCAAAACTGAGCATTATTTATGAACAAATTATCTAAAGATCAAATTGTATTGAAACGTGGGTGGAATTTTAAAATACCCAAGTAGAATTATTGGGGAAGCCTGATTGCTCAGCACATAAAGCCACATGCTATCAAGCCTGATGACTAGAGTTTAATCCCACTGACACAGATGGAAGAAAGAAGGAGAGAGAGAACCAACTCCCACAAGTTGTCCTTAGAACTCCACGTGCATGCAGGTGTGGATGCGCCTACACATAAAGCAAATCATAGATTAACAAATAAATACTTGTAATTCGTTTCTGGAAAATTTACTATTTGTTGCTTGAATAGTTTAGGATTTTATAGCTTATATACAAAGAAGAATATTTCACTAATAAACCAGAATAAAATCTGCCCCCCTTTTGTTGTTTCATGACACAGGGTTTTTCTATCTAGACTAGGCTGTCCTGGACTTGCTTTGTAAACCAAGCTGGGCTCAAACTTGGAGAGATCCACCTGCTTCTGCCTCCGTGAGTGCTGGGCATACAGGCATGCATCACTGCATCTGGCTTAAGATCCACTTTTTACAACCAATAATATATCACAAAACATAATTGACCAGTGATTATATGACCAGAGTTATTCTGTCAATTATTTATTTCAAACTAACCAATCCTAGTAAATATAACATTATCTAAATGAACACAAACTGCACATGAATTTTCCTTAAAGTTAAAGCATAGCACTTCATATGGCTAGGAACGAATCATTTAAATAATCATCTTTTAAATATAAGACTTAAGTCTTTGCGTGTGGGTTTGAAGGAAGAGATGTCAGCATTGAAATCTGTGTCAGATACTTCTTAGGCTGCACTGTTTTACATGGAATGTAGCTACTAGTGAAAGATTAATGTGGACATGTGGCAAATGATTTCCCCGGAAGCTTCAATGGTATGGGTAAAATATGGCTATGAATAAAATAATGAAATGTAAGTGTAATGTGTTGCCACTGGGCCCTACTAGTATTTGTCAGCACTACCAGGAGGAGAAATACCTAACCTTCAATCTGTCTTTTTGACAGAATGCTAAGGCAGCTGCTCTATGTTCACAATGGTCCCAAGACTCCTCTTGGATTCCAGAAATGTCTGTCCTCTGTTGCTAGACCGGAGTCATTTGCATCTGCTTTACCTGTGTTGCTGACAGTTTAATTGCTTTAAATGAGGAAACCGCTCCTAGAGAAAGTCTCAGTGAAAAGCCATTGCAAATGCTTCCATTTAAACCCAGCATGGCCACGATATATCCATTTTCCAAATCTTATACTTACTTGTATTCGAAATATGATAGATGGTGGTTGCAGGATCATAATGCTACTGTTCTTATCAGGTATAGGTCTCTTGTAAACACTGTCCTTTTCCAATAGATGACCTAATGTCTCTCTCTGAGCTGTCCAATCTTTTTTTCTTGTAAAGGAGTGATATAATAAATGCTTGCTTGCTATTTTTCTCTCCCAGAGCAGTTTTTCCTTTTAACAAAAATTTAGAGCTTAGTATTTTCTTTTCATACAATATAAAAAAATGCTAATATGTTTATCTCTAACAGTAAAAGTGCAAGACTGTGTATACACACTGTAAATATTTATAATAATAAAGTGTGTGCAAATTAAAGATCCAGGAAATCAGGAGTACATTATTATTTTGTAATTTAACATATGGCAATTTCGGCCAATATATTAGAATTCTTAGAACTTACATTTTTCATATAAAAATATCTTCACAAGACAATTTATATTTTGAGATTGTTCAATGCTGAAATACACACAAATTTATATGGAAATGTATTAATATGCTTACATAAGCTATTTTTGAAAACCGAAAAAGTACAGTGAAAGAGTAGGTTATGAAAACCCCATCCTCTTGCCAACTCCCCCCACATCCCTCCCTAATTCATATATGTGTACACACACACACACACACACACACACACACACACGCACACACACTGAGACAGAGAAAGGTGTATATGTGTATGTATGTGTATATGTCTGTGTATACTGTTAATTTGTGTGTGTGTGTTTTAAACATAGAGTTCAGTTATAATATAAAGCTGTTCATTGTAATATAGGCAACCTACCAGGGATACCAACCCTGAAAAAAAAAGACTTTCTTCAAGTAGCCATGGACTGTCTGTAGCAACTCAATTAAGTGTAACAGATGTGCAGCTTGGCCTGCATATGTGTCCTCTAACAGCAGAAGCAGTGGCTGTCTCGAACTGTGTTGCCTGCCCTTGGATCCCTTTCTTGTAAATGGGCTTCTGTGCCTAGCCTCAATAGGAGAAGATGAGCCTAGTCCTACAATATCTTGATATTCCAAGGCAGGTTGAAATGCCTGCAAGGACTCTCCTTCTCTGAGGGAAAAGGGAAAATAGGAAAAGGGAAAGCTGCTATCCAGATGTAAAGTAACTGAATTAATTAATGAAAAAAAAAAGAGTAAAGCCTCGAGGGAAACCCATCATCATCCTGAAATACTGACCGTGTAACCATGTGCAGGTCTTGTGTAGTCTACCATAACATTTACATGTCTAGAAAATACTGTTTTGTAACATTCTTCCCTGACTTCTGGTTCTTATAATCTCTCTGACTCCTTTTCCAAAATTTTCTCTGGAACTGTAACGTAGATATTTCATTTGGAGATTACCATTATATACTCAGTTATTCTTCATACTTTGATGGTTTCTGTTTCTCTGTGTTAATTTCCATCAACTGCAGCAAGAAGCTGATGAGCTGAGAGTGTTGAACTAATCTGTGTTTAAGGGTAAGGATTTATAAGGTAGTTGGATACTGTATATGATTAGCAAAATGATAGTTGTAGGTTTCCACCAAGGGTGTATGATCTCTAGACTCTAGTTTTGGAGCAGGATTAGAGCATTAACAGGATTCCTTCCTGTTGAACAGGCCTTAAATTTAATCAGAATGACTGTTGGTTACTCCCTAAGGTATTTGGGTCACTGTTGCATAAATGGGTATATCTTGTCACATTAGATATTGATTGCCTAGTTCTCACCTGGGTAGGACTCTATCTCTACACAGCCAGCCTAGCAACTATGGCAATGAGTAAGCTGGCCATCATGGAGGGAGTTTCCAGTTGCAGCTTGTCCTATGGTAAAGTGTATGGTGATTTCACCAATAGTGTTTTACTAAAGTTCTGGTGGGCAACCAAGAACAATGGCATTAGCTTGCCTTGTTTAAAGTTCCTTGAAACTGCCTTACCAATAATTCTAAAAGGCATATACCACATGGGGTTTTGAGCTTTTTATTTGGTTGTATGTAGTCTCTAGGAGGAGTAGCATCTTTCCTTGTGGAGTAATTTAAATTAAACAAATTTTAAATCTGTATATTTATACTATCATAAAAAAATAGGTTTTCATTCAGCTTTTTAAAAATTATTAATTACACTTTATTCACTTTGTATCCCCACTGTGGTTCCTTCCTTCCCCCTGTCCCAATCCCTCCCTTCCTCCACCCTTGCATGCATGCCCCTCCCCAACTCTACTGATAGGGGAGGTCTTCTTTTCCTTCCTTCTGATCTTAGTCAATTAGGTCTCATCAGGAGTGGCTGCATTGTCTTCTTCTGTGGCCTGGTAAGGCTGCTTCCCCCTCAGGGGAAGGTAATCAAAGAACAGGCCAATCAGTTCATGTCAGAGACAGTCCCTGTTCCTATTACAATGGAACCCACTTGGGTACTGAACTGCCATGGGCTACATCTGTGCAGGGGTCTTAGGTTATCTCCATGCATGGTCCTTGGTTGGAGTATCTGTCTCAGGAAAGACCCCTGTGCTCAGATATTTTGGTTCATCTGCTCTCCTTGTGGAGTTCCTGTCCTCTCCAGATCTTACTGTTTCCCACTTCTTTCATACAGCTTTTATCTCTATAATGTAATAGGAGTAGCTCTGGTAAAACTAGTCTCTTGAAGTGTTTATTGGGTTGTTTTTTGTTTGTTTCCCTATGTTTCACTCAAAAGGGGAGGCACAAGATAAAATACAATCTGAAGCAAAAAGATGATGCAATTAATCAAAATTATAAATAAAATACAGAGAGTTACTTATGGAATGTATAAGATCGGATGTCATTGTTGTAATTTGGATGAAGTGGAAATTATTCAAAGGAACACAGAGATATATATGAGGCAATTCACAGTGCCAGTAACAGTATGGTAGTTAGCCCATTATATTATGTAAATTAAAGCTAATGAACAATAAGAGAATTCTGGAAGCAGTTTGTTTTCAGAGTATGTTAGTAGCTGTCATTGAAGGATTATAAAAAAAATGACAGCACAAGTGAATCAATACTTGAGCATCACATCTTGCAAATGAGAAATGTTATGGGACATTTTCATTCCCTCCCAAATTTCCACTATCCTCTTTCTTATGCTGTGCTCTGTGAAAACAAATCCCGGTGAAGTGAGTAAGGATAGCTTCCTTCCCCACTTCTACATAGGTTTGGAGAACATCAGAGATGAGAAACAATGATAACAAAATGTTACTTTCATAATTTCTTCTGTGTACTCAGATGATCTTGATTTAAAATATTTTGAACAATTATACACAGTATAGGAAAAAATTTATCATTGACTTTTCATCTTTTCCCATTATCAACTAGTGGCTTCCAGACTATTGATAAGATTAGCTCAAAACCTTTTTTCTCTCTCCCCTTCCCTGTATCTCTCCTCTCTTACCAAACAACCTTAATCAAGATCAAGTTAGCAAGAGCACCTTCTCTGGATTAATGCTTTAGAGTTTTAATTACTATCGTTAACCTAAATATGTATACACACATATTTACAACATGGTGGTCTGTTTTCAGGTAAATTTGTCTCCTTAATACATTTTGAATTAAAAAAAAAATCCTGAATTTGGTTTTACTATCTGCAGTTATTAAAGCCACAATTTTATTTACAAAGGAAGAAGTTCAAAATTCATTACAAAATTGGTTTCCAATGATCTTCCTTTCTTGAGAGACTCCATAAGGTTTATTCAGAGGGTATTTAAAACCAGATGCTGTGGTCACAAAAACATTCTGAGAGTTTGACTCATTCAGTCTTCAGTTTCTGACTGAGCTAAGGCAATTGTACATTTATGTGTTATATGTCATCATTTTATCTCATTTAATGTCATTGAAAATATTAATAACATTGAGAAATTATACTTTCCCATAGATTCAGTACATTCCTCATCACTATAAATGTACCCATAAGATAAGATATATAATATACCCCAATCCCTGAATAGATGTTTGATTTCTATATACATTGTTTGCAAAGAAAAATATGAGTACTTGACTATTTCCTTACAGATCCTGTAGCTTCTTTCTTAACCACTCATAATCATTTATGTTAAACACAGAGAAAAAGCTAATTATGCTACCAGTTCATGTATTAAAAATCAAGCCATTTAAATGTACCACTTAATTAGAATCCTGTTCACACTCCTCGGTCAACCGTAAATCTTTGATTAAGCGTCTGTCCTTCAAAGATTCTACATTGTTTCCGCATTGCTATCTGCTAATAGAGTTAAGCTCAAGAAGAATTTTCTCATTTGTGATATCTTCTTGGCTGCATGAACTTCAATCTCTTCATTTTTAACTAGGATGGAAAGTTGAACAAAGAAAGATTTCCATCATTTGGGGCCTACGTGATGTCTGAGGTTTGTTCCTTTCAATCAGTGCCAGAGTCTTGTTACTATAGCAACTGCCTGCATTCTGTTCAGAAATTTCTACTATCTCTGATTTCCATTAAAGAGTCTGCACTCTTAATTTTTTTTTACTAAATAAAATCTGTCATAATTAACATTTCTCAACTTGAGACTTCTTGATTCCTAAATCTGTTGGTTTCTAATATGAAACAATTTAAATTTAAGTTACTTAAATCTTAAGTAACTTAAGATTTTTAAAAAAATATATATATACTTTTTTCAAAGATCAAAAGTACTATGAAAAGATACAAATAGTTTTAAAATGAAATGAAAATTTAATCTCTTCAATGTTTAAAAAAAATTGAGCACTTCCAAAATAAAATAAAACTTTAAGTTGAATGAACAATGAAGAGAAAATACAGAAAAATATAACAGATTTCACAATCTTCTAGTCTTCATTATATTGGTTTTTATGCTCAAAATAGAGCTTTCTGGTATCTGTATTAGGGTAAAGAACCTTAGAAATCTAAAGAGTCACAGAAAGATGCAAATAAAATTGTATTTGGTACTTTACTAAAGATTATATTTGAGAAGAAAGATTTTCTTGAGTGTTATAGCCAGAAGTAAGTGCACATGCCCTTAGAAGCAAAGCTATTGAAATTCATTTCATCTCAAAATAATAAGTAGATAGATAGATAGATAGATAGATAGATAGATAGATAGATAAGGACATATAAGTTGAAAGAGACACATTGGGAAGAAAGAACCAGTAAACTTGGGAGAGATAAGAGAGACAAGAGAGGTTAGCAGCGGGTATTCCAGATTCTGAAAGACTATGAATATGTTCAAAATATATCATATACATCTACAAAAGTGTAGATTCAATACTGTGAATAATTAATATAAATTAATTAAATAATTATGAATTAGTGACTTCTTTAAGGCACTTGTGAAGGACATACAAAAGGACAAAAACCATGTGATTTGTTAAATTTGTTAATTTGCTTGATGAAAGTAACTATTCATCTACCTATGGTTATATTAAATCACCATTCTCTATATGTTAAGTATGTAACATATAATAAGACAAAAAACACTACCTTGTCACTGAAATTTAAACTTTCACCAATTTCAGAATTTATATGAAATTATAGGAATATATATTTCATGGTGTTTGTTTCCTTTGAGCATTCACAATAATAATTTTAATTTCACAAAACTTTTATTTAATCGTTAGAAATAGATATGCCTCATTCAGTTTGAATTATTTTTTTTTAAAAATGTGTAAATGTTTATCTTTATATCTGGAAAGAAAATTATACATCAATTAAGCCATGAAACTGAATGGTCAACGTCCTAGTTTCTTATATATTGCTGTGATAAATACTATAACCAAAAATAACTTGGAGAATAGAGGATTTATTTGGCTTACATCTCCAGATTACAGTCAATTATTAAGGAATGTCATGGCAGGGACTCAAGCAAAAGGAAAGGCATGGAACATGGGAGAAAACAACTTATTTTTCTTGTACTCAATGTCTTGCTCTGCTCACAGTGGGCTGGATCCTCCCACAACAATCATTTATAAATAAAAAATTATACAGAAATGCTCAGAAGACAGTATGATGGGGAAAATTCTTTCGCTGAGATTCCTCTTCCCATATATGTCTAAGAGTCTTTGAAGTTGACCAACACTGACCAACATAATCAAATCAATTTTTCTAAGAAAGTTTAGTGTTCTTTCCTTTTCCTTATCATGGATGTTTTGCATTAAATTTGATTTTTAAGAATGTTCAATCAGTTTCTTGTTCTTTATTTGAGGATGAGCCCCATAAAAAATCTCTCCACTTCCATATGTATGGGTCCACTGATAGAGCCACTATTGTCAATTTTTCAGTCTTGTCTATGCAAACATTTCACAACAGACTCCTGGTATTTTGCCTTTCATCATGTTTTTACACCCTTTGCAATGTTCCCTAGGTCATAACATATAGAAGCTGTAATGTGGAAGTATAAGTTGGGTATGTACTTTGCCTGGTCTGTTGCATTGTACACAATTTTGGATTTCTCTGATGGCTTCAATTTGTTGCAGACATGCTTTCTTGATGAGAGGTGGCAGCTACTCTTCTCCGTGGGCATGAGGATAAGTTTTAGAATATAGTAAGAAAACATAATAGATTACTTCTTTATGTCGATGATCACAATAGTCCAGGGAAGTTGACTAGGTTTTCAGCACCAGGAATAAGTTTCCTCCTGTTGAGTGGGTCGAGTACAATTAGACCACGTTTTTCTTGTCAGTAATATGAGTTCCAGCCACTCATTTTACCCTTATGTATATCTTGCCATGTTGGGAATTGTTACAGTTCATAGATGTCACAGATGGATTAGAGTGTTTAATTGATTTCTTCCTTTCTCAATGTGCTTAGTGTATCGTGAGACTGTGCAATTTAGACAGCAAAAGAGAGACTTTTAGGTCAGATCTAGTTAGGATCAGTGTCTTCCACTCCTGAGAGAAAAACAGGATATCTATATTGTTTTGATATAACTTGGACTACCTTCACAAACTATTCTAGAAGAGTATAGTTATTCCTCTCTCTGTCTCTCTTGCTTTCTCTGTTTCTCTGTGTGTGCACACACTTACCTGATTTTGTGTAATTTCTGATAAATTAGCCTCTCCCAGGGATGATCATCTTATTGGTTGTCCAGTGCAGAGTAGTGAAATTGAACCGATATATAAATGAACAACAAAAATGGACTGACTTACAATGGTATATGTATATATACATATATTTGCGTTATGTATGTATACACACCAGTATTATGTAACATTATTAAGCAAGGAAAAAGAGGTTATCAGTTTGAGAGAAAAATATGGGAAGACATCAAAGGAAGGAGCTGGAGGAAGAAAAACATGGAGAGAATATTACATAACTCTTAGTATAGAATTTTAACTTCATTAAATAAAAACATGTCTGAAAAGAATTGCAGCAACTAAATAGTGATAATAGAGAGTGAATTAACCTTTCCCTGGAATGACCCCAAGCCCATACTTTGTTATCTAATCCAAAGTAGTCAGTACTGAATGAAGATAAACAGAAACACAAAAATAAATGACACAATAGGTTCTATTTATGCCTCTGTAATAATAAAAGATAAAGAGGCTATCAATTTGAGAGTAGAGACATGGAAAGATTTAGAGGAAATGTCTAGAAAAGTAATGCAACTAGATTTTATTTTAAAATT
This sequence comes from Psammomys obesus, assembly GCF_907164565.1. NCBI lineage: Eukaryota > Metazoa > Chordata > Mammalia > Rodentia > Muridae > Psammomys > Psammomys obesus. Next base: position 16,483,297 of record NW_026596117.1, read on the forward strand.
TATTTGAAAACACAAAACAATTAGAGAGCTAAGTTTCTTACTGAAATAATAGGAGAGGAGATTTACGAATTTTCTTGGTTGAGTATTAGAGATATAGTACAGGATAACCACTCTACAATCTACAGATCCAAGTAAGATAACACGGAGGTACCAAGGAAGGATGCTTCAATCTCTCTCAAAAGTGGAAATAACATCAGAAGTGAAAGAAGAGAGAGAACTTCACGGGAGAGTGGGTTGGAAGGACAATGAGTGTGAGGATCAAGTCGAGGTTGGATCAGAGGTGGGAGATGCAGGGAGAATAGGGAAACCAATAGGACAAGCTGGAGACCTGTGATAGGGTGCACAGGTTAGGCTCCTGCTATTATATGAGGGTGACTATAGCTGAGACTCCTAACAGTGAGGGAGACTGACCTGACCACCTCCTATACCCAGGCAGAACTTCCAGTGGAGGAAGTAGGACATAAATCCACAGACAAAAACCTTTGAGCCAAAATTTAGCCTGCTAACAAAGTGTGCAGAGATAAAGATGGAGCAGAGATTGAGGGAAGGGCCAAGCGACCCACCACATGGGCTAGAGCCAACCCTTGATACTATTAAGGATACTCTACTATGCTTGCAGACAGGAGACTAGCATAACTGTCCTCTGAGAGGCTCCACCCATCAGAGACCCACAGCCAAACATTAGGAAAATCTTTGGGAATCTTGTAGAAGAGTTCAGGGAAGGATAGAAGGACACGGAGGGGACAAAAACTCCACAAGAAGACCAACAGAGTCAACTAACAAGGACCATAGGGACTCACAGAACTTAACCACCAACTAAAGAGCATGCAATAACTGGAGCTAAGTCCCCTACACATATATAGGTGATAGGCAGCTTGGTCTTCAGGAGGATCCCCTAGCAATTAGAGTAGGTTCTCTCTCTGACACGGGCCCTATTGTTTGTTTTTGGATCACTTTCCCCTAGCTGGTTTACCCTTTTGGGTCTCAGTGGAAGAGGATGTACTTAGTTCTCAAGGGACTTGATGTGCCAGGAAGGGTTATTGGTGGGGATGCTCCCCTTTTCTGAGGAGAAGGAGAGGAGGAATGAAGGAGAGGATGAAAAGGAAGAGCGAAGGGAGGGGACTGTGATAAGGATGTAAAAAAAATCTAAATAGGTGATAGATGGATAGATAGATAGATAGATAGATAGATAGATAGATAGATAAATTCTATCTAGAATTTCCTCGGCTCCCTAGTAAGATCCTCCCTAGTAAGATCCTGTGTCTGAAGTAAACACACTTAGATTTTTTTTTCCTGATAGGAACAGGACAATTTAAAACATGTAGTCATACAGGATGTTCATAAAAAGAACAAGTTTTCTAAAATAAAAGAATGTTGAGGGGGGGCAGAGCCAAGATGGCGACTAGCACACACAGTTTCTGAGCTGTGGAAGAGATAAAGTTCGGAGTTGATGAGTGGAAGAACTTCTGAAGCCAGGGAAACAACGGAGAGACTTTCTAAACAACAGGGAACATCACAGGAGGTGAAAACCTTGGTCTCTGGTCACCCAGGGACTTGTTTGGGGAAGGTGAGAAACTATCCTTTGATCTCTCAGCACTCCCCTCCCCCAGACCTCCCTCCTCCTCAGTACAGCAGACTCGCCTTTCTCAGCGCAGACCTAACTGCCTGGGGCCTGCAGCCACTGAGGCTGAGCCCCAAGCCCTTTATCGGCAAAGGCCAGCAGTACTGTGTCTCAGAGCCCCAGATTCACGTGCGGCAGCTGCACCATCCTCCCAGGGCCCAAGTCTGCTAGACGCCATACTAGCTCCGCAGGAGTGCCATCACTGACGGTACGGCCCGCCCAATCCCACAGTGACAGAGAATATGCTATATACTACCCAAAACCAGACAGAAACGGCATACAAGCTAGACACACCAGGCGCTGGGCCTCCAAAGCTTGGAGAGCACAGTGAAGAGACCCCAGGACTTCCCAGAAAGCATCTGGACTAGCAACCCAGTCTCCAGTTACAGCGGGACTTTCTAACCTGGAGGCGGAGCAGCACTGAGCTGGCGGGGCACATCAGCCCTCCAGTTTAAGACTAACCAGGGCCAAACCAGAGAACAGAAAGACTGGTTACCCCGATTCCCACTGACGTGACCACCCTGAAATCTTCAGCTGCAGCAAGACCTCATAACCTGGCAGTGACAGCAGCATGGAACTGGCGGAGCACATCAAAGAAGCAGGGCCAAACCAGAGAGCAGAGAGCCCAGATACCCCGATCTCTGCCAAGTGTCCTCCCTGTAAGTGAGTGCACCCTTGAGAATCTGCAGCTCCACTGATCCTGGGTTCTTCTAAAACAGAAGCCAGGCATCGAACCCCCTCCCACCCATATACCCACTTTGGGAAACAGAGGGGCACTTGGAACATTGAAGTTCCTGCTCTGTGGGTCTAATTGAGGAGTTAAGGCAGTTAATGCCAGAAATTGCGCTGCGATCATCACTAGCGCCTGTGACATATACATTGCAGAGCCCCTCCCACACACTCAAGGGTTCAACATTAGCCATCACTCTGTTCCTCGAGACACACGCCCACACCCACTTACACACACACACACATATACACACGCACGCACGCATGCTTGCATTTGCCTTTGTTTGCGCCTGCGTACTTTCCTCCCACAGATACAGCTAGTCCTCAACATACGCTAAGGACACGGGACCTCTCTCAACTTCCTGAAGAATTCTCCAGACTTGAGAGAGAGACAGTACCAGTCTGATCGGCAGAATCCAAAAACAAACAGGGAAGGTCTCAGATAAGCCAATGGCCAGGGGTAGGCGAAAGAACACTTCCAACATAAATCAGAACATCATGACTTCACCAGCAAACCCCAAAATCGATGGATACTCCAATTCATCAGAAGCGCAGGAAAATGACCTTAAAGCCATGCTTGCTCAATTATTTGAGGCTCATAAGGAGAAAATGAACAAATCTTTCAAAGAGTTGGCCAGTCAATTGGAGGTAAAGAAAGAAGAAATAGACAAAACCCTTAAAGAAACACAGGCAAACATAGCCAAACAAATAGAGGCACAAGTAGAGAAAAAATTAGTGGCATACAAAAAGGAAATGAACAAAGAAATAGAGTCCATCGTAGAGAGACAGGAATCCAAATTCAAACACATAAAAGAAATGGTGCAAGGCATGAAAACAGAATTAGAATCAATAAAGAAAACACAAAATGAGAAAACTCTTGAGCTGGAGAACTTGGAGAAAAGATCAGGAGCCACAAAAGTAAGCATCACCAACAGAATACAAGAGATGGAAGAGAGAATCTCTGGAGCTGAAGACACACTTGCAGAAATTGATACTTCTCTCAAAGAAAAAGTAAAATCAGAAAAATTCCAATCACAAAATATCCAAGAAATCAAGGATGCTATGAAAAGACAAAATCTAAGAATAATAGGAATTGATGAAAAAGAAGACTCCAGGCTCCAAGGTCCAGAAAATATTTTCAAAAAAATCATAGAAGAAAATTTTCCCAACTTAAAGAAAGAGATGTCCAT
>NW_026596117.1:16506836-16532962 GCF_907164565.1 Psammomys obesus
ATGGACATCTCTTTCTTTAAGTTGGGAAAATTTTCTTCTATGATTTTCTTGAAAATATTTTCTGGACCTTGGAGCCTGGAGTCTTCTTTTTCATCAATTCCTATTATTCTTAGATTTTGTCTTTTCATAGCATTCTTGATTTCTTGGATATTTTGTGATTGGAACTTTTCTGATTTTACTTTTTCTTTGAGAGAAGTATCAATTTCTGCAAGTGTGTCTTCATCTCCAGAGATTCTCTCTTCCATCTCTTGTATTCTGTTGGTGATGCTTACTTTTGTGGCTCCTGATCCTTTCTCCAAGTTCCCCAGCTCAAGAATTTTCTTTATTGATTCTAATTCTGTTTTCATGCCTTGCACTATTTCTTTCATGTGTTTGAATTTGGATTTCTGCCTCTCTACGATGGACTCTATTTCTTTGTTCATTTCCTTTTTATATGCCACTAATTTTTTCTCTACTTGTGCCTCTATTTGTTTCGCTATGTTTGCCTGTGTTTCTTTAAGGGTTTTGTCTATTTCTTCTTTCTTTACCTCCAATTGACTGGCCAACTCTTTGAAAGATTTGTTCATTTCCTCTTTGTGAGCCTCAAATAATTGAGCAAGCATGGCTTTAAGGTCATTTTCCTGTGCTTCTGATGAATTGGAGTATCCATCGATTTTGGGGTTTGCTGGTGAAGTCATGATGTTCTGATTTATGTTGGAAGTGTTCTTTCGCCTACCCCTGGCCATTGGCTTATCTGAGACCTTCCCTGTTTGTTTTTGGATTCTGCCGATCAGACTGGTACTGTCTCTCTCTCGAGTCTGGAGAATTCTTCAGGAAGTTGAGAGAGGTCCTGTGTCCTTAGCGTGTGCTGAGGACTAGCTGTACCTGTGGGAGGAAAGTAAGCCGGCGCAAACAGAGGCAAATGCAAGCATGTGCGTGTGTGTGTGTGTGTGTGTGTGTGTGTGTGTGTGTGTGTGTATAAGTGGGCGTGGGTGTGTGTCTCGAGGAACAGAGTGATGGCTAATGTTGAACCCTTGAGTGTGTGGGAGGGGCTCTGCAATGTATATGTCGCAGGCGCTAGTGATGATCGCAGCGCAATTTCTGGCATTAACTGCCTTAACTCCTCAATTAGTCCCACAGAGCAGGAACTTCGATGTTCCAAGTGCCCCTCTGTTTCCCAAAGTGGGTATTTGGGTGGGAGGGGGTTCGATGCCTGGCTTCTGTTTTAGAAGGACCCAGGATTAGGGGAGCTGCAGATTCTCAAGGGTGCACTCACTTACAGGCAGGTCACTTGGCAGAGATCAGGGTATCTGGGCTCTCTGTTCTCTGGTTTGGCCCTGCTTCTTTGATGTGCTCCGCCAGTTCCATGCTGCTGTCACTGCCAGGTTATGAGGTCTTGCTGCAGCTGGAGATTTCAGGGTGGTCACGTCAGTAGGAATCAGGGTAAGCAGGCTTTCTGTTCTTTGGTTTGGCCCTGCCTAATCTTAAACTGGAGGGCTGATGTGCCCCGCCAGCTCAGTGCTGCTCTGCTGCCAGGTTAGAAAGTCCTGCTGTAACTGGAGACTGGGTTGCTAGTCCAGATGCTTTCTGGGAAGTCCTGGGGTCTCTTCACTGTGCTCTCCAAGCTTCGGAGGCCCAGCGCCTGGTGTGTCTAGCTTGTATGCCGTTTCTGTCTGGTTTTGGGTAGTATATAGCATATTCTCTGTCACTGTGGGATTGGGTGGGCCGTACCGTCAGTGATGGCGCTCCTGTGGAGCTAGTATGGCATCTAGCAGACTTGGGCCCTGGGAGGATGGTGCAGCTGCCACACGAATCTGGGGCCCTGACACAGTACTGCTGGCCTTTGCTGATAAAGGGCTTAGGGCTCAGCCTCAGTGGCTGCAGGCCCCAGGCAGTTAGGTCTGGGCTGAGAAAGGCGAGTCCACTGTGCGGAGGAAGAGAAGGGAGGTCTGGCAGAGGGGAGTGCTGAGAGATCAAAGGATCATTTCTCACCTTCCCCAAACAAATCCCTGGGTGACCAGAGACCAAGGTTTTCACCTCCTGCCATGTTCCCTGTTGTTTAGAAAGTCTCTCCTTTGTTTCCCTGGCTTCAGAAGTTCTTAGACTCATCAACTAAGAACTTTATCTCTTCCACAGCTCGGAAACTGTGTGTGCTAGTCACCATCTTGGCTCCACCACCCCCCCAACTCAATTCTTTACAGACCTTGAAAAAAAGATACTCAGCTTTATATGGAGAAGCAAAACACCCAGAATTTCCAAAAAATCCTGTACAACAACAGATCATCTGGAGGTATCTCCATTCCCGATCTCAAGCTGTACTACAGGGCAACAGTAATAAAAACTACATGGTATTGGCATAGAAACAGAAAGGAGGATCAATGGAACTGCATAGAAGACCCAGAAATAAACCCACACACCTATAAATACTCGATATTTGACAAAGAAGCCAAAACCATTCAATGGAAAAAAGACAGCATCTTCAACAAATGGTGGTGGACCAACTGGATGTCCACATGCAGAAAAATGAAAATAAATCCATATTTATCATCCTGCACAAAACTAAAGTCCAAGTGGATCAAGAACCGCAACATAAAACCAGATACTCTAAATCAGTTGGAAAAAAAAGTGGGGAACAGCCTAGAACTCATTGGCACAGGAGACAACTTCCTGAACAGAACACCAACAGCACAGGCTAGGTTCTAAGAATAACAATCAATAAATGGGACCTCATGAAACTGAAAAGATTCTGTAAAGCAAAAGACAGAGTCATCAAAACAAAACGACTGCCTACAGATTGGGAAAGAATCTTCACCAACCCTTTATCTGACAGAGGACTCATATCAAGTATATATAAAGAACTAAAGAAGCAGAAAAGCAACAAACCCAGTAATCCAATTAAAAAAATGGGGAACGGAGCTAAACAGAGAATTCTCGAAAGAGGAACATCAAATGGCAGAGAAACACTTAAAGAAATGCTCATCCTCATTAGCCATTAGGGAAATGCAAATCAAAACGACCCTGAGATTTCACCTTACACCCATCAGAATGGCCAAGATGAAAAACTCAAGGGACAACACATGCTGGAGAGGTTGTGGTGAAAGGGGAATCCTCCTCCATTGCTGGTGGGAATGTAAACTGGTTCAACCACTTTGGAAGTCAATCTGGCGCTTTCTCAGACTATTAGGAGTAGTGCTATCTCAAGACCCAGCTATACCACTCCTAGGTATATACCCAAAATTTGCTCAAATACACAACATGGACATTTGTTCAACCATGTTTATAGCAGCTTTATTTGTAATAGCCAGAACTTGGAAACAACCCAGATGTCCATCAACGTTGGAATGGATACAGAAATTGTGGTATTTTACACAATGGAATATTACTCACCAATCAAAAAGGAGGAAATCATGAAATTTGCAGGCAAATGGTGAGATCTAGAAAAGATCATTCTGAGTGAAGTATCCCAGAAGGAGAAAGACAAACATGGTATATACTCAACTTATATAGACCTACAAGATGTGATAAACATAATGAAATCCACACACCTAAAGAAGATAATCAAGAAAGGTGAAAAGGGCAAAAATGATCAATTCTAATTTATAAAGATGAATGGGATGTGCCTTGAACTTATGACAGGAGTCTACCACAAAAGGCATCTGAAAGACTCGACTTAGCAGTGTTTCAAAGCAGACACTAAGACTCATAACCAAACCCTCAGCAGAGTGCTGGGAATCATATGGAAGAAGGGGAGTTAGTATGATATGGAAAGGATAGGACGTCTACAAGGACCAAATATATCCGGGCACAGGGTCTTTTCTGAGACTGACACTCAACCAAGAACCATCTATGGATATAACCTAGAACTTCTCCTCGGATGTGGCCCGTGGTAGCTCAGTAACCAAGTAGTTTTCCATAGTAAGGGGAACAAGGACTATTTCTAACTCAATCTCAAGGGCAGGCTCTTTGTCCTCCCCACCCCCCCAGAGGAGGAGCAGTCCTGTTAGGCCACAGAGGAGGACTTTGCAGCCAGCCCTGAAGATACCTGATAAAATAGGGTCAAATGAAAGGGGAGGAGGTCCTCCCTTATCCGTGGATTTGGAAAGGGGCAGGGAGGAGACCAGAGAGGGAGTGTGGGGTTGGGGAGGGAATGAGGGAGCTTGATACAGCTGGGACACAGAGTTAACAAAGTGTAGCTAATAAGAAAAATAAAATTAAAAAAATAATTAGGACTTACTTCAATAGTCTATATGCCACAAAACTTGAAAATCTGAATGAAATGGACAATTTTCTTGATCGATTCAACTTAGACTTACCAAAGCTGAATCAAGACCAGGTACATCAATTAAATAGTCCGATATTCCCCAGGTAAATAAAAGCGGTCATCAAAAGTTTCCCATCCAAAAAAGCTCAGGAATAGATGGTTTCAGCGCACAATTCTACAAGACCTTCAAAGAAGAGCTATCTCCATTTCTCTCCAAATTATTCTACAAAATAGCAACAGAAGGAACATTACCAAGCTAATTCTATGAAGCCACAGTAACCTTGGTATCTATATCTCAGAAAGACCCAACAAAGAAAGAAAATTTCAAGCCAATCTCCCTTATGAACATTGATGCAAAAATAATCAATGAAATACTTGCAAACCTAATACAAGAACACAACAAAGATATCATCCACTCTGACCAAGTATGTCTCCACTCTGCCAGGTATGCAAGGGTGGTTCAATATACGGAAATCCATCAATGTGATCAACCATATTAACAAATTGAAAGAAAAAAAAACATGATAATCTCCCTAGATGCTGAAAAGGATTTGACAAAATCCAACATCCATTCATGTTTAAAGTATTGAAGAGATCAGGGATACAAGGCACATATCTAAACATAGTAAAGGCAATATACAGCAAGCCTATAGCCAACATCAAACTGAACAGAGAGAAACTTAAATCATTCCCACTGAAATCAGGGACAAGATAAGGCTGCCCACTCTCTCCATATGTATTCAATATAGTTCTGGAAATCCTTGCTAGAGCAATAAGACACTTGAAGGAGGTCAAGACGATGCAGATTGGAAAAAAGAAGTCAAATTATCACTATTTGCAGATGATATGATAATATACATGAGGGACCCCAAAAACTCCAACCGGGAAAACATACAGCTGATAAACAACTTCAACAAAGTGGATGGATCCAAAATTAAGTTTAAAAAATCAGTAGCCCTACTGTGTACAAAAGACAAAAGGGCTGAGAAAGAAATTAGGGAACCAACACCCTTCACAATAGCCAGAAATGACATAAAGTACCTTGGTATAACCCTAATCAAGCAAGTCAAAGACTTTTATGAAAAAAAAATTAATCCTCTTAAAAAAGAATTGGAAGAAGATATGAGAAGATGGAAAGATCTCCCATGCTCATGGCTTGACAGGATTAACAGAGTAAAAATGGCCATCTTACCAAAAGCGTTCTACAGATTCAATGCAATTCCCATCAAATTATCAACACAATTCTTTACAGACCTGGAAAGAAAAATCCTCAACCTCATATGGAATAAAAAGAAACACAGAATTGCTAAAACAATACTCTACAATAAAAGTTCTTCAGGAGGTATCTCCATCCCTGAACTCAAGCTGTACTATACAGCAACAGTTATAAAAACTGCATGGTACTGATATAGAAACAGAATGGTGGATCAATGGAACTGAAAAGAAGACCCAGAAATGAACCCACACACTTATGGACACCTGATCTTTGACAAAGATGCCAAAACCATACAATGGAAAAAAGATAGCATCTTCAACAAATGGTGCTGGTCTAACTGGATGTCTACATGTATAAAAATGAAAATAGATCCATAGTTATCACCCTGCACAAAACTAAAGTCCAAGTGGATCAAAGACCTCAACATAGAACCAGACAAATTAATTCAGTTAGAAGAAAAAGTGGGGAATACCCTAGAACTCATTGGTACAGGAGAAAACTTCCTGAACAGAACACCAACAGCACAGGCTCTAAGAGCAACAATCAATAAATGGGACCTCATGAAACTGAAAAGCTTCTGTAAAGCAAAGGACACCATCATCAAAACAAAATGATTGCCTACAGATTGGGAAAGAATCTGTCACCAACTGTTTATCTGACAGAGGGCTAATATCCAGCATATATAAAGAACTAAAGAAGCTGAAAAGCAGCAAACCAAGGAATCCACTTAAAAAATGGGGAACAGGGCTAAACAGAGAATTCTTGACAGCGGAATATCGAATGGCAGAGAAACACTTAAAGAAAGAAATGCTCAATGTCATTAGCCATTAGGGAAATGCAAATCAAAACAACCCTGAGATTTCACCTTACACCCATCAGAATGGCCAAGATCAAAAACTCAAGTTACAACATATGCTGGAGAGGTTGTGGAGTAAGGGGAACCCTCCTCCATTGCTGGTGGGAATGTAAACTTGTACAACCACTCTGGAAAGCAGTCTGGCGCTTTCTCAGACAACTAGGAATAGTGCTTCCTCAAGATCCAGCTATACCACTCCTAGGCATATATCTAAAAGATTCTCAAGTACACAATAAGGACATTTGCTCAACCATGATTGTAGCAGCTTTATTTGTAATAGCCAGAAGCTGGAAACAGCCCAGATGCCCCTCAACTGAAGAATGGATGCAGAAATTGTGGTACATCTACACAATGGAGTATTACTCTACAATGAAAAATAAGGAAATCATGAAATTTACAGGTAAATGGTGGGACCTGGATATGATCATTCTGAGTGAGCTGTCCCAGAAACAGAAAGACACACACAGTATATACTCACTCATATATACATATTACATAGGATATAACTACTTAAATTTGTACATCTAAAGAAACTAATTAAGAGAGAATACCCTGACTAAAATGCTCAATCCCCATTCTGAAAGGCAAAGAGGATGGACATCAGAAGAAGAAGAAAACAGGAAACAACCTAGGAACCTGCCACATTGGGCCTCTGAAAGGCTCTGCCCTGCAGACTACCAAAGCAGACTCTGAGACTTGTGGCCAACTGTTAGGCAGAGTGCATTGAAACTTATGCAAGAAGTGGGAAATAGTAAGATCTGGAGAGGATAGGAACCCCACAAGGAGAGCAACAGAACCAGAAGATTTGAACACAGGGGTCTTCCCAGAGACTCATACTCCAAGCAAGTACTAGGCATGAAGATAAGCTAGATCCTCTGCACAGATGTAGCCCATGGCAGCTTAGTGTCCAAGTGGGTTATGTAGTAATGGGAAGAGGGACTGCCTCTGACATAATCTGATTGGCCTGCTCTTTGATCACCTCCCCCTGAGAGGGGAGCATCCTTACCAGGCCACAGAAGATGACAATGCAGCCATTCCTGATGTGATCTGGTAGACTGAGATCAGAAGGAATGAGAGATGGACCTCCCTTATCAGTGGACTTGGGGAGGGGCATGAGTGCAGAAGGGAAAAGGAGGGGGGAGGGAGGGGCTTATGGGGGGATACAAAGTGAATAAAGTGTAATTAATAAAAATAAATTAAATACCAGGCCACAGAAGATGACAATGCAGCCACTTCTGATGAGATCTGATAGTCTAAGATCAGAAAGAAGGAGAGGAAGACCTCCCCTATCAGTGGACTTGGGGAGGGGCATGCATGCAGAAAAGGGAAGAAGGATGGGATTGGGAGGGTAGGAGGGAGGGGCTTATGGGGGTACAAAATGAATAAAGTGTAATTAATAATAAAAAATATTTTAAAAAAAGAATATTGAATCAAAACATTCTGAATACTAACTGTTACACAATTTACATTCTGATCCTTTGGTAAGTGCCCCACTCACCATTGCCCATTTGTAAGTCCCTCAAGAGATTTGATTATTTGAAGCTCCCTCAAGAGATCTAACAGTGTCTCCTGGTAGCCAAATGTTTGCTGCTAAAATTCTAAATGATGGATTTAGTACTTTAAAAATAACATTTTCCGTTAATTGTGGAATGTCATTACATGAAAAATTAGATTGTTTATGGTAACACAGTAACAAGACAGTTGATTGCAAGGCTCTCACAAGGAAAAGTAATCAAAAAGCTGGCAGGTGAGTTTGTGTCCAATGCAGTCTCCACTTCCTTTACTAGAATATCCACATGAAGCCTAAGCTTTCTGTCTGCTACATCCTTGTAGAGGGCATAGGTCCAGTTCATGCATGGTCCTTGGTTGATGCTTCAGTATCAGAAGGCATGGTTAATTGGCTCTGTTGGTTGTCTTGTGGAGCTCCTGTCCCCTCCAAGTCCTTTTCTCCTTCCTCTCACTTTTCACAAGTCACTGTACTTATCACCCACTGTTTGGCTGTGAGTCTCAGCATCTATTTTGAGGCTCTACTGTGCAGATTCTTTCAGAGGACAACTCTGTAATGCTCCTGTTTGCAAGCTTAGCAGAGTATTGTTCATAGTGTCAAGGGTTGGCATTCTCCCATAGGGTAGATCTTTGGTTGTTTATTCTTCATGTGGGAAAAAGCTTTCCGTGTGGAAAAAGCTTCATTGTTAAAATAAAATGTCTTTTATATAGCGTGGACTTCTAAAAATGGACAAAAATATAGATAGCAGATGAATATCAAAGTGCCAACAAGGTTTATAGAATTACAGTTATAAGCATGTGTCAAGTCCTGATTTGTTTGAGCTCTAAGATCACAAAAAGCAATATAAATAAATTTAGTATAGTTCATGTAACCCGTGAATTTTCTTTAAAAAATTGACAATTGTTTCCTACCTATTAAGATGTTCATAAGGTAAGGGTTAAATTAATAATGATTTATATGAAATCAGACCATTCTGCTGGCATGGGAGGCAGTAAACAATTTTTTCTCTGGATAAGTATTTTTCTCTTATTAGATATCAATAACTATTAAAGAACATTAGGCCCCTCTTGGGTTCCATGAGTCTGAATACTGTGTTACTTAATTTTAATGATAGTTGAATGATTCCATACATTTTTAAAATTTCATACTGATTGCTATGGGTCCACATACTTTATAATTCCCATGATGTGTTTTCAAATATTTTATATGAATAGCAGAAAATAAGGAACAGACAGAAGTAAAAAAATTGGAAAACAATTCCATCAAAAAATATTGTTGATTACTTATTCTTGAATCAATATGAGAACAGGTCTTACTACTTAAGAAAAAAATGAAAGTGGAAGCTATTTTTTCCCATGGAGCTTTAGTCGCTCTTATGTGAAATTATAGAGTCTTTTGCTATTCGTCAATGTTGATGCGAATGAGGGGCATTAACTCAGTGTGAATACACTTCACAGCGTGGTATGTCATAGGAAATAATGCCAAATTCACAAAAAGTACAATTAGTAATTAAAATTAGGCTTATACTAATTATCACAGCATGAACCATTGCATCTCGGTCCACACAGACAAGTGTCATTGAAGATAGTATTGAAATTAAGTGAGAAAGGTTTATTTCATAATTCAAGACAAAAGCAGTCTTTCTGAGGATTTCAGTAGCAAACTTTGTGCATGTGTATCCTTGTTTCAGAAGGGTAAGAAATAACAGTACTTACCTGATTATGCTAATTTCCAAAGCATCTAAAGACAAACTCATAGATTACGCAAAACAAGGCTTGTATTCTTCAAAGATTGTTACTACTGGTATACTAACTGCTGATTTAAAAACATAGGGAGCTCGTGTGTGTGTGTGTGTGTGTGTGTGTGTTTTGTGTGTGTGTGTGTGTGTGTGTGTGTGTGAATGTACTTATTCCAAAATGTGGAAGTAAAAGTCAGATAAAAAAACTGAAACTGTTAGTTCTCTTTCAGCATGTATGTTTATCCAGGCTTGACCACAATCATCAGTTTTCCCTGAAAGTACCTTTTCCCACTATCTTGCCAGCTCCGTTTCTGTTTTTTGTTTGCTTGTTTGTTTGTTTTGCTTTGTTTGTTAGTTTGTGTGTTTTATTTTTCACCAAAAAGTTCTTCTCAAGGCCACCAATAGCAATGGCCTTTGAAAGTTTGGACTTCCTTTCAATCAGGTAAAGTTTAAGTTCACCGTTGCCTTCCCTTCTTTCCTCTTTGACACTTACTTAAAAAAGGTAAAATGTCATACATGTGTATGGTTGTAGGGAGAGAGGATTAGTTTTCTTCAGGAATGTAGCCCTTGAGAGGCTGCCCATTCTCTTAAATAGAGAGTCCTACATCCAAGCATTACAGGCTGAGTGGGGTTGGTAGGTTTTAAAAGAGAACAGTTGGAGATGGGAAGGGAAAAGTAATGGTGGGAATATGGGAGTAATTGGAAAGGAGAAAATAGAAGATGAATTTGGTTCAAAACTCATTATATGTGTGGATGAAAATTCTCAAATATGTATACATATTAATATTATTTCATTAATAAATATAATATGATTTTGCCACTAACTTATGTAATGATAAATAATTAAAGAGAAAAAGGTAAGTACAGAAACAGAGAGACAGACACAGGACCAATAAATAAATGCACAAATATTTATAATCATTTTTCAAAGATATATCCAGATAACTCCTCAAGCTTCTTTCATGCAAAAAATAAAATACATCAATTCAGACATGGTAATAGAAATGTTAGGTAGTGGCAGTGTGCTGTTTTTTTTTATTATTATTATTTCAGTTTCTAGTTATTGAGTGATTAAGTGAATCTACCTAATGACTCATTTAATGAAAACTTCAAAGAGTAATAATGAAGGCAGCCTAGAAGAAAGATCCTTTTATATCTACACTTTGCTTATTACAGATGTACACACATTGAAACACATGGAGCCACCTCCGAATACGAGGTTAGATTCATGTATATTAGTTTATTCTTACTGTTTGTATTGAGTTAAACTAAAACTTAAAATGACCTAAATTTGACTTTGCCACCTGAGTTCTGTGGCAGTGGAGTGTTTCTCTTCCTGCTCCCAAACAAAGGTGAGACTTCTTCCTCCCAGGCTGACCTCCTCCATAAGAATGTGCCCTGGGCACAGCTGAGGTGACAAAAGCTGCAGAGAAATGTCAAAACTGAGAACAAGGAAACGGGAAATTTTTGCTTCCTTATGTCATGGTGCTGGAGCAAAAATAATATTCTTGTTAAAAATAGATTAAAAACACAAGCACAAAATTATTTTGTTTAAAATGTGACATCAGCAATATTTAGAATGTCCAGTGAGAAAATCAGTGTCTATGTGATAAAAACCATAAATGTTTGTGGTAGCAAGGAAAAGAAGAAAAATGATAGAAGAATTTCATATTTGCATTAGTAACATTTAAATATATTAATTTAAAAAATTAGGCCTGTACATTACTGACATTTCAAGCCTAAATGTATTTTTCTCCAGATTTTATCTGGCAGGATGCATATGTAAGACAAACATCAAATTTTTCCAATATTGTAAGTTAATATTTTTCTTTCTGACATATTAAAAATATCCCATATTGCTTCCTGACTTTTTCTACCTCCTCAAGATGTCAAAGTGAGTACTTGGTGGGTACAGAGTGAAATTCCTGATTTCCCTTGGTCTTCTGGTAGGAGCTGTGATCAACTATGTCAACGCAATGATACAGAAGCCAAAATTCGTTATTCATCTCTCTGATGGGAACCAAGGGACAACTGAAAAGACTTCCTTCTGCTGGTGTGGGAGGCCTGGTGATGTCCATAGTTAGAAAGACAAATCAAAACTAAGAAAAAAGGTCCATCCTGCAGTAATAATTCAACAATGAAAATCATATTAAAGAAAGATGAGGTGTTTCTTCTTCATTTAAATGAAAGTTTTTAATTAACACAAACTTGTTTAATAATCATTGAGGATGTCACAACTAGAAAAGGTGTGCTTTTCCTAGTAAGTAATTTTCCAAGAACCTCTGACTCTTACCAATTGAACTAACACCCAGACTGAGGCAAGAGAAAAAAAAATGAAAATATAAATAGAGCCATGAAATAAGAAGAAAGTTTGTTTATAACTAAGAAAGATAACAAGAAGACTTTATGACTGAAATACAAAATGCATTAAGTATTTTACCAACATAAATAAATAATCAAGATACAAATCAATATAATTATTGAAAGTAATAGTATTAAATATATGAGAGAAGGGAAGAAATAGTGTAACTATAACACTAATAATCAAAGAAAAATGGAAAAAATTCAGAGTGAGAGTATATAGACAACAATCATCAAAATATGCTCTTAAGAGTTAATAGAACAATACCAACATAAATCAAAATACGGGTAGAATTTACAATGAAATGGTATTTCCACTTCTATTTTTATGTTTCCTGCTATTAATGGAAGCCATTGCATGGAGCCACAGAATGCTAGAGGCCATTTACGTAGAGTTGCATGACACTTTCTCAAGAGATGTGAAAAATGTCTGTTCTTACCAGATAGCACTCAAATAACACAGAAACCATTCTTTTCGGGTATTGGTGAACCAATGAGTTTGTCATGACCTTCAGGAACATGGTGACTTGAAACCATGGGTGAACGCTCATCTTCACTGCATCCCAAGTTGGATTCCTGATTTTTTAACACTCTAGTACCCCAAAGAACAGAAGAAAATATGGGGCCTGAGAAAGTTCTGAAAAATCAAGCAAAAATCTGATGATCCTAAAACTCTCCCTTCTATCTTAAATGGCCCCAACCCCATACCAAAGTTTTGGGTATATATAACTTGTGTTTGGCTTATTTCCTTGCCATAACTTCTGGAACAGGGTGTTCTGGAAGTCACAACACAAGTCCGTGCTACATAGTGGTGATGATCATTTTATATTCACAGAAAATTGCTCTGCTGTACCAAATATCCATTGTTCAATATTGAATGGATTCATATTCTTAGGACACTCCTCATTCCCTTCATATTCACAGGACTCCTCACTGCAGGTGACTGCAGTTAGCCAGGGAAAGCCAATCATAAACATTGAAAAGTATATTCATTGGAGATATCTCTTGAATATTTTTATATCAATTCACCCCAATGATAACATCCTACCATAGCAATGCTTTGCCTTCTCAAGATGCTACAGTCTTCAATTCTATTAAAAATATACTGTTGCACCATTCTGTAATTTCATTAAACTGTTAAAAACTTTGTTTCAGACACATGGTATATACTTACTTATATAGACCTATAAAATAGGGTAAACATATTGAAATCTATACACCTAAAGTAGATAAACAAGAAAGAGGACCAAGAGTAAGATGATCAATCCTCACTTAGAAAGATAAATGGGACCGACATTGTATGTAGGAGAAAAAAGTTAACAGGACAGGAGCCTACCACAGAGGGCCTCTGAAAGACTCTACTGAGCAGTGTATCAAAGCAGATGCTAACACTCATATCCAACCCTTAGGCAGAGTGCAGGGAAACATAAGAAAGAAGGGGAAGTTAGTATGACCTGGAGAGGACAGGAGCTCTACAAGGACCAAATATATCTGGGCACAGGGGTCTTTTATGAAACTGTTTCTCCAACTAAGGAACATGTATGGACATAACCTAGAACCTCTGCTCAGAAGTAGCCCAGTATCCAAGTGGGTGTCCTAGTAAGCGGAACAGGGACTATTTCTGACATGAACTCAATGGCAGGCTCTTTGACCTCCTCCACCCCCTCCAAGGGAGGAGCAGCCCATCTAGGCAACAGAGGAGGACTTTGCAACCATTCCTGAAGATACTTGATAAACCAGGGTCAGATGAAAGAGGAGGAGGTCCTCCCTATCAGTGGACTTGGAAAGAGGCAGGGAGGAGATGAGGGAGGGAGGGAGGGTGGGATTGGGAGAGAATGAGGGAGCAGATACAGCAAGGATACAAAGTTAATAAACTGTAACTAATATTAAAAAAATTAAAAAGCTTCCTTTTACAAATTTTGACATGAATTTTCAAATTTTCTTCTGATCTATCCAACTATAATAACTATTAATTTTCTAATCATCTTTACAATCACTCTTTCATTGCACTTAGGGTTAACTTTTTACTGAGGTCAGTTACACATTTCAAATGCTGATTTTGAAATTGTTCTTCTTTTTAGAAGATGTCTTTCTTTGTAGCTCTGGCTAACCTGGTATTGCAGATGTAGCTCAAGACTGACCCAGAATCAAAATGCCCCATCCTCCAATGTAATACCTACATTACAGGTATGTACCACTAAGCCTGTGTCAAACAGCTGCTTTTGATACTGAAACAAATTTAGCTCAGAAGTCTAGTACTTAAATTTATTCTCTCATATATTACATCTTGACTGAAATTTCCCCTTTTCCTCTCCTCCCAGTCCCCTCCTTCAACCATCCATATACCTCTAAGTCCAGTGTTCCTCTCTTTCCCTTCAGAAAACAACAGGCCTCCCAGTTGCTAGTGTTTTTTTTTTTTTTGACTATGATACTGTATTGTTTTCAAGATATTTAATATATTTTCCAATTATCTAAAAATATATTATTGTGTATCTCCATGCTCATGGGACTGCAGATTAATTATTAGAAAAATGACTATTGTCTTCTTATATGCAAATTCTAAGCCACTCTGTCATTTAGCAATCATTGAAAATGAAAGAATGCCCTTAAGTAAATGCAGTATATTTATAATAATAAACATTGAGAAAGCATAATTTCCCTCTACTTCAGGATAATAACCCCTCAAAATTCTGTACATCCAACTTTGTGTTCATTTCTTTAATTGAAATTAAATTATATCACTTTCCCTCCCTTTGTTTTTGACTCCAAGCCACTTCAGGCAGGGTTCACTCAAACTATTCTCACATCTTTCCTTAAATTTACATCCTTGTTTTTCTTTACACACATACAATCACACACATATTTGCATAGGTGTGAGGGTATATATATATATAGATATATAGATATATATGTATATATGTATATATATGTGTGTGTGTGTGTGTGTGTATTATGTAAGTAAAATGGATTCTTGAAATAGTGGAGAAGAAAGCATATAGCTACTATGTGATAGTAATTAATGTTTTCTGCTCTATTGCCAGCCTTGAAAGAACCAAAGCAATTTACTCTATCAAATCCTTATCACCTTGTCCTGTCTTTCTGGATGAGAACAGCAAAGAGGTTGAAGGTCTGTGGTCTTGAAAATAAAATTATAACAAATAAATATCTGTCTAATCTTCTGCTTTGCTTCTAATACTTACCAACTGCAATGATCCATTAATTGGCTAATAAAATTATTTCCAGATAGATTTATAATCATTTTAGCATAATAAAATAATCACTTAATCAAGGAGTATAAGATCATGAAAATTCTAAAATTATATATCCATGTCCTATTGAAGAACACATAAAATACAAGCATAAATCTAATATTCACTTATAAGTGAGTATATGCCATGTCTTTCTGCTTCTGGGTTACCTCACTCAGGATGATCTTTTCTAGTTCGATCCATTTGCCTGCAAATTTCATGATTTCCCTGTTTTTATTTGCTGAGTAATATTCCTTTGTGTAAATGTACCACAATTTGTGTATCCATTTCTCTGTTGAGGGACACCTCGGTTGTTTCCTGATTCTGACTATTACAAATAAAGCTGCTAAGAATATGGTCGAGCAAATGAGGGGTGCAGACTTACCAGGAGGAAAACTTAGCCAGTCTTGATGAGATCTGATAGGCTCAGGTCACATAGAGAGGAGGAGGACCTCCCTTATCAGTGGACTGGGGGAGGGGCATGGAAGGAGAAGAGGTAAAGTGGGTGGGATTAGGAGGAGATGAGGAAGGGGGCTACACCTGGGATATAAAGTGAATAAATTGTAATAAATTATAAATTAGAACAATAAACTCAAGGGCTGTCTCTTTGACCTCTCTCTCCCCAAGGGAGGAACAGCTTTGCTAGGTCACAGAGGAGGACATTGCAGCCAGTCCTGAAGATACCTGATAAGCTAGGGTTAGATGGAAGGGGAGGAGGACCTCTCCTATCAGTGGACTTAGAAAGGAGATGAGGGAGGAAGGGTGGGATTGGAAAAGAATGAGCGAGGAGGTTATGGCTGGGATACAAAATAAATGACCTGAGATTAATATAAAAATAAAAATTATGATAAAAAATAAATTAGAACAAATAAGCACAATGTATTTGTTCTTTCCAAATATTTATGAATGTTCAAATAAGTTTTAATTCGACATTGCTATGATATCTATTACTGAGGTGGCAAAGGCCATAGAAAACATCACGTGACCCATCGTGGGTTTGCTAGTCAGTCATCATTACAGTTTTATAGACAGTTAAATTCAAATAAATTAATCAGCTCTATGAGACAGTTAAGAAAGGAGACAGTTAAGACAGTTACTCACATATCTTCATGAAAACCACATGCTATTTGAAATACCAAGAAATCCAAAGCAGCTTCACATAGATGAACAGCCTACCAAAGTTATTAATTCACTTTTTGTCTAAAATAAATATCCTATGGTCACTTAAGTTTCAAGATTAGGTTTCTATCACTGTACGATATTCCTAAAAAAGAGAGTGCACAAAAGTATGTGGGACAATTTGTGGAAGTTTATGGAAATGTGAAAAGTATCTATGTAGTTTTTAATTTAGAGATATCCTACTTAATAGAAAATTAAAATCTGCTTTGATTCTTGTTATATTTGTACATATTTGTTCAAAATGTGCAATAACAGCTTATGTCCATAAGTAAATAACAATTTCATTTGGAACATATTAAAGAGGAACCAACAACTGGAAGAGTAAACACTAGTATATATAAAAATCTGTGAAACTAATGCAGCCAAAGGCACTTAAAAAGCAAAAGTATCAAGGTGCTGAACATGTAACTTCTCGCACTAGGTTCACTAATGGGTGAAACAAAAGCTGAAGTAAGTGAAACAAAGTCTTATTCCTAAAGAACAATGTTCAAAGCACTTTCTTGAAAACAGAAACTCAAATCTATTTAGAAGATACAGTGATTAGAGTGAAAAAAGGAGCCAAACATCACATATTATTAACTTAATAATACCAAATTTGAAAATGTATTTATAAAGTAGTTATAAACATGAAGATTAATCCTTTGTTATTGAGTTGTCATAAAAGAACCTGCACTTAAGGCTCTAAGGCTTGTGTCCAAACAACTCAGGAACCCTGTGCACTAACATGGAACAACCCTCTCTTCTTTCTCCTGCAGTCTCCTGACTCAGGGAGGGCAATCAACAGAGCTTAAAGGATACAGAAATAGCAACTAGGTAGTAGGTGGTTAGAGTCCTCAGATTCTTTGTGGTGATACCAATCTAAGTTTTCTGGATTCCAGCAACCTCAAAGCATTCTTTGGAGAGTTTCTTTCTATGAGCATCTCAAAGCAAAGCAATGCAAATGGAAGAGTCCTCTGTCTGTGGGCTTTTTTTCAAATTATTATTTTAATGTCCCAATGGTAGTAGCTGCCTTCTCTCCACCTGGTCCCTTCCCTCTCTCCCTCCCTTCCTCTTCCCCAACTCCTTAGCCCCTAAGAAAAGGGGAGCCATCAGGACTGAGCACTTTCTCTTTCACAGTGTCCTGGCAAAGCAACCCACAAGGAAAAATGATCAAAAGCTTGCAACAAAGCTCTTATTTACATCTTCTCAAGATCTGTTAACAAAAACAAACAGGCAAATAAAAACAAGCAAACAGACAAACAAAAACCCGGAAATTCTTACTCCAGGAAAAGAAAATGATGGCAATACCTTAATTTATAATATTTATATTATCTAATGTATTATAAACATCATCTAATTACAGTGTTGTAGAATTAATGATAAAAATGTACCTGTTGCCATCCTTTAGAGTAATACCCAAATGCAGATAGCTCTATCATCTAGGTTAATCACATAAAATGAAATTTTAGTGATAACTTTAACCAAAAAATTATAAACAAATGTACATCACTTTAAGTATTCAAAAGTCAAGTTCTAGTTTTGAAGTACTTGAAAATAGAAACTTGTAGCAACTCCTTTATTATAATTTTGTGCAACTGTGTTCAAAACAAATGTTTGGAGAAATTCTTTTTCATGAAAATCTAGATTCAAATACTATTTCTGAGACTGTAAAATCAAATGGCAGGACACAGTTTTGAAGAAAACTTTCTATATGATATTATTAGAAAAATTTGTGTGTTAATAAACAAAAGTGAATCTAATTCTAGGTGATGTTTTAGATAATAGAAGAGACGAATTAGTATTTTAAGTTTTCCATTTGACTGAGTTAAAAGATGATTAAAGAGGAGGGATATCATTCTTATCAGTGGTGAGTCACATCATCAAGTCCATTCAGGGACAGAGAGAAAAAAAGTAAAGCAAAGAGAAGTATAATATTCAAGCACCCACACAAACTCTATACAAATATGTATCCTCTTGTTTAAGTTCTTTTGACAGGCCTGAATACTATAAAGCGGAAATGTTAATTTGAGTCTGAACTATGACATATAACTTACAACAAAAGATAAAAGTCTATTTTGAACACAGATGTACAATACCACAAAAAATAAGTTGCAAATCAAATACAGTAATGAGAAAAGAATATACATTGTGAGCGCTGCCTTTTGAATCTTAACATGGTTCAATTTCCAATGGTTCGACAGCAATTTATAGATTTGTAATATGTACTCAGTATCACCTTGACATCATCTTTATCCTCTCATATCAATTAAAATAAATGTGTAATGCAGAATGTCAACAAAATAAAGTATAAATGCATGTAAGAAAAACAATGGATACTGGGAATGTTTTAATTAAATGTAGCATGTGTTCATGATAAAAATGTCAAAATAAAACTATTTTATGTGCTAATTTTAAAATCCAATTACAATAGCCACAATTTACATCCTTTTGAGTCTATTTCATACAACAGTTTAGAAGATACAAATCTATTGGAACAGAGAAACTATTAGTGATGAGTGTCTTGGATGCCAATTAAGGAGAAGCATGTCCATAGAAAACACTGATTATATCAGGGCAAGTACAGGGAATAGTGTTTGACTGCAGAAGGACCGTAAAGGGAAATTTCTAAAGCTGTCGAAGGGTTCTCTGTACTTCATTTGTGGTGTTTATAGAAACTTATTTAAGCCTGAAGACTGTATTTTTTTTTTACAAATATCATTTCAATATATGAAAATAAAATTATATATTTGACACCCATATGAACAGTAAAGTGTTCTGCTTATCAAATTATTCTGTCAGTATAGCTTGAAATAATAGCCACTGTCTTTAATGTCACCACTTACCATGCCAAGGAGAAGAAATACTAGAGTAGACAAATGTGAATTATTACTTAATACTTGAATCTGAAAGACATGTCTACCGTTTCAGATCTGGAATGTTCAGCAAAGTCTCATGATGGTGAATAACTATAAAATGTTGCTAATTATAACACAACCTTGCCTTTAGAAGGAGAGAGTTTAGTGAAGACACCCTTAATAAAACCAACATGCTTGCCAAATAGTTTATGAAATCCCTGGTGAATGGCCAATGTCAACTCTTCTGTTATTCAAATCAACGTGCCTAACCACAGGAACTCATTATTTTGAGGACTAGGAATTTAGGGGTAACTGCCTATGTGTTAGAATATAGACGCATATTAATACTGAACTAACATTTGGCCTTGGCCTTCTACAACAATGATCTGGAGCTAAAATGACCTAACATAGCCATAAAATCACCTCTTTAAATAACACCAGGTGATTATTTATATCCTGCTGCTTATAGCATCAACAGAAGGGAGATTTTAAGACAGTAAATTAAAATTAAGCATAGATTGTTACCTATGATTGAATAATGAATACAAATAATTATTGATAATAGTGTTTTAGAGTGTTTTAAAGTATTTTTATATAACTTGTAATATCATATAACAAATTATTATTTATAATAATTATTATTACAGTTATTTATTTGTAAATACAGAAAATTTGATCTCTTAAAAATATATGTGTTTTAAAGAATATTCTTACAAAGACCTCTCAAAAGAAATTTCTCTGTGATTCTTAGGGAAAAAGCTTTTTATAGTAAACTATTTTTTTTCACTGTGTATTCACTTCTCACTGGTACTTACCAATTCATTATCTTTGGCTGCAAAAATGATTTCTTTAATATCTATAACATATAGAAAACACATTTTCTTTTATTTTCTCTTTTAAAGCCTAGTGCTCTCATAAAAGATTGTCTATTACGTGCAAATGAGAGACTACACAGAGATGAATAGGAAGTAAGCAGCTTGTAGGAGTGCCTGTCCTCCAAAGTGACAATCAGAAGAGATCAGAAACTTTAAAGGACAAAATTGATTTGTTTGGAATTAAATCCTATGATCCAATTTAACATATAAATAAAATGCTTTAAAAATGATTTTCTCTTGGGGTTTGTACAAATTAGCATTAGAAGCCATCTCTGAGTCTTTTTCATCTCTACCCTTGTCAGGTCTCTGTGATTGTATTGGACATGGGCGATGATGTTTGTTCATGTTCTGTATAAAACCACTGACCTGAGACACAGCAGTAAAACTCAGCTTTGCATCAAATCATGCTTCTTTTGTACCTTTTTCTTGCTCTTCAAGATTGATTTCCTGGAGCATAGAATTGCTTGCTTTATAAAACGCTACTGACCTGTTTCCAGAATAAGACCTTAAATGAGATCCTATAGAAAATCAATTTCTTGAATAAGAGGCTCATGCAATATTTTTCTTACTCTTTATTTACTACTGTCATGGTGCATTACCACTAATGAAATAATCTTCCATCAGCATAATAATGAAATACCATTCCTGGCACATACCATGTTGTTCAATATTGACTTAGGTTTCACTACAGGAAAAAAAAAAATTCAATCTAAAGCATTCAGTGCACTAGGAATAAATTCCCAAATATATGACTGAATATGTTTCCTGTATTATCTATTGAATGAATTAGAATAAGCTCCAAAATTCCTTAAAAGAAAACAAATGCTTATTCAAGTCCACCCACACCACTCCTGGGCATATACTCAAAAGATGTCCCACCATTCAGTAAGGACGTTTGCTCAACTATGTTCATAGCAGCTTGATTTGCAATAGCCAGAAGCTGGAAACAACCTTAGTGTCCTTCAGCAGAGGAATGGCTACAGAAATGGTGGTACATCTACAGAATGGAATAACACTTGGCTATTAAAAAAAAGGAAATTATTAAATTTGCAGGCAAATAGGTGGGACTAGGAGAGATCATCCTGAGTGAGATAACCCAGAAACAGAAAGACAGGTATGGTATAACTCACTGATAAGTGGATATTAGATCCCACCATTTGCCTGCAAATTTCATGATTTCCTCCTTTTTGATTGCTGAGTAGTATTCCATTGTGTAAAAATACCACAGTTTCTGTATCCATTCCTAATTTGAGGGACATCTGGGTTGTTTCCAGGTACTGGTTATTATAAATAAAGCTGCTACAAACATGGTTGAGCAAATGTCCTTGTTGTGTACTTGAGCAAATTTGGGGTATATGCCTAGGAGTGGTATAGCTGGATCTTGAGGAAGTGCTATTCCTAATTGTCTGAGATTAAGATCATTCTGAGTGAAGTATCCCAGAAAGAGAAAGACACACATGGTATATACTCACTCACATAGTCCTATAAGATATGATAAACATAATGAAATCTATACACCTAAGGAAGATAAACAAGAAAGAGGACCCTGGGTAAGATGATCAATCCTCACTTAGAAAGACAAAGAGGAGGTGCATTGGATTTAGGAGAAATCAAGTAACAGGACAGGAGCCTACCACAGAGGGCCCCTGAAAGACTCTACCTAGCAATGTATCAAAGCAGATACAAAGACTCATGACCAAAACTTCAGCAGAGTGCAGGGAATCATATGAAAGAAGGGAGAGTTAGTATGATGTAGAAAGGATAGAAGCTCTACAAGGACCAAATATATCTGGGCACAGGGATCTTTTCTGAGACTGACACTCCGCTAAGGACCATGTATGGATATAACCTAGAACCTCTGCTCGGATGAAGCTCCTGGTAGCTCAGTAACCAATTGGTTTTCCATAGTGAGGGGAACAGGGACTATTTCTGACAGGAACTCAATGGCAGGCTCTTTGACCTCTCCACACCCCAAGGGAGGAGCAGTCCTGCTAGGCCACAGAAGAGGACTTTGTAGCCAGCCCTGAAGATACCTGATAAAATAGGGTCAGATGTCAGGTATCTTCAGGACTGGCTGCAAAGCCCTCTTCTGCGGCCTAACAGGACTGCTCCTCCCTTGGGGGGTGGAGAGGTCAAAGAGCCAGCCATTGAGTTTCTGTCAGAAATAGTCCCTGTTCCCCTCACTATGGGAAACCAATTGGTTACTGAGCTACCACAGGCTACATCCGAACAGAGGTTCTAGGTTATATCCATACATGGTCCTTGGTTGAATGTCAGTCTCAGAAAAGACTCTGTGCCCAGATATATTTGGTCCTTGTGGAGCTCCTATCCTTTCCCCACCATACTAACTCCCCTTCTTTCATATGATTCCCTGTATTCTGCTGAAGGTTTGGTCATGAGTCTTTGTATCTGTTTTGAAAACACTGCTAGTTAAGAGTCTTTCAGATGCCCTCAGTAGACTCCTGTCATACGTTCAATGTGCATCCCATCTGTCTTTCTAAACGAGGATTGATCATCTTACCCCATGTCCGCTCTCTTGATTATCTTTTTTAGGTGTATAGATTTCATTATGTTTATCATATCTTATAGGTCTATATAAGTGAGTATATACCATGTATGTCTTTCTCCTTCTGGGATATTTCACTCAGAATGATCTTTTCTAGATCCCACCATTTGCCTGCAAATTTCATGATTTCCTCCTTTTTGATTGCTGAGTAGTATTCCATTGTGTAAAAATACCACAATGTCTGTATCCATTCCTCCGTTGATGGACATCTTGGTTGTTTCCAGGTTCTGGCTATTACAAATAAAGCTGCTATAAACATGGTTGAGCAAATATCCCTTTTGTGTGCTTGAGCAAAGTTTGGGTATATACCTAGCAGTGATTATCTTGTTCTTGAATAAGTGCAGAGGCAGATGTTCCAAGAGCATCTTTGAGTCAGATCCTCATAAGGAGGTCTCTGGAATCTTTATTTGAGTCACAATCTCCAAGGTGTAAGGAAGTTCTTCAAGTAGGGCCAGATGGGGAACCTTATGAAGGAAGGGGAAGATGGAGGAACCTGGTGAGAGGAGAGCTCCACAGGGAGAGCAGCAGAGCCAGGGGATCTGGACACAGGAGTCTTTTCTGGGACTGGTATTCCAATCAAGGACAATTCATGGAGATGGCCTGGAACCCCTGCACGAATGTGGCCCTTGGCAGCTTGGTGTCCAGGTGGGATCCATTGTGATAGGAGCAGGGACTGTCTCTGACAGGAACTCAGTGGCTGGATCTTTGATCACCTCCCCCTAAGGGGGGAGCAGCCTTGCCAGGCCACGAGGGTGGAGGGGGCACTGTGTAGCCACTCCCGATGGGACCTGATGGACTGGGGTCAGATGGAAGGGGAGGGAATCTCCCCTGTTGGTGGACTGGGGAAGGGAATACCAGGAGAGGAGAGAAAGAGGTTGGGAGTGGGAGGGGAAGGGGAGAGGGCTGCAGCTGGGATGCAATGTGAATAAACTGTAATTAATAAAAAATAAATAAATTTTAAAAAGAATATCTCCATAAAAAAACAGGGTCAGATGAAAGGGGAGGAGGTCCTCCCCAATCAGTGGACTTGGAAAGGGGCAGGGAAAAGCTGAGGGAGAGAGGGAGGGCTTGGGAGGGAATGAGGGAGTGGGAATCAGCTGGGATACAGAGTTAATAAAATGTAACTAATAAAAATAAAAAATAAGTGGATATTAGACATATAATTTAGGACAGCCATCTACAGACCTAAAGAAGCTAAACACTAAGAAGGACCCTATGGAATATGCTTAAATCTCATTCAGAATGGCAAACAGGAGAGAAAACTTGAAGCAGTGGAAGAGAGGAAACAGGATGGTCGTCTGTTATAGAGGGTCCTCTGAAAGGATTCACCCAAAAGGGATGGAAACAAATGCTAAGACTCAGGGGCAATCTTTGGGCATAGAGCAGGGAGTCTTAAGGAGGAAGAGAGGGGAGGGATTAGAGGGATATGTAGGGGACAGGACCCCCACAAGGAGATCAACAAAACTAAAATATCTGCGCCCAGGGGGTCCTGAAGAGACTGATGTACCAACCAAAGAACCAGCATGGAGAGGACCTAGACCCCCTGCTCAGATGTGGCCCATTAGCAGCTCATTCTCCATGTGGCTCTCTGAGTGAGGGGAGCAGGGGCTGCCTCTAGCACAAATTCAGTTGACTGCTCTCCAATCACTTGCTCCTGATGATGCAGCCTTTCCAGGCCACAGAGAGAGAGGATCCAAGCAGTCCCGAGGAGACTTAACAAACTATGGGAGCAATGGGCAGATGGCAATAGTGGAGGGCTCTATCAGTGGACTAGGGGAAGAGAATGAGGGGGAGAGGGAGGGAGGGTGGCACTGGGGGAGCTGAGGGAGGTTGCTTCAATCAGGTTACATAATGAATAAATTGTGAAGAAAAATATTGAAAAATAAAGTAAAACAAACAAAAAGAGAAATGCACATATGAGCTAGTTAATGAATGAGTTTAGTTGCTGCTCATCACTCTGTGCTGTTACTTTCTCCTTCCACACCCATGATGCTCCCTAAACTACAATACTAATACCAGCATTTGGTGTCCACGTCTTCCTGATGTTCCACCCTTTGTCCCTGTTAACTGAACTTTGTGTCTTCCTGGTGGGTAGTTTGATATCTTACTGGCTCATGTGAAGTTCTTTTGTTATTTGTTTATTGTTGAGACTGTATTTAATACAACATTTCTCCCTTCAATTTATTCCCTCCAAACCAGCCAATATGTCCTTCCTCACTCTCTTCCAAATTCATGACCTTTTTAAAATCAACTGTTATTAGATGGCCATATGTATGCATATACATATGTGTGTATTTCAATGCCTATGTGCATATACACACACATACATAATCTGTTGAGGCTCTATAATGTTACTTGTATGCATGCTTTCACAATGGACAGCCAATTTGTGTTTTTTTTTTTTTTTTTCTTGGAGCAGAGTGTTTTGCCCAGCTTTCCTCTATTGCCTGTAGTCTTTTAGGCATTGTTAGGACTTGTGGGCTTTTTCCTTATTACTTTGGCATTTTTTAAATTTCATCTTGTTCAGCTCACATTTAAATGGTCATATTGATGAAGTTTTACTGATGTAGCTTCTGACATCTGGGAGACACAATCTCACAGTCAATTCACTGATCCTCTACCTCTTAGAATCTTTCAAACCCCTCTTCTATTTTGCCCTCTTTTCCACAATGTACACTAGGTTTTAGGCGGGGGAATGTTTTGTAGACAGAACTAGATTCCCTGAGCATAATGTTGACCACCAAGACAACCAGAGCTTTCAGTATTAAAAATAAAAATTAGTGTCAGTCAAAACTCACAGGAAATTGCTGCAATCAAGACCAGAATCAGTGCTCTCTACATGTGAACTAAACTCAATGCACAGTGTGTGATTCCTCTTAGACAATTAGATGAGTTTTGAGCATATCTCATAAACAAACATTTCTCTCTACTTATCTAAATTACTCAGGAATTTTCTGTGTTAGTCAGTTTCTACACAGTCCTTTAAATTCTTCCAAATCCCCAGTACCTCTTCAGATCTCCATGTCTACACCTGTGACAAGCTGAAAAATGATAGTGCCTTAAATTCCCTGTAGGCATAACATTCTTCATTTCTGTGGGAATCTATTGTAATCAAGAGATCAGGAGTGAGGCCTCAAGATAAGTTGCATTGATTAAGTATAATTGGGAAATTTTTACTAGGTGTTTATTATATTTATTTTTAATTATATGAAAATGCATATAAATATTAAAATGAAATCTATACACCATTATGAAATTGCTTTTTTTTCACATGCTAAAATTTTTTAATATCATAGAATATTGTATTTATATGAAAAACAATATAAAATATTTTATAATAGTTATGAATAATAAAGTCTACATTACATATATTATCCTATGTGCACACAAGCCATTTGAAACAGTGCATTAATATATATATATATACACATTCATATACTTATTGGTATTCTATGAATTATAGATAGATAGATAGATAGATAGATAGATAGATAGATAGATAGATA
>NW_026596117.1:16532972-16782269 GCF_907164565.1 Psammomys obesus
ATAGATAGATAGATAGATAGATAGATAGATAGATAGATAGATAGATAGATAGATAGATAGATACAATTTTTCTTCTGGGATGGCAAGATCATGAGTAAAGAGATTTGCCACTACGTGTGGTGACCTGGGCAGCTAAACCATGGAGAAATGGTATAAATGTGGTCCCATTTGCCTCCATTCATCCTTCTACATACATTTAGGAGTCTGTCAGCTAAATGTTTGGTTACAGCATTACAATTAAAAACAGATGAAAAAGGATATTTTTTTATGAAATTGCTCTTTATGCAACAAGCTAAAGATATTTTGATGAATAAGTGGCAGAGATGATCTTCCCACCACCCACTAAATAATATTCATACAATATTCAACTAGTTTTTTAAATAATATTATTATAAATTTATAGACCAGTGAACATTTTTCTAGCACTCCAATTCTTAGCACATAATTCAACGTTGTAGACATTTTCTTTGCTTTTTTTAATTATAATTTTTTTATTCTTTCAAAATTTATTCATTATATATCCAGATTGAAGCCCCTCCCTCAACTCCTCCCAGTCCCACCTTCTTTTCTCCTTCTCTACTATCCCCTTTCCCTAGTCCACTGAAAGGGGGAGTTCTCTTCCCCTGCAGTCTGACCTATAGCTTGTCATTATCATCAGGACTGCCCAGATCCTCTTCCTCTGCAAAATGTTAAGGCCACATTGCCAGGGGCAAATGATCAAAGAGCAGGCAACTGAGTTCATGACAGAGGCAGGCTCTGCTCCCTTCACTCTGAGAACCACATGAAGAATTAGTTGCCATTAGGCTACATCTGAGCAGGGAGTCTAAGTCCTATCCATGCATGGTCCTTTGTTGGTGCATCAGTCTCTGCAGGACACCCTGGGCTCAGATCCTTTAGCCTTGTAGGTTGCCTTGTGGGTCTCCTGTCCCCTGCATGACCCTCTAACCTCAAGCTCTTTTTTTCCATGAAACTCCTTGCACTCTGACCAAAGTTTGGATGTGAGTCACAGCATCTGTTTCCATCCCCTGTTGGATAGAGCCTTTCAGAGAACTCTCAGCAGCAAACTTTTGAATCTTGTTTTCTCTCTTCCACCACTTCTGGTGTCTATCTCCACTTTTGTTCCAGATTGTCCCCTTTTATTTTATTTCTATCTATCTCCTCTTCCTACCATCTATACTCCTTCCCTTTACACTTTTCCTAACTCCTTAGTCTTCATTTTCTTTTCTTTGTCTTTCTATCACTTTCACCTTAAAAATTACAAAGTTTTATTAAAAAAATGGAAGCATAACTACTTGTAAATAAAGAATACATCCATTTTAGAAGAAGAAATTGCATCCATCATTTCTCTCTTTGTGTACACAAAGATGATTTGAAATCATGATTTCAAACATGATTTGGACATTTACTAATAGGCACATCCTCATGTGAGGAAAACATATGATTCTATTCAGAATGACTTACTCCACAGAATTCTTCAACTTTTAAAAGTTTTTATTGCATCTATTGTTCAACAAACTTGAGTTTAAAATATAATGCATTTGCTATTATGTAATGTTTAATGTTTATATTAATAATAATTACCAATATTATATAAATGTAAAAATTGAAGTGATACAAGTCTATAATCTCAGTATTTACTGAATGATATCTATAAAGAGGAGGTGAGCCTTTTTATTATTTTTGGTGACAAATGAGATGAACTTTTCCAACAGGTATTTCATTAAATGTGCATTAGTCTATGATTGAAATTTTAGGATCACAGAAATGACTGAGGAGGTAAAGACAGTTGCTGTTGAGCCTGAAGACCTGAGCTCAATCTTCAGTCTCACACAATGGAAAAGAAAGAAGAGACTCCTGCATCACCCATTTATTTTTCTACAGTTATTGTTGTCAGTACTCAAAACATTTCTTATTTTCTTAAAATCAAGCTATGAGATGATCAGAAGTTTTAGAATACTCCAGAAGAGAATTTGTTTCACAACTTTCTTTAGCTTACAGAAGACACTTTCACTATTCTCCATGTGTTTTCTTCAAATCTTCAAAGTCTATGGAATGCAAATTCATATCCTTTTTATGAGATATCACTTGATAGAATTGGTATGTTCCTATATTACTGGATAATATTTCAATCTTAATATCTGCAAATTCTCTTGACAACTGAGGTAAATACAGCAGATCTGATAGGAACATATTACAGCTTTGAAGAACTGTCATTTACCTTGCATTGTGCCTTCTTTGCATTCTTCCTTTCTGTATTTCTCACTTCCCTACTGTATTTCTGTATAATCTTCTTTTCTGTATTTCTTACTTCACTGGCTCATGGCCCTTTGAGGACAGAGTATCTGCTTCTCAAAGAAGTTAACATAAGGTTACAAATCAAGTTCCTCTTTTTCAGTAAGTTAATAAGATATAAGTCACTTGAACAAAACAATACTGTTACTGTTTACATTTAATAGAAACAAGTGCAATGAAAAAAAGTGTAAAGAAATAAGTTAAAAATTCAAATAATGACATATGCTTTTGAAAAGTGAAACATGAAAAGTTAGGCACAATAAAAAAAAAAAACACATTAGTTATGTTAGAATGATATCCACTGGAGAACTTCCCTGGAAACCACTTTTTAACCTGAGGTCAAATAATAAGCTGTCAGCATCATCAAATTTAAGAACAAGACTCTTCTGAAGCAGAAAACAAGATTAAAGTCTCAAGAGCAGGAATTAATTCAGCATCTTCAAAAAAAAAAAAACAGCTGGAGTTTAAACTTTAAAAAATAATAATAAAATTCCATTAAAGAAATGACCAATTAAAAACATAACAAATACATTTAGCATTTCTACATAGAAACTTATTGTAGAAGAATTCAACATGATGACCTTGTTTATTAATTAGAAATTTTTTATTCTTCTGATGTTCATTATTCCACAGTTTAATGATTTGCTGTTATCATAAACAAGATCCAAGAAATCTGTTTAAAGATAAGAAAAAGCTTATAATTTACACACAGAGACAGACAGACAGACACACGCACACACACACAAATTCATACGCACACACACACAAATTCATAAACACACACACAAACATACCAAATCTACAATAATAAGAGTGCTATGATGTTGGTGAATGAATGGACATCTGAAACAGTGAAGAAGATTATAAAGTGCAGAAGGAGTCACACAAATTCAGAGATGTATGACTGACATAGGTTAAGTTGGATCCTGCAAAAACAACACTAAAAATTAGACATCCATATTCAATGAAAGCAACAACAAAATGACGTATGTACGCATCAAAAAGCTTTCATGGAAAATCCCTCAAACTTGTACATTGTGGAGCATCTTTCGGGTATATGTGCAGGAGAGGTATACCTGGGTCTTGAGGCAGGACAGTTTCCAATTTTCTGAGAAAGTATCACACTGATTTCCAAAACAGAGTTACAGCTTTGCACTCTCACCAGCAATAGAGGAGGGTTCCCCTTTCTCCACATCCTCTCCACCATGTGTTGTTACTTGAGTTTTTTTATTTAATTTATATTTTTATTATTAGTTACATTTTATTAACTCTGTATCCCAGCTGTATCCCGCTCCCTCATTCCCTCCCAACCCCACCCTCCCTCCCTCATCTCCTCCCTGCCCCTTTCCAAGTCCACTGCTTGGGGAAGACCTCCTCCCCTTTCATCTGACCCTGCTTTATCAGGTATCTTCGGGACTGGCTGCAAAACCCCCCTCTGTGGGTTACTTGAGTTTTTTTTTTTTTTTTTTTTTTTATCTTAGCCATTCTGACATAGATAGAATCTGAGATGGAATCTCAGAGATGTTTTGATTTGCATTTCCCTGATGACTAAGAACTTTGAGCATTTCCACCATACAAAAAGCACATTTGCTCAGCTATGTTCACAGCAGCTTTATTCATAATAGCTAAAATCTGGGAACAACCTAGATGTCCCTCAACCCACAATAAATTGTGGTACATTTACACAATGAAATATTATTCAGCAATTACAAACAAGGAAATAGTGAAATTTGCAGGCAAATTGATAGAACTGGAAAAGATCATCCTGAGTCAGGTAACCAAGAAGCAGAAAGACACACATGGTATATACTCACTTATAAATGGCTATTAGCCGTATAATATAGGATAAACATACTAGGATATACAGTCCTAGCGAAGCTAAACAACAGGGAAAACCTAGGGAAGATGCTTAATCCTCATTCAAAAGGGCAAACAGGACAGACACCTGAAGTGGTTGAATAAAGTAAAAGGACAGGATCCTATCACAGATGTCCTCTGAAAGACTCCACCCAGCAGGGGATCGAAGCAGATGCAGAGACTCGCAAACAAACTTTGGGCAGAGTCTTATGGAAGAAGTGGGAGACAGAAAAGACCTGGAGGGGACAGGAGTACGACAAGGAGACCAACAAAGCCAAAAAATCTGGGCCGGGCTTAGGGAGCTGCAGAGACTGATGCATCAACCAAGGAACCATCATGGAGAAGACCTAGAACCCCTGCTCAGATGTAGCCCATGGGCAGCTCAGTCTCCACATGGATTCCCAAGTAAGGGGAGTAAGGGCTGTCTCTGTGATGAACTCGGTTGTATGCTCTTTGATCACTTGCCCCTGGGGATGCAATGTTGCCAGGCCACAGAGAAAGAGGATCCAGGCATTCCTGGTGAGACTTGATTGACTAGAGTCAGACAGTAGTGGAGGACAACTCCCCCTTTTCAATGGACTAGGACAGGGCGATGAGGAAGAAGAGGGAGGGATGGGGCACCAAAAGGAGATGAGAAAGGGAGATAAAATTGAGATAAAAAGTGAATGGGGGAGAGGAAGGAGGGTAGGTGAGACTGGAAGGGGACAAGGGAGGGGCCTGCAGCAGAGATACAAAGTGAATAAATTGTAATTGATTAATTATTTTTTAAATATATATATTTTTAAACATGAATGCTTCCACAGTCCTGAAGATTCTCCATCGTGGGGATTTTCCCCTCCTCTAAAAAGAAAAGGGGGGAATAAGTGAGAGGGGTGTGTGGGGAAAGGAGGTGGTACTGGGAAAGAAGCTGGGGTTGCAAACATGATGTAAATTGAATAAATAAATAAATTTCAAAAATGTTTAAAAAGTTTTTAAACTGTACAATGACCTACATGGATATTATAGGATTATAAAACTTGTAAGATATACATAAATGTGTAGAAAGTGGTGTGTTTTTGAGACATATAAAAATAGCATTCATACAGCAAAGAAAACCAAAACAACAAAGCAAAGCAGGGACTGGAAAATGGTTCAGTGGCTAAGCACACTCATCTGTTCTTCCAGAAGTCCTGAGTTCACTTCTGAGCAGTAACATGGTGGATTTCAACCATCTATAATGAGATCTGATGCCCTCTTCTGTCTCATGCCTTCTGCTGTAATGTAGGCAGACATTAATATAATAATAATAATAATAATAATAATAATAATAATAATAATAATGTGATACATCCTATTAACTTTAACACTGGGATAGAAGTTCAACACTAGCATGTAGTTATCTAAATGTCTAGTGAGAGTTCATAACTCCACAGAGATTAGGGCCTTGCAATCTCCCATGTCTGGGTTGTTTGTCATGGCAGGTAGGTTCTGCACCTCATAAGAATCTCTGACATGAACTCAGTAGATAGGTCTTTGATCACTTCCCCCTAAGGGCTGAACAGCCACAGAGGAAGACAATGCAGACAGTCCTGAAGAAACCTGAAAGAACAGAATCCTCAGAGGGAAGGGGAGGAGGACCTCCCCTATCAGTGGACTTGGGAAGGGGCAGGCAAGGAGATGAGGGAAGGAGGGTGTGTTTGGGGGGAGCTGAGGGAGGGGGCTACAGTTGGGATACAAAGTAAATAAAGTGTAATAATTGATTTTTGTGAAAGGACTATAAAAAAAGACAATGTCTTTATCTCTATGTCTTAAAATAAATCTGCTCATTAATGAAAAAAACAAAACACGCACACACACACACACACACACACACACACATATATATATATATATATATATTTTAAAAAATACCCAATTGGATGCTTAACTTTCATTGTCATCTTGACTAATTTGGGCTTTTCCAGGAAAGCAGTTGCATGACATATACTGGGTTCAGAACAGTGTAGAGCAGTCCCAGAGAAATGGGTTCTGTTTTGCCTGCACACATTCATTTCTTTTGGGAAATTTATTCTTTCTATTGCTGCTGCTGTTGTTCTCACCTTTTACTGCCATCTGGAAACAGCATCTCCAGCCGCCGCCTTCTTCTTCTTCTTCTTCTTCTTCTTCTTCTTCTTCTTCTTCTTCTTCTTCTTCTTCTTCTTCTTCTTCTTCTTCTCCATATTTATTTATTTTTATTATTATTAGTTACATTTTATTAACTCTGTATCCCAGCTGTATCCCCCTCCCTTATTCTCTCCCAATCCCACACTCCCTCCCTCAGCTTCTCCCTGCCCCTTTCCAAGTCCACGGATTGGGGAGGATCTCCTCCCCTTTCATCTGTTTCTGTTTTATCATGTATCTTCAGGGCTGGCTGCAAAGTCCTCCTCTTTGGCCTAGCAGGACTGCTCCTCCCTTAGGGGGTGGGGAAGTCAAAGAGCCTGCCATTGAGTTCCTGTCAGAGATAGTCCCTGTTCCCCTTACTATGGGAAACCAATTGGTTATTGAGCTACCACGAGCTTCATCCGAGCAAAGGTTCTAGGTTATATCCGTACATGGTCCTTGGTTGCAGAAACAGTTTCAGAAAAAAACCCTGTGCCCAGATATATTTGGTCTTTTATTTACTTTGTTTCCCCCCATAACCCCTCTCTCCTCCCCTCCTAATCCACCTTCCCTCCCTTTAGGGGAGGTCTCCCTCTCCTTCCTTCTGATCCTAGTCTATCAGATCCCATCAGAAGTGGCTGCATTGTCATCTTCTGTGGCCTGGTAAGGCTGCTACCCCTTCAGGGGGAGGTGATCAAAGAGTAGACCAATCAGTTTATGTCAGAGACAGTCCCTCTTCTCATTACCATGGAACCCACTTGGACACTGAACTGCCATGGGCTACATCTGTGCAAGGGTTCTAGGTTATCTCCATGCATGGTACTTGGTTGGAGTATGAGTCTCTGGAAAGACTCCTGTGTTCAATTTTCTGGTTCTTTTGCTCTCCTTGTGGAGTTCCTGTCCTCTCCAGATCTTACTATTTCCTACTTCTTTCATAAGATCCCATGCACACTGCCCAACAGTTGGCCATAAGTCTCAGCATCTGCTTTGATAGTCTGCAGGGCAGAGCTTTAATGTTATACTAAAATCTAGCCAATCTCTAGATCTAGTATAGTGCAGGTCTTCAGCACCATACTGGGACTGTTGTGTATCCACTTTTCGAAGTGAGAAACTATGATTTCTCAGTTTCCTCATCAGGCATACATTATTTTGCTGACTAGGCAGTATAGTGCAAACCAATCTAATATATCCATTTTCAAAATATGTATTCATTCTATTGGTTTTGTTCTTCTAGAGGAAAGTAATACAGTTGTAAGATATACACAAATTTGTAGAAAGTGGTGTGTTTTTGAGACATACAAAAATATACTTGATACAGCAAAGAAAAACAAAACAAAACAACAAAACAAATCTGGGTCTGGAAAGTGGATCAGTGTTTAAGGACTATAAATAATACTATAATACTATAAATTTAATAATACTATAAATACGCCTTTAGTAATCTACAAAAGACATCAAGAATCATTTCCAAGGTGTATGTATAATATGTCGATAAGACTTGTATGCAAAACATCTGAAGGTCATTTAAGACTCAACATTAAGAAAATAAACAATACAATTAAAATTAGAAAACTATAAGGACATTTCCCTAAAACACAAATGAATATTCATGAGAGAAGGAGCTCAAGACTATTTGTCATAGAAGAATAAATTATACATTTTAAACAAGCAAGAGTTATCCCTGCACCTCTACTAGAATAGATAGAATTGAAAATTTGACAAGATGAATTACTGGCAAGAGTATATAGCTATATAGCTAATGGAGTAGTAATTTATTTCTGATAAAAATACAAGGTGATACAGTCATCTTGGAAAATAATAAAGCAGTTTCTCATGAATTATTAAACACTTTGCCATTTGGTTCAGAATTACATTCCTGGTTTTTACCAAAATGAATGGGAAACATTAGCCAATTCAATTACTTTCATATAAGTTTCATATAGTTTTATCTCTAATCAGTAAAGACTGTAAGCTGCTAACATGTCCTTCAGTGAGTGAATGGTTAAACAAAGTGCATCTATAAAATGGGTTATTGTTTGGCAATAAAAAGTGATGAGCTATCAAGTCACAGCATGAACCACAGGTGAATACCTCCAAGTACAATGAAAAGGCCATATGCATTGCACTTGCACTATACAGCCCTGTAGAAAAGACATGTCTAAAGTGACTGTGGAAAGATTAGCAGTTGTCCAGAGACTGAAGGTGAGAGCATTGATTAGGTTAATCACTGAGAACATTTTCCATGAACCAAGCAGGAAAGGATTATGTATGATTTATAATTGTGAATATATGACAATGCATTTGACAAAGTCCATAGAGTTTTAAAGTATAAAGTGTGAATGACTGAACATTATGCATCTGCATCGATATTAAACCATAATTTAGCAGGTCAAAGAATTCTAGAAAGGGTTGTAGAATGTGATAAAAAACAGTTCAATGACACAATCTACCTTTATAACTAATACATGAAACAACCTTACTGAAGGTGAATGTGTAAAAAAAAAAGATGCTGAACGAAGTAACTTTAGAAGTGATGGATTCTGCATGAATAGATATAATTGAAGTGTTCAGGAGCAATGTTAAAGTGATAAAGTTATTTAATGATATGCAGTCAATAATTGAACTATTGCATCCTTACAAAATGGAGCAGCTCCATTAAATGAATAGGTGGCAAGCAGTGAATGAGTACATGTCATATCTGACTCGGTTCATGTGTCTTAGTTAGGGTTGTCATTGACATAATACAACACCATGGCCAAAGAAACTTGCAGAGGAGAGAGATGATTTGGCTTACTCTTCCACATCACAGTTAAACATTGAAGGCAAGTAGGGCATGAACTCAAGCATGGCAGGAGTCTGGGGGTAGGAGGCAGAGGCCATGGAGGAGGGCTTCTTATGGGGCTACTTATGACTTGCAGAACTGGCTCTCTTATAGAACCACCAGCCCGGAGATATCACCACCACAATGGGCTGAGCTATCCTCCACCAATAACGAATTAAGAAAATGCATACAGGATTGCCTACAGACTAATCTTATGAAGGCATTTTTTTAACTTTTATTAATTACACTATATTCATTTTGTATCCCCCCCATAAGCTCCTCCCTCCTCCCCTCCCGGTCCCACCCTCCCCCCTTTCTGCTTGCATGCCCCTTCCCAAGTCCACTGATAGGGGAGGTCCTCCTCTCCTTCTTTCTGATCTTAGTCTATCAGTTCTCATCAGAAGTGGCTGCATTGTCAGGATTCTATGAAGGCATTTTTTTTAATTGAAGTTTCCTCTTCTCATTTGATTTTTAGTTTTGTAAAGTTGCCAGCAAGCTAGCACACATAATCAGAAAGAAAAAAAAATAGAATGATCCATTTAGTGATTAATTAGTGTTAGAGACAGCAATATACACTTATTTTCAGATTAATATACAAAAATGATTGCAGTTATTTTTTTTAGATACACACATATGTTATATATGCACACTAGAGAGTGCTAGAACAGTGCAATACTTCAAGACAAACATACCACCTAGATTTTGGTTTATATAGACATTTAAGAGTTCTAACACCATGTGTTTCTTTCTGCTTCTGGGATAGCTCATTCAGGATGATCTTTTTCCAGTCCCCACCATTTACCTGCAAATTGTATTATTTCCTTGTTTTTTATTGCTGAGTAATATTCCATTGTGTAGATGTACCACAATTTCTGTATCCATTCCTCTGTTGAGGGACATCTGGGTTGTTTCCAGGTTCTGGCTCTTAAAAACAAAGCTGCTACAAACATGGTTGAGCTAATGTCCTTATTGTGTACTTGAACCTCTTTTGGATATATGCCTAGGAGTGGTATATCTGGATCTTGAGGAAGCGCTATTCCTAGTTGTCTGAGAAATCGCCAGATTGACATCCAGAGTGGTTGTACCAGTTTACATTCCCACCAGCAGTGGAGGAGGGTTCCTCTTTCTCCACAATCTCTCCAGCATGTGTTGTCACTTGAGTTTTTGATCTTGGCAATTCTGATGGGTGTAAGGTGAAATCTTAGGGTCATTTTGATTTATATTTCCCTGATGAGTAATGATGAATGATGTTGAACATTTCTTTAAGTGGTTTTCTGTCATTCGATATTCCTCTATTGATAATTCTCTGTTGAGCTCTGTATCCCATTTTTTAATTGGATTACTTGATTTGTTGCTGTTTAACTTCTTGAGATCTTTATATATACTGGATATTAGTCCTCTGTCAGATATAGGGAGAAGCAGAAAGACACACACAGTATATACTTACTCATATAGACATATAATATAGGATAAACCTACTAAAATCGGTTCAGTTAAATAAACTAATCAAAAGGGAGGACTCTTGCTAAAATGCTCAATCCCTTTCCAGATGGGGATTGAAAAAGAAGAAAAGACGGAACAAGTCAGGAGCCTGCCACAGAGGACCTCTGAAAGGCTCTGCCCTGCAGACTATCGAAGCACATGATGAGACTTATGTCCATCCTTTGGGCAGAGT
The DNA here is from genome assembly GCF_907164565.1 of Psammomys obesus. Lineage (NCBI taxonomy): Eukaryota > Metazoa > Chordata > Mammalia > Rodentia > Muridae > Psammomys > Psammomys obesus. The sequence goes on from NW_026596117.1 coordinate 16,543,736, forward strand.
GCAAGGAATCTAATGAAAGAAGAGGGAAATAGTAAGATCTGGAGAGGACAGGAACTCCACAAGGAGAGCAACAGAACCAAAAAATCTGAGCACAGGGGTCTTTCCTGAGACTGATACTCCAACCAAGGACCATGCATGGAGATACCTAGAACCCTTGCACAGATGTAGTACATGGCAGTTCAGTGTCCATATGGGTTCCACAGTAATAGGAACAGAGACTGTCTCTGACATGAACTGATTGGCCTGCTCTTTAATCACCTCCCTCTGAGGGGGGAGCAGCCTTACCAGGCCATAGAAGAAGACAATGCAGCCACTCCTGATGAGACCTAAAAAACTAGGATCAGAAGGAAGGAAAGAAGACCTCCCCTATCAGTGGACTGGGGGAGGGGTATGCATGCAGAGGGGGGAGGAAGGGAGGGGTTGGGACTGGAGAAGGGAGGGAATCACAGGGGAGATACAAAATGAATAAAGAGTAATTAATAAAGAATTTTTAAAAAACTGAAAAAAATAGTTCAAACACATAATATGCATTATTTTGGTAAACCTGAGTCCACAGTAGTGCATTTTCTCAACTAGGACTCCATATACAAGTATTGTGCATGCATTTTAAAATGTTGGAGCTAGAAATAGGATTTTGAACACTGGATAGAATGCTTTCTAGACAATTATACAACCTTGAATTAGATGTCCAGCATTGCAAGAGCTGAGTATTATAGAGTGTACCTATGATCCTACTACTTAGAGGGTATAGGCAAGAGGACAGAAGCCCAAGAAAGACATCCTCTGCTATTTAGAGAGTTTGAGGCTAGCCTGAGTGATATCAGGCCCTATTTAAAAATTTAAAAATATAACTAAATAAAGCTGTTGAATTTTTCTCTGTAAATGAACTGTTGTTTGGGGGACATATCTGCATTTGAAAAGAATTAAATTTCTCAAGACCTCAGCTCCTCAAGAAACTGAACATCCAGGAGTAACTTATCATGATTTTTGGTAGATCCTGTCAAAGAACTTGCATTGCTAATAATGACATTCCAGTTGACTGATGGCATACTTACGAAGATGGTTACACACACACACACACAAACAAACATAGTGATATGAGTTCAGACATTGCACTCACTCATCTACTTTTTATAAGTATAATTCAGCTGTTACCCACTGAACATGTAAAGACTTATTTTGCTTTTTCATTCTGTGAACAATGAACTATAACCACTATTTGTGTAAATGTCATATTTTATAAATAACCCTAACAAGTAGACAACAGATTTGAGTAGATTACTATAAATGAAAATCAGATTTAAAACAAACTATATTAGTTGAGAAAGAATTCTCATCTTAACTAAAAGAGAATCAAAACAAAAAACCCAGAATCTCCAAAACAATCCTGTACAACAACAGATCATCTTGAGGTATCTCTATCCCTGATCTCAAGTTGTACTACAGAGCAATAGTAATAAAAACTGCATGGTATTGGCATAGAAACAGAAAGGAGGATCAATGGAAACACATAGAAGACCCAGAAATAAACCCACACACCTATCAATACTCAATTTTTGACAAAGCAGCCAAAACAATTCAATGGAAAAAAGACAGCATCTTCAACAAATGGTGCTGGTCCAACTGGATGTCCACATGCAGAAAAATGAAACTAGATCTATATTTATCACCCTGCACAAAACTAAAGTTCAAGTGGATCAAAGACCTCAACATAAAACCAGATACTCTAAATCTGTTAGAAGAAAAAGTGGGGAACAGCCTAGAACTCATTGGCACAGGAGACAACTTCCTGAACAGAACACCAACAGCACAGGCTCTAAGAGCAAAAATCAATAAATGGGACCTCATGAAACTGAAAAGCTTCTGTAAAGCAAAGGACACTGTCATCAAAACAAAAAGGCTGCCTACAGATTGGGAACGAATCTTCACTAACTCTTTATCTGACAGAGGACTAATATCCAGTATATACAAAGAACTAAAGAAGCTGAAAAACAGCAAACCAAGTAATCCAATTAAAAAATGGGGAGCAGAGCTAAACAGAGAATTCTCGACAGTGGAATATCGAATGGCAGAGAAACACTTAAAGAAATGCTCAACCTCATTAGCCATCAGGGAAATGCAAATCAAAACGACCCTGAGATATCACCTTACACCCATCAGAATGGCCAAAATGAAAAACTCAAGGGACAACACATGCTGGAGAGGTTGTGGAGAAAGGGGAACCCTCCTCCACTGCTGGTGGGAATGTAAACTGATACAACCACTCTGGAAATCTATCTGGCGCTTTCTAAGACAATCAGGAATAGTGTGCTTCCTCAAGACCCAGCTATACCACTGCTAGGTATATACCCAAACTTTGCTCAAGTATACAAAAGGGATATTTGCTCAACCATGTTTATAGCAGCATTATTTGTAATAGCCAGAACTTGGAAACAACCCAGGTGTCCCTCAACGGAGGAATGGGTACAGAAATTGTGGTATTTTTACACAATGTGATACTACTCAGCAATCAAAAAGGAGGAAATCATGAAATTTGCAGGCAAATGGTGGGATCTAGAAAAGATCATCCTGAGTGAAATATCCCAGAGGGAGAAAGACAAACACGGTATATACTCAGTTATATAGACCTATAAGATACGATAAACATAATGAAATCTATACACCTAAAAAAGATAATCAAGAGAGCAGACATGGGGTAAGATTATCAATCCTCGTTTAGAAAGACAGATGGGATGTGCATTGAACATATGACAGGAGTCTACTGAGCGCATTTGAAAGACTCTAACTAGCAGTGTTTTCAAAGCAAAGACTCATGACCAAACCTTTGGCAGAGTACAGGGAATCATGAAAGAAGGGGATTTAGTATGACATGGAAAGGATAGGAGCTCCACAAGACCAAATATATCTGGGCACAGGGTCTTTTCTGAGACTGACATGCAACCAAGGACCATGTATGAATGTAACCTAGAACCTCTGCTCAGATGTAGCCTGTGGTAGCTCAGTAACCAATTGGTTTCCCATAGTGAGGGGAACAAGGACTATTTCTGACAGGAACTCAATGACTGTCTCTTTGGCCTCCCCACCCCCCAAGGGAGGAGCAGTCCTGTTAGGCCACAGAGGAGAGCTTTGCAGCCAGTCCTGAAGAGACCTGATAAAACAGGATCAGATGAAAGGGGAGGAGGTCCCCCCTATTAGTGGACTTGGCAAGGGGCACGGTGGAGATGAGGGAGGGAGAGAGGGACTGGGAAGGAATGAGGGATCGGGACACGGCTGGGATACAGAGTTAATAAAATGTAACTGATAAGAAAAAAAAATAAAAAATAAAATGTTAAAAAAAAAAAAGAAATGGATAGACAATGGTTGACAGGCCCATCAAAAATTGGTCAAAGAAAGACCTGGAGGGGACAGGAGCTCCAAAAGGAGACTAAGGGATTCATAAAACTGGAGCCCTGGGGGTTCTGAAGAAAATGAAACCCCAACCAAGGAACACATATGGAGAGGACCTAAAAACCGCAGCTCAGAGGTAGCCCATAGACTCAGTCTCCAAGTAGGGTCCCTAGTAAGGGGTGCATGAACTCTGGTATGAACTCTGTAGCAGGCTCTCTAATCACCTCTTACTGGGGGATACAGCCTTTCCAGTCCACAGAGGAAGGTAATACAGCCAGTCGTGATGAGACCTGATAGGCTAGGGTCAGAGGGCAAGGGGAGGAGAACCTCCCTAACCAGTGGACTAGAAGAGGGGTATGGAAGGATGTGAGGGAGGGAGGGTTGGATTGGGAAGAGATGAGTGAGGGAGGGACGGTTGGATTGGGAAGAGATGAGTGAGGGAGCCACAGCCAGGATACAATTTGAATAAAATGTAATAAATGATAATAATAAAAAAGGAAAAAAAAATTGGTCAAAATAAAGATGGTTTCAAAATCGAATGCCACCAATAGCATCAAAATGTATCAAACTATTGTATCAAGCCAAATATATCAAGATGGCAAACTCTGTAGGGAATTCATCATATTTTAAGTGAAATGTTCTTCTTTTTTTCTTATAGAGCACATCAATTCACAGAAAAAAAAAAGTTCCTGGAATAATGTAAGTTGATGTAAAGATTTTGTTCACATATTTTAACTCTGCTAGAACCTCCTAGACCAAATTACATGTTTTTGTTGTTGTTATTCTGAATGGGTTTTGTTTTTTGTTCTGCTTTGTTTGGTTTTGTTGATGGACAATTAATGAATCTCCTTCAAAAACTTAAGAGAGAATAATTTTTGTCTACTCATTTTAGTGTTAGATACTCATTTTTTATTTTTTTTAATCTTCACCTCAGGATTTCATCATGGGTCATTTCTCTTTTGGTGTTTCTTGGGGATTTTTATTACTGTTGGTTTTTTTTTAATGATTTTCATTTGCTGTGAACAAATACTTCTCACTTTTTATGCCTTTGTTTTTGTTGTAATCTGAAAACTTTTTATTACAATTCATACATAATATTTATCAGGGGAAAAACAGGAAAGATTACAAACTGTCAGATAAAAAAAACTATCAGCAGATGCCAACACTGGAAAGCAGATGTTACAATTTATTTGAACATTAATTTCAAAGCAACTGTCCGCAAAGGACAATTAATTATACTTCGAATTTTCTCAAAAAGGTTCAACAAGGAAGTACAGTATTCAAATAAGAATTGTATAGACATTTTAGAATTAAGCATATAATAAGTGGTGAAATGTGTAAGTGATAGGTTTATATACAAAATGGAAAAAAAACAGATTTAATTCTTTTTAAACTACCTAATAGTAGAAAGAATATGTATGTGCTTATATTTATGTTCATTCCTCTCATTGATATAGCATTAATATTGACAACAAGATAGAAGAAAAATAAGGTGAGGACTTAATGAAAGAAAAGGCATTGCCTGAAAATTCCCTCTGTTGCAAGTTAGATAAAAATGTACATGTCAGTAACTAAGTAAATAAATAAAATAAGTAAAATGGCTATGCAAGTCAGATTATGTAGATTTCAGAGCAAATCAAAATTCAGATAAACTGAACATCATTCTTATGAATTCACCAGTATATCAAGTATCTAAATTATCAGTCCTAACTTATTAAAGCAAGGAGCAGAGTTAAATGTGTGGCATCGGTAAAAAATTAAAGAAAAAAAACAGACAAATTACAACGTAGAAACAACAGAATTCCTCACCCAATACTCATGGTATAGAGCTGTATCATGAACCCAACATTCACTTAAAAATTCACCTCCTGTGTTCTAAAACATCTCAGACTAATTCATATGGGAAAAATAATTTTAAGAGGACATTATCAAAAAAATCTTGGACACACTACAGCAAAATGCATCCAACAAAGGCAGGATAAGCCTTCCTCCAAGCGTTTTTTTTTGTTTGTTTGTTTGTTTGTTTGTTTGTCTTAAATTAAACAAGAAGTTGTGTTTTAGATACTAAATGTCCCTCTGGGTTTCATTGGTGAAATACACATGGTTTTCAGAAAGTGACAGCATTTCAGAATGATGTGGGGGACATGGGAGGTACTGCCCTGCTGAAAAGAAATGGGGGCATTGTTGGTCCTAGGCATTTACATTATTTAAAAACACAAAGTCAAAGGCGAGGCTTTGTGAAGATTACACAAGATGCTCAGAGTCTTCCTGAAAAGGTAATTTCTCCACCATGAGATGAGCAGCTTCCTCCTTTGCAAAATCCTGTTACCATAGTGTTCTGACTCAACAGTAGCCCAGAATTAATGGTGCTAAGGATTCAGAACCAGCCATGAGGTAAATACATCACTTCTTTTGTTTGTTTGTTTGTATTTGAATTGTTACACTGGGTGCCTTGGTGTAAGTTATGAAAAGCTAACTTAAAAATACAGACTCCAGGCCATAAAACTTATCATGCCATATCTGAATAATTAGAATCATATAAGGTTCTTTGTGTCTTGAATGGTATTAAAGGATCAATGAATGGCAAAAAGATAACAGAAAAACTTTTGAAAACTTAGAAGCCATGTACTTCTATGTAATTAGTGAATTAAAGAATTAAAGAAAAAAATTAAGACACATCCAAATAGCTCAGTTTTTCCGTGGACCTGTGAATAAATGTCTACTTACCCTGCATCTGGAGTGCCAAGACAGATTAAGAAAACCATCCAAATTCGACTTAGTGAACTAGTGAATTTACTGGTTTTACTCAGAAAACATTGGGTAGTTGATTACTAACTGGTAATCACAACAAAGTTGTGCTGAAGACAAGCTCATGCAGCTGCATCATGGATTCCAATGTTCACTTAAAAATACATCTTTGATAGCCTCGAATATCTCAGTCCAATATCACTTGGTGTAAGAGTGTGGAGCAGGAAAAAGTAACGGATAGAATCCCAGGAAAGGACACTGTTATCCTCCCCACTGCTGATACTAGGAATGATTCTATTACCATGGAACTGTTGATCACTGCACTGCTTCACCCACATCCTTGCTACAGCCACCAGGACACTTGTTTTATTTATTACAGTCATTCGTGAGAGGCGTGAGATGAAATCTAAAAGTAGTTTTGATTTACATTTCTCTGATGACCAAGGATGTTGAACATTTCTTTATGTGTTTCTCAGTCATTTGAGTTTCATCTTTTGACAATTCATTGTTTAGATATGTATCCAATTTTTACTTGGGTATTTGTTTTCTTGATAAGCATGTTTTCAGTCTATTTTGGATATCAACTCTCTAGCATATGTATAGTTGGTAAAAATGTTTTGTTTTTTTCATTCTGTAGGCTGCTACTTCTTCTAAATGGTGCTATCCTGTGTCATGCAGAACCATCTCAGTCTTGTGAAGTACTATTTATTGATTGTTGATGCTAGTACCTGTACTAATGGTGTTCAGAAAACCTATTGCTGTGCCAATGAGTTCTAGGCTCTACCTGCATTCTCTTGTACCAGGGTCAGTCTTGTTTTATGCTGAGTTCTTTGATCCAGTTTCAGTTGAAGATACTCCACTTTTAGCAAACAAGTCCATAGAAAAATTAGAGATACTATTTAATGTCCACAGTATTCTATAGATTTAAGAAAATTTTTTAAATTGCAAAATTTAATTTTGTAAAGGTAGAAATTCCTCGTGTGTGTGTGTGTTTGTGTGTGTGTGTGTGTTTGTGTGTGTGTGTGTGTGTGTGTGTGTATGTGTGTGTGATATGTGGCACATAGATGCCAAGGCACATTGATAGAAGTCAGAGGATAGCTTTTGGTTCCATTTTTCCATCATGTGAATAGATTACAGGAATCAACCTGAGATCATACAACCTGGAAAGTAACACTTGTAACCTTCAAGAAATCTCTCCATCAAAATCTGAATTTTAATGTTTTTTCGTTAAGCAAAATTAAGAGCACACACACACATATATATATACACATACATATATATATATATATATATATATATATATATATATATATATATATGAAGTTTCAACAAAAGACTCCAATTTCATTTAAATAATATATTGCAAGTGCATGCACAAACTGACAGACAGAGACAGGGCTGGATGGATGGGTCAATGGGTAAAGGAAGGAGACAACCAGTTCTTTGAACTCCACACATATACTTGTATTTACAAAAATAAAGCAATTAAAATAAAAAGAAGCACAGCAAGTTTGAAATACGAATACAAATGGAGTACAGAAAATATAGTGAAGAAGTATAAAAAACATTTAATTGATATTTTAAAACACCACATTGATTTCAGGAGAAGTCACCATGATAAACCTTTTTCCAGTTGTCATTGGCTTAGATGATTTTTCCCTCTGCTATGAAAATTTCCTTCCCATGACATTCACAATGTTTCATTCTCTTGATTTTCTTTATGCAAGTATTAGTTTAAATAATTTTAGATTGTTTGTTGTGTTCTGACCCAGTTTGAAATGTTAGTTTTACATTTTCTTATATTTTTGATTTGTCTTTCCTTCAAAACAACCTTGTTCATCTACACAGCTTAATTTGATTCGATGACAAATTAGCTGTTAACAACAACACTGATCAGCCTGTGACCTGATTGTCACAATGTAGAATATAATTACTGCTACAGAATCTTGATGAATTGTTGATCCCCTATTTTCTCATTAAATTACAATGTCAAAATAAGAAAATTCCTTTTGCTTATTTATGAATATATTTATATTTATAATATATATATGCATAGCATAATATCAAATAATTTATATAAGATGAATAACACTGAGAATGATAAAGTACTGAAGTGTCAATTGTTATGGACAAACTGAAATTTGGCATGGAGGCAATGAATTCTAATTCTAGATTGAACTAAAAGTAATGATAATATTTCAAATTACATAGGAAAATACTATTTATAAGAGTACTTTGCATTCGGGGATGGTATTAGAAACCTATAACCTGAAAATAGCTGCTAAAGTAAGTTGATCATGGGTTCACACCACTAACTATGCAGTGAAACTTTATCTCAGAAAAAAAGAAAAAAGAAGAAGAAGATAAAGGAAAAACATGATTTGGAGACTACTATCCACTGGGCCAATATAGTTTACTCATTTGGGTTTGCGAGTCAAGTTTACAAGAACACAGTCACAATATTTGATAAAAGTACTGAGATTTCACACAACAGTGGAGGTGTTCTATTCTTAGAAATTAGACTCACTGACTTTCACAGTTTAACTATTGATCAGTTGGCTGTCTAGAGAAAACTTTTTCCAAAACTGAAATTATACCAAAAGGCTTCAGGTAAAGCTCTGAGAAAGGACGGAGGAAATCTTGTGAATGGGAAATGGCAATTTCAAAGTATTTTGAACTTGAGCCAAAAAATAAAAAGTCAAAAGAAGGATATAGAGACAGACAGACAGAGACAGAGAGATGGTCATTTAAATCATCATTACCATAATGGCCACTACTACAGAAAGAATAGTGGTGATGGAGCTATGAAGATGGCAGCAATCAAACCATCCTTCCATTCTGCTGTTTCATTGAGGTAGATCATCATTAAGAAATGTGTGATTTCAATTGTATTCCAGATGAAATATGGAAAAGAGATGACCAAAGAACTATGCTAATGAAAGTTACACACGTTTTCCAAAGTTTATTATGGGGTAAATATATTAGGAGCTAGAACGAGACTCAGTTGTTGATGAGTTTGTCTTACAGGCATCCTGGCGGAAGTTTGATGTTGAGCATCACCACTCAGCTGTAATCACAGTGTCAGGCAGGCAGAGATAGAAGTATTGGAAACATACATACTTTTTTATAAAATATATGACAGAGGTTACAGAGGGTAACATCTAAACAGGCACATGAACATTTGAATGCACCCACCATACAAGTACACAAAAACCTGACACATTCCATTTGGTTACAACTGTAGATGGGCTCAGTTTATCATCGACTCTTGTATATTCAGGGTATTTTGGCAGTCATATGGTACAAACGACTGCTCCCAAATGCATTTTAGAACTATTTTATGAAACATGACCTTGTCTGAACAAGGGAAGTAAAATAATCTATTAGTAAATAATAATAATAATAATAATCTAGTAGTAAATTCAAATTATAATTTCACATTCAATAGTTCTATATCCTTCAAAAATACTATTTAATCATTTCTGACATAACTTATTCATGAAAATGTTTGGCATTGACCAATAATGATGCCCTGAGATGCTGAAAGAAATAATAATTCTGTTTTGAAGGATTTGATAGAGTGTATAACATTAGATACATTTTTTGTATAAATATGTATCGCTTTTTTGTTACATTTTTTTTAAATTTTTTATATTAATCACAGGTTATTTACTTTGTATCCCAGCCATAGCCCCCTCCCTCATTCCCTCCCAATCCTACCCTACATTAAATACATTTTTAATAAAAGTTAATAACTGGAGGAGAACACAGCCCTCAGAATCAACTTCACAGGGCTCATAGGGGCTTTCGGAGGATCAAGTGGCAACCCAAAAGCCTGTGTGTGACTCTTTAGTCTCTCTGCATATGCGTTTAGCTCAGGGTTTTTGTTGCACTCTTAACAATGGGAGTGGGGTGTCTCTGACTCTTTTGTCTGCTCATGGAACATTGTTCCTCCTACTGGGTTGCCTCATCCAGTCTTGACATGAGGGTTTATACCTAGTCTCAGTCCTTCACCTTGTTATGATGTGTTCTGGTTATGTAACTAAGAAGTATGCTCTTTTCTGAAGAAAAAGGGAGGATAGGTGGAACCAGTGGAGAGAAGGGTGGGTGTTGGGATGGTTGGAGGAGGCTGGGCGGAGGGGAAGGAAAGGAGGCTATGGTCGGGATGTATTAAATGAGAGAAGAATAAATTTTTGAAAAACAGAAAAAGGAGGAGCTTGTAAATGGTCATTGTGCTATATGTCTTCATTACCAGCTACTAGGGAAAGTAAGGTTGGAGAATTCCTTGAGCCCACAACGTTAACATAAGACTGGGCAATATAGCAGAGATATCTCAGAAAGTGCTATTAACTACTATCTAAAACAAGTAAAAAGGAAATAGTGCTTTACAGCTTTTAGAATAAATGCTCAAAATAAACCACCAGGAGTGAACCACACCAACTTTAAATACCGCTGAACGGTACGGTTCTTCAGCGAAAAAGAAGCATCAACACATTGATAACTATACAAAGAGACATAGATATTCGTTTTAAGTAATTGGGTCCAGAAACTGGGTGGAGAGAAGTGACAAAGAATTCTCTTCAGTAGTTGTGAAGACAAAGTGAATAGTGAACAAAGTGAGTGAGTATATTAGGGAATAAGGAAAGAAATCAGTGGGCAGACACAAGCAGAACCCTTTCTTTCCTTCTTTTACAGCTCTTTTTTTTACACTTTTAAAAAGCAATTATATATATATTTTTTTATAATTCTTTTTTTTATTAATTACACTTTATTCATTTTGTATCCCCCCATAAGCCCCTCCCTCCTCCCCTGCCGATCCCACCCTCCCTCCCCTTTCTGCATGCATGCCACTCCCCAAGTCCACTGATAGGGGAGGTTCTCCTCTTCTTTCTGATCTTAGTCTATCAGTTCTCATCAAAAGTGGCTGCATTATCCTCTACTGTGGCCTGGTAAGGCTGCTCCCCCCTCAGGGGGAAGTGATCAACAAGCAGGCCAATCAGATTATGTCAGAGGCAGTCCCTCTTCCCATTACTATGTAACCCACTTGGACACTGAACTGCCATGGGCTACACCTGTGCAGGGGTTCCAGGTCATCTCCACGAATAGTCCTTGGTTGGAGTATGAGTCTCTGGGAAGTTCCCTGTGTTCAAATTATCTTGTTCTGTTGCTCTGCTTGTATTTTTATAAATTACAGTTTATTCACTTTGTACCCCCTGATGTAACCCCTCCCAATTTCACCCTCCCATGCTCCTCCCCTAGTCCACTGATAAGGCAGGACCTCCTCCCCTTCTGTCTGACCCTAGCCTTTCAGGTCTCCTTAGGACTGGCTACATTGTCTTCCTCTGTGGCCTGGTAAGGCTACTCCCCACTCAGGGGGAAGTAACCAAAGAGCCACCTACTGAGTTCATGTCAGAGACAGTCCCTGTTCTCATTACTAGGGAACCCACTTGGAGACTGAGCTGCCATGGGCTACATCTGTGCAGGGGTTCTAGGGGGCACAGTGGTCTTTCTGAGACTGATACTCCAACCAAGGACCCTTTCTTTCTACAGGAAGATGAGGGTTTTTTTTTTTTTTTGTTTTGTTTTGTTTTTACTTCATTATCACCCTGATTTGTTACAGTGTGTGTTTATCTACTCTCCTTTACTCAGAGTCCACTAATAAAACAATTGCTTTCACCCAAATTTGCATTTCCAGAGAGACCCCCAAGCAATATTCAACCAAATGCCAAGTGGCACAGTCCAGCTGAAGCACAGAGTAAAGCATCACAAGATACCAAGCCAAAAAGAACAATCCGTGTGAAGCCATACCTATTTAGTGTGATTACTAATATCTGCTTAGAATAAAGCAATACTTTATTTATTATAAGTATTTTTTAATTTTAATTAATTATTTTTTTGTTTATTTTTTTCCTTTTTTTAATTTTATTTTTCTTATTAGTTACATTTTGTTAACTCTGTGTCCCAGCTGAATCCCGCTCCCTCATTCCCTCCGCAACCCCACACTCCCTCCCTGGTCTCCTCCCTGCCCCTTTCCAAGTCCACTGATGGGGAGGACCTCCTTCCCTTTCATTTGGCCCTGTTTTATCAGGTATCTTCAGGGATGGCTGCAAAGTCCTCCTCTGTGGCCTGACAGGACTGCTCCTAAGGAATGTTGATGTTATAAAAAAATAGATTTGGTTTTAAAAAGGAAAGAAGCAGTTGAACTTGCGTTCCATTAGTGGAAAGCACTGGAGATGGACAGACAGACCCAGGAGATTCTTCAGTGCTGATGCTTACGTTCGTTGACTTTGCGGTGCTCAACCAAAATACAAGAGTTTCTGGAAAATAGTGCTTCATTTGAGAGAACTGTTATTTATTTATTTATTTATTTATTTTTACAAAGGCAGCCTGACTAAGCTTCCTTACAGGATTTTCACTAACGAATTTCAGCATGGAAAATATTAAGCAAAGAGGTAATTGCATTTCTCTGCTAAAATCATCAAATATGGAAAGAATGAATTAAGGGATCAAAACAAGCACCTTCTCCACACAGAGGTACAGGAAACTTTCCAATGATAGGAACGTGCTAACCTCTGAATTCTAGGAGATATTCCTTCACAATTAACATGACAGCTAATTCACTGATGTGCCATATGTTGTCTTCGTTAGGGATTTATTGCTGAGGTGCCATATGTTGTCTTAGTTAGGAATTTATTGCTGTGAAGAGACACCAGGACCACAGCAGCAACTCTTATAAGGAAAAAAAAAAAAAAAAAAAAAACATTTAATTAGGACTGGCTTACAGTTCAGGGGTTTAATCTACTATCATCATGCTGGAATTCAGGGCAGCACAGAGGCAGACACTGTGCTGGAGAGGAACTTGAGAGTTCAATACACAGAATGGCAGGCAGCCTAAAGAGAAAGACACTGGGCCTGGCTCAAGCACTTGAAACCACAAAGTTTTCACACTTTAAAACTCAAAGTGACTAGTGGGAAATAGAAAGATCTGGAGAGGACAGAAGCCCCACAAGGAGAGCAACAGAACCAAAAAATCTGAGCACAGGGGTCTTTCCTGAGTCTGATACTCCAACCAAAGACTATGCATGGATATAACCCAGAACCCCTGCACAGATGTAGCCCATGACAGTTCAGTCTCCTAGTCAGTTCCATAGTAATGAGAACAGGGACTTTTTGACATGAACTGATTGGCCTGCTCTTTGATCACCCCCCCCCCCCGAGGGGGGAGCAGCCTTATGAGGCCACAGAGGAAGACAATGCAGCCATTCCTGATGAAACCTAACAGACTAGGATCAGAAGGAAGGAAAAGAAGACCTCCCCTCTCAGTGGACTTGGGGAGGGGCATTCGTGAAGAAGGAGGAGGAAGGGAAGGATTGGGAGAAGAGGAGAGAGGGAACTACAGGGGGGATACAAAGTAAATAAATTGTAATTAATTAAACAAATTAAAGTTAAATAAAAAAAAACCCTCAAAGTGACAATTCTTCCAACAAAGCCACACCTATTCAAACACTACTAGGCCACACTTCCTATTGGTGCCATTCCTATGAGCCTACAGGGGCCATTTTCATTCAAACTATCACACATAGTATTTATTTTAGTGTTCGAGAACTTTCCACACAGACACTAAATGAACATTACCATCATGTTTCCTTTTCTCTACCATCATGTCTTTGTGATCAGCCTTGCTTGCTCTCGCTCTCTCTCACTTTCACACTTACACACACACAGAAAAAGAGACAGAGATCTGAGCAAAACTAAATGGATATAGTAGATTGTGTATGTGTGTGTGACCAAGGAGCATATATGTGTATCTATATATATATATATATATGTGTGTGTGTGTGTATGTATGTATATATGTATACATATATATGTGTATATATTTATGTACATATATATGTATATATAGTTATATATATACACACACATGTTGTGTGTGTAATAATAATAAACTAGAAAGGGTCATGTATATTCAGAGAAAAAGAAGAAACATGGAAACTCAATTTCAGTTTTAATCTATAGATAAATACATACATTTACAGAGATGGTAGTGCCCATCTTTAACTTCGCAAATCTAGAATTATTAGGCAGATGACTGAAAGAGGAAGCTCCACCATTCCTTGGCTGGAATTTAGACTATGTAAATGCAGAGTGTTGAACACTAGGATGTGCTCAGTATCCTGCATCCTGCTGACCGACATACTGTGACCAGCTTCTTCCAGCACCTGTTGTCTTCACTTCCCTGTCAGGAAGGACAGAATCCTTGAATTATGACTTGACATAAATGTGTTCTCTCTTAAGTTTCTTTTATCAAGCCATTTTATCACAGCAACAGGAAAAGAAAAACCATGATGATAGAGTGTTATATTATTTTTATACTCACAAGACAAATGGACAAATCAAAGCAAAGGTCAAGTTTTATGCATCAGCAAAAGCATACTTTGAAAATATTAATATTTTAATTAATGTTCCTCAGGGTGACAAAGGTAAATTAGTATTAGAAATTTTAAACAAAAATGCATAGCTTCCTGCATTTAATTCTGAGCACTAAAAAAAAGAAGTCCTTATAATAAAAATGTTTATTAGTATACATGTGCAATTGGTCTGTTACCTTAGAGAACCCTGGACAAAAGTAAGAAACAGTGAGCTCTTAAGAAGAGCCCAACCTGAAAAGCAAAGGATTCAGAAGTGTGATAGGCTGTAGGTAATGTAATCAAAGGTAAGATACAATTTGCAAATATAGACTTGACTCAAAGTACACTGTCGCTCTCTATAGTTTAATACTCAAATGCATCATCTGAATGAACATTTTTAAATTTTATTTATTTATTTATTTATTTATTTATTTATTTATTTATTCCAATTTATTCACTTTCTATTCCTGCTGCAGCCCTCTCCCTCATTTCCTTCCAGTCCCTCCCTCCCTCTTCTATGCCTATGCCCTTTCCCTAGTCCTCTGGTAGGTGAGGACCTCCTCAGTTTCTATCTGACCCTAGCCTAGCACATCTCATCAAGGTTGGCTGCATCATTTTCCTCTTTGTCCTAGCAAGGATGCAACCTCCATGAGGAGGTGATCAAAGATCTGGCCACTGAGCTTATGTGGGAGACAGCTACTGTACCCCTTACTAAGGTAACCACTTGGAAACTGAGCAGCCTATGGGCTTCCTCTGAACAGGGGTTCTAGATCTTCTCCATGCAAGGTTCTTGGTTGGAGTATCAGTATCTGCAGGTCTCCCTGAGCCCAGGTTCTGGAAACCTTTTGGAAAAAGAGGGATATAAAAAAACATTGAAGGGACAGTAATTCTACAAGTTGAGTGACAGAGCCAAAAAAAAAAAAAAAAACCCTTATTTTTTAATGGGCAAAGATGAGTAGGTTTATCCTGAGTCTTTATCCTTCTTACTTGACTAATTCTGGCCCTTGATAAAATTCAATTTGGTGTTGTAAACACTGCAGGTTAATTTCAACCCTTTCCTTTGTAGTAATCATAAAGAAACAGGCATTTTGGAAGAGAAACAAAGATGATTGCACTTAGTAAAGCAATGACAAAGCAGGAGTTCAACATTCAATGGTTTCCCTTTAAATAATCATGTTTGTTTGTGCTAATTTAAAGAAGGAACAGAGATGGTCTCTAAAGACTAATACATTTTATCTGTGAGTAAAATGACACTGCACTTGGGATATGTGAGAAGTAAACTATGAATGTCTTTACAGTATGAGACATAAGAAGGTTTTATTTTTTATTATTTTTTGTTATTTTTCTTTTTTGCATTATTTATTTTTATTTTTAAATTACAGTTTATTCAGTTTGCATCCCCCATGTAGCTCCCTCCCCCCTCCCCTCCCAATCCCATCCTCCTTCCCCCTTCTCTACCCATGTCCCTACCCAAGTCCACTGATAGGGAAGAAGGTTTTAAATGCGAAATTAGGGTTATAGAAGATATTTTGCAAAAATAATGCTTGCTTACAAGGATTAAAAACAAAAGTACTCCCACCTATCCAAAAGTGAATAGATAGTTTCTGAGCAGGGTTGCAACTTGACTTATGTTTTAAAAACCCATAAAGTAACACTGGTCTGGCGGTGTCTTTTGTTTCAGTTGTTCTTTCCCTCTTAATCTGTCTCTGTATTTGTGCTGGAGTTGACACACACATGTACACACACACACACACACACACACACACACAGAGTTCTGAGTATGTACGATTAAATTAGTTCTTAAAGATTGACAACAAATATTTTATTCTGATGAGCTTACATAGAAAAGTATTAGATGGGTGAGTCTTCCAAGATGGCGGTGGCTAGTGGGCAGCTTAGCTGAAGGGGAGAGGACCCGCAATGCAGAAATTGATGAGTGAAGGGGCTGATCAACCCAGAACAGAGTTATCTAGACTTTCAAGAAGAAAGAGACTAACCATGATCTGAGTCCATCTAGAATCAGGTCACCGCAGTCTCCTCTGGGAGGAGACACCCCGAGAGGTGATCCCCAGGCACTTCCCAGCATGCAAAACCCTACTCCCTCTTCGGAGGAGGCAGGAGGCATCCAGAAGAATCTGCCACAGACCACACTGTCTGTACCTCAGCAACAAGCAAGAGCTGCAACTCCCCCCCCCAAAAAAAAAAAAAAAAAAAACCCGAGATCCGTGCTGAGAAAACCCAATATTTTCGGGCACTCCCCCAAGAACCAGAACACCACCATAACCCTGCCACAGCAGAGGAATAAAGAGGCACACAGCAGCTTCACAGTGCCGGAACCCTAGTGCTGCCAGCTGCTCCTAGCAAACAATCTTCAGCTCGGGATCTGAGACAGTGGTCATTCAACACATCCTGAGACTCTTCCGGGTCCAGCACAATAAGGTCTAGCACCAAGTCCTAACACCGGCGCCCCCCCGACCCCTGGCAGAGAAACCCCTGCTCAGGATCTGGACTGAGAAGTCCCAACCCCTTCTGGCACTCCACTGAGAGCACCGCCATAAGCTTGCCCTAGCAGAGGGGAAGGTCAGAGGGGAAGGACAGAGAGGCAGCCTGCCACAGGACACAGAACCCGCTCTCCAGCTCACCCAGTGGCCCCTGGCAGAGAAACCCAAGCTTTGGATCTAAGGATACTCAACCCTACCTGGTACTCTCTCTGAATCAGCAAACATAGGTTCTACCACCAGGCTGCTTCTGGCAGAGAGATCTGGGCCCGGGATCTGGGATTGAGAACACTCAACCTAACTCTTTCCCCTGCTGCCCTGGGACCAGTCAACATAACCCCTCCTGGCAGAGGGAAAGGACAGAGAGGCAGCACACAGGAAAAGTGGACACTGAGTCCTACGGCAACAGTGCCACAGAGCTGACTGTTAGCCTACCCATGCATTTACCACAGCAGGACCAAATCAGAGAGTAGAGAGCAAGGGGAACCTCTGTGCATTCCAACTGGTCCTGTAAGAGAGTGAGTGAGCCTTCTAGGGAGAGATTGCCCCAGACCCAGGGCCTCTCCACAAAAGCAACCAAATGAGATCCCTGCCACCCACACCCCTAGTGTGGGCATTATAGGAATTCTTGGGATAGCGACCCCAACGTTGAAGCCTCTGCCTTGTGGGTCCACCAGTGTATTCCAGGCAAACAATCCCTGGATCTCAGACAGAACTGCATAATAGTGGCCTGCAGGCCACTGCAATAGTCAGAGAATCCGCACATGCACACTGCACCCACTAAAAGTGCATGCGAATAGATCCAGCATCACATTCTTTACTTAGGCAAAACTGAAACCACAGCGCAAACTCCCAAACCTGTGAACCTCTCTCATCTTCCTGAAAAACAGTCCAGAAAACAGAAAGAGACAAGCATAGCCCGAAATACAAAATCGAGGAACAAACAATGAGGGTTATAAATAACCAGATGGCTAGAGGCAGACATAAGAACACACCCAACAAAAATCAGGACATAATGACCTCATCAGCAACCTCACAAACCAAGGGACACTTCAATTCACTAGATATACAATAAAACGACCTCAAAACTATGTTTCTCCAGCTATTAGAGGCCCATAAAGATGAAATGAACAAAGCCCTCAGAGAAAGCCAAAGAAATCGAGACTAACAAAGAAGAAACAAATAGAGCTCTCAGAGAAATGACCACGAAAATTGAGGCAAATAAAGAAGAAATGAACAAAGCTCTCAAAGAAATGTCCACACAAATGAAGGCAAATAAAGAAGAAATAAATAAAGCTCTCATAGAAATACAGGCAATTATACCCAAAGAAGTAGAGGCACAATTAGTGATATATAGAAAGGAAACAGACAAAAAAAATAGAAGCTGTCATTGACAAGCAGGACTCCACATTCAAACAGATGAAGGAAATGGTACAAGACATGAAAACAGAATTAGAATCAATAAAGAAAACACAAATAGAGAAAAACCAGGAGCTGGAGAACATAGAGAAAAGATCAGGAAATACAAAGGTAAGCATCACCAACAGAATACAAGAGATGGAAGAAAGAATCTCAGGAGCTGAAGATACACTTGCAGAAATTGACACGTCTCTCAAAGAAAAAATAAAATCAGAAAAGTTCCAAACACAAAACATCCAAGAAATCAAGGACACCATAAATAGACAGAATATAAGAATAATAGGAGTAGAAGAAAAAGAAGACATCAGGCTCAAAGGTCTAGAAAATATTTTCAAGAAAATTATAGAAGAAAACTTTCCCAACTTAAAGAAGGAGATGTCCATAAACATACAAGAGGCCTACCGAACACCAAGTAGACTAGCCCAGAAAAGAAATTCTCCATGTCACATCATAGTCAAAACACTGAACCTACAAAGCAAAGAAAAAATTCTAAAAGCAGCAAGGGAAAAAAAAAAAACAAGTAACATATGAAGGTAGACCTATCAGAATCACGCCAGACTTCTCAACAGAAACTATGAAAGCCAGAAGGGCCTTGGACAGAAATCATACATTCCATAAGGGACCACAGATTCCAACCCAGACTACTATACCCAGCAAAACTTTCAATCAACATAGATGGAGAATTCAAAATATTCCATGACAAAACCAAATTTAAACAGTATCTACATAGTAACCCAGCTCTACAGAAGTTACTATAAGGGAAACTCCAAACCAAAGAAAACAACTATATCTAAGGAAACAAGGAAATACATGACTACAAACAAACAAACAAAAAAACAAAAAAACAAAAGAGTACAAACAATGAAACTCAGTGAAACCACCAACCCCACATCAAAAGTAAATAACAATTGTTGGTCACTAGTATCTATCAACAGCAATGGACACAACTCCCCCAAAAAAAGACACAGACTAACAGAATAGTTGCTGAAACAGGATTCACCATTCTGTTGCATCCAAGAAACACACCTATGCAACAAAGAAAAACACTACCTCAGAGTAAAGGGCTAGAAAAATGTTTTTCAAGCAAATAGTTCCAGAAAACAAGCTAGAATAGCCATCCTAATAACTGATAAAATAGACTTTCAACCCAAGTTAATCAAAAAAGATAAGGAGGGCTACTATATTTTCATCAAAGGAAAAATCCACCAAGAGGACATCACAATTTTGAATATCTATGCCCCAAATACAAGAGCACCTACATTCGTAAATGAAACAATATTAAAGCTTAAATCACACATTGATCCTAATACCCTAATAGTGGGAGACTTCAACACTCCACTCTCACCAAGGGACAGATCAACTAGACAGAAAACAAATAGGGAAATAAAAACACTTACAGAGTCCCTAAATCAAATGAACCTAATAGACGTCTACAGATCATTTCATCCAAACTCAAAAGCGTATATCTTTTTTTCAGCACCGCATGGAACCTTCTCCAAAATAGACCATATAGTTGGTCATAAAGCAAGCCTCAACAGATACAAAAAGATTGAAATAATCCCTTGTATTCTATCTGACCACCATGGACTTAAGCTGGACCTCAACAACAACAGAAATAACAAAAAGCCGAAAAACACGAGGAAACTGAACAACTTGTTACTCAATGACAGCTGGGTTAAGGAAGAAAGAAATAAATAAATTAAAGACTACCTAGAATTCAATGAAAATGAAGGCACAACATACCCAAATTTATGGGACACATTAAAAGCAATGCTCAGAGGAAAATTTATAGCACTAAGTGTCTTCAGGAAGAAATTTGCAACATCACACACAAGCACCTTAACGGCCCAACTGAAAAACATAGAAAAAAAAAAGAAGCAGATACACTCAAGAGGAGCAGATGGCTGGAAATAATCAAACTCAGGGCTGAAATCAATCAATTAGAAACAAATAAAAGTATTAAAATAATCAATGAAACCAAGAGCTGGTTCTTTGAGAAAATCAACAAGATAGACAAATCCTCAGCCAAACTAACTAAAAAGCAAAGAAAATGTATCCAAATCAGCAAAATCAGAAGTGAAAAGGGTGACATAACTACAGATACTGAGGAAATTCAAACAATCATTAGGTCATACTACAAAAGCCTATATGCCACAAAATTTGAAAACCTAAATGAAATGGGCAATTTTCTTGATAGATTCCATCTTCCAACATTAAGTCAAGATCAGCTAGAAAGGCTGAATAGCCATATAACCCCCAAGGAAATTGAAGCAGTCATTCACAGTCTCCCCTCCAAAAAAAGCCCTGGGCCAGATGGTTTCAGTGCAGAATTCTACAAGACCTTCAAAGAAGTGCTAACACCAATTCTTCTCAAACTATTCCACAAAATAGAAACAGAAGGTATATTACCAAACTCATTCTATGAATCAACAGTCACCCTGATACCTAAACCACACAAAGACCCAACAAATAAAGAGAACTTCAGACCTATCTCTCTTATGAACATTGACGCAAAAATACTCAATAAAATACTTGCAACCTGAATACAAGAACACATCAAAGATATCCTCCACCATGACCAAGAAGGCTTCATCCCAGGCATGCAAGGGTGGTTCAACATACGGAAATCCATCAATGTAATCCACCATATAAACAAACTGAAGGAGAAAACCCACATGATCATCTCCTGAGATACTGAAAAAGCATTTGAAAAAGTCCAACACCCATTCATGTTTAAAGACTTGGAGAGATCAGGGATACAAGGCACATATCTAAACATAGTAAAGGCAATATACAGCAAGCCTATAGCCAAAATTAACCTCAATGGAGAGAAACTTAAATCAATCCCACTGAAATCAGGGACAAGAAAAGGCTGCCCACTCTCTCCATACCTATTCAACATAGTATTTGAAGTCCTAGCCAGAGCTATAAGAAAACTAAAGGAGATCAAGGGGATACAAATAGGAAAGGAAGAGGTCAAAGTGTCACTATTTGTAGATGATATGATAGTATATATGAGCGACCCCAAAAATTCAACCAGAGAACTCCTCCAGCTGATAAACAACTTCAGCAAAGTGGCAGGAGAAGCCATCTTGTATACCAAAGACAAAAGGGCCAAGAAAGAAATTAGGGAAACAACACCCTTCACAATAGCTACTAATAACATAAAGTACCTTGGGGTGAAACTAACAAAGCAAGTGAAAGACCTGTTTGAGAAAAACTTCAAGTCTCTGAAGAAAGAAATTGAAGAGGATCTCAGAAGATGGAAAGATCTCCCGTGCTCATGGATTGGTAGGATTAACATTGTGAAAATGGCCATCCTGCCAAAAGCAATCTACAGATTCAATGCAATTCCCATCAAAATACCAACTCACTTCTTTACAGACCTTGAAAAAAAGCTTCTCAGCTTCATATGGAGAAACAAAAAACCCAGAATATCTCCAAAACAATCCTGTACAACAACAGATCATCTGGAGGTATCTCCATCCCCGATCTCAAGCTGTACTACAGAGCAATAATAATAAAAACTGCTTGTTATTGGCATAAAAACAGAAAGGAGGATCAATGGAACTGAATAGAAGACTCAGAAATAAACCCACAAACCGATGAATATTCAATTTTTGACAAAGAAGCTAAAATCATTCAATGGAAAAAAGACAGCATGTTCACCAAATGGTGTTGGTCCAACTGGATGTCTACATGCAGAAAAATTAAAATAGATCCATATTTATCAACCTGCACAAAACTAAACTCTAAGTGGATCAAAGACTTCAGCATAAAACCATATACACTAAATCTGTTAGAAGAAAAAGTGGGGAACAGCCTAGAACTCATTGGCACAGGAGAAAACTTCCTGAACAGACCACCAACAGCACAGGCTCTAAGAGCAAAAATCAATAAATGGGACCTCATGAAACTGAAAAGCTTCTGTAAAGCAAAGGACACCATCAACAACACAAAATAACTGCCTACAGATTGGGAAAGAATCATCACCAACCCTTTATCTGACAGAGGACTAATATCCAGTATATACAAAGAACTAAAGAAGGTGAAAAGCAGCAAACCAAGTAATCCAATTAAAAAATGAGTAACAAAGCTAAACAGAGAATTCTCCACAGAGGAATATCGAATGGCAGAGAAACACTTAAAGAAATGCTCAACATCATTAGCCATCAGGGAAATGCAAATCAAAACGACCCTGAGATATCACCTTACACCCATCAGAATTGCCAAGATGAAAAACTCAAGTGACAACACATGCTGGAGAGGTTGTGGAGAAAAGGGAAGCCTCCTCCACTGCTGGTGGGAATGTAAACTGGTACAACCACTTTGGAAATATATCTGGTGTTTTCTCAGACAATTAGGAATAGTGCTTCCTCAAGACACAGCTATACCACTGCTAGGTATATACCCAAACTTTGCTCAAGTACACAAAAGGGATACTTGCTCAACCCTGTTCATAGCAGCTTTATTTGTAATAGCCAGAACCTGGAAACAACCTAAATGTCCATCAACAGAGGAATGGATACAGAAACTGTGGTATTTTTACACAATGGAATACTACTCAGCAATCAAAAAGGAGGAAATCATGAAATTTGCAGGCAATTGGTGGGGTCTAGAAAAGATCATTCTGAGTGAAATATCCCAGAAGGAGAAAGACAAACACCGTATATACTCGCTTATATAGACCTCTAAGATATGATAAACATAATGAAATCTATACACCTAAAAAAATAATCAAGAGAGCAGACATGGGGTAAGATGATCAATCCTCATTTAGAAAGACAGAGGGGATGTGCATTGAACATATGACAGTAGTCTACTGAAGGCATCTGAAAGAGTCTAATTAGCAGTGTTTTCAAAGCAGATACAAAGACTCATGACCAAACCTTTGGCAGAGTACAGAGAATCATAAGAAAGAAGGGGAATTAGTATGATGGGGAAAGGATAGGAGTTCCACAAGGATCAAATATATCTGGGCACAGGGTCTTTTCTGAGACTGACATTCAACCAAGGACGATGTTGGATATAACCTAGAACCTCTGCTTGGATGTATCCCATGGTAGCTCAGTAACCAATTGGTTTCCCATAGTAAGTGGAACAAGGACTATTTCTAACAGGAACTCAATGGCTGGCTCTTTGACCTCCTCCCCCCCAAGGGAGGAGCAGTCCTGTTAGGCCACAGAGGAGGACTTTGCAGCCAGTCCTGAAGATACCTGATAAAACAGGATCAGATGAATGGGGAGGAGGTCCCCCCCATCCCTAGACTTGGAAAGGGGCAGGGTGGAGATGAGGGAGGGAGGGTGCGATTGGGAGGGAATGAGGGAGCGGGATGCAGCTGGGATACAGAGTTAATAAAATGTAACTGATAAGAAAAACATAAAATTAATAAAAAAGAAAAGTACTAGATGATGAACAACATAAATATGTTTTCGCTGTTTTTGAAGATGGAAAATCTAGGGTCAAGCATAATCCAAGCATTATTTTTTCTTTAGTAATGTTTCATAGGTTTGCCTATATGTGGATGCTGTGTCCTCATCTATTCACTGTGAGCCTCTTATCAGATCTCCATCATTTCTTCTTGCAAGAATATCACCTGGTGAGATTAAGACCTGTTGTATCACTAACATGTGCTGTCTTTTTACATGTGCTATCTCCAACAAGTTAGAGTACAAGATGAGAATGGGACAAGGAAAATTCAGTCTATGCTAGACATGAAGGACTAAATATACCATCAGTTGTACCTCCTGTGAAAAAAGCATGTCGGAGAAATGCAATGAGCTAATGGAACCCAGTGTACTCTAATAGACTTAGAAAATACCTACTTCTTTTTATTGCAGTATCTATTAAGGTGGGTTTGGGGACTTAGCTCTGCAATAGAGTGCTGGCCTAGCAAGTACAAGGCCCTGTATTCAGTCCTTCTGAAAAAAGAAAGACAAATTATTATCTACTAAAGTACAATTTCCATTTCTCTGGGATGCCATGCAATATTCATTCATGACATATGCCATGAGTGTGGTCATACTCAGTAGCACATATAAATATTCTGGTATGGCAAGATTACATTTTAACTGCCTTTATGAGTAACATAGTCCAGTACATTGATGAATGTATGATGATTGGTTCTTTCATAGATTAAAGAGCCTAAGATAATGAAAATCTGTGTGTTGAAGGAAGGTTCTCCACATCTCTCTAAGTAGTCAAAACAGGATAAACTATAGCAATGTTTACTAATGAAATTACATTAGTAAATAGTAAAGGCTGAACTTTAATTATTCACTTGTCCACTTCTACACCTTTATCAAAATGGAGCCACAGAAAACTCAACAGATTGATGGTACAAGATTTTTTATGATATACTTTTGACTGCCAGATGAAGAACAGATACTAATTATGCATATAGGTGGAGTTCTCTCATATAATGCCTCGATGTGAGTACACATCGTGCAATGTTTAAGGAAAGTTAAACAGACCTGCCTCCCTGTTTCTAATTTCTTTACGGTGAAAACTCAAAACTCATTAGTCTAACCATTTGAAACGTCCAGTGTGACATCACCACCTACAGGGCCCCTGCCATGCTCCTATCTTATGATGATTTGGTTATCAAGATTGACTGCTCTCAAATTCTATGAAATCACCTTCTTTAAAATGTTAAGATAAGTGGGATCATGTCTACATCTCTAAAAAGTTTAATATAATACATTCATATATATATACATATATATATATGTTATTTTATAGTTTTAAATTTCAGTTTATGTTAGTGTGCATGTGGTTCCAGAAGGGTGGCTAGTCTGCATCTCCTGCCAAGATTCTTGCCTATTTTCATGTTCTTGCTCAAACGGATATGAAAACCTGACATATGCTTTCCAGTGACCTCTCATCCAGAACTGTTATTTCTTTCCTCTAAAATCCAGGCCTTTTGTTATTGTTGTTGTATTTCTGTGAGTACATCTGATTTAATATCGGTGCTGTAACTCTGAGCCACACACAATGCTATGTACTCACAGTGACAGATTCTACATGATAACAGAGAAATTAATTAGGTGTATACAACTGCAATAATAGCTTCAAAACTGTCACTTTTTTAAAACTTAAATGGCACAAGCCTGCCAACCTTGTCAACTTAATAGAGTTGAGGAGAATTGTTTTTATGTATTTATGTATTTCATTTGTTCAGAAAGTCAAGAGCGATGAACCCTGGTTATTTTTACTTATATTTTTCTCTCTGAACAAAGAAGTTGCTTACTCTTTTTTTTCTACTTGAAAAGAAGCATAAATATACACATTTAAAGTTATAAAGAAGAAGAAAAAAATCCCTTTCAATAAAAAGGCATGAATTGTGTTTCTGTCACATGCTTACATCCTTTTATTTTTCATCTCTTTGGTAATTATCTGGGTCATTATAGAAGAGATATATTGTTTTTCAGCCTCACGTCATCATGCATATAGAAACCCAAAGCTAAAGATAATGATAATATATCAACACAGTATTTTTCAACAAAACAAACGTTTTTTTTATTTGTTTGTTTTTATCTAAAAAAGGAATCAATATATCTTATTGTTTGGGAGATTGTGGATAGAAAGTTTAAAGCTCTTTTCTGTTGCTGCTCTACAGTCCTTTGACCTGGAAAACGAAGCCAATAAATCAGACAGACTAAGTCTCTTGCATTAGCCAACTTCATCCAGAGCCTCAGACAATGTATACACTGAGGCTTAAGAAAGGTCAAATAAATAAAGTACTCGTGAGTTAAAATTCTGTACAATCACAAGGATAAGCCACATGTGGCAAAAACATATTTTTTCCATATGAAGCAAATAAGACATAAAAGGATAGTTTAAGCATTTAATTGAATACCAACACAGAACAATAATGAGTAATCTGAGGCAAACTCATTCTATCCTCTACACCTGGAAGGATCATAAATCACATTCAAAGAACAATTCCATGTTTTGAAGAAGCTGAGGTCCCAAGACTATCTCCTTGTTTTCTTTGAGTATTCTCCTAAGCACCCAGACTTCTTATCCTGCTACCTCCATGCATGTTCTGATATTTTTCCAGCAGTATTTTTAATTTAATACTTTCTTCCTTTAAACTACTTATGTCTTATAGGTAAGGCTGTTTACTTAGTGGATTATTTTTAATCATGACTGGCAAGTATTATGAGCATGGAGCTTTATGTTTTCAGACGAATTAAATCAACTCTATATGAAAACAAATTGACACCAAAATAGCAATCAAAGTTTTATTTTTTTTCTTTTCCCCCCTTTAAAAATATGGAAACTTCGGTGTATCAAACTCACA
Source organism: Psammomys obesus (assembly GCF_907164565.1). NCBI lineage: Eukaryota > Metazoa > Chordata > Mammalia > Rodentia > Muridae > Psammomys > Psammomys obesus. The sequence goes on from NW_026596117.1 coordinate 16,570,504, forward strand.
GAGCATACTGTTAGAGGCACAGTTAATATGGCAGTTCAGTGTCCAAGTGGGTTACATAGCAATGGGAAGAGGGACTGCCTCTGACATAATCTGATTGGCCTGCTCTTTGATCACCTCCCCTTGAGGGGGGAGCAGTCTTACCAGGCCACAGAAGAGGACAATGCAGCCACTTCTGATGAGAACTGATAGACTAAGATCAGAAAGAAGGAGAGGAGGACCTCCCCTATCAGTGGACTTGGGGAGGGGCATGCATGAAGAAGGGGGAGGGAGGGTGGGATAGGGAGGGGAGGAGGGAGGGGCCTATGGGGGGATACAAAATGAATAAAGTGTAATTAATAAAAGTTAAATAAAAAATTTAAAAAAATCTTTGAATTAATTTGCAAACAAATACAAAAAATATGGGATATAAAAGAAAATAAAACGGATTTCCTCATTTCATTGTTGAAAATTCCTGTGTATTGTACTTTTTCTACTTCCTTTTTCGAGTTCTAACTGATTTCCATATTATTTAAGTAGCCTTTGCAGTCCATCTCTAATGGCGCCGATATTTACTTTGCTGGTTCGAGGAAAGTATTTTACCATTACTGTTGATATCGTAGTTTTTCAGTCTCTTGGAGGAAGTACATTAGTGCATGTTGTCACTGCTGCTCAGAGGACCAGGGTCACCACCAACCCAGGCTTCACTAACAATCTTAATGTTATACCGGAGCTCACATTGAGCCCAACCTAGGTAACCTGTGACACTTTGTTCTCAACCTTCCCAAAGCTGTGGCCACTTAACAAAATTTCCTCATGTTGCGGTGACCCATAACTGTCAAATTATTTTGTTGTTGCTTCAACACTGTGATTTTTCTCTGTTACAAACTGAAATGTAAATTCTTCCTATCTGATAAAGAGCCTTCATTCGGCCGCATTTAATCATGTTATGCTCTCTTATGTGATAATATTTTATATCTTAATGCAGATATGTACTACGATAATATTTTGTAAAATGTTTAGTTAGTGTGTTATGCTCAAATGCCTTGACATTAAAAATATAAAGGGGGAGCAGATCAAAACATTAGATTTAATTTTATAGTTAAGAGTGTGATGACTACTAGATGATAAAACACAAATTTTAAGAGTCAGCCCTGGGGGGCAAGATGGCGGCACCGGGAGGACTCTCATTCTGAGGAGCAGCACAGCAAGATTGGCACAGTGACCAGCAATCAGAACTCTCAGCCATAAAACACAAGTGATTGTGTTTCACAGGTGAGAGGATACCCCACAGTGGGGGATTCAATCAGCTTTAACTCACCCGGCTAAACCTCGGAAGAGATCCTGGTTCCACCAGGCCCTTGGTCGCCAGCCCAGAGCTACACGCCAGCGTGATCTGGTCACGGTCCCAGACTGAACTGTGGGCCCACAACATCACAGACTGGATTTCCCAGTCGAGAGATAACCCCACGGAGCAGGAAACTATTGGGACCGACCTCAGGTCACCCAGACATCCCCTGGAAAAGACTCGGGTTCTGCGGGTGCCCCAAGAGCCAGCCCAGAGCCAGAGCCAGGACCCAGGCAACTGCACAGAGCCCTGCCTGCACGCCTGATTCGCCGCCTCAGATAGAACTGTGGGCACCAGGGCACCAGGCACCAGAGACTGTGTTCCACTGGCAGGTGAAAACCCACAGGGAGGGAAACGGCAGGTCTGATCTCAGAGCACTCAGCTGACACCCCCACCCCAAAACGGTCTAGGGAAAATTACCCAGTTTAGGCAGCAGCCAAGGCTCCCAAAGGCCAGAAAGGCGGAGCCACAAGTGGGCATCTGTGCCTTTGGGTTCTACTTGCCACCCCAGACAGAACAGCGGTCCCCAAAGCAAAGACTGGGTGTCTCTGGCAGGAGGAAACCCCCAGCGGAGGGGATCATCAACTCTAACGCTTAGGACACCCAGCACCAAAAGACTCCCTGGATTCACGCAGACTCTAGGCTCTAATGCAGGCAGGAGTGCTGTGCTCAGCCTCCATTATTGAGTTCCCCTAGGGCACAGGGACACACAGCTGCATCCTTAGACCTACAAAAACCAGAGAGCCATTATAGCAGCCCTCAGATACTGTGTCAATGATCAACCAGTTATCCCTAGCTAGATTGTCAAAACTGTGGGAATCCCTGGTCCTTCAAGAGGGTTGCACCCACAGCGTCTGGACCAGAGCAGTACGTGCAGCGGCCATCCCAGACAGGGACACACAGCTTCTGGTCCAGAGTGAGGCACCCAGTCTCCGGACAAGAGCAGCGCCCCCAGGCGCCAACTCAACCTAGGTGCACATTCTCCAGGTCCAGAGCGGAGCAATCAGCCTCTGGCCCAGAGACTTGCTGAGTGCACCTCCCACTTTCCCGGACAGAACTGTGTGCCCCAGGATAAAAGACTGAGTTTCCCTGTTGGGAGAAAACCCCACAGCTAGGGAATCAGTAGTTTCTTCAAGAGGACTGTACATGGAAATTTAGTGAGCAGCAGCACACTAAATTTATAACAAGAAACCCAGCAGTGGGGCAGCTGTCTTGAGAAATTCTATGGGTAAGAGGAGATCCTCTCCCTGCCTAACAAAGACCACAGCTACTACTCAGGGCTATAAACCTGAGGTGAGCAGTGGCAACTCCTGAGAAATACTGGCCATACAGTGACCATAACCAAAAAGCAGAGAAGGACCCCTTCAGGAAAAATCATCTTCCGGCCAAGGGGATTCTCCCTACCTCAGGACTCCAGGAAGCACAGAAACTAACAGCCAACACCTAAATCAGCCCCATGGGTAGAGGTCAGCGTAAAAGCTCAACCAAAAAAAGACAGAGCAATATGGCATCTCCAGAACCAAGCCTTTGAGGACGAACAGCCCTGGACAATGCAGCATAATAGAAAATCAAGAAGATGACCTTACATCTATGCTGATGAAGAGGATAATAGAAGAAACAAATAAAATACGTAAATAATTGGAGGAAGATAAGACCAAACAGATCATGGCTATCCATAAAGAAATGGAGGAAGTTAAAGAAAAGCAGATTATGGCCATCCATGAAAAAATACAGGAAGATGCAGCCAAACAGTTTGCGGCCTTCAGAGAAGAAATAATTAAATCACTGAAAGAAATAAAAGAAACAGAGCTGAAGGAACTAAAAGAAAAACAGGAAAATACAATCAGACAGGTGAAGGAAGTAAACAAAACAACACAAGATCTGAAGACAGAATTGGAAAAATTAAAGAAAACACAAATGGAGCAAATAATGGAGAGGAAGAATTTAGGAAAGAAAACAGGAACTACAGAGGTAAGCATAACCAACAGACTACAAGACATGGAAGAAAGAATCTCAGGTGTAGAAGATACAATGGAAGAAATCGATGTATCTGTCAAAGAAAATGTTAAATCCAAAAAATTCTTGACACAGACCGTCCAAGAAATCCAAGACAATATGAAAAGACAAAACCTAAGAATAATAGGAATAGAGGAAAAAGAAGACTCCCTTCTCCAAGGCCCAGAAAATATTTTCAACAAAATCATTGAAGAAAATTTCCCCAAGTTAAAGGAGAAGCCAATAAGGATACATGAGGCCTACAGAACACCCAACAAATTTGACCAGAAAAGAAAATCCTCCCGCCACATAATAATCAAAACAGGAAGTATACAGAACAAAGAAAAAATACTAAAAGCTGCAAGGGAAAAAGGCCAAGTAACATATAATGGCAAACCCATTAGAATCACACCTGAATTTTCAACAAAACTATGAAAGCCAGAAGGGCCTGGACGGATATCATGCAGACCCTAAGAGAGCACAGTTGTCAGCCCAGGCTACTATACCCTGCAAAACTCTCAGTCCTCATAGACGGAGAAAACAAGATATTCAATGACAAAAACAAATTTCAACAATATCTACACACAAATCCAGCATTACAGAAGACACTGGAAGGGAAAATACAACCCAAAAAGATTACCTTCTGTCAAGAAAACACAGGAAATAATTAACCTTACTACAGTAAAACAAAAGCAACCAAGCACACAACCTTATGACCACAGCCAACATCAAAATCAAGGGATCTAACACCCACTGGTCATTAATCTCTCTCAACATCAATGGACTCAACTCTCCAGTAAAAAGACACAGATTAACAGAGTGGATACGTAAACAAAACCCAGCAATCTGTTGCATACAAGAAACACACCTAAGGCGCAAAGATAGCCATTACCTGAGGGTAAAAGGTTGGAAGACGATTTTCCAAGCAAATAGACCCAAGAAGCAAGCAGGAGTAGCCATTCTAATATCTGATAAAATAGACTTTCAACCAAAAATAATAAAAAGAGATGGGGAAGGACACTTCATACTCATCAAGGGAAAATTCCACCAGGAAGACATCACAATCCTGAACATCTATGGCCCAAATAAAAGAGCACCCACATTTATAAAAGAAACATTGATAAAATTTAAACCTCATGTAGATCCCCACACATTAATAGTGGGAGACTTCAACACCCAACTCTCAACAAAGGACAGGTCAACAAAACAGAAATTAAATAAAGAAACAATATCTCTGACAGAGGTCATGAATCAAATGGACCTCACAGACATTTACAGAACTTTACACTCAAACACAAAAGAATTTGCCTTCTTCTCAACATCTCATGGAACCTTCTCCAAAATAGACCATATAGTTGGTCACAAAGCAAGCCTCAACAGATACAAGAAGACAGAAATAATCCCTTGTATCCTGTCTGATCAATAAAGCTGGACTTTAAAAACAACAGAAATAGCAAAAAGCCTACACACACAAGGAAACTGAACAACTTGTTACTAAATGACAGCTGGGTCAGGGAAGAAATAAAGAAAGAAATTAAAGTCTTCCTAGAACTCAATGAAAATGAAGACACAACATACCCAAACTTGTGGGACACAATGAAAGCAGTGCTAAGAGGAAAGTTCATAGCACTAAGTGCCTTCAAGAAGAAATTTGAGACAGCTTATTCAAACAACTTAATGGCCCACTTAAAAACCTAGAAAAAGAAGAAACAGACACACCAAAAAGGAGTAGATGGCTGGAAATAATCAAACTCAGGGCTGAAATCAATCAATTAGAAACAAATAAAACAATTCAAAGAATCAATGAAACCAAGAGCTGGTTCTTTGAGAAAATCAACAAGATCGACAAACCCTTAGCCAAGCTAACTAAAAGGCAGAGAGACACCACCCAAATCAACAAAATCAGAAATGAAAAGGGGGACATAACTACAGACACTGAGGTAATCCCAACAATCATTAGGACTTACTTCAAAAGTCTATATGCCACAAAATTTGAAAATCTAAATGAAATGGACAATTTTCTTGATCGATTTGACTTACCAAAGCTGAATCAGGACCAGGTAAATCAATTAAATTGTCCTATATCCCCCAAAGAAATAGAAGCAGTCATCAAAAGTCTCCCATCTAAAAAAAGCCCAGGACCAGTTGGCTTCAGTGCAGAATTCTATCAGACCTTCAAGAAGAGCTAACTCCAATTCTCTTCAAACTATTCCACAAAATAGAAACAGAAGGAACATTACCAAACTCATTCTATGAAGCCACAGTCACCTTGGAACCTAAGCCTCAGAAAGACTCAACAAAGAAAGAGAATTTCAGACCAATCTCCCTTATGAACATTGATGCAAAAATACTTAACAAAATACTTGCAAACCGGATCCAAGAACACATCAAAGATATTATCCACTATGACCAAGTAGGCTTCATCCCAGGTATGGAGGGGTGGTTCAATATATAGAAATCCAACAATGTGATCCACCATATTAACAAACTGAAAGAAAAAAAACACATGATAATCTCCCTAGATGCTGAAAAAGCATTTGACAAAATCCAACATCCATTGATGTTTAAAGTACTGGAGAGATCAGGGATACAAGGCACATATCTAAACATAGTAAAGGCAATATACAGCAAGCCTATAGCTAACATCAAACTAAATGGAGAGAAACTTAAAGCAATCAGACTGAAATCAGGGACAAGACAAGGCTGCCCACTCTCTCCATATCTCTTCAACATAGTTCTGGAAGTCCTTGCTAGAGCAATAAGGCAGTTGAAGGAGATCAAGAGGATAAAGATGGGAAAGGAAGAAGTCAAATTATCACTATTTGCAATTGATATGATAGTATACATGAGTGACCCCAAAAACTCTACCAGGGAACTCCTATAGCTGATAAACACCTTCAGCAAAGTGGCCGGATACAAAATTAACTCAAAAAAATCGGTAGAACTCCTGTATACAAAAGACAAAAGGGCTGAGAAAGAAATTAGAGAAACAACACCATTCACAACAGCCACAAATGACATAAAGTACCTTGGTGTAAATCTAACCAAGCAAGTCAAAGACTTGTATGAAAAAAATTTCAAGTCTCTGAAGAAAGAATTAGAGGAAGATATGAGAAGATGGAAAGATCTCCCATGCTCATGGCTTGGCAGGATTAACATAGTAAAAATGGCCATCTTACCAAAAGCAATCTACAGATTTAATGCAATCCCCATCAAATTGCCAACACAATTATTTACAGACCTGGAAACAAAGAATCTCAACTTCATATGGAATAACAAGAAACCGAGAATTGCTAAAACAATCCTCTACAATAAAAGACCTTCTGGAGGTATCTCCATCCCTGATCTCAAGCTGTACTATAGAGCAACAGTTATAAAAACTGCATGGTACTGGCATAGAAACAGAATGTTGGATCAATGGAATTGAACAGAAGACCCAGAAATAAGCCCATACACTTACTGACACCTGATTTTTGATAAAGATGACAAAACCATACAATGGAAAAAAGATAGCATCATCAACAAATGGTGCTGGTCCAACTGGATGTCTACATGTAGAAAAATGAAAATAGCTCCATACTTATCACCCTGCACAAAACTGAAGTCCAAGTAGATCAAAGATCTCAACATAAAACCAGACACATTAAATCGGCTAGAAAAAAAAGTGGGGAATACCCTAGAACTCATTGGTATAGGAGAAAACTTCCTGAACAGAACACCAATAGCACAGGCTCTAAGAGCAACAATCAATAAATGGGACCTCATGAAATTGAAAAGCTTCTGTAAAGCAAAGGACACCATCATCAAAACAAAGCAACTGCCTACAGATTGGGAAAGAATCATCACCAACCCTTTATCTGACAGAGGACTCATATCCAATATATGTAAAGAACTAAACAAGCTGAAAATCAACAATCCAAGTAATCCACTTAAAAAATGGGGAACAAAGCTAAAGAGAGAATTCTCTGTAGAGGAATATTGAATGGCAGAGAAGCACTTAAAGAAATGCTCAACCTCATTAGCCATTAGGGAAATGCAAATCAAAACAACCCTGAGATTTCACCTTACACCCATCAGAATGGCCAAGATGAAAAACTCAAGGGACAACACATGCTGGAGAGATTGTGGAGAAAGGGGAAGCCTCCTCCACTGCTGGTGGGAATGTAAACTGGTACAACCACTCTGGAAATCAATCTTGCGCTTTCTCAGACAATTAGGAATAGTGCTTCCTCAAGATCCAGCCATACCACTCCTAGGCATATACCCAAAAGAGGCTCAAGTACACAAAAAGGACATTTGCTCAACCATGTTTGTAGCAGCTTTATTTGTAATAGCCAGAAGCTGGAAACAACCCAGATGTCCCTCAACTGAAGAATGGATGCAGAAATTATGGTACATCTACACAATGGAATATTATTCAGCAATGTAAAATAAGGAAATCATGAAATTTGCAAGTAAATGGTGGGACCTGGAAAGGATCATCCTGAGTGAGTTGTCCCAGAAGCAAAAAGACACGCATGGTATATACTCACTCATACAAACATACAACATAGAATAAACCCACTAAAATCTGTACATCTAAACAAATTAAGGAAAAGAAAAGACCCTAACTAAAATGTTCAATCTCCATCCTGAAAGGCAAAGAGGATGGACATCAGAAGAAAAAGAATATAGGAAACAACCTCGGAACCTGCTACAGAGGGCCTCTGAAAACCAGAAGAAATATGGAAACAACCTTGGAACCTGCCACAGAGGGCCTCTGAAAGCCTCTGCAGTATAGATTATCAAAGCAGATGCTGAGCTTGATGGCCAACTGATGGGCAGAGTGAATGGAATTTTATCTAAGAAGTGGGAAATAGTAAGAGCTGGAGGGGACGGGAACTCCACAAGCAGAGCAACAGAACAAGATAATTTGAACACAGGGAACTTTCCAGAGACTCATACTCCAACCAAGGACTATTCGTGGAGATAACCTAGAACCCCTGCACAGATGTAGCCCATGGCAGTTCAGTGTCCAAGTGGGTTACATAGTAATGGAAAGAGGGACTGCCTCTGACATAATCTGATTGGCCTGCTCTTTGATCACCTCCCCCTGCGGGGGGAGTAGCCTTACCAGGCCAAGGTAGAGGACAATGCAGCCACTTTTGATGAGAACTGATAGACTAAGATCAGAAAGGAGAGGAGAACCTCCCCTATCAGTGGACTTGGGGAGTGGCATGCATGCAGAAAGGGGAGGGAGGGTGGGATCAGGAGAGGAAGAGGGAGGGGCTTATGGGGGTTACAAAATGAATAAAGTGTAATTAATAAAATAAAAAAATGCAAAAAAAAAAAAAAAAAAGAGTCAGCCCTGGCTGTAAAGTCTGGCAAGAAGGAAACTAAGAGAGCAAGATAGCAGGATAAAACCTACCCACTTTAAGGAAGAGTGTACTATGCTGAATGCTAAACAGAATGATACCTGGTAGCAGGAGACATGTTTTCTTTTCCAAACTGCATGACCACTTACCTTAAAAAGTGCTGATATTATTTAAAAAATTTATTATTTATGAGTTCAATTAACCTCCTTTCTTAGAAAGTGATAGGCAATTTTCTTTAGATAATGAGTGCTATTGAATGATAGTATGTCCTAAATTATGCACATAAATGCACCATAAAACAGAAGCCTCTGTCTCAGAAACAGAGATCTGGTTTTGATGATTAAGAGCATCATTCTTTTTTTAATTTTAATTTTTATTTTATTAATTACAGTTTATTCTCTCTGTATCCCAGCTGTAACCCCCTTCCATATCCACTCCCAATTTCACCCTCACTTTTCCTCTCCTATGCCTCTCCGCCAGTCCAATGATAGAGGAGGTTCTCCTCCCCTTCATTCTGACCTTAGTCTATCAGCGTTATTCTTAATAGTTTCATCGCAAGAGTCTTGCGCTCATTCTGAGATATAGGAGATATATTTACTTTTCCAGGTGGGAAAGTTAGAGTTAGAAAGTTTTCATGTAAAATCCCCAAATAACATCTTGGCTTTCTAGAAATCTGAGCTCAGTTTAGAGGCTTGTCTTTGCCAGAGAGAGATTTCTTTAAAATTCAAATTAAAACCACTTTGTAAATCAATCTGGTGCTTTCTCAGACAATTAGGGATAGTGCTTTCTCAAGATCCAGCTATACCAACCAAGGCATATATCCAAAATATGTACAATAAGGAAATATATATCCATAATATATACATATATCCAAAATATATACAACAAGGACATTTGCTCAACCGTGTTCATATCAGCTTTATTTGTAATAGCCAGAATCTGGAAACAACCCAGATGTCCCTCAATTGAGGAACAGATACAGAAATTGTGGTACATTTGCACAATGGAATATAACTCAGCAATTAAAAACATGGAAATCATGAAATTTCCAGGCAAATGGTGGGAATGAGAAAATATCATCCTAAGTGAGGTATCCCAGAATCAGACAGACATACATGGTACATATTCACTTATAAGTGTCTATTAGACATAAAATAAAGAATAAATATACTGAAATCTGTATACCTAAAGAAGCTAAGCAAGAAGGAGGACTCTGGGTAAGATGATCAATCCTCACTCAGAAAGGCAAATGAGACAGACATAAGAAGAGGGAGAAAACAGGGAACAAGATGGGAGCCTACTACAGAGGACCTCTGAAAGACTCTATTCAACAAGGTATCAAAGCAGATGCTGAGGCACACAGTCAAACTTTGTGCAGAGTACAGGCAATCTTATAAAAGAAGGAAGGATCAGTAATGCCTGGACGGAACAGGAGCTCCACAAATAGAGCAACAGATCCAAAAATGTCTGGGTAAAGGGGTCTTTTCTGAGACTGATATTCCAACCAAGGGCCATGCATTGAGATAACCTAGAACCCCTGCAAAGATGTAGCCCATGGCAGCTCAGTATCCTAGTGGGTTCCCTAGTAATGAGAACAGGAACTGTTTCTGACATGAACTCAGTGACTGGCTCGTTGATTACCTCCTGAGCGGGGGTGGGTAGCAGACTTATAAGGCCACAGAGGAAGACAATGCAGCCAGTCCTGATGAGACCGGCTAGGGTAGGGTCAGATGGAAGGGGAGGTTGACCTCCCCTTTCAGTGTGCTTGGGAAAGGGAATGGGAAGAGATAAGAAAGAGAGGGTGGAATTGGGTGGGGCTGAGGGAGAAGGCTGAGACTCATATTCAAGTTTTGGGCAGAGTGCAGTAATCTTATGAAAGAAGGGGAAGATGATAGACCTGGAAGGGAAAGGAGCTCCACGAGGACAGCAAAAGAAAAAAAAAAAAAAAACTGGGCACAGTTGTTTTCTCTGAGACTGATACTCCAACCAATATTAAGTGTTCTTAAAATGACTTTTACCTACTGGAAATTAAATAACTTTTTTTTTTATTTAGTTACTATTGCTCTTTTCCAATTTCATGCATTTATTTGAGTTTTAGTAGTTTTGACCCCTCATTACCATTTCTTGTCCACTCCTCCCACTGAAAGTCTTCAAATGCCAATAACTCACCTTTTTCTTTCCAGGTCTTGCTGTATATGAGCCACCGAGTCTAAGGTTGCCTGCATGAGCATGTGTGGGAGGTTATTTACTGAAACATCGGGAATTTTCCATGGGAAAAATGGCACTTTCTCCTGCAACTATTAACTGATAAGCGAATTCCAAGAAGTACTTTGGCTTCTTTACACTTCATCACACTGGTGACATGCAAATCATATTTCCTATTGTATGAAGTGTTTTCTTACCCATTTATGATTTTGTTTCGATAGTTTTCAAATAATTTTCACATGTATGTTAACTACTTGTTCGAATATTTATAAACCTACTGACCCTAACCGTAAATCTAATACCAACCCTATCCTGTATAAAATTAATCCTGACCCTGTAACCATAAACCTAACCCTAATCCACTAATCCTAACCCTCACCCTAACCTTCTCACCCTAACCGTGATACAAACCCTTGCTTATTATTTCTAAAATCTATTTCAAATTGTTATTCTATTTTTTTCATTTTATCACTGAGATTTCTAAGAAATTATTTTATGTAATATTTCTTCATTTTGTTTATTTTAAATGAATACATGTTTTCTTGCATAAAAACACTTCTGAGAATTCTGAAACGTTTTTAATCACCAAAAGGTGTCATTTTGTCATATTTGTACCTGTAATGAGAATGTCTATAGATTTTGTTTTACATCTAATATTGTACTATTCCGTTAAATCGGTATTTACACAATATAAACATTAGCTAGCATCAATTTCTTGGCAGTTACTATCAGAGGAATACAAGGCAAGAAAACTATTGTGGCAAGAAAATGAAAATTAATTTAAGTGGAATTGAAGCTCACACCTCTTTACACAACTGTGCATTAGCTAACATATCAAAAGGATTCTTCTCTGCACTCATAACAGAATTGAGGCAACCATTATCTAGGGTGATTTCAGAGTCACCATGAAAACCATTAGGTTTTGAGTAAGACAGAATATGATAAAACAGAGTGAGAAAGAAGTTTTAAAGAGGTCCTGTGTTGCACAGATGACTGACCAGTTAAGAGACTTTCTAGGTCTTCCAGGAGTACTGGAGTTAAGTTCCCAGCATCCTACGGGGCAGGGGGGATTCACAGCTCCCTATAACCCCAGATCCAGAGTATGAAATCAGTTCCTTCCACCCCCACCTCAGGCATCTACAGACACACAGCATATATGTATACAAACACATATTACAAATATATAAAAGATAGTATGCATTTAAGATAAAGTTTTAAAATAGATATTTTAAATATTAATTTTTTATATTAATTACAGTTTATTAACTTTGTATACAAGCTGTAGCCCCATCCCTCATTCCCTCCCAACCCCAGCCATACTACCTCATATCCTCCCATGCCTTTCTCCATGTCCACTGATAAAAGAGGTCCTCCTCCCCTTCCCTCTGACCCTAGTTTGTAGGTCTCTTCAGGACTGGCTGTATTTTCTTCTTCTTCTTCTGTGGCCAGGTAAGGCTGCTCCCCCCTCAGGGGTAGGTGACAAAAGAGCCAGCCACTGAGTTCATATCAGAAACATCCTTGCCCCCCTTACTAGTGTATCCACTTGGAGACTGAGCTGCCATGGGCTACATCAGTGCAGGGCTCCTAGCCTATCTCCATGCAAGGTCCTTGGTTGGAATATCAGTCTCAGAGAAGATCCTTGTGCCCAGATTTTTTACTTTTGTTGTTCTCCTTGTGAAGCTCCTGTCCCATCTGGGTCTTTCTATCTTCCCCTTCCTTCATAGGATTCCCTGAACTCTGCCCAAAGTTTGGCTAAGAGTCTCAGCATCTGCTTGGATATCTTGCTAGGTACAATAGTCTCCTTTCCTGTTACCTGTTTTCTCCCTCTTCTGATATCCATCCCATTTGCCTTTCTGAGTGAGGATTGGTCATCATACCCAAGGTCCTCCTTCTTGCTTAGCTTCTTTAAGTGTACAGATTTCAGTATGTTTATCCTTTATTATATTTCCAATATCCACTTATAAGTGAGTATATACCATGTGTGTCTTTCTGCTTCTGGGATACCTCACTCAGGATGATCTTTTCTTGTTCCTACCATTTGCTTGAAATTTTCATGATTTCTTTGTTTTTAATTGCTGAGGAGTATTCCATTGTGTAAATGTACTTTCTGTGTTCATTCCTCAACTGAGGGACATCTGGGTTGTTTCCAGATTCTGGTTATTATGAATAAAGCTGCTATAAACATGAGAAAATGTCCTTGTTGTATACCTGAGCATATTTTGGATATATGCCTAGGAGTGGTGTAACTGGATCTTGAGTAAACACTATTCCTAATTGTCTGACAAAGTGCCACACTGATTTCCAAAGCAGTTGTACAAGTTTCCACTCCCCCTGGCAATAGAAGAGGTTCCCCTTTCTCCACATTCTCCCCAGTATGTGTTGTCACTTGAGTTTTTATCTTAGCCATTCTGATGGGTGTAAGTTGAAATATCAAGGTCATTTTTATTTGCATGTACCTGATGATTAAGGACATTGAACATTTAAGTGTTTCCCTGCTATTCAATATTCCTTTACAGAGAATTCTCTGTTTAGCTCTATAGCCCATTTTTTAATTGGATTACTTAATTTGTTGTTAACTTCTTGAGTTCTTTATATATACTGGATATAAGCCCTCTGTCAGATATAGGGTTGGTAAATATCCTTTCCCATTCTGTAGGCTGTCATTTTGTTCTGACAACAGTGTCCTTTGCTTTACAGATTTTTCCATTTCATGAGGTCCCATTTAATGATCTTGATCTTAGAGCTTGTGCTGTTGGTGTTCTGTTCAGGAAGTTCTCTCCTGTGTCAATGAGTTCCAGGCTATTCACCGCTTTTTCTTCCAACTTTTTCTTCCAGATTTAGTGTGTCTGGTTTTATGTTGAGGTCTTTGATCCACTTGGATTTTAGTTTTGTGCAGGATAATACATGTGGATCTTTCTGCATGCAAATATCCAGTTAGAGCAGCAGCATTTGTTGAAGATGCTGTCTTTTTCCAATGAATCGTTTTGGCTTCTTTGTAAAAAATCAAGTATCCATAGGTTTGTAGGTTTATTTCTGGGTCTTCAATTGATTCCATTGATCCTCCAGCCTGTTTCTCTGTCAGTACCATACAAATTTTATTACTATTGCTATGCACTACAGCTTGAGATCAGGGATGGTGATACCTCCAGATGATCAGTTGTACAAAATTCAACATGAGTTTCTAATCAATACTTTAGAAAATATTGAGTGAGTTCACATCCATAAAGTATTTAAAGATATGCCTACAGGTGTAATAGGAGCAGGAAAGTTTTGGGAGTGATCAACCACTTTCTGATTTATGCCAAATTTACATGTTATTAAACAATATCCTAAATTCTTATCTTTATGCCCATAAACTGTGCTTATCTGAACCATTAACAGATATTTTTTGTAGGTTTCAACTAACCCAAACACCAAAAACATTTCAATGGTGGGAGAAAAAGACTTCAGAGTATTAATTTCTAAATGAGGTAGCACTTCTATATCATAAATCCCCCTTTGAAACTCAGGAATCATCACAGAATGGGGGTGAGGAATGAAAAGGTTGTAAATGTCAGAAATAGTGGATGTTTTTAGAGTAACTGTATTTGACAGATGTGACAACGAAGTTGCATACATGAACTAAAAATGTCTCTGAGTGCACATGTAAGACTTGCACAAGGTTAAGCAAGATGAAAATCTCAGCATAAATTGAAGAGAAGTGCATCAAGTGTCCCTCCCAATCTGAGAAGTTATTGGTAGTTGATGGCTACTGGAAGACGGAGAGATATTTCTCTTCAGGGATGCAGGCATTGAGAGGTCACCTATGTTTCCATAATGGTCACACACTATGCACATAAAGAAAGCTTTGGATAGACACAGTGAGTATTAAATTATAGGAAAAATGGGGGAAAGTAAATTTGTTGAAAAAAGTGATGGGATATGGGAAGATTTGTAAAAAAAGAAATAAGGGTGGATTAGATCCAAACACATTATGTACATGCTCCCATAGTAAATAAAATTTTTAAATAATAGAAGGTATTTTTGCTTAAGTCCTAATAACCTTATTTGTAACAGGCAGGCATTTGCTCAACCATGTTTGTAGCAGGCTTATTTGTAATAGCCAGAAGCTGGAAACAGCCCAGATGCCCCTCAACTGAAGAATGGATGCAGAAATTATGGTACATCTACACAATGGAATATTATTCAGCAATGTAAAATAAGGAAATCATGAAATTTGCAGGTAAATGGTGGGACCTGGAAAGGATAATCCTGAGTGAGCTGTCCCAGAAGCAAAAAGACACACATGGTATATACTCACTCATATAGACATGTAATATAGGATAAACCTACTAAAATCTGTACATATAAAGAAACTAATCAAGAGAAAGGACCCTGAATAAAATGCTTAATCCCCATCCCGAAAGGCAAAGAGGAAGGACAATAGAGGAAGAAGAAGAATACAGGAAACAAGGTAGGAACCTGCCACAGACAGCCTCTGAAAGGCTCTGCCCTGTAGACTATCAAAGCAGACACTGAGACTTATGGCCAACTGTTGGGCAGTGTGCATGGAATCATATGTAAGAAGTGGGAAATAGTAAGATCTGAAGAGGACAGGAACTCCACAAGGAGAGCAACAGAACCAGAAAATTTGAACACAGGGATCTTTCTAGAGTCTCATACTCCAACCAAGTACCATGCATGGAGATAACCTAGAACTCCTGCACAGATGTAGCCCATGGCAGTTCAGTGTCCAAGTGGGTTACATAGAAATGGGAAGAGGGACAGCCTCTGACATAATCTGATTGGCCTGCTCTTTGATCACCTCCCCCTGAGGGGGGAGCAGCCTTACCAGGCCACAGAAGATGACAATGCAGCCACTCCTGATGAGATCTGATAGACTAACATCAGAAGAAAGGAACCTCCCCTCTCAGTGGACTTGGGGGGGGGGGGCATGTGTGAAGAAGGGGAAAGGAGGGTGGGATTGGGAGGGGAGGAGGTAGGAGCTTATGGGAGAATACAAAGTAAATAAAGTGTAATTAATAATAATAAAAAAACAGCCATAGAGAAACAGATGTAGGAAGATGTGTAGTAATCCAAGCCAAAATTTGCTACGTGCAAGTTTTGAAACTAGCCTGGGAATAAGATATCTATTTTGATTTATATAAACTAATTAATTAAACTGTACTGAATTGGTACAGAGATGAAAAAATGTACAATGAACTCAAATGTTTGTCCAACAGAGACACAATAAATTTGAATGTAAAAAAAGAAACTCTTGGGAGATGAATCTTTAAATTGAACATTAGGTCTGAGGAGGTCACTAAAATCCTAAAAGACAAGATCACAGCTAGTGATAATCTCAACAGTTTCTATGGTGTGAAGTGCTAGAGCATTCCAATGTTAAGAAGCAAAGGAAAAGATCAGATAAGTTTGGGAGCATTCAAGATGGGAAGGATGGAGGGAGGGGAAAGGCTGGGCAGAGAGGAGGGAGGGGGCTACAATTGGGATGTAAAGTGAATTTAAAAAAAGAGCAAAGAGAACAGACAGCCTGCTTTCTTTCAGTGTGTGGCTGACTCCACATGTTGCTGTTGGATAATACAGTATATGTTCATATTCTGGTCAGAGTGACCGCTTAGAATTCCTTTACAGAGTATTTTAAGACCACTTCCATATGTCTTGAAATCACTGACTATATTTTTGTCAGCTTAGGAAAACCCAATTCAGTTCAGTTAAAATGCAACTAAATAAGAAATAACAACTGAAATGGAGCTTTAGAACATTACTAAGGGTCAAAAAAGTCTCCAAAGAAAAATCAAAATATAAAGAAATTTTACAAAAGGATATATGTGTGTATGTATTATCATAAATTTTCATGTGTTCTAATCTTTAAACTTTTATTAAATGTAGCAATTAAGTTCACCTTAGATGTCATGAGTTATTAATTTATGGTCTCAGCCTCACTGATTCTATTTTTAAACTTTCTTTTTCTCCTCTTCATCCCTGCCCCTTCCTTTTTCTGCCCTGTAGTATATGTATAAACCACGTACTATCAGTGGTTTATAGTTAAGGTGCACAATTTGTTAATCACTGATGTATGTGAACAACCATGATGCTATGTCCATATAAACAGGAGAATTTGACTTGTGGAGTGCACCTGTGACTTCAGTGCCTGAGAGATGGAGACATATGCTAATCACTCGTTCAGGACCCGCTGGGCTGCGTAGTGGAAACCAACCTGAAAAAAATTAAAGAGAGTCTATAGATTGTTCTTTCTAGATATTGCAGGTAATATAATTAATTACTTTTTCCCTCTTGTAACCTCACTGACTATATTCTACCACATCCTCAGGTGGACAGTCCGCCATTATTGACGCCATACTTTAATTTTACTCTGGCTTTTTACATTAAATATAATCATTGAGTTCGATTCATATGGCTGCACATAGCAGTGGTCCATCCTTTCCTAAGTTCTATGCTATTGTGTCAATATACTTTAATCTGTGAATTAATCCATTAGCTTGACTTTTTTTTTCTAGTTTGACTAGTGCATAAAGAGAAAGCAGAGAGACATAAATGCTGGTGTTCAGATGTATTTCTCCTTCACATATTAATTCTGGTACCGCAGCTCATGAGACAGTGCTACCCATTCTCAGGATTTGTCATCCCTGTCTAATTTCAATTATCTTGGATCCATATATCAGAAAGCCAATTTCTGTTGTCATGATCCATGGCAGTGTCTGATATCACGTGGGTGAGTACATAAAGCATACACTAATGTTTAAGAAAGGGATTACTCCTTGAATCTCCTTGACTGAAGGATGTATTAACAAGTATCAAAATGGTTTACAATAAAAATACAATCAGCAGGCCTGATGATTCTAAACAAGATTGAATTTATACTGTAAACCATGTTGACACTTTCCTATAGGTTACATTTAAACTTAAAGACTATTTTATACTTTAATTTTTAATTACTTTTATAATCTACAATGTGATGTGATGCTTAATTTCTGTTTTGCTTCCTGCACTAGTAAAAATAGGCTCCTGTAATTAGAAATTTTAGAAATTACAGCAGTTAATGAAAACATAATTCTCTACTATTTAGCTATGAGAGAAGATACCTTGTCTATATTTGATGGGATTTGGTCTGGAAAATTAGTGGTAGAAAAGGTCATAGCAATTTTCATTGGCCACATGTTACTGATGAAATGAAATCATCCAGAACATGACTCTCAGAAAGAAAGAAAGAAAAGAAAAGAAAAAAAAAAAAAAACAGACAAGAAAAAGAATTCTAAATGTCAGCACAACCTTACTTTAAACATTCCAAATCCTACAAAGAAAAGGAACCAAAGCAGGGTTCAAATGAAATATTCAGTTAAGAATGTATTTTTATTTAGCTGTTATCACATTTGTTTGATTGGTCACGGGTGGTGGGGTTCTCAAGTTCATACCACTGGGCATTTGTGGAGACCAGAGGACAAGTTTAGGAGTAAGTCCTTTCCTCCTTTTATACAAATTTCAGGGATAAAATGTCAGTTATCAGATGTAATATGAGTGCTTTTACCCAGTGGGCCTTCTAGTCTACCCAAGAAATACTTATACAATTGCTGGCAAATAAAAAGTCTCTTAAGGTTTCTCTTAACTAGATATTAATTGCAGAAAACAAATTCTATTATTTTAAAAGCATAGAGATCGTTTTCCTATAATTAAAAGAAATTTCAACATAGTTATTATTAATGTTTTTGGAAATTGTGTTGAGATATAAAGAACAAATATAAGCTATGATTCCAACCTCAACATGGATGAATGTGCTTTTCCCCATCATCTGACATCACTTTTCTGATTTTATTCAAAAACAAATTAAGTCAAATATTATTTTCCTTTTTTGCTTCAAAATATATTGCATTATTTTGTGAAAATTTGTATTTTCCATATGTTTATCTATGTATATAAAGGAGATTTAAACAGATCTGACCAAATTTATTCATAGCTGCTCTTACTACAAGACACCTCTAAATATCTGGTCGACTAAATATACTGGAAATGAATGGTAATACAGATAACTTCTGAGGAGATTTTTGATTTTTCATCTTCTTCTGTTTTACCCTAAGGGAATCAATTGAAAAAGAATTTTTTAGTTGAAAAATAATAGAAAATTCCTGAAATGTCAGCACTTTTCTCAGCTTGAAGACGCCAGCCCACAAGAATGGAACAGCCACATTTCTTCAAAAGAATAATTTTAATAAATAGGAACAATCCAGAGACTATGAGAACATTAGACATATGCCCTTAGGACAGAAAATGTTCACATTCTGTTTTATTAATTCTTGTATTTGTCTTTTAAACAATCATCTAAAGGGCAAACTTTTCCCAGTAATATTCTTTTCCCTCTGAAAGGCTTGATTGTTTGAGTCTCTGTAACTAACACTGCCTGGAAATCTTATATGAGTGGACATAATTCAGTAAATATTATGTTGTTTCTGTAGAATCACTGGCAATCAAATACATTCCAAAAGAGAATAAAATAGGAAATGTCTCCCAGGGATTCCTCATGTTGGCTTAAAATTTGAGGATTGGGAAAATGGTTGTTTTTATCCTGAAAAAAAAAATGAACAATACCTTTTCTCTAACTTGTTAATATTCTTTTTCACATTTTCAACGTTTATATCTTTCTCAGGAAGTTGACAAAGAAGTAATGTTTTGCCTGTGCCTTTTATGTATCCATGTTGTATGATTACAAAGCCAATGGATCAAACTGAGAAATGTGTTGATTTTTTTAAAGAACAAAATCGTAACTAAGAAAGTCATCTTCATCATACAAAAGAAACACACCAAAAGAGGGATGAGCATGATAGTGGGAAAGGAGGGTGGAGCAGAAATATATATGAGTAAAAAAAAAAATGGATGAATTTTCTGGTTTAGGTGAAACTTAGAATGCAAACTACTCACATAGCGTTTTCTATCATTCCTGCTTTTTTATTAAAACTTTTTAGCATTTTTCACTCAATATATTATAAAATTTGGGAAAATGTAGAAAGAATAAGAACTAAAAATATCAACTACTACCACAAAGAAAAATTATGAAGTATGGAATGGCTTATTTTCATATTTTTCTTAAGTATATTCAAAATTACCTAGGAAACCCAGGTATGAGGAGTACATTCATAAAGTTATTTCCAGAGACATTTAGCTGAGGAGAAGAGACACACCTTGACAGTGTGTGGCACTGTGCCCAGGACTTCAGTCCTGAACTGATAAAATAGAAAGTGTATTGAATACCATCATTTATCTCTTCTTCTTTCTTACTGAGAAGCTGCCTCAGGCTCTTCCCCACATAAATATATAAGCATTTCTTTTTGCCACCACGTCCTTCCCACAATAAAGGAAAAAAAAAACTTAAAGTGATAATTTTGTTGATGTGATATTTAGGTCTTCTGAACCACGTTGTGGGAGGAATGTTGGGAACTTTGGAGAGTGAACTACAGAATCCACAGGCCTCTTAAGTTACCTGATGATTATAGAAATCAAGAACATGAAACACTGAATGGAACAGGGGCAGTAGAGGACTTTCGGTTCTAGAAAGAAATAAGGACCTGAGCTGGCAACTGAGATAGATGCCATTCACATTATAGTCTGACACAGATTCAGGGGTGGGAGGGCTGCAGCTCTGCCAAACATTCATTCCTGAGCGATATTGAACTCAAAATTATTAAACTAATTTTATTAGAGGAAATTCCAACTCAATAGAACATTGAAACATTGGACCTCTTACTACTCACCACTGAGTTAGCTCAGTGCAGTTCTGCAAAGAAACGAGTGTCAGCAAGTTTAACAATGGAGATGAGCATGGTGTAGAAAAATGTAGCTGTAGCTGTTAAAGTGATTAATTCTTTTTTTAATTTTATTTTTTCTCATCAGTTACATTTTATTAATTCTGTATCCCAGTTGTATCCCGCTCCCCCATTCCCTATAAGAAAGTGCCTATTGTTTTCTGGGACTTCCAGAAAAGTGCCCAAGCAGAAGATCTTACAAATCAGTGGCTATAGCTCCTCCAGTAGGGAAGGGGAAACAAAGGAAAAGACAGAAGTTACTGCAGCTGCCATAGGTACATTAGAAAGTAGGACATATTGAATTTGTAGCTGCCCACATGATACTATCTTTGAAGGAATGTAAAATACAAAATTATGGAGGATTCTATCAAAGTTCCAGAAGACCACTGAGGTAAAAAAAAAAAAAAAAACAAAAAAAAAACTTAACAGTTTCAGATTCCCTTTAAAAAGACCATCTAGAAACCTTTGTGTGAAGCTGAAAGATTAAGCAGAGTTTCCGTGGATAAAAAAAGAATGTTGAGATGCTGTAACTCTGGGGTGCTTGGAGGAAAAAGTGTGCAGGTATCAAATGGAGACAGACAAAGAAACAGGCTATCCTTGCTACAAGAAGCAGAGGTGGAGGGTGGGCGTGAGAACACTGGCTGAGATGGTTTCATTACAAGCTCCAGGTGCTGGATTTGGACTGGGGGATTTGGCTCTTGTTCTGCTGAATTTGGGATTTCTGTATTCTTGCTATCCACCCGTTCTTCCCTTAGAAATAAGAATTCTATATTCAAAGCACACTGTATATCCATGTTTTTAATTTTAGTTCATTTACTTTATATCACAAAGGTTACCCACTCTCCTCTTCTCTCAGTCCTCCCCCTTCTCCTCCGTCCCCCTTCCCATCTTCATTTTCTCCTAGAAATGGGGAGGCCCCCTTCTCCCCTTACCCCTAGCACAACAGGCAACATAAGGAGTGAACATATCCACATCCCATGAGGCTAGGCAAGCTCTGCCAGGGGGAAGTGATCTAAAAACAGACAATAGAGTCCATGTTAGAATCAGCTCCCCCGCCCCTCACCAGGGGCCCTATATGAAGACCAAGCTGCCCATGGGCCACATAGGTGCAGGAGGCCTAGGTGCAGACCAGGCATGCACCTTAGTTGATGTCTCAGTATCTGCACGTCCTCAGGGGTCTGGATTACTGGCCCCTGTTGGTCTTCTTGTGAGGTTACTTTCCGCTTTAGGTCCTTCCATGTTCCCCCAACAATTCCACAAGAAACCCTCTGCTCCTGAGCTCTGCCCCATGCTTGGATGCATGAACCAGCATCTTTCTGCCTGGAGTGTCCCAGACTACAGTCAAGTTAGGCTTCTGTCAGTAAGTATAGCAGAGCATCATTAGTAGTGTCAGGGGCTGGACCTCTACCATGGGGTGGGTCTCAGGTTGGGCCAATTATTGGTTGGAAATTCACTTAATCTTTTTTCTCCTCTCTATCCCTGCACTTCTTGTAGGTAGGGTAATTTTTCCATCAAAGGTTTTGTGGGTGGGGTGTAGTTTCCCTCCTTCCACTACTCCTGCCTGGCTAGCAGGTGGTTATATCAGTCTTCATGTCCCACTCTTCAGAGTCACAACTAGAGTCACACCTTTATCCTCTCAGGAGCTTATCCTGTTTCCGACCTCCTGCTTGACGAGATGCCTCCTACCCCAGTTTCCTTTCTTGTTCCTAGCCCTCTCACCTCCCACTCCATTTCTCCCCATTCCACCTCCTGCCCAGGTTCCTTTCTTCATCCACTCTGTTGTCTATTCTAGTTCCCCTCCTGAGTGATATTCTGGCACCCTCCCTTAGGCCTTCCTTGTTAGTTAGTTTCTTTGGGTTTGTTGATTAGAGTATGGTTATACTATAATACATGTCCAATATACACTTTTAAGTGAGTACATACAATGTGTATCTTTCTGGGCCTGAGCTACCTCACTTAGGATGATCTTTTCTAGTTCCATCAATTTGCCTACAAATTTCATGGCTTTTTTTGTGTTGTTGTCTTGTTTTGTTTTCAATAACTGAGTAGAGTCTACGTCTATTAGAACACAAAGTAGGGAAAAGTTTGGAGCTCATTTGCATGGGAGATAACTTCCTAAACAGACACCAAAAGAACAGGCCCTGGGATCAACAATTAATAATAGGATCTCATGAAACTGAGAAGCTTCTGTAGGTCAAAGGACACTGTCAAAAGAAAAAAAAAAAAAAAAAAAAAAAACAAACTGCAGCCTACAGATTGGGAAAATATCTTCACCAACCCTACATCAGACAGAGGGCTAGTATCTAAAATATACAAAGAACTTAAGAAATTAAACATCAACAAATCAAATAATCCAATTTAAAAATTGGAAAGAGAACTAAATCGAAAATTCACAGCAGAGGAATCTCGAATGGCTGAGAGGCACTTAAAGAAATGTTCAATGTCCTTAGCCATCAGAGAAATGCAAATAAAAGGACTCTCTAATTTTCTGTCTTGCACCAGTCAGAATGGCTAAGATCATAAACTCAAGTGACAACACATGCAGGAGAGGATGTGGAAAAACGGGAACCCTTGTCCATTGCTGATGAGAGTGGAAACTTGTACAACCTCTCTGGAAATCAATCTGGCACCTTCTCAGAAAATTGGGAATACTTCTACCTCAAGAACCAGCTGTACTCCTTCCAGCAAGATGTATACCCAAGAGATGCTACAGCATAAAGCAAGGACATTTGCTCAACTATGTTCAAAGCAGCTTTATTTGTAGCAGCCAGAAATTAGAAACTGCCTCAACTAAAATATACATACAGAAATTGTGGTACATTTAAACACTACATTAAAAAAAATTAAACATTTTTTGTAAAGTTAAAAGATTGTCTGAGTATCTAAACTGACCTTAGGATTTTCAACAATGTTAGAACATTTAGGATCTGATGCTCATCATCTTGACTGAACTTATAATACAAGATGATCACAACCCTAGACCATCAAAAAAAATGTTTCTGCATAGATCATTTTACTAAATAATGCCAAATTCATAGATTCTGGGTATTCTTACCACAATAGTGAAGAATTGTAATAAGTATATCACACAGTGGGAATATTTGGTAGCTATACTGAGAATTAAAAGATACCCTTTGAAAGGATGACTGGTAGCAGAGACTCTGTCTTCAGACCGTAAAACCCATCTGCTCCTTCTGAACGATAATGCTCAAAGGCAGCTTAATGATATTTGTTGTATCTGTTTGGTTCCAACATATTTAAAAAGTAATTTCAGAAATACTAATTATTACCACCAAAGTCTACTGTGTTTATAGTAAGCAATATAATTGAAATATTAAGAAAACAAGAAAAGAACAATTACAAACAAACAAACAAACAAAAAAACTGATTACAAGGATACTTTGTATTTTAACATTAGCTGGGTAGTAGAAGTGAAAATGAACAGTATCTGAAAAATTATTTTAGTATCATATAGCTTTTATATATGTTGAATATATACTGTAAGTGTTGTTTCTATTTCCTCAGAAGAGGAGATGAGAGCCACACCCAAACTTTACTAAAACATAACTTGGGTTGAGCCCAGAGCATCTAGCCTCCCTAAAATCTAATCTTCTGAAACCATGGAACTTGAAGGCTTCAGCTTCCAGCCTTCACCTGTTTACCTAGGTCTGGGATGTTTTCAGCCTCTGAGATTTACTGCTAAATAAGCTCATCCTTTCTAGTTCTTCTGAACTCTGGCTCATTCAACTCAGGTACTGTAGCTCAAAACTACTCTCTAAGCTGACTGATTCAATCAAACTGGCTCCTTTCCTTTTCTCACTGAATTGTTCTGCTTAGAAACCTTTGCTCAGATGAAGCTCGTGGTAGGTCAGTAACCAATTGGTTTCCCATAGTAAGGGGAATAGGGACTATCTCTGACAGGAACTCAATGGCAGGCTCTTTGATCTCCCCATCCCCCAAAAGAGGAGCAGTCCTGCTAGGCCACAGAGGAGGACTTTTCAGCCAGTCCTGAAGATACCTGATAAAACAGGGTCAGATGAAAGGGGAGGAGGTCCTCCCTAATCCGTGAACTTGGAAAGGGGCAGGGAGAAGCTGAGGGAGAGAGTGTGGGATTGGGAGGGAATAAGGGAGTGGGATACAGCTGGGATACAGAGTTAATAAAATGTAACTAATAATAATAAACAATAAAAAAATGAAAACAACAAAAAACAAAAAAAAAAAAACCAAAGTGCTTCTAAATTCCAGTAACTCATCTCTACTCAACTGAACTGCACCAAACTGCACCAAATTGTACTGTACTCCCATACTCTGCTGTACTGTCTCCAAGAACTCCGCTGAGTTCCTATACTGTACTCTCCTCCACTGTACTGTGTGGTCTCTCACTAGCTCTCTGCACCGCTCTTAAGTAGCTTCTCTTTCTCTTGTGAGAGTTGACATATTCTTACAAATCTTTTTCTGATTCATAACTTTGTCTGTGCTTGAATTAGACATCATTGGTTGGGATTAAAAGTGTGTAATGAAGGTCTATGTATATTCCAGCCAGAAGGATGAAGGGTGTGTATTCCATGGTGTGCACTAAGGGTGTGTCTGTATTCCTGCTGGATCACATAG
Organism: Psammomys obesus; assembly: GCF_907164565.1. Lineage (NCBI taxonomy): Eukaryota > Metazoa > Chordata > Mammalia > Rodentia > Muridae > Psammomys > Psammomys obesus. The sequence goes on from NW_026596117.1 coordinate 16,595,805, forward strand.
ATCTAGAAAGTCTGTGGATTTGATCCCTTGTCAGAGCAGCCATGTTACTGGATTAAAATTCTTCTAAAATATAACTTGATTTTTTTTGTATTTTTTATTATTTTTATATTAATTACAGTTTATTTATTTTGTACCCCAACTGTAACTCCCTCCCTCATTCCCTCCCAATCTCACCCTCCCCCCATCTACTTCCTGCCCCTCGTTTAGGCCACTCGTGGGGGAGGTCCTCCTCCCCTTCCATCTGATCACAACATATCAGATCTCTTCAGGGCTGACTACAATGTCCTCTTCTGTGGGCTAGCAAGGCTGCTCCTCCCTCGGGTGGGGGGGTCAAAGACCCAGCCATTGAGTTCATGTCTAAGACAGTCCCTGTTCCCCTAACTAAGGAACCCACTTGGATACTGAGCTGCGATGGGCTTATACCTGGGCAGGGGTTCTGGGTTATATCCATTCATGGGCCTTGGTTGGAGAAACAATCTCAGAAAAGACCCCTGGGCTCAAATATATCTGGTCCTGGTGGAGCTCCTATCCTATCCAGGTCATACTAACTCCCCCTTCTTTCATATGATTCCCTACACTCTGCCCAAAGTTTGGTTGAGTCACAGCATCTGTTTTGATACACTGCTAGGAAGAGTGTTTCAGAGGCCCTCTGTGGTAGGCTCCTGTCCTGTTACTTGTCTCCTCCTAAGTCCAATGCACATCCCATTTGTCTTTCTAAATGAGGATTGATCATCTTACTCCGGGTCTTCTTTCCTGTTTATCTTCTTTAGGTGTACAGATTTTAGTATGTTTATCCTATCTTATAGGTCTAGTACCCACTTATAAGTGAGTACATACCTTGTGTGTCTTTCTGCTTCTGGGATACCTCACTCGAGATGATCTTAAGTTCATGATTTCCATTTTTTTTTTTTTTTTTTTTTTTTTTTTTTTTTTTTTTGCTGAGTAGTACTCCATTGTGTAAAAGTACCACAATTTCTGTATCCATTTCTCTGTTGATGGAGATCTTGGTTGTTTCCAGCTTCTGCCTATTATGAATACAGCTGCTACAAACATGGTTGACCAAATGTCTTTGTTGTGTACTTGAGCTTCTTTTGGATATATGCCTAGGAGTGGTATAGCTGGATCTTGAAGAAGCACTATTCCTAATTGTCTGATAAAGCACCAGTTTGATTTCCAAAGAGGTTGTACAAGTTTACATTCCCACCAACAATGGAGGAGGGTTCCCCTTTCTCCACAACCTCTCCAGAATGTGTTGTCACTTGAGTTTTTTATCTTAAAGTTCAAGTGGATCAAAGACCTCAACATAAAACTGGACACACTAAATCGGTTAGAAGAAAAAGTGGGGAAGAGCCTAGAACTCATTGGCATAGGAACTTCCTGAACAGAACACCAACAGCACAGGCTTTAAGTTCAACAATCAGTAAATGGGACCTCATGAAACTGAAAAGCTTCTGTAAAGCAAAAGATACTGTTGTCAGAACAAAACGATAGCCTACAGACTGGGAAAGAATCTTCACCAACCTACATCTGACAGAGGGCTGATATCCAGAACATATAAAGAACTAAAGTAGTTAAAAAGCAACAAATCAAGCAATCCGATTTAAAAATGGGGTACAGAGTTAAACAGAGTATTCTCTGTAGAGAAATATAGAATGGCAGAGAAACACTTAAAGAAATGTCCAATGTCCTTAGCAATCAGAGAGATGCAAATCAAAACAACCATGAGATTTCACCTGACACCCATCAGAATGGCTAAGATCAAAAACTCAAGTGACAACACATAACTTTAGAAATTTTAGACAAAAAGGTCATTAACATGAAAAGTCTTATCTTGCTACCACTAAAAGTTAAGGTAGTCCTTGGAACTTCAGTAAATGAGTAAATAAGTATGCATTTTGGTAATGGCTTCAGGCTAAGCCATTTGATTTAATTCTGTTGTGAATGTTGAAAATAACTGCCAACTGTTATCTCTTGCATATTTTTAGTTTCAAATTAAAAGTTCATAGAAGCAACTGATTACTGACAAATTTGAATGGAGTGTTTTTAAACATTTTAAATAAGAAGTAGTTTTCCAAAGTAAGGGGAACAGGGACTATTTCTAACAGGATCTCAAGGGCAGGCTGTTTGACACCCCCCCCCCAGGGGAGGAGCAGTCTGTTAGGCCACAGAGGAGGACTTTGCAGCCAGCCCTGAAGATACCTGATAAAACAGGGTCAGATGAAAGGGGAGGAGGTCCTCCCCTATCAGTGGACTTGGAAAGGGGCAGGGAGGAGACCAGGGAGGGAGTGTGGGGTTGGGGAGGGAATGAGGGAGCGGGATACAGCTGGGACACAGAGTTAACAAAATGTAACTAAAAAGAAAAAAAAAATCAGAAACATAAAAAAAAAAGAATTTTAAAATTTCCATTTAACTTCTTCAGATATTTTGATCATATTCTTTCCCATGTTCTAATTCTCCCCAGATCCTCTCTACTTTTTATCTATCCCTCTTCATGTACTTTCTCTCAAAAACAAAACAAAACATAGAGAACATGCAAGAACACGAAGTCTGCTTTATTTTGGCCAACTAATCTTGGGTTTGAGGCTAGACTTGAAATATGATTGATATATCTACCGAAACTCATTTGGAGAAAACTAATATTTCTTTCTCTAGCAGATATTATTTCATATAACATTTTGGTAATTGGTGGGACTTTTGTCCATTTCCCCTCTCTATGCTAAGTTTTTTGTCTGGTTTGGGCTTGTGTAGGCCCTATGTATGCTGCCCTAGCTGTGAGTTCAGCTAGCCCTCACTCTGAGCTTCTGAATTTTCTGAAGCAGGCATTGTGGTTCACATATAGCAATTGAAAGACACAGTTAACATTTCATAATTATGGGAAAGAAAAAAGATGAGGGTACCTTTCAGACAGAAGAAATGGATGTCTCTGCAATGTTCTCCTGCTCTCTTCTAGTGCCTTCTCTTAACAAACCTGAAAGAGATCTTATATGCAGTGAATGGATTTCCTCTGTGAATCATGACAATAAGTGTTTGTGTTTGCAGAACACAGATTAGCCTAAGAATCTCTTGTTTTTCTTCCATTGCATTTACTAAGTGAAAATAAGATTCACATCATTTCTAGATTGTAAACACCAAGAAACCACAAAGTTCCTGTTCTTTGCTTATTCATGTTTCTCCAGTATGTAGCATAGTACGGGTCTAAAGAAATTGATTGTTCTTTGTTTAATGAATGTTTGTATAAATAAACAAGATTTATATTATGAAAACATTTGGCACTTGTATAGTAACTCAGTACAAAAGAGTATTTGGACTTAATTGTGGAACTTAAATAAGAAATAGAACAAAAATGTTTAGTAAATCTTAATTTAATCATATGCCAGAAATACTAAATTACCTCTGTAAGTCTCAGGCTAATTGAAGTTAAACAGTTATGAAATGCAAGAAAATAAAAAAGCACCATTAAATACTTTTTTAAATGAGAACCCAAGAACAACAAAAACAATTTGTTATTCAAAAACAGATTTAAGCGATGACTTTTAAAACTCTTGCTCCATAGAGCCCTGCTGTGATTTAAACAAAAAATTGTCTACCACAATCATATGTTTCAACAGTTGTACCTAGCTACTGCTGCTGATTTTGTTTGTTTGTTTGATTGTTTTTTGTTTTTGTTTTTTCTTTACAACAGATGCTGATTTTTAAGGCTGTGGATCATTCAGGAAGTGGAGCCTTCAGGATTTAGGTGAACACGGGCAGGCTTTGAGGTTATATAACATAACATATCTATGTTCCACTTCCAGTCTCTGCTCCCTGTTCTATGAAGTTGGAGGGGGAGGGTAGGAAGGGATGGACGTCAAAAAGCCCCAATCAAATGTCCTTGCTGCGTGTAGTTGTATGACCACATTGACTTCCGCACAATGATAGACTGTTTTTCCTCAAACCTTAAACTAAAATGAATGCTCCTCCTTTTGATGAATTCTTGTGTGTGTGGTCACAGAAATAAAAAAATAATAATTGCCACAAATCTCCACATTAGAATGATACACTGGATTAAAGTCTACCTTACTAAAGAATGAAGAAATCCATGTGCCACAATAAAGAGCCAGCATCTTCATAGCTATTCTGTATAAGTACAAAAACAGACGAACAAGCAGCATGTTCAATGCAAAAACATATATTCTCATAATTAACTGTTTTCCTCTAGTGTTTGGCAAAGATCATAAAACTTCTACAAACTATATTTTTAGTACTTATTAAAATAAAAATTAAATTAAACATAAATTATTTTGCTTACTTGCAAAGGTAATGTTACTAGAAAGTATTACTGAGTGAATCTTCTCTTATTGGTATGGAGATTTTTATATGAAATTTGATTAAGCATTGTATATAGTGAGTACCATATGACAATGTAAAAGGATGTGCAATACAATCTTAATGATTTACTGGAAGACTATTCACTGGCTTGTGATATGTAGGTATTTTATTAAAAAAATTTAAAAAATATTCTTTCCATCAGTGGTAGTTATATAAGATACTGAAAAATAGTAGATAGTACAGTGTAGCTTAGAACAATAGAAACACTGAAATTAGATTCATTTATTTAGACAATTTCTACTTAAAAGTAATTATTTGGGAACTTGTATCAGAGAAGCTTAACTAGTGAGTACCTTCCTCTCACATAGGTGACTGCATGAAAATCTTCCTCTGCCTTGGGGAACTGTCATTCTCCTTGCCAAGTCTGAATTAGTTTCTCACAATGTGAAGAGCTTTTGCAGGCATCACCTCCTCAGAAACATTTTTATCCTTTCATCACTAACATTTTGCTCAGATACGTCAAACTGTTCACTCGTACTAAGTTGCTTTGATTGTGGAGTCTTTTAAGACATGGTAGTGGCATCCTGGCCATGGTCAACTCTTTATGCAGTAACTGCAGTAATGACTAATTTCAGTTTTACCCCAGTTATACCACTGTTCGCTTCCCTCCTGCAGTTTGGCTGATCCTCTCCATAAAAGTGCCATGTCTTGCTCTGTCACTAGGAGACAGAGGCACATGGCATATACATAATTTCAAATGCAAAATCTACCGATAGCCTTTAAAGAAGTTATGTGATCTGTCAGTCTCAGTGTATGTGGTATTCATATTGGAAATTTGTGGCGGATGGCGTGAATTTGGTGAATTTAGTGAAATTGGATAATTATGCAAATTTTCAGAATAAATATACCACTGTTGCTATAATTTGAGAAAAGAACTATTTACTTATTTATTTACTTGTTTTTAAATATGTTTTTAATTGTACTAGAATTGGATCATTTTCTCCCCACCCTTTCCTTCCTCCTCCTCCTCTTCCTCTCCTGCCATGTCCCAAGCTCATAGCCTCTTTTTCTTTGATTATAATACACTTTATATGAGTGCATGTATAAAAGTACGAACAGGTGTGCAAATGTATAAATGCAATCTGATAGGTTCATTTATTTGTTTATTTTTTAATAACTTTATTCATTTTACATCTCAATCAGAGCTCTCTCCCTCTTCTCCTCCTGATCCCACCTGCCTGTCCCCTTACTTCCTTCTCCTCAGAAAAGGGGGAAACCCGTCCTTACAAACCCATCCCATCCCACTGAGTTGTATTAAGAGGCCAGTTGTATCTACTGAAGCCAGACAAGGCAGCCAAACAAGGGAAGAGTGATCCAAAAGCATGTCACGTATGACCCACACTCCCCCTTGTTAGGGGACCCACCTGAAGACCAAGGTGCCTATCAGTCACATCTGTGTCAGTCATATCCTGGGCATATACCCAAAATATGTTCCACCATATCACAAGGACACTTGCACAACTGTGTTCATAGTAGCTTTATTTGTAATAGCCAGAAATTGGAAACAACCCAGATGTATTTCAACCAAAGAACATAGAGAGAAATTGTGGTACATGTACACAATGGAATACTATTCAGCTAATAGGAACAAGGAGATCACGAAATATGGAGGTAAATGGATGGAACTAGAAAAGATCATCTTGAATGATGTCACTGAGACTCAGAAAGACACACATGGTATGTACCCACTTATAAGTGGATATTAGCCATATAGTGAAGGATAACCATACTGTAATCCGCAGTCCCAAAGAAGCTAAGTAACAAGGAGGGCTCAAGGGAAGATGTTTGAATCCTACACAGCAGTGGAAATAGAATAGAATTAGAAGTGCAAGAACAAATGTCCTTGTTGTGTACTTGATCAAATTTTGGGTATATACCTAGGAGTGGTATAGCTGGGTCTTGAGGTAGCACTACTCCTAGTTGTCTGAGAAAGCGCCAGATTGACTTCCAGAGTGGTTGAACCAGTTTACATTCCCACCAGCAATGGAGGAGGGTTCCCTTTTCTCCACAACCTCTCCAGCATGTGGTATCACTTGAGTTTTTCATCTTGGCCATTCTGATGGGTGTAAGGTGAAATCTCAGGGTCGTTTTGATTTGCATTTCCCTAATGGCTAATGAGGTTGAGCATTTCTTTAAGTGTTTCTCTGCCATTCGATGTTCCTCTTTCGAGAATTCTCTGTTTAGCTCTGTCCCCCATTTTTTTAAGTGGATTACTTGGTTTGTTGCTTTTCTGCTTCTTTAGTTCTTTATATATACTGGATATTAGCCCTCTGTCAGATAAAGGGTTGGTGAAGATTCTTTCCCAATCTGTAGGATGTCTATTTGTTTTGATGACAGTGTCTTTTGCTTTACAGAAGCTTTTCAGTTTCATGAGGTCCCATTTATTGATTGTTGCTCTTAGAGCCTGTGCTGTTGGTGTTCTGTTCAGGAAGTTGTCTCCTGTGCCAATGAGTTCTAGGCTGTTTCCCACTTTTTTTTCCAGCTGATTTAGAGTATCTGGTTTTATGTTGAGGTCCTTGATCCACTTGGACTTTAGTTTTGTGCAGGGTGATAAATATGGATCTATTTTCATTTTTCTGCATGTAGACATCCAGTTGGTCCAGCACCATTTGTTGAAGATGCTGTCTTTTTTCCATTGAATGGATTTGGCTTCTTTGTCAAATATTGAGTATTCATAGGTGTGTGGGTTTATTTCTGGGTCTTCTATGCGATTCCATTGATCCTCCTTTCTGTTTCTATGCCAATACCATGCAGTTTTTATTACTGTTGCCCTGTAGTACAGCTTGAGATCAGGAATGGAGATACCTCCAGATGATCTGTTGTTGTACAGGATTGTTTTGGAGATTCTGGGGTTTTTGTTTCTCCATATGAAGCTGTTCAACCATGTTCGTAGCAGCTTTATTTGTAATAGCCAGAACTTGGAAACAACCCAGATGTCCATCAACGGAGGAATGGATACAGAAATTGTGGTATTTTTACACAATGGAATACTACTCAGCAATCAAAAAGGAGGAAATCATGAAATTTGCAGGCAAGTGGTGGGATCTAGAAAAGATCATTCTGAGTGAAGTATCCCAGAAGGAGAAAGATAAACTTGGTATATACTCGCTTATATAGACCTACAAGACATGATAAACATAATGAAATCTACACACCTAAAGAAGATAATCAAGAAAGCGGACACAGGAGAAGGTGATTAATCCTCATTTAGAAAGACAAATGGGATGTGCATTGAACTTATGACAGGAGTCTCCCACAAAAGGCATCTGAAAGACTCTACCTAGCAGTGTTTCAAAGCAGACACTAAGACTCATAACCAAACCCTCGGCAGAGTGCAGGGAATCATATGAAAGAAGGGAAGTTAGTATGATATGGAAAGGATAGGAGCTCTACAAGGACCAAACATATCTGGGCACAGGGTCTTTTCTGAGACTGACACTCAACTAAGGACCATCTATGGATATAACCTAGAACTTCTGCTCGGATGTGGCCTGTGGTAGCTCAGTAACCAAGTAGTTCTCCAAAGTAAGGGGAACACGGACTATTTCTAACAGGATCTCAAGGGCAGGCTGTTTGACACCCCCCCCAGGGGAGGAGCAGTCTGTTAGGCCACAGAAGAGGATTTTGCAGCCAGCCCTGAAGATACCTGATAAAACAGGGTCAGATGAAAGGGGAGGAGGTCCTCCCCTATCAGGGGACTTGGAAAGGGGCAGGGAGGAGACCAGGGAGGGAGTGTGGGGTTGGGGAGGGAATGAGGGAGCGGGATACAGCTGGGACACAGAGTTAACAAAATGTAACTAAAAAGAAAAATAAAAAAAAAAAGAAGTGCAAGAACAGGGGGAAGTGGGTGGGAGAGGGTATGGGAGAGGCAATGAGGGTGTAATCAGAGGTCAGGAGATCCTGGAAGAGAGGTGAGGGAGTGGGAGAGAGAACGGAAATGGTGGTGGGAGGACATCTTTGAGAAAGGCTGGAGACATATGACAGAATAGGGTCCTGAGTGGAATGGGATGACCCTAGCTGTCTAGCTGAGACTTCTAGCAGATAAGTCCATTTTTTTTTCCTTTGTTCTTCAGGGCTAACCATTCTTCAGTAGAGAAGGAAAAAAGACATTCATCCCTGGAAGAGGCTAATTCTCCATTGATGAGGGGTAATACCTGCACTTATCTTTGGTTATAAGATCATTTAGGTAAATATAAATTATTATGGTTCTCTGAGGCTTTAATGAATATTCCTCCCATCCCCACTTATCTCTTTATACTTTCCTGATTTCTGTAGTTACTAAAACTGCTAGAAGAAACTGTAGGCAGTACTCTAAAAGACATATGCACAGAAAAGAACTTTCATTTGCCCAGAAATTGAGCACAACAATTGATAGCTGGGATCTAATGGAACTGCAAAGCTACATTTACCTTTATAAGGAAATAAAAAAAAAATCCAGGAACTTAATCAATTGAGTGAAGAAGAAACTCCCAGAATTGGAGAATCATCGTAAGCACTATATCTAACAAAATGTACAAACACCAGAGTCAAGTAAAAAAAAAAAAAAATAAATCATGAAACTAAAAAAGGGTAGGATTCTAATCCAATCTAATCTAATGTTCTCAAAAGAAGTAAAAATGGCTAAGAAATATTTATATGAAAATCATTCACCATCCTTAGCAATCACGGAGATACAATTTTTTTTTTATTTTTTGAAATTTTTACAATTTATTCATTTCATATCCTGATTGTAGCCCCATCCTCATCTCCTCCTGGTCCTACCCTCTCTTCTTTTCCCCTACCCCTCATCCATTTCCCTAGTTCACTGAAAAGGGGAATTCTCCTCCCCGGCCATCTGACGGGAATTACAAATGAAAACAACTTTGAGATTTCATTCATAACACCCAGAGTGGTTAAATTCAATAGCCAGCTGACAACAAATGCTAGTGAGGTTGTGGAGAAAGAGGATTCCTCATTCACACTGTTGGCATGAATATATATTGTAGAATATCTTCAAAATAACAAACAAACAAACAAATAAATAAATAAATCACATGACCTATCCTTACAAGTTGCATAAGTTCAAAGGACTCATCATCCTACTCCACAGATATTTTTTCTGCTCCTACTGCACAGATATTTGCACAGCCATGTATATTGTTACTCTATTTACAATAAGAGATGGAAACAATTGTTCTTTAACCAATGAATAGATAATAGAATTGCTGTACATACATACAAATGCTGTACATACTATAGAATATTGTTCAACTGTAAAACAAAATGAAATCATGAACTTTTCCAGTAAATGGGTGGACCTAGAAAAGCTTATATTGAGTGAGATAGCCCAGGCCCAGAAAGGCAAACAATTCGTCTTGTCTCTCATTTTGTGATTCACAGGTCTAAATCCTTAAATGTGAGCATACAACATGGAATAACTATTGAAACATTTTGTTTCTGTTCTTTTTTTTTATTTTTAAAACTCTTCAGGGCATCTATTATTTAATAAAATTATGTATCATAAAATATTCAAATTGAAATACGCCTGTGGTATCTAGTTCATTCCAGTCTAGATTTTATTTTTAAGAAGAGACCCCACAGTGAAGACAATGTAGCATGACTTCTCCTTGGGCACCATGGACAGACGGGATTTGCTCCAGATAAGGCATCAACAACAGGTCAAAGAACCAATTCCACCCAAGTTAAGCTTGTTGTGCCAGTGAATTTATTGCTGATATTTACAGAAGCAGCATGGTGGAAGTGACAGTTAGCAGGGGGTGTGTGACTCAAAGCAGGTACATATCTAAAAGCTTCACCTCATAATGGCCACCTACCTTCAAATGGTGCATCTAAGGAGCTCCCCACCATAAAGGCAAGCACTCTAGTTAAGCAGCTTCCTTTCCGTGGTTGTTGACTGCTTTTATAACATCAGAGAACGACTTGTAATCCGATGTCCTTTAGTCCCTGTTCCTTATGTTTCACTAACTTTCTCAGTGTAATGGACCCACTTACAGCAGCAGAAGAGTGTTTCAGTTTCAAGGAAATAGCTTTGTGATAAGCAATCATAACAACTGTCTGAAACACTTTATTTTACTTTGTGTTAAAATTACTTACTTAGTGGAAGTGATATATATTTAGCACACAACTCAAATCTTAAACAAAATAACGAACCAATAGTTATAATTTCCTGACTTGCGTGTTAATTTTTTTGGAAACTTATTAAAGATATTTGTTCGAATTATTTTGCTTATTTTGTTGGTAAAATTTTAATAAATAACCTAAATGAATAAACAGCACTACAGAAATTATTAAATTACTATAAATTTCAACGTACTTACTAAATTTTATTAAAAACTTAATGGTAAAAATAAACTATTTGACTCTGAGAAGATGGTTCAGTGGGTGAAATGCCTTGTTTGCAAGCACAGACCTCAGTTTGGATTCCTAACAGCCTTATAAAAAGGCATGCTTCTTGACATGCTTAAAATTACAGCTTTGGAATGCAGAGAAAGTAAAATCCATTAATCTTTGGCCACCCAGTCTGGCTAATCATTAAGCCTGAGTTTTAGTGGCAGAACTCATAACTTATCTCAAAATATAGAATGATAAGCGATAGATCAAGATAGCTGATCTGAATATTTGGCCAATACTTACACACACACACACACACACACACACACACACACAAACCCACTGTCACTTAAAAACAATAGAATTTTGTAAGAGTAGAAACAAAAGAGAGAAACTTGACCTTGAAAGAAGTTTACATAATTTGCTTCAAAATAGCCAATTCACAGCTTAAACTTAAGCCTGATGTAGGAAGTTTAATAATATAGAAATATAGATATTCTCATTCATGAGAAGAAACTAATACAAGTTGTCCAGATAGAATATAAAGATGACTATGGTTAGGATGTTGTATGGATTGGGGCAAAGGTAGAGGAAGAGGAGATGGTTATGATTTATGCATAATGTGTATAGGTGTAGATATATTGCATTTAACCCTAATAATATAGAGATGCATTATGTGCATTAATTACTAAAATAAATGAGTTAAAATTTAGCCTCTTAATTATTATATAGTTAGAAATGGAATTTCTTTTAATTGAGATATGTAATATTGATTTTAAGTTAAATGCATAGGATTTATCATAAGCAGAACAAGTAATCACGTGTTATGTAGTTACGAACATGTACTATATAAAAATCAAAAGAAATAATAGTTAAGAAAGCATAGAAGCCTTACCAGCCACAGAGGAAGACAATGCAACCAGTCCTGATGAGACTAGGATCAGAAGGAAAAAAAGGAAGACCTCCCTTATTGGTGGACTTACGGAGGAGTATGCATGGAGAAGGGGGAAGGTTGTATTGGGAGGGGAGGAGAGAGGGAGCTACAGGGGGGATACAAAGTGAATAAAGTGTAATTAATAAAAAAATTAAAAAGAAAGTATAGAATTTACAGTCTATCTCTCTATATGTATGCACACACACACATATATATGTATATATCTATATTTGTATGTATGTGTTAAAATATCAAATATATTTGACTGTATGTCTCAGTATCTGTTTTGAGGCACTGCTGGGTAGAGTCTCTCAGAGGACAACTCTGTCAGGCTCCTGTCTGCAAGCTTAGCCAAATATTGTTCATAGTGTCAGGGGTTGGCACTCTCCCATAGGATGGGTCTTTGGTTGGTCAGACATTGGTTGGGCATTCCTCAATCTCTGCTTCATCTGCTCTATCTTTATCCCTGCACATCTTGTAGGCAGGGTTAATTTGGGTCTAAGTTTTTGTGGGTGGGTTGGTGTTCCCCGACTTTACAAGAAGACTAGTCTAGTTAGAGCATGTCATCTTCAGTCTCTATGGTCTCTGCTACTAGGAGTCTCGGCTTGAATCCCCTTCATATTCTCCCAGTGGTCTACACTGACTTAGGTCTCCAGCTTGTCACAGAGCTGTCCCCACCCTCAGTTTCTCTTTTCCCTCCAGGCCTTCTGTCCTCTTGCTCTTCCCAGGTCTAATCTCCACCCTTTTAGCTCTCTCTGCCCCTTCTCCTACTTTGTTCCCTCCCTTCAACCATTACCTCTGTCTCTTCTACCTCCCCTTCCTAATGAGATTTATGTATCCTCATTTGGATCCTCCTTATTATTTATCTTCTTTATTTCTGTGCCTCCTAGTATGCTTATCCCATACCCTATGGCTGAAATCCATTATAACCGAGAATATACCATGTGCATCTTTCTGAGTCTGGGTTATGTCACTCAGAATGCTCTTTGCAAGTTCCATCCATTTGTCTGCAAATTTCACGGTTTCTTTGTTTTTAATAGCTGAGTAGAATTCCGGGAGTACATGGGCCACAGTTTCTTTCTTCGTTTCACAGTTTCTTTCGCTACAGGGACATCTAGGTTTCCTGATTCTGGATATTGCAAATAAAGCGGCTATGAACACAGTTGAACAGGTGTCCTTGTTGTATGGTGGAGCATCTTTTAAGTATATGCCAGTAGTGGTATAGTTGGGTCTTGAGGTAAAGTTATTCCAAATTTTCTTTGTCTCTAATTTGAATTTTTATTTTTTATATTAATTCTGTTTATTCACTTTGTATCCCAGCTGTATTCCCCTCTGTCATTCCCTCCCAATCTCATCCTCTCTCCCTCATCACCTCCCATGCCCCTGCCCAAGTCCACTGATAAGGGAGGTCCTCCTCCCTCTCCATCTGACCCTAGCCTATCAGGTCTTATCAGGACTGGCTGCATTGTCTTCCTCTGTGGCCTAGTAAGGCTGCTCCCCCATCAGGGGGAGGTGATCAAAGAGCCAGTCACTGAGTTTATGTCAGAGACAGTCCCTATTCCCCTTATTAGGATACCCACTTGGAGACTGAGCTACCATGGGCTATATCTGTGTGCCAGTTCTAGGTTATCTCTATGCATGGTTCTTGGTTGGATTATCAGTCTCTGCAGTCCACCCTGGGCCCAGGTATTATGGCTCTATTCTCCTGTGGAGTTCCTGTCCCATCCAAGTCTTTCTATCTCCTTCTTCTTCCATAAAGATTCTGGCACTCTGCCCAAAGTTCGGCTACGAATCTCAGGATCTCCTTCAATACCCTGGTGGGTAGAGTGTTCCAGAGGTCCTCTGTGGAAGGCTCCTGTCCTGTTTCTTGTCTTATTTTACTTCCAACGTCTAATGGGGGACAAAACTAAAGAATCCTCAACAGAGGAATCTAGAATAAGTGCTTCTAGGCCATTTGAAATTCCTCTGTTCTTGGTTTATTTCTGTTCCCCATTTTTTGATTGGGTTATTTTGTTTATTTGTGTTTGATTTCTTGAGTTCCTTATATATTTTGGACATTAGCCCTGTGTCAGATACAGGCTTGGTGAAGACCTTTTTTCCAAATCTTTAAATTGTCTTTTCGTTCTATTGACAGGACCCTCTGCCTTACATAGAGAATGTTGGGAAACATTGGGAGGAAAGAGAAAAGGACCTGAAAATGACAGGAGCTCCACAAGAAAAACACAGCCAACTAAGCAGGGTCCAGAATGTCCTGCTGAGATTGAAGCATCAACTAAGGACCACACATTAACTGGACCTATGCCCCATACAATGATATAGCAGATGGGCAGCTTAGGCTTCAAGGGGGTCCTCTCATAAGGGAAGTGGGGGCTGCATTGAATAGGGACTCACTTGCTAACTTTTAGATCACATTCTCCTAGAGGGACTGCCTTCACAGGCCAAAGAGGAAAAGGACACTTTCAGTCCCAATGCAACATTAGGAGCTGTGGTGGATGTGAAAGGGTGCTCCTCTTTTCTGAGAAAAAGGGAATGGGAAGCTAGGTTGGAGAGAGGATGGGACTGGCAGGTGAGGAGGGAAAGGGCTACAGGATGTAAAGGGAATAAAATAAATAAATGAGAATAAATGCATACCTAGTATAAAAATATCAAATATAGAACTTCTTTACATTTTTAACTGCAGTGAAATAAATGTGTAAACATGTTGAAAAACAATATATCACCCCAGGGTTCTGAATCATTAGCTGGGCAATAATCAAGGAGTGCATATTATATCTATATTAAGGTGATAATAGCCAAATACAAGCACCAGACTTGGAAGATTGCAATCATTGTCATTAATGTCCTGTGTATGATTCATGTTCTTCTGAAAATGTAAAGAGCTGTAGTGAATATTTTTTGTTTAGTATGATGATAGAATTTAGGGGATAGAATATATTGCCAATTATGGATACGAGAAGCTATATCTTAATATAGTAGACTTTTTTTCTTTCATTACACCAAAACCTAGATTTACTTGTTATAACATTAACCAAGATTTAAAATTGTTTTTTTTTACAAAAACATAGCCTGTGAGACTCATAGCCAAACAATTGGCTGAGAGCGGGGAATTCTGTAGAAGAATTTGAGGAAGGATAGAAGGCACTGGACAGGTCAAGGATACTACAAGAAGACCTACAGAGTAAACTAACCTGGCTAATGGGAGCTCACAAAGACTGAACCACCAACTTAAAAACCTTCATGGACTGGACCTAGGCCCCCTACACAAATGTGGCAGTTGTACAGCTTGGTCATCACGTGGGTCCCCTAACAATGACAGTAAACCCTGTCTCTGACTCTGTTGTCTGATTTTGTGTCCCTTTCCCCTAGCTGGGCTGCCTTGTCCGGCATCACTAGGAGAAGATGCACTTAGCTCTGTTGTGCAGGGGTGGATTTGTACTCATGTGGTCCTGCCATTCTCTGAAAAGAAGTCGAGGGGGGAAAGAGAGAAGGGCATAAGGTTGGGACTGGGAGGAGAGGAGAATGGGGCTCTGATAAGGCTGAAAACTGAATGAATGAATGAATGAATGAATAAATGAATAAATGAATGAGGAAAAAAAGCATATCCTGTGGCAAATAGTAAGTTAAAAGTTAGAGTTCTATTCCAATTCCTTATCAGTCAAAATGGTATGCCAAATAGAAAGTTATTTGAGTTCTGTTTTTATGAAACATCCATTATTTTAATACAAGTGAGGAAATGCAGAAATAACCTCATTCATCATCTCCAACTCATTAGATTGGTTTTAGCTCCTCTAACAAGTGTAAAGAAACAAAGCCTTGGTTATATGGAAGAAAAGTCATCTTTACTCATACAGAACTTCCCGTTTTTAGGATGGTCCTGAGTCTCATAGAGACAGGTACAGACTAGAACTGTGGTGTTGGGATGACCAAAGAGTAAGGTAAATTAAGTAATATTTAGGTATTCAAAAGATTCATAGTTTTACTCTTTATTAGGTTAAGAATAACTGTGAAAGAACTGTAAGAAATAACACTGTCAACCTGGAGTACTTGTCATCATCCAATGACATTCATTCAATTGCTCTCTTTTGCATTTCCAGATACTGTGGGGTGAAATTATTACAACAAGATAATTGAAATTTATTATATATTTAAATCAATTTCTTGTCTTTGTCATTATACACATGTCCTGTTAATAATACTGGCTTACTCTGAACTTGACTCTGAGTCACCCCAATAACACTTTCGTTCCATGAGTTTCATGCCTAGTATGAGTGCTTGACTCATGCCTTAGGGCCTATATACGGGGAATTAAATTAAGACAATTAATATTGTTATGCTTCTACACAATATATATCTCAAGAAGATTTTTAAAATTCACCTTGTGCATTTACCTGAAATAAATAAGAAACCAATTACTGCTAATAACTGGGTTTTTAATAACTTCTATGAACTGGTTGAATTGTGCTTTACTGCACATGTGTAGGAAATTGAGAGTATATATAGGAAGATGACATGACATGGATAGATAAGAAAACCAGAAATTTCTTTAAGTGTTTCTCTGCCATTCGATATTCCTCTATTGAGAATTCTCTGTTTAGCTGTGTACTTCATTTTTTAATTGGATCTCTTGTGTTTTTTTTTTCTGTTTAGCTTCTTTAGTTCTTTATATATACTGAATATTAGTCCTCTGTCAAATATAGGGTTGGTGAAGAACTTTTCCCAATCTGTAGGCAGTCGTTTTGTTCTGACAACATTATCCTTTGCTTTACAGAAGATTTTCAGTTTGCAACCTTTGGGCAGAGTGCAGGGAATCTTATGAAAGAAGTGGGAAACAGTAAGATCTGGAGAGGACAGGAACTCCACAAGGAGAGCAACAGAACCAAAAAATATGAGCACAGAGCTCTTTCCTGAGACAGATACTCCAAACAAGGACTATGCATGGAGATAACCTAAGACTCCTGCACAGATGTAGCCCATGGCAGTTCAATATCCAAGTGGGTTCCATTGTAATAGGAACAGTGACTGTCTCTGACATGAACTGATTGGCCTGCTCTTTAATTACCTCCCTCTGAGGGGGAAGCAACATCACCAGGTCACAGAAGAAGAAAATGTAGCCACCCCTGATGAGACCTAATTGACTAGGATCAGAATGAAGGAAAAGAAGACCTCCCTTATCAGTGGTCTTGGGGAAGGGCATGCATGCAGAGGGTGGAGGAAGGGAGGGATTGGGACTGGAGGAGGGAGGGAACCACAGGGGGTATACAAAGTGAATAAAGTGTAATTAATAAAGAATTTAAAAAAAAGAAAACCAGAAATACTGAACATAAACAGACAGGGTCGTTTAAGACAAAGAATAATCCAGAAACTTCTGACACAATTACAGAATTGGAGAGAAAAGATCGTCAAAGCATGCTTTGGGAACAGAAAGGTCAATTAAACCAAAATTAAAGAAAAACTCCATCTACTGCATCCTCAAGTAAAACTTTTAAAATATTTTTTTATTAATTATACTTTATTTACTTTATATCCCCTCATGAACACCTTCTTTCTCCCCTCCCGATCCTACCCTCCCAACCCCTTCTCTATGAATGCCCCTGCCCAAGTCCACTGATATGAGAGGTCCTCCTCTGCTTCCTTCTGATCCTAGTCTATCAGGTCTCATCAGGACTGGCTGCATTGTCTTCTTCTGTGGCCTGGTAAGGCTGCTCCCCCCTCAGGGGAAGGTGATCAAAGAGCAGGCCAATCAGTTCATGTCAGAGACAGTCCCTGTTCCCATTGCTATGGAACCCACTTGAACACTGAACTGTCATGGGCTATGTCTGTGCATGGGGTTCTAGATTATCTCCATTAAGTCCTTGGTTGGAGTCTCTGTCTCAGAAAAGACCCTTGTGCTCAGATTTTCTGGTTCTGTTGCTCTCCTTGTGGAGTTCGAATCCTATCCAGGTCTTATAATATAGGATAAACCTACTAAAATCTGTACACCTAAAGAAACTAATCAAGAAGGAGGAGTCTAGCTAAAATGCTCAATTCCCATTCAGAAAGGCTAAGAGAAAAGAAAGAGAAAATGGGGAACAGGGCAGGAGCCTGCCATAGAGGGCCTCTGAAATTATCTATCCTGCAGGGTATCAAAGCAGATGCCGAGACTTATGGCCAACCTTTGGGCAGGATGCAGGGAATCTTATGAAAGAAGTAGCAAAAGAAACTTTTTTAAAACATAGGTCAAGGGCTAATCATAATGATAAAAAGTTAAATTGGACTAAATGTGAAGCTTCAAAGGGTCCAACTTCACATCTAATTCCAGTGGATGATTATAAAAGATTAGAAGTGAGGGTAAAAACCTGGCTGAAACTTTATGCATATTAAATTACTAGACAGTTTGGATAACTGCAGTGCCAAATTCATTGCTTGGAGAGTCTGTATTCTACTTTCAGGGGTCACTTCTAAAACTGGCGCCTGTGAAAAATGTGTGCTTCCTTTGGGGCAATGTCAGAAGCCCTCACTCTATTCAAGCCAACCATTAACAACTTAAGAATGTCACGTTTTATTACTTTTCTTCTTGTTGTAAATATGTACCTGATGGCAAACAACTTATGGGGAAAATATTTGCTTTGTCTCATGCTTTGAGGGAATTCATTCCATCATGAAGCTCAGGCATGTCAGCTTGCAAGTCTGTTATTGTAGAGCAGAAAGTAGCTGTTTGCCAGGTAATAGCCTCACTCAAGACAAGCCCAAACATCGATAGTGATATGAAGTTCAATGTCTGCCTCCTGGTAAACCTCTTTCAATAGAATTTGGAACATTTTGAAATGATGTCACCATTTGGAAGTCATGTTTCACACAATAGTAGGTGAAGGACATTTTTTTTTCTTTTAAAGTCTTGGAATCTTTTTTTTTTTTCATTTTCTCTCTTTTTTTCTTTTTTAATTTAATTTTATTTTTTTCTTATCAGTTACATTTTATTAACTCTGTATCCCAGTCGTGTTCCTCTCCCTCATTCCCTCCCAATCCCACCTTCCCTCCCTCATCTCCACCGTGCCCCTTTCCAAGTCCACTGATAGGGGGGGACCTCCTTCCCATTCATCCAATCCTGTTTTATCAGGTATCTTCAGGACTGGCTGCAAAGCCCTCCTCTGTGGCCTAACAGGACTGCTCCTCCCTTGGGGGGTGGGGAGGTCAAAGAGCCAGTCATTGAGTTCCTGTTAGAAATAGTCCTTGTTCCCCTCACTATGGGAAGCCAATTGGTTACTGAGCTACCACAGGCTACATCTGAGCAGAGATTCTAGGTTATATCCATACATGGTCCTTGTTTGAATGACAGTCTCTGAGAAGACCCTGTGCCCAGATATATTTGTTCCTTGTGGAGCTCCTATCCTTTCCCCATCATACTAACTCCCCTTCTTTCATATGATTCCCTGTACTCTGCCAAAGGTTTGGTCATGAGTCTTTGTATCTGCTTTGAAAACACTGCTAGTTAGAGTCTTTCAGATGCGCTCAGTAGACTCCTGTCATACGTTCAATGCACATCCCATCTGCCTTTCTAAACGAGGATTGATCATCATACCCCATGTCCGCTCTCTTGATTATCAATTTTAGGTGTACAGATTTCATTATGTTTGTCCTATCTTATAGGTCGATATAAGTGAGTATGTACCGTGTTTGTCTTTCTCCTTCTTGGATATTTCACTCAGAATGATCTTTTCTAGATCCCACCATTTGCCTGCAAATGTCATGATTTCCTCCTTTTTGATTGCTGAGTAGTATCCCATTGTGTAAAAATACCACAATTTCTGTACCCATTCCTCCGTTGATGGACATCTGGGCTGTTTACAGGTTCTGGCTATTACAAATAAAGCTGCTATAAACACGGTTGAGCAAGTATCACTTTTCTGTACTTGAGCAAAGTTTGGTTATATACCTAGCAGTGGTATAGCTGGGTCTTGAGGAAGCACTATTCCTAATTATCTTAGAAAGTGCCAGATAGATTTCCAGAGTGGTTGTACCAGTTTACATTTCCACCAGCAGTGGAGGAGGGTTCCCCTTTCTCCACAACCTCTCCAGCATGTGTTGTCACCTGGTACTCTCTCGGAATCAGCAAACGTAGGTTCTTCTTCCGCCAGGCTGCTTCTGGCAGAGAGATCTGGGCCCGGGATCTGGGATTGAGAACACTCAACCTAACTCTTTCTCCCGCTACCCCGGGACCAGTCAACATAACCCCTCCTGGCAGAGGGAAAGGACAGAGAGGCAGCACTCAGGAAAGGTGGACACCGAGTCCTGCGGCCACAGTGTCACAGAGCTGACGGTTAGCCTACCCTTGCATTTCCCGCAGCAGGACCAACTCAGAGAGTAGAGAGCAAGGGGAACCCCTGTGCATACCAAGTGGTCCTGCAAGAGAGTGAGTGAGCCTTCTAGGGAGAGTTTGCCCCAGACCCAGGGCCTCTCCACAGAAGCAACCAGACGAGATCCCTGCCATCCACACCCCTAGTGTGGGCATCATAGGGATTCTTGGGATAGCGACCCCAACGTTGAAGCCTCTGCCTTGTGGTTCCACCAGTGCAATCCAGGCAAACAATCCCTGGATCTCAGACAGAACTGCATAATAATGGACTGCAGGCCACTGCAATAGTCAGAGAATCCGCACATGCACACTGCACCTGCTATAAGCGCATGCGAATAGAGCCAGCATCACATTCCTTACTTAGGCAAAACTGAAACCACAGTGCACAGTCCCAAACCAGTGAACCTCTCTCATCTTCCTGAAAAAACAGTCCAGAAAACAGAAAGAGATGATCATACCCCGAACTACAAACTTGTGAAGGACATTTTTTAATACAAATGTTACAGAAGAGAACCTACCAGAGCATTAGCTGCTAATAAAACATGTCCACTTAATGTGGAGCGGTATAATTAAAGTACACTTACCTCAACTAATTTCCAGGCAATACTTGGAATAGATTATGGGAAAAAAAAAAACAAACAAACAAATGGAAGATGCAACAAGTTCTACACATATCAGACAAATTGCCTCTGTCAGCACACAGTTGCTTACAAGATATCATAAACAGAATCCATAGGATGGAAAGGGGGAACTGTGAACCCTTTCATAAAATGATTTAAGTTTTGCTCTACTGACTGTCAGTATAAGATAGAATAAACATACTAAAATCTGTATACCTAAAGAAGATAAACAAGGAAGAGGACCTGGGGTAAGAGGCTTAATCCTCACTTAGAAAGACAAATTGGATGGACATTGGAAGTAGGAGAAAACAAGTAACAGGACAGGAGCCTACCAGAGAGGGCCTCTGAAAGATGCTGAGACTCATAACCAAACCTTTGGCAGAGGGCAGGGAATCATATGAAAGAAGGGGGAGTTAGTATGACCTGGAGAGGACAGGAGCTCCACAAGGACTAAATTTATCAGAGCACAGGGGTCTTTTATGAGACTGTTTCTCTAACCAAGGACCATGTATGGATAAAACCTAAAACCCCTGCTCGGATACATCCCATGTAGATACAGCCCATGGTAGCTCAATATCTAAGTGGGTGTCCTAGTAAGGGGAACAGGGACTATTTCTGACATGAACTCAATGTCTGGCTCTTTTATCTCCTCCCCACCCCGAGGGAGGAGCAGCCTTGCTAGGCCACACTGGAGGACATGTCAGCCAGTCCTGAAGATACCTGATAAATTAGGGTCAGATGAAAGGGGAGGAGTACCTCCCTTATCAGAGGACTTGGCAAGGGGCAGGGAGGAGATGAGGGAGGGAAGGCAGGTTGGGAAGGAATTATGGAGGGGGCTATGGCTGGGATATAATGTAAATAACCTGTGATTAATATAAAAAAATAAAATTATTTAAAAAAATAATCCCCCAATGCAACAAAAAAGAAAAAAGAAGAAGAAAAAAATAGTGTTATTGATTTGGGATATAATTCCCTATACTGGAATTTTTAGTATAGCATTGATTGAATTATATCTACTGAATCAATAAATAGAATTAGGAATTATCCAACTCTCACATTTTCTGTACTATTCACTAGGGAAATATTTTGCTTTCTTTTCAATCTTATTATTTTCTGAAAAATAATCACTCTTTGTTTCATGGAACCTAATATTCCATTGAGAGACATAGTGAATGTTTTATTGAACTGAATTTGTGGTTACCATTTGATCACTTTAAGGTCCATATACTGTAGCCAACACACAAAAAAAGGATTACCATCATTAAATGTAATAATAGATTGTTAGTATAAGATGAACTAAATATGGTCTTATACGGGGAAGTTGTAAAATTTGACTGAAATTTCGAAATTTTATTGCTTTTTCTCATCTTTGCAAGACTACCGTATCTCTGAACAACAAGCAGTATCACTATTTAAAAAAGAAAAAAAAAAAACTAAAGATATTGGTCATCTATAATATTATCCATGTATGAAAAGAAAGTAAAAATAAATAGAGAGGAAGGGAAATTCCATTATTAGAGTTGTGAGATCAGCTATGTCCACAGAAATTCTGTTTTTTGTTGTTTTTGTTGTTGTTGTTTTGTTTTTTACTAAATATTTTGCTAGCATCTTTCAGCAAAATAATCTCTCTAGCTTGTGGAGATCCCTTTTGATGGAAATGGTAATGACACTTTTATTCTTATTTTTTTAAAAAGGGGGACTAAATATTGTAAATGGCACTGATAGACAATAGAAGGACACGAGAAGCAGATTGCATGGATATGTTATGTACCTATCTAACTTCCTTCAGTTCTTTCGTATCTGGGGGAACTCTCCACCACATATGTGATGCTCTCATGACAATGGTAAACCACTTGTTTTGAGATAGCAAGTCATAGACCATCATGTATGCTCATTTTTTAAAAATTTCTAGATACTATTGCCACTTTCAAGCTTGAAAGAAAAGCAGTACAAAGTGTGTGTTGTGTGAAAAAAAAATGAACACATTCCTTAGTGACCATTCTAGTGGAACTTACATGTGGGGTTAAGTCTGTTTTTTTTTTTTTTGTTTTTTTTTTTTTTTTTTTTTTTTTTTTTTTTTTTTTTTTTTTTTTTTGAAGTGAACCTTAAACATCACAAAATAAGAGGTAAAAAGAAATTTGGTAGAGGAATCCTTCTTCACTTTACTCATGGACTACTTCAAAACACTCCTGCTAGTATTAGTCATTGCTGATAAGTCCTGAATGTCAAGAAAGGTCACTGTCTGGAACCTCTTCATCACTGAAGCTTCTGAAATGACATTTTCATGCAGCTGTTTGGTTTTTGAGGTGGAGTCTGGATTTCACAAAGCAACATATGTTGCTTTGATTACTTTTTACTTAATGTTCTATTTTTATATAAGTAATATGCCAACACATTAATTCTTATGTTGGAGTCAACATTTAGAAGATACTCCTTTATAGAATTTTTAGTCAATAATTTAATTTCTGATAGATATTTATGTAACAAATTAAAAAAATAGATGCTTTCTTTTTTTATTTTATTTTTCTTTTTAGTTACATTTTGTTAACTCTGTGTCCCAGCTGTATCTCGCTCCCTCATTCCCTCCCCAACCCCACACTCCCTCCCTGGTCTCCTCCCTGCCCCTTTCCAAGTCCACTGATAGGGGAGGACCTCTAGTCAATAATTTAATTTCTGATAGATATTTATGTAACAAATTAAAAAAATAGATGCTTTCAAAAGGAGCCACCCAAATGAAATCTCAGTTACTCATTTGTGTCTTGCCTAATATTCTGTGTTACCTAGTTTCTCATCTGTGAAATAGTGTTAACACACAAGAGAAAAAGTAAAGATGAATAATATGTATAGAATAGCTCTTTGTGATAAGACCTGAAATAAATAGCTCACATGAAGAAAGGTTTATCTCAGTTCAAGTTCATGGTAAGCAAGTTTAAATGACTTAAGATTGTGTAAGGCAAAAGTATTTCACTATGCAGGGATTGGTAAGGCAAGTTTCTTCACATCAGCTGGAGTACAGACAAAACAAGATTAAATCTCTCTCCTTCCTTTGTCCTGCCTCCTCCTACTGATTTTATTTCCTCTGAATCCTAAGCCTATTAGGTGGCACTGCCCATATGAAAGGTTATTCTCATTTTCTGTTCTGTATATAAATTTCTACCTGCAGAGAATGCTGCAGATCCTCCTACAAATGTGTTTTACTAATCCCCATCTTTCTCAGTTCAGTCAAGTTGATACTTGAGATGAGTCATGCCTCCTTCTTTTTTTTAATAGCTATTTATGCTCTTAGAACAAAATACCATGGACTGAGTAATTTATAAACAATTATGAATTTTTTTCTGACTTATGGAACCTGAGAGGTAAATATCAATCTAACTCTTCAGAGGATGTTATTTCCTATCCAGATGGTACGTCATTGCTGCACTATTAGATGGGGGAGAAAGGAAAGAAAAGAGGTCAACTGCAGAGCAAAGCCTTATCATAAAGGTGTTAAATCCATTCCTTTGAGATGCATGTTCATGACAAATTCTTTAAAGACCTCATCTGTGCCCACTGTCACATTGAACATTTGATTTCAAATAAAAATAAAATTGATGAAAGCATAAATATTCAAACTCTGGCTAGTAAATTGACTCAAAACAATTATGGCAATAACTACTCACCTTTCATTACAATCCATATGTTTAAATCTTAATCTTTCAATTTTGAAAGTTGATACATTCTTTACTTATCATTGTCTTATTCTACAAATAGGCATTTGAGACAGACTGAGAACACAATATTTTCTTGGGAAGTTTAAGCTAACATTAAAAAACATTTCTGACCTAAGAAATGAATGTAAAGATCTGAAAACAATTTGTTTTTGTTGGCTACTTCTCCTGTCATCAAAAAATTAATGATTATAGATAAACTGTAATGAGAGAAAAGAAGTAGAGCTGGAGAATTGACATGGGCTCCTGGTCGCTAAGTCCCAGGCTCCTGTCACTGGTGAAGTCTACTTGTGCATTTCCATGAAGATCTGTATTCCCAGGACTACTTTGATTATTTTGACCTCATAAATTTTGTTTTTTAAGTAGAGTTGGATGTCTGTCAATCACTTATTGGAAAAATATATTGACATTTGGTACAAAAATTACTATGTAAAATGTAGTACATATATGAAGAAATATTTGTGTGCATTGTGTGTGTGTGTGTGTAGAGCAGCTCATACTAAATGGAAAAATACACAAAATTCATAACTTATTTCACATGTAACTCTTTAATATAGAAACAAAGATGTGTTAACTATAAAAATGTGTGAAAATAGTTAACAGAAGGAAAGAAAGTGTTTACAGTGGTATAAGAAAATGAAAAATTTGTCCATTAATTGAGATCTCATTGCATGCTTACTCATTGCTTCTCTAAATTAATAATGAGGAAGGAAAGGTAGACCGGTCCAATTGTTTTCTCTTACAATTTCTATACCTCATTAAATGTTAGAAAGGGTTTATGCTACAAAATTTAGGAAAGGTGTTTGCAAGGGAGAAAGAGGTTGAGACTATTAACATTAGAGGAGAAAGTGAATTATTTGACCTCAGCCCATCTCTCAGGAGCATGCTTCTCCTGACTAATGCATGTGGATGTCAGCAGCACTCTCGCTGAGGGAAAGACATGGATATACTCACCAGGTAGATCGTCTCTCACTCTAGACAGGAGGCAATTTCACCCTGAATTATAGCTAAGGCTCTTGAGGAAAATTTCACTCCGGAGATTTTTTCACCTTTACATATGGAATCATCTAGAATTATGAGAGTATATTATTAAGACAAATGGTTCGGTCCTAAAGGATTGCTCCCCTATAGATATGCCAACAGTTACAGTATTTTCAGATCAATGAACACATTTTTCTGATTAATGAACACAAATAAGAAATAAAATAAGTAATATTGAGTAAGATGTATTCAAATTAATGTATCTAGAACCCTTACTATGGATATCAACATAATTTTGAACTGATTGTCATAAGAATAGATTTAAAGAAACACTTTGGTGCAACTCTGAAAACTGAATATTAAGCTGTAGAAACTTATTTTGAAATGAATCTAAAAGCAAAGATAATTTTAAAACTTCAGGTTTTATTAACTTCCTTTACTAAAATATCTTTCTTCAAAATAAAGAATGAAAATAACTTTTAAGCTGGTGAGAATTAAAGCTTCTTTAACTTTCACACAAAATAGTTTCTTATAAAAAATTTTAAATTACAAATAATATCTGTTTGGAGTGAGTTGACTCTATAACATAGCATTTAAAATTTAGGAAATTGATACTTGTCAGCTGGTGCTTACCTTTAGTCTGAGCACTCATGAGGGCAGGGGCATGTGGATCTCTGTAAGTTTAAGACCAGTTGGGTCTACAGAGAAAGTTTCAGGATAGGCAAGGCTCTACAGAGAAACAATGTCTTGAACCCCTCCACAATGAAATTAATTTAAAATAAAAAATAAAATAAAATGTGAACCAAATTTGTTTGACATAAGCTTGGTGAAAATACTTTGTTAATCACAGCTGCAGAGTTTAGAAGTATAGTATTAGAGAGAAGAGTAGCAGTATTTGAAAACTTGAAAAATGTAAATGACACCTATTTTCATGTGGAAACTAGCAAATATTTGGTCATGATGTTTGATAAATCAATTAAATTATTAAGGCAACTGTCAGACTGCACAAAGTTCACATTCTATACCATTTTATAATGACTTTAAAATACAGTGAAATTGTTTTTTTTTCCTTACGTTACTCTTTATTACATCCACTTATTTGCGTGTTTATCCAAGTTTGAATATACATGTCAGCATGTACTTGTGGATGTCAGTGGACGTCTTGTATAATCAGATATCTCCTACCACACAGTCCTTGAAATCAAAGTCAGAAAAACAGGTGTCAGGCTAGGAAGTATGTGTCTTTACCAGCTGAGCCATATTGCTTGCATTTTTGTTTGTTTGTTCGTTTGCTTGTTGGTTAGTTGGTTGGGTGGGTGGGTGGTTCATTGGTTGGTTGGTTAGGCTGTTGATCTCCTGGATTTCATGGGGGCCTCAAACTTGCTGTGTTTGAAGTATAGAATAATATTTTAAAATAAGTAAAATAGCTTAGAAGTATATACTTAATATATAAACATACTCCAGCCAAAATGTGGAGTGGATTTTGTTCAAAACACAGATATTGTAACAAGTACTGAAGGAGTGCAGAGGGATTTATCATAAATCTTTAGAATGATGGAGTTCTTTGTATAGGTTTGAGACCTCATGGCCTTTACCCTATACACAATAGCATGACTGTTATTGTTGTCCTTGTTCAGTTCATGTTTAGGCTGTCATGTTGGCAAGACCTTATGGGTTTATATTCTAACAGTCTTAGGAGACAGAATCTCTCAGAAATCTCCTCCATCTACTGGCTCTTACACTCTTTCTTTCTGTTGGCCTCTCCAACAACAGCCCTTAGATGTTCCACTGTGACTTGGCTCCACACCTATGCATTTTGTAACAAAAAGTCATGGGAAAGAGGCCACAAATCTGAGGAGAACAAGAATGGATATATTGGTGATTTTTGATGAAGAAAAGAAAAATGGAAATGATGCAATTATTATCTCAAAAATAACAATAATTGTAAAAAGTAAAATTAGTACAAACCTTTTAACTATAAAAGTGTACTGTCAAATTTCTATTTCATTTCCAATATGGAACTAACTTTGAAGCTGTCATGACCATGCTTCCAAGAGAACAGTTGAAAGGTCTCTGAAAAGTGGCTGTCTAGAACCTGTCATAAAACTGAGGCCACAACACATATTGCTATTTCTAAACCAATTTCAATCATATCCAGACAGTTATCCAGGATCTATATACTTAAAGCAGAAGTTGCTGGAATTCTAAAATAGTAAGAAAACAAATGGCAATTGTAACTAATTGAGGTGTACTAGTGGGGCTTAACAAGACAGTAGAACATTTCTGTGACCAGTCTAATGGAAGTCCTAAAATTTTATGTTTTCCAAAGGTCCTCTGAAAACATTAATAAGTTCTCACAGCGAAAAGTCAAGAACTATCCATTCATGATTTTAAAAATGAAGAAACATGGTTATTGTGAACTCACTAAGATTTCCTCAACAAGAGCTTTCTCTGAAATGTGTATGAGACTACTGCCTCTGAGAGAAAGGAATTGTCATCTAAATCTGGTCAGCCTAATTGCCAGCCCTAAAGGTAATTTAGTAAAGGTAAACACACCTAAGATCCCATCCCAGGGACATAGTACCACTAGTAAACAGATTCAATCACAAAATCTAGTTACATATTTTTATGGAAATATCTCCTACATTGTACATTGTCTTTTAGTCTAAGCTGCCTATGGACTACAACCTACTAGCTGACAACCAAGCTAATAATACACTTTGAAGTCACTGAAGACTTACCCTGATATCCTAGTGAATACTCAGTGTGTTTGTATAATATGTTATATAACCTCAAAAATAATAATTTTTAAAAGCAAAATTAGTATAAACGTTTGACTATAAAAATGTACCCCAGCACAACTTGCCATGGATTCTCCATTTAATGATTTTAAAATTTTTTACATGTAATTTTACAACTTCCCTTTTGTAATCTAATCTAATACATTGTTTTCATCCATGTTTTGTCCTTTACTATGACTCTGACTGTTCTCTCTCTCTCTCTCTCTCTCTCTCTCTCTCTCTCACTCTCTGCTCTTGCTCATGCATGTATGTGTGTGTGTTTGCTATGGTTATCATTTAATAAAAACTGCCAATAGGAAGCAATCTTACACAACAAACATCCATAAAAGTTGAAAACAGAAAACAGCATGGATATAACGTGACAGCATATGTCTGCCGGTACTGTTTGCTTTTCTGAGAGTTTTGGGATCATTGTGGTCACTACTAAATCCCTTGAAATACTGTCTTAAAGTTTTCTGTAAACCATCCCTCATTACCTTCCCAGGCAATTCTTTCTATACAGTTCAAAAAATAAAAAGCAAAATCTTTTATTAGGGACAAATAGAAGACACAGGGAGAGAAGCAGGGAATTCAACCATGGTTTAACTCTTGGTCAAATTAACCTAAGTAAAAATACTAAGATTTTTTTTTAAATTTAATTAAATGTTGACTCATTTAGTTACAATGAGGTTGTCTTCAATGAGGTTAACCAACACAACACAACCCTTACTCTCTCCCAGATATTCTCAGCATTGTACTGACAATTCCCAGACACGTACTACAACATTCTACAGTAACAACAATGGGTTAAAAATAAGAGACTCGGGTCTCTTCAGGACTGGCTGCATTGTCCTCTGTGGACTGGCAAGGCTGTTTCCCTCTCAAGGGGAGGTGATCAAAGAGCCCACCACTGAGTTCACATTAGAGACAGACCTTCTAAGCTAGGATCAGATGGAAGGGGAGGAGGACCTCCCCTATCAGTGGACTTGGAACAGGGCATGGGAGGAGATGAGGGAGGGAGGGTGATATTGGAGGGAATGAGGGAGGGGATTCAGGCAGGATACAAAGTGAATAAACTATAATTAATATGAAAAATTAAAATTTTAATTAAAAAATAAGAGATTTAGGGATATGAATTTTACATAAGTAGTATTTTGGGAAGCCCAAAGAAAAGATTACAAATCAAGGAATCTGCTGTTAATTATAAGCCTTTGAAACATTCAGCACAGGAACACAGAGCGATCCCAACTCTTAGGACAATCTAAATTTTCACACTAAAGACATAGTTATCTCAGTTAACCCAGCAAAGCAGGTTTATTTTTAAACCAAAATTACAAGATATTCTAAAATATAAGGTAACATAGTCTCAGACTCAAGAAATGCAAAATAAGATAATGCAATCAATTTTAGAAAGAAAACATCTATGTAGAGCATATTAAAGACTATGAATAATATATTAAAGTTTTTCAGGGAAGAAGTTTAAAAGAAGAGTAATACATGGATAATATTATCTAAGAGAAATGTGGAATAACTTAGAAAAAAAATCACAGAGCCAATGTTTGACTCTTGAATGTCCCATAGTCCTGTATGTTGAAGAACTAGCCTCAATTGTAGATGCACCAGAAAGTTCTGGGACTCTTTTATTTATTTAAATTCATTACTTATTGAATTTATTCACTTCACATACTGATCATAGCCCCCTCCCTAGTCTCATCATGGTCCCACCCTCCTTCCCTCTTCCCCATTCCCCTACCCTAGTTCTCAGGAAGGTGGATCCTTCCTTCCTTACCAGCTGACCCCAGACTATCAAGTCTCATCAGGACAGGCTGTATCCTCTTTCTCTGTGACCTGGAAGGCATCTGGCACGAGGAAGTGTACAAGTAGCAGGCAACGGGGTTCATGTCAGAGACAGCTCCTTACTAAGACACCTACATGGAAACTAAACTGCCCATGGGCTACATCTGAGCAGAGGGTCCCGGTCCTCTCCATGGTCCTTGGTTGGTTAGTTCCGGTCCTCTCCATGGTTCATTAGTCTCCACAGGACCCCTGGGCCCAGATAAGTTGGCGCTCTTGGTCTCCTTGTGGAGTTCCTCTCCCTTTTAGAAGAAGTGCACAAAATATGTTAAAGGTAGACATAGTAAATAATACATGTTGTAGGTTGTTCTCTGTTGAACTCATGGTGAAATGCTGTCTCTTGAAAATAGAAATGATAAAACTGCTTCTGAGAAATGCAGTCTTGAGCTGGTATGGGAGGGAGGAAGAAAGAAATGGATGAAGGAGCTAATGCTAATGTAAATTTGGTGATGCGAGATTAGCCGTTGTTACTTAATCTGTGTCCCTTATTTTGCAGTGTACAGTGCATACCAAAGACAGACAAACATGCAGTACCTAGTCTTCCTAGAGGAAGCAGCTGCCAGTGTGGAACAAGATAGAGTTAGTGAAAAGACATGTTTTTAAATTGTATTAGTTTGTAGGAAAAAAAAAAATCTTCTTGAAACACTTAGGACAGCCAAGGCTACACAGAGAAACCCTGTCTCAAAATAAATAAATAGATAGATAGATAGATAGATAGATAGATAGATAGATAGATAGATAACACTAAGGAAGTGAAATTGTTACTATTCCCACAAAACATGAGTTACATAATCTGACCCCTGGGTTGAGAGAAATGGAAGAGTGTCTAGACCAGAACGTTGCTATTGATATTTGGAAGCAGTTTCTGACTAAGCCTTAGTCTTGTGTGCATTTTATTCACTGCACTGTACATATACTGGGGAAAGTACATATACGGGGGAAACATGCTTGCTGGAAGCATGTAGTCCTCACACTTTTAAGCACATAAATGACTTTGGCAATGTATGGCTTTAATTCTAGGCTGAGAAAGGTGGATCTCTGAGATCCAGGCCAGGGCTACAGAGGCTTTGTCTCAGAACAGTAGGAAATTGTACAGTAATGGACTGGTAGGGTTGCTCAGCAGGTGTAGGTGCTTGCCACCAAGCTGGTGACCTGAGTTTGATCTCCAGGATCTACACGATAGGAGAAAACCGATTCACAAACCTTTTAGCCTCCACGTGAGTGCCGTGCATACACGTCCTTATGTTCCTACACTAAGGCATAAATGTACGAAATGCACAACGTGGTGAAAATAGAGGCTAGCATCACCTTTAAGTCGTTTTGTTATTTCATAGGAATGGTTACACTGGGGAAATGGAGTCGTTAAACTTGGTCTTTGAGCAGATGCTTTTATGGTGGGTGGCGGAGGGTGAGGAGGGAGAAGGTGGGCAAGCGGAAATTCTAGTGCTCAGAAGAAGGCACTGCTCCTGTTGGCTCAGGTGAGGTTGTCTATCCATTGCTTAGGATTGCATTTCAGCTAATGTTTTCAGGTATTACAGGGTAAGTCCCAGTGCCCAAAGGATGTCCGAAGTAACAAAACAATCACTCTAAATATTCTGCCAGCCTTTTGGGAGGTCTGTCTTCTGGGCATGGCCTTTTTTAATCCTCTTACCACATCCAGAGGATGGTTTGCAGCTGAAGCTAGGGGTTCATATGTGCATTTCTGCACAGATGTAGCCCATGGAAGTTCAGTGTCCAAGTTGGTTCCATAGTAATGGGAAGAGGGACTGCTCTGACATAAACTGATTGGCCTGCTCTTTGATCACCTCCCCCTGAGGAGGGGAGCAGCCTTACCAGGCCACAGAAGAGGACAATGCAATCAGGACAATCTCCTGATGAGATCTGATAGACTAAGATCAGAAGGAAAGAGAGGTGGACCTCCCCTATCAGTGGACTTGGGAAGGGGCATGTGTGAAGAAAGGGAAGGGAGGAGGGTGGGGCTGGGAGGGAGGAGGGGGGCTTATAGGGGATTACAAAGTGAATAAAGTGTAATTAATAAAATTAAATTTAATTTAAAAAAGAAATGGAAAAAAATAGAAGAAGTGGGCTTCTTGAGGTGAGCATCAGACATGAGAGGCTCACCCTTGGAGAGATATGGACACCTTGGTCTTTTCCTGGCCTTCATTGCTTGCTGGGTTTCACTAGATAAACATTTTTTCTTTATCTTGTATTTTTGCCATCATGCATTGTCTTATCACATCCCCCCTTCAAAAAGGTGGCAGAGCCAATCAAGGATGAACTTGATATTAATAATGAATCTAAAATATTTTCAATAAGGAGGAAATGAACAAATCTTTCAAAGAGTTGGCCAGTCAATTGGAGGTAAAGAAAGAAGAAATAGACAAAACCCTTAAAGAAACACAGGCAAACATAGCCAAACAAATAGAGGCACAAGTAGAGAAAAAATTAGTGGCATACAAAAAGGAAATGAACAAGGAAATAGAGTCCATCGTAGAGAGACAGGAATCCAAATTCAAACACATAAAAGAAATGGTGCAAGGCATGAAAACAGAATTAGAATCAATAAAGAAAACACAAAATGAGAAAACTCTTGAGCTGGAGAACTTGGAGAAAAGATCAGGAACCACAAAAGTAAGCATCACCAACAGAATACAAGAGATGGAAGAGAGAATCTCTGGAGCTGAAGACACACTTGCAGAAATTGATACTTCTCTCAAAGAAAAAGTAAAATCAGAAAAATTCCAATCACAAAATATCCAAGAAATCAAGGATGCTATGAAAAGACAAAATCTAAGAATAATAGGAATTGATGAAAAAGAAGACTCCAGGCTCCAAGGTCCAGAAAATATTTTCAAAAAAATCATAGAAGAAAATTTTCCCAACTTAAAGAAAGAGATGTCCATAAATATACAAGAGGCCTACAGAACACCAAATAGACTAGACCAGAAAAGAAACACATCACGTCACATCATAGTCAAAACACTAAATATACAGAACAAAGAAAAGATATTAAAAGCAGCAAGGGAAAAAGGCCAAGTAACATATGAAGGTAGACCTATCAGAATCACACCAGACTTCTCATCAGAAACTATGAAAGCCAGAAGGGCCTGGGCAAGCATCATGGAGACTCTAAGAGATCACAAATGTCAACCGAGACTACTATACCCTGCAAAGCTTTCAATCAACATAGATGGAGAAAACAAAATATTCCATGACAAAACTAAATTTACGCAATATCTATACAGCAAACCAACCCTACAGAAGATACTAGAAGGAAAACTCCAATCCAACGAAAACGAATTCACCCAAGAAAACAGGGCATACAGATAACATCCCAACAAAAATGAAAAGAAAACAAGCAATGAAACAAGGTAAGATCATCGACTCCATTACAAAAGGAACTAACATGCATTGGTCAATATTATCTATCAATATTAATGGACTCAACTCACCAATAAAAAGACACAGGCTAACAGAATGGTTACGGAAACAGGACCCAACATTCTGTTGCATCCAAGAAACACACCTATGCAACAAAGATAAACACTACCTCAGAGTAAAGGGCTGGAAAAATGTTTTTCAAGCAAATGGTTCCAGAAAACAAGCTGGAGTAGCCATCCTAATATCTAATAAAATAGACTTTCAACCCAAGTTAATCAAAAAAGATAAGGAGGGCCACTATATTCTCATCAAAGGAAAAATCCAACAAGAGGACATCACAATTTTGAATATCTATGCCCCAAATACAAGAGCACCTACATTCGTAAATGAAACAATATTAAAGCTTAAATCATACATTGATCCTAATACCTTAATAGTAGGAGACTTCAACACCCCACTCTCATCAAGGGACAGATCAACCAGACAGACACCAAATAGGGAAATAAAAGCACTCACAGAATCCCTAAATCAAATGGACCTAATAGATGTCTACAGATCTTTTCACCCAAACTCAAAAGAGTACACCTTCTTTTCAGCACCACATGGAACCTTCTCCAAAATAGACCATATAGTTGGTCACAAAGCAAGCCTCAACAGATACAAAAGGATTGAAATAATCCCTTGTATACTATCTGACCACCATGGACTAAAGCTGGACATCAACAACAACAGAAACAACAAAAAGCCGACACGCACATGGAAACTGAACAACTTACTACTCAATGACAGCTGGGTCAAGGAAGAAATAAAGAAAGAAATTAAAGACTTTCTAGAATTCAATGAAAATGAAGGCACAACATACCCAAATTTATGGGACACATTGAAAGCAGTGCTCAGAGGAAAATTTATAGCACTAAGTGCCTACAAGAAGAAATCCGTAACATCACATACAAACAACTTAATGGCCCAACTGAAAAACCTAGAAAAAAAAGAAGCAGATACACCCAAGAGGAGCAGACGGCTGGAAATAATCAAACTAAGGGCAGAAATCAATCAATTAGAAACAAATAAAATTATCCAAAGAATCAATGAAACAAAAAGCTGGTTCTTTGAGAAAATCAACAAGATAGACAAACCGTTAGCCAAACTAACTAAAAAGCAGAGAGAAACCATACAAATCAGCAAAATCAGACAGGAAAATGGGGACATAACTACAGACACTGAGGAAATCCAAACGATTATTAGGTCATACTACAAAAGCCTATATGGCACAAAATTTGAAAATCTAAATGAAATGGATAACTTTCTTGACAGATTCCATCTACCAAAATTAAGTCAAGATCAGGTAGAAAGACTGAATAGTCCTATATCTCCCAAGGAAATTGAAGCAGTCATTAACAGTCTCCCCTCCAAAAAAAGCCCTGGACCAGATGGCTTCAGCGCAGAATTCTACAAGACCTTCAAAGAAGTACTAACACCAATTCTCCTCAAACTATTCCATAAAATAGAAACAGAAGGAACACTACCAAACTCATTCTATGAAGCCACAGTCACTTTGATACCTAAACCACACAAAGATCCAACCAAAAAAGAGAACTTCAGACCTATCTCTCTTATGAACATTGATGCAAAAATACTCAATAAAATACTTGCAAACCGAATCCAAGAACACATCAAAGATATCATCCACCATGACCAAGTAGGCTTCATCCCAGGAATGCAAGGGTGGTTCAACATACGGAAATCCATCAATGTAATCCACCACATAAACAAAATGAAGGAGAATAACCATATGATCATCTCCTTAGATGCTGAAAAAGCATTTGACAAAGTCCAACACCCATTTATGTTTAAAGTCTTGGAGAGATCAGGGATACAAGGCACATACCTAAAGATAGTAAAGGCAATATACAGCAAGCCTATAGCCAACATCAAACTCAATGGAGAGAAACTTAAAGCAATCCCACTGAAATCAGGGACAAGACAAGGCTGCCCACTCTCTCCATATCTCTTTAACATTGTACTTGAAGTCCTAGCCAGAGCAATAAGACAACTAAAGGAGATCAAGGGGATACAAATCGGAAAGGAAGAGGTCAAAGTGTCACTATTTGCAGATGATATGATAGTATACATGAGCGAACCCAAAGATTCAACCAGAGAACTTCTTCAGCTGATAAACACCTTCAGCAAAGTGGCAGGATACAAAATCAACTCAAAAAAATCAGAAGCCCTCTTGTATACCAAAGACAAAAAGGCCGAGAAAGAAATTAGGGAAACAACACCCTTCACAATAGCCACTAATAACATAAAGTACCTTGGTGTGACTCTAACCAAGCAAGTGAAAGACCTGTTTGAGAAAAACTTCAAGTCTTTGAAGAAAGAAATTGAAGAAGATCTCAGAAGATGGAAAGATCTCCCGTGCTCATGGATTGGTAGGATTAACATTGTGAAAATGGCCATCCTGCCAAAAGCAATTTACAGATTCAATGCAATTCCCATCAAAATACCAACTCAATTCTTTACAGACCTTGAAAAAAAGATTCTCAGCTTCATATGGAGAAACAAAAAACCCAGAATCTCCAAAACAATCCTGTACAACAACAGATCATCTGGAGGTATCTCCATTCCCGATCTCAAGCTGTACTACAGGGCAACAGTAATAAAAACTGCATGGTATTGGCATAGAAACAGAAAGGAGGATCAATGGAATCGCATAGAAGACCCAGAAATAAACCCACACACCTATGAATACTCAATATTTGACAAAGAAGCCATATCCATTCAATGGAAAAAAGACAGCATCTTCAACAAATGGTGCTGGACCAACTGGATGTCTACATGCAGAAAAATGAAAATAGACCCATATTTATCACCCTGCACAAAACTAAAGTCCAAGTGGATCAAGGACCTCAACATAAAACCAGACACTCTAAATCAGCTGGAAAAAAAAGTGGGAAACAGCCTAGAACTCATTGGCACAGGAGACAACTTCCTGAACAGAACACCAACAGCACAGGCTCTAAGAGCAACAATCAATAAATGGGACCTCATGAAACTGAAAAGCTTCTGTAAAGCAAAAGACACTGTCATCAAAACAAATAGACAGCATACAGATTGGGAAAGAATCTTCACCAACCCTTTATCTGACAGAGGGCTAATATCCAGTATATATAAAGAACTAAAGAAGCAGAAAAGCAACAAACCAAGTAATCCACTTAAAAAATGGGGAACAGAGCTAAACAGAGAATTCTCGAAAGAGGAACATCGAATGGCAGAGAAACACTTAAAGAAATGCTCAACCTCATTAGCCATTAGGGAAATGCAAATCAAAACGACCCTGAGATTTCACCTTACACCCATCAGAATGGCCAAGATGAAAAACTCAAGTGATAGCACATGCTGGAGAGGTTGTGGAGAAAAGGGAACCCTCCTCCATTGCTGGTGGGAATGTAAACTGGTTCAACCACTTTGGAAGTCAATCTGGCGCTTTCTCAGACAACTAGGAGTAGTGCTACCTCAAGACCCAGCTATACCACTCCTAGGTATATACCCAAAATTTGCTCAAGTACACAACAAGGACATTTGTTCAACCATGTTCATAGCAGCTTTATTTGTAATAGCCAGAACTTGGAAACAACCCAGATGTCCATCAACGGAGGAATGGATACAGAAATTGTGGTATTTTTACACAATGGAATACTACTCAGCAATCAAAAAGGAGGAAATCATGAAATTTGCAGGCAAGTGGTGGGATCTAGAAAAGATCATTCTGAGTGAAGTATCCCAGAAGGAGAAAGACAAACTTGGTATATACTCGCTTATATAGACCTACAAGACATGAGAAACATAATGAAATCTACACACCTAAAGAAGATAATCAAGAAAGTGGACACAGGCGAAGGTGATTAATCCTCATTTAGAAAGACAAATGGGATGTGCATTGAACTTATGACAGGAGTCTACCACAAAAGGCATCTAAAAGACTCTACCTAGCAGTGTTTCAAAGCAGACACTAAGACTCATAACCAAACCCTCGGCAGGGAATCATTTGAAAGAAGGGAAGTTAGTATGATATGGAAAGGATAGGAGCTCTACAAGGACCAAATATATCTGGGCACAGGGTCTTTTCTGAGACTGAAACTCAACCAAGGACCATCTATGGATATAACCTAGAACTTCTGCTCGAATGTGGCCTGTGGTAGCTCAGTAACCAAGTAGTTTTCCAAAGTAAGGGGGACACGGACTATTTCTAACAGGATCTCAAGGGCAGGCTGTTTGACACCTCCCCCCAGGGGAGGAGCAGTCTGTTAGGCCACAGAGGAGGACTTTGCAGCCAGCCCTGAAGATACCTGATAAAACAGGGACAGATGAAAGGGGAGGAGGTCCTCCCCTATCAGGGGACTTGGAAAGGGGCAGGGAGGAGACCAGGGAGGGAGTGTGGGGTTGGGGAGGGAATGAGGGAGCGGGATACAGCTGGGACACAGAGTTAACAAAATGTAACTAAAAAGAAAAAATTAAAAAAAAAATAAATAAATATTTACCAGAAAAAATAAATAAATAAATAAATAAATAAATAAAATATTTTCAGCCTTACATCACACTGTAGTACAACTGAGACGTGCTTCTACTTGTAGATACATAATTAGATGAGACAGAGCTCAGGAGAAAAGCATTGTGAATGGAGATATGACAAGAGTTACTTCTTAGGGAAATGAAGTGAAAACACAGAAAAACAAGCTGAGGCATTGAAGAAAGTAATGAAATCTTTACAAACAGAAGAATAGCATAAGCAATCAAATATTTTTTTCTGAAACCATACAACCAAGAAGTGTATGAGTTGAAGCACAGACTATGTTTAAAGAATATAAAAAACATTATTTCAAATTTGAAGTAGTAAATATTGCTTCAAGTGTTTTAGAAGGCATTTAAGGGTCAAGAAGAAAAGAAGAGAAAAGAAAAAAAAAAGAAAAGAAAAAAACAAAGACAGAGCTAGGGCCAGAAAGGGAAATTTAATTACAACTTCAATGTCAGGCTTTTACATTCTGTCAAAATGGTGAAGCCCATAGCTCTGTTAATAGCACCCCTTGGACACTTACAAACTTCTCACACATGGTTAAGTGAATGCAATCACTTTGAAAAACTGTTTGGCACAATATGCATACAATTGCCATATCCATACTCTATGAGTATGGAATTGTTTCCAGAACATGTATACACATATGCATTAAATATGCACAGAGCCTCTGCAGGGGCCATAGGTTCACAGATCCAAATTGGAAACAATTCAAGGTCTATCAGTATTACAGTGATGAATACCGGTCAGCTAGTTTAGCAACAAGAATGAGCCTCTCAATCACTATGTTACCTGAAAATCATTAAGCAAAAAGAGTAAATATACATCAATATATACAAACTATGAACATACTGTTGTTTGTGGATACATATATCTATGTACATGTGTATATATTCATATATATGAATATGCATATATCTTTTAAATTATTCTGTAAATCTTTTAAATACCAGTATATGTGTCAGTATTCAAATAAATTCCAAGACATATATAAATTGTCTATGGGTTTAAATATTTCTAAATTCAGTTACATTTTTTTCGTTCTATTCTATTCTATGTTGAAATATTCCAGAACAATTTGTTTTAAAAATTTATCTTAAAATTTGAAAATTTATTATACTACTTAAGAGTATTGGTATTCATACTAAAACTAACCTTATTACTTTTATACTCTACAGTAAGAGATGATTGGAAGTCCATTTTATTTTTACACGTAAAAACAAATACCCAGATTCAATAATTTTGAAAAAATAACTGATAAAATTAATTCCAGAATATGAAGAAACATTTTAAGATTAGTTAAGACAATTTAGTATGCACCTAAAGAAAAAAAAACGTAATATGTAATGTAGAAAGAGGCATAATTTATTTGGATCTCTTGTGATATAGAAATGTGAACATTATTTTATAAAATCCTGTGAAATATCACCCAACAGTAGATTTCGTTTAACTCTGATTTGCCTACATTCAATTTATTTAAAGGAAGTCATGTCCTACAGGCTTCAGCTTGCAAATCATATATGAAGAATTTTTATTAAACACTAAAGATGCTTCATTATATTACTAACAACTTAAATGATTCCTTTAAACTAACCCAAAGTCTCTGTGTGTTTGCAAGGAAAATGTTTCATTTACTTGTTGCTTGGTTGACCAGAGAAAACATTTTCATGAAGAGTTTTATTGTATGTCATCTACCAACATTTTAACCCTATACTTCCAGACATTATATTGGACACTTAAATGTACCACCTTACTCATTACTAAACCACTCAAATGAAGCAATTTTAGTATTCTAATTTTATAATAGAGGTAAAGAGACAAGTAAATTTGGTTGAGATGGGAGAATCTTCACAGCCTCCCGATCTAGCCATGTTATACAAAGAAAGAATCTAAGTGCCTGAGTCTTTAGTAAGTTGTTTCCTAATCATATTGAAGAATTAACCATGTCTATAGTCCATGATCTTAATTATAGTAGCCAATTCCTATACATAAAAGAGAATACAGTATAAAATGGAATATCATGAAATAGAATATAATAACAGAAGAACTAAAATGTTAATAGAAAGCTATGTTAAATCCAAAGGAAATTAGATTAAAATGTACCGCTATAGAATGTAACAGTGTAACAGGTAGTTAGAATAGCTGGAAGAGAAGAGATGAGAGAGTAGAACATAATTGAACCAGGAGAACCAGGAGAACCTGGGAACATCTGCGCTCAGTGGTAAAATTGAGTGAGGTATTTAAAGAAAAGGTAGAGAACTTCAAATCACAGAAGTTATATAGCTGAGTTGGACATGGTGGAACAGAACATGATGCTAAGGTCAAAGAATAATCCTTAGCTATATAGAAAGTTCAAGCTTACCCTGGGCTGCCTTAAAGAAACAAACATACAAACAATTAAACACACAAACAGAAACTATAGGTTTACACACTTGACCTAAACACAGTTATTGTCTTCATTTGAATAAAATAATAGGGTTTGTGGTTTAGAATTTCAGTTTTGAAGGGTTGAATTATTATTATTAACAATTTATATCCCTTTGTATTCCAGTTCTAGCTCCCTCCCTCATCTCCTCCCCATTCCACCCTTCCTCCCTCCTTCTTCCTTCCCTATCCTTTTTCCCTAGTCCACTGATAGAGCAAGTCCTCCTCCTCTACTGTTCTGTCCCTAGCCTATGAGGTCCAATCAGGATTGCCTGGATCCTCTTCATCTGTGGGTTGGCTAGGTCTCCCCAAAAGAGAAAAGTGTTCAAGTACCAGGCAACCAAGTTCATTTCAGAGACTGTCAATTCTCCTTTTACTAGAGATCCCACACTGAGACTGAGCATCTAAGAGCTATACTGAGCAGGGGGCCTAGGTCCTCTCTATGTATGGTCTTTGTTTGATTCATCATTATCTGTAGTCCCCCATGGACCCTGTTTTTTTTTTTTTTTTTTTTTTTTTGGCTTTGTTGGTCTCCTTGTGTGGCTCCACTGGGTCCTTTATAACCCCTTTCTTCCATAAAACTCCCTATGCTCATTCCAAAATATGGCTGTGAGTCTCTGCATCTGAATCGATCCCCTGCTGGTTGGAGTCTTTCAGAGGACAGCTGTGGTAGGCTCCCATCCTGTTCCCTCTCATGTAGCCCTTCTCGTGTCTATCCTATTTTCTTTTCCTAATGAGAATTAAGCATCTTCCCTAGGCTCCTCCTGGTTGTTTAGTTTCTTTAGGCGTTTAGTTTTTACTATGTTTATCTTGTATTATTTGGTTAATATCCACTTATAAGTGAGTATATACAATATGTGTCTTTCTGCTTCTGGGTTACAACATTCAGGATGATCTTTCTTTATTCTATTTTAAAAAGTTATTTATTTTTATTCACTTAATATCTCAGTTTATTTGCTTTATATCCCAGCTGTAACTCCCTCTCTCATCCCCTCCTAATCCCACTCTCACTCCCTCATCTCCTCCCATGCCCCTCACCAAGCCCACTGATAAGGAAGTTGAGCATTTCTTTAAGTGTTTCTCTGGCTTTCTATATTCCTCTGTTGAGAATTCTCTGTTTAACTCTGTATAACATTTTTAAATTGGATTATTTAGTTTGTTCGTATTCAATTTCTCAAGTTCTTTTTTTATATTCTGGATATTAGCTCACTGTCATGTAAGGTTGTTGAAGATCTTTCTGAAAGTATCTCCATTGCTGAATTCAAGCTGTATTATAGAGCAACAGTAATAAAAACAGTATGGTACTCACATTGAAACAGAATGGTGTATCGAAATGGAATCAAATGGAAGACCTAGAAATATACCCACACACCTAGGGACACCTGATTTTTGACAAAGAAGTCAAATTCATACAATAGAACAAAAGATAGCATCTTCAACAAATGGTGCTGCTCTACATGGATTTCTACATGTAAAAAAAGCAATTAGATCCATAATTTTCACCCTACACAATAGTAAAGTAAAGTGGATCAAAGACCTCAACATAAAACCAGACACACTAAACCTTTCAGAAGAAAAAGTGGGAAAGAGCCTGGAACTCATTGGTACAGGAGATAACTTCCTCAAGAGAGCACCAACAGCTCAGGCTCTAAGATCTACAATTAATAAATGGGACCTCATGAAACTGAAAAGCTTCTGTAAAGAAAAGGACAATGTCAACAGAGCAAAACAACAGTGTACAGACTGGGAAAGGATCTTCACTAACCCGTTGAGCATTCTCTTGAATTGTTGTTTCTCTGTCATTCTATATTCCTCTGTTGAGAATTCTCTGTTTTGCTCTGTATCCCATTTTTAAATGGATTATTTTGATTGTTGGTGTTTAACTTTTTGAGTTATTTAAAAATTCTGGATATTAGCCCTCTATCAGATGTAGGGTTGAAAGAACCCTACTTGGGAGACCTTTCTATCTTCTGATATCCTCTTCAATTTCTTTCTTTATATATTTGAATTTTTGATTATACAGCTTGATACTAACAACCTTTGTCTCTGTTATGATAGAACAAAGGTAATAGCATGGCCTTTGTTTTGAAAAATTCTAATTAGCATAATTATGCTCTTATGTATTTTTTAGAATGATCCTTATGTTTGATACTTGTGGTATCAAATTTTGACATTATCACACGTTGGCAAGCTTTCAAGTTAGACAGCTACTTTGATAGATAGAAAGTTTAACATGATTATCTATGTTTCAAAGCAATAGCAGATACCAATTTCTACTTTAGAAAAATGTGTTAATGCATGCAGAGAAGCCTATGGAGATGTGCAAATCCTCAAAGTTTTATGAAACAAGTCAAAATCGATTAACTTCCAATAAGTTAATTAAACGATTACATGTACCTTCACTGTTATTATCTAATTGTTAAAACTACAGTAATGATGTCTGGGATTGAAGAGATGGCTCAGAGGCTAAGAGTCCTTACTGTTCTTCTAGAGGACCTGAGTTTTATTTGCAATATGAATATCAAATGTGTCACAATTTCCTGTAGCCCCACTTACAGGGATCTAACACCATGTGGTTTCCAATTCATCCACTTCCATGAATGCAAGTGGCTACCATAGAAGGCCTCTGAAAGACTTTATCCAGCATTGTATCAATGCTGATGCTGAGAGTCATAACCAATCCTTGGGCAGAGTGCAGGGAATCATATGAAAGAAGAGAGGAGTTAGTATGACC
Source organism: Psammomys obesus (assembly GCF_907164565.1). Taxonomy (NCBI): domain Eukaryota; kingdom Metazoa; phylum Chordata; class Mammalia; order Rodentia; family Muridae; genus Psammomys; species Psammomys obesus. The sequence continues at coordinate 16,638,823 of NW_026596117.1, forward strand.
TGGAGAGGACAGGGGCTCTACAAGGACCAAATATATCAGGGCACAGGGGTCTTTTCTGAGACTGTCTCTCCAACCAAGGACCATGCGTGGATATAGCCTAGAACCCTGGCTCAGATGTAGCCCATGGCAGCTTAGTATATAAGTGGGTTCCCTTGTAAGGAGAACAGGAACTGTTTCTGACATGAACTCAGTGGCAGGCTCTTTGACACCCCCCCCCCCCGCGAGGAGCAGCCTTGCTAGGCCACAGAGGAGGACATTGCAGCCAGTCCTGATGAGACCTGATAAGCTAGGGTCAGATGGAAGTGGAGGTGGACCTCCTCTATCAGTGGACTTAGAGATGGGCAGGGAGGAGATGAGGAAGAGAGGGTGGGATTGGGAGGGAATTAAAGAGGGGGCTACCGCTGGGATACAAAGTTAATATACTGTGGCTAATAAAAAATAAATTTAATTAAAAAATAAAGAAAAAGAATGCAAATGGCATACATTGATTTGTGTAGGCATCTGTATATACACATAAATAAATAAAAATTAATAAATCTTTTTAAATGCAGTAGAGGAAGTTTGTGAGTATTGGCATAAACTTAAAACTGAAAGAAAAGATAAGTAGTGTCATTTTCATTCCTTTAGTGATGTGAGTAAGTACTAGGAGACTGGAGGGAAACCTGCAGCCCATTAAAGAAAAGATTGTAATACAGTGTGTGAGAAATTCAAGGATGTGCTTACTATGTGAATAATCCCATGTGAGAATATGAATTTCATTTAAGGATGAATATGTAAAATAGTAGGCAGATTTTAAAAATTGTATGAATGGAATCACCAAGACTCAGAGCTTCATTCACACAGATGGAAGGGGAATAGACTAACTCAAAAGCTTTAAACTCTGAGCCACGAGTCTGGGGATGATAATGATCTTGTTTCAGAAAAACTGACAGCAAAAAATATATGACACAGAGAATAACGCATTTCATCTTTTGTCTCCTTCACTGAGCTCCACAGACCGGCCATATACAGATAATGTGCAACGCATTGACCCAGCTCCTCTCTTCACTTCTTGAGGCCTATGCTTACCTGTATAGTTTTAGACACAGCATCAACACTGAGTTACAACTGTTCTTTTGCATCACTAGTGTCAGCCTGAACACTTGTTAAGTCTTGCATAATCTGAGCAAAATCGTCACCTATTATTATATTCCCTATAACTGTGAATATAAGTGCAATGTCAAATTTCATTTTAATTTTAAAGAATATTTCATTTCTAAATCTGCACATTTGTTACATTTCTATCTAACAATATCTATATTTTTAACATGGTAGAATTTATAACATTATAAACTATTATCATTAATCTCTGTCAATCTTTGAAGTAGGAAGTGTGGGTACAGTAGATCTTATTTTGAATGGGTAGTATTTGACATATGAGATATCTGAAGAAAACTGTTAAAATGAAATATGGAGAAAATCATTAAAACTTCTGAAGCACTGTACCTGAGGTACAGCAAATTGGCTCTTATTTTTCTTAGTTCATTAACTTAAAAACTTTAATGTTTGTGTTTTAAATTTTAAGCATGTTTGACAATTTCATGAATTCATAGCAATTTTTTTCATTTCGTACCTAGGACTTTGGTTGTGATTTGACAGCTAGTACTATACTTACCATGCGGAAGCATCTACATATATGAACCTATGTGCTTGAACATATTTTGAAAGCAAAAGGATTCGACTTTCTTGCTTGCCAGTAATGTTTCTCTAGGGCGCCAGGAATCTAGCCCAGGACCATGTGTATGCTACTCATCTATCACTTAGCTAACCTTTACGTTTATTCTATATAATTCAATTTCTCAGATTGTCAATAAATTAATTAATCTTTATTTTATAGTAAACATTATTATAATTTCCAACTTTGTATACACCGCAAATGACTAAGGTACTATAGCTTAATGGTATATAGCTTATACTGAATGGTTTACATTCGTTTTTCATTTTCGTGGGTGTAACCTATATTGATTATGCAACCTTTAGCCTTGAAAATATTCAGTATTTGATAATACTGAATTTATATTGTGAAATTAGAGATAATGATAGGAAACATCAACTTCTCACTAATTAAGATAACTATTGAAGTTGCTATAAGAGAACACAATGATATTGTTCCAGTGGAGAAACTATTTTTTAATGTTTTTATTAATTATTATTTATTACAATTTATTCACCTTGTATTCTGGCTGTGGCCACCTCCCTCATCTTCTCGCAATACCACTCTCCCTCCCTCAATTTTCATGGATGTATGTCAAATATAAGAAATGTGCATTGAGGTAAAAAATCAAAGCTAAGTATTAAATTAACATCCTTAGCCATCAGGGAAATGCAAATCAAAACAACCCTGAGATTTCACCTTACACCTACCAGAATGGCTAAGATCAAAAACTCAAGTGAAAACACATGCTGGAGAGGATGTGGAGAAAGGGGAACCCTCCTCCACTGCTGGTGGGAGTGCAAACATGTGTAACCACTTTGGAAATCAATCTGGCACTTTCTCAGAAAATTAGGAATACTTCTACCTCAAGAACCAGTCATACCACTCCTGGGCATATATCCAAGAGAATTCCACCATTCAATAAGTACATTTGCTCAGCTCTGTTCATAGTAGCTTTATTTGTAATAGCCAGAATATGTAAAAAGCCTAGATGTTCCTCAACAGAGGAATGATGAGAGAAATTGTGGTACATTCACACAATGGAATACCACTCAGCAATTAAAAACAAGGAAATTGTGAAATTTGTATGAAAATGGATGGAACTAGAAAAGATCATCCTGAGTGAGATAATCCAGAAACAGAAAGACAAGCAAGGTATACCTCACTTATAAGTGGATATTAGTTGTATAATACAAGATTGTCAGCTACACCTAAAGAAAAAAAAATACAAAGAAGGACTCTAGGGAGGATGCTTAAATCTCATTCCAAATGGCAAACAGGATAGATATCAGAAGCAATGAAAGAGTAGGAAACAGGATTGGAGCCTGCAATAGAGGGTCTTTTGAAAGACTCCACTGAGCAGGGCATTGAAGCAGTTGCTGAGACTCATAGCCAAACTTTAGGCAGAGCCTAGGGAGATTCATGAAAGAAGAGATGGGTTGGGTTAGAGGGACATGTAGGGGACAGGAGCCCCACAAGAACACCTACAATACTAAAGGATATGAGCCCAGGGGGTCCTGCAGAGACTGATGCACAAACCAAAGACCATACAAGGAGAGGACCTAGACCTCTGCTCAGTCTCTATGGAGGTTCCCAAGCAAGGGGATCAGGGGCTTCCTCTGTCATGAATTTGATTGCTTGTTCTTTTGTCACTTGCCCATGGTAATGTGGTCTTGCTAGGCCATGCAGGAAGAGGATCCAGGCAGTACTGATGAGACTTGACAAGCTATGGGAAGATGGCAATGGTGGAGAACTCCCCCTTTCAGTGGACTAGGGGAAGGGAATAGGGGGAAAGAGAGAAGGAGGGTTGGACTGGGAGGAATTGAGGGAGGGGGCTTCAATCGGGGTATGTAATGAATAAATTGTGAAAAATGAAGACACCAATCAGCAGGGGATCAAAGTAGATGCAGAGACTCACAACCAAAATTTGGACAGAGCACAGGGAGTCATATAGAAGAAGGAGGATATAAAAAGACCCAGAGGGGACAGGCACCACCACAGGAAGACTGCCAAGCCTCTTCTTAAAGCTAGTATTTCAAGTATGAAGCGACATGCTAAGCTCAATAGTCTATAATTAAAGTGTGCCATTTGATCCTGAAATCAAAATGTTTTTGCATACATTTAAGAGTATATGTACTACTTACATGTGACCAGGTGAGAAAATGTGCCTAAGAAAGTAATACAAGAAGAGAGAAGTATTATGAAAATATGCTGGGATCTTTTATTACCTTATTCAGTGAAAACTAAATAAGGAGAGATGTATTTCAGCTAATGCTGAACATTCATAAATAGCATAAATCGTATTTTTTTCAAAATTTAAAGTGGAAGGATATAAACCAAAAGTGTTAGTTCCTAACATATAAGAAACTCAGAGTGCATATTAATAATACGCACCACCAGTAACTTCTTTAGGAAAAAAGTAGTCAGTAAAAGGCTACAGGCAACTTCCCCATCTTAGGTTCTGCAATCTAACTAAACATAACCAGTTACATACAGCAGACATGTGTTTAGGTACACAGTATGTATCCATGGTTACCTGTTAGTAACCCTGCAAAAATAAAGATAAACCTTAGCATAGGGTTTAAATATCCACAACAAACAGAACAAAAAGAAGTATGAAACAAAACGTTGTCATTCAATTCTCTTGTTTTTTTTTTTTAATTTTTAACTAAGATAAATCAATTCACAGGAGAAAATTACAAAAATTGAGCTGCCTTTTCATGGCAGTTCTATTCATAGTGATGGCTTTTAAAGACTTCTAGGTTATTAACTTTGACATTTCTGTACTAGGCACTTACAGGCTTTTTATCAAAATGTGTCTAGGCAAGGGCTTCAAAACCTCAAAGCCCAAAATAATGTGTTTCAAAAATTGTTTTTAAAAACCTCTAACTATTGCAACTGCCATCAGCCATGGCACAGTGTTTAAATAGCCAACAATAACCTCATGAAATCACATGAAATGCTAAAAGAAAAATTTTAGCTCTTCCTTTGCTCGTTTTTATTTCAAGAGAAATCACAGGAAAACAATAACTTCTGTGTTTTGTATTATCTTTGTGTTTTCAGGCAATGGTAACATCTTATTTATATTGGCCAAGTGTAAATGTTATCACAGTTAATTTCTTAAGATGTTACCATTGTAAATATTATGGTTGTAGTCAGGTCTTACCTTGTTGCAAAGAGACCTTTCTTGTTCATTCCTCTTCTTCTAATTACTTATCTCTTCCATTATACTGACTTTAGCAATTCAACATTTTTACCACTATAAAAATTGTCACTGGGAGTAGCTCTTAATTGTAAGTTGAGATGTCTAAAGCTGTGGACTTTCTCAATTTTCTTATGTTAACTCAAGTGAGTTTCTCTCTCTCTCTCTCTCTCTCTCTCTCTCTCTCTCTGTGTGTGTGTGTGTGTGTGTGTGTGTGTGTGTGTGTGTGTGTTTGTACTAAGATGCAAGAAAAGCCAAAGCCAAAAAAGCATTGCCTAGGGAGGTACTGCAGAGACTGATGTATAGAGAGGACCTACGCTCCCTGCTCAGCTGAAGCCCACAGATAGCTCAGTCTGTATGTGGGTTCTCTAATAAGGGGAGAAGACAGAGTCTCTGACATGAATTTGGTTGTCTGCTTTTTGATCACATCTCTCTGGTTGGGTGATGTAGCCAGCCCACAGAGGAAGATTATCCAGGCAGCACTAATGGGACCTGACAGCCTCGGGACAGACAGTAAGGGGAAGAGGACTTACTCTATCAGTGGACTAGGGAAGAGGAATAGTGGAGGAAGAGGGAGGGATGGTGGTACCAAGAGGTGATGAGGGAGGGGGGTGCAACTGGTATACAAAACGAATTAATTGTAAAAATAATAATAATATAAAATAAAATAAGAGTCCCTGCTGGCTCTTTCCTATGCATGGAGTCACGAAACAGTAATTAGTCAGACTCTTCAGAAGAACTTACAAAGTACATAATAATAAAGTTTTTTTTATAGAGTTGAGAGATGAGGTGTCATGCCTACATTCCAACAAAAAGTGGGAGAATCAGTAAACTAATATGTTATTAATACAAGTTACCAAGCTACTATAACATCTGTTAGAATGCCTAAGCTCACACATAGTGATATACAAGACCTGTTGCCAGCAACAGTAGAGAAATCAAAGAAGCAGTAAATTCTACAATAAGTTCTAAGTAATCCTCAGATGAGAGCCGTCTCCTCATTCTCTTCCCTTCTGATTTTTATAATGATCACCAATAATCTTCCTGGTTATAATAGCAGTTAGTAATTTTCAATGTATGTTCTTTTTAAAATCTAAGGCTACGTTTTTACTTCCTTTTAAAAATTCTCCCATATCCTGACTTTAATGATATTTTAAAGATTTTAATGAACATGCTATTAATATAACTATCAACATAGAGTGTTTACTGTTGTTTCAGTTACAGAAGGTCAAAATTTCATCAAAAAAAAAAAAAAAGATGAGTACAGGCCAATAAGTTACTATGACAGAGAAAAGAATAAAAAACAACATCTTAAATTTTGTTACAGTGTATTGTTGTAATAATTTCACTTATTTCTTAGGAATTAAATTCTAAGGGAACCTGATTTAAAAATTAATTTTATTATAGCTATATGCATAGGAAAACAATAAAACTATATTACTATTTGAAGTTGTGGGCTTCTATCATGGTCTTCGAATATATCCCTGGAAGACAAATAATACTACCCTAAACCACATGGAAAAGGGGGCCTCTATCATTGGCACAATCATTAGCATCACCATTACACACACTAACGTAACTGACAAGTTTGCTTGTTTTGTGTCTTTTAAGTGGAAAACAGAAAAGGGACATTTTTTTTCAATGTGGTCATATAGGGAGAAGGGACAGAGATTAAGCATCTTACCCAAGTCTATCTTTGGTGTCTTGAACTGAGATTTTAGAAAAGCAACTGTTTGCACATCTAAGCAAACAGTTAACCACTTAACCACCAGGCAAGGCATGGTGGTTTCAATTTCTATTCTATTTTGAAATCATCTTTTGCTCTAGGATAGCCTTCTCAGACCCAAGAATTCCCCTTCTCTCATAAAAGCATTAAAGAAAGGATATAAATGATATCTAAAATTCCAGAGACAATAATGATGATAGAAAGTCATCTCGAAGGACAGGTAAAAATGCCTGTTTATTCCTTGTGGAATTGGGCTCTTGTAAATTGATTTTGCCTTGAAAGAATTACAGAAATTAGTTTTGAACTTTTCAAAGTCTACATTCTTAACTGGGCGTCATTACATCATTTTTCAAACCCGATATAGGAAAGCGCACACACTTCAAATAACCCACAGGCATCACCAATTCCCTTGTATTTACTTATGCACTGAATGCCTGCACCTGCAACTCGGATATGCACAGCGGGAAAGCTTTCTGCTTAATTTAGTGAAGAAAGTGGCAGCCAGAATTACACTCAAAAACTGAATTTCATACAACCATATCCATGAATTATCCATGAGGAAAAGAATAGTAGTCTAAGGGCAGAGGAGATGTTTCATGTTGCCTATTTTTTTATTTTAATTAAATATGACAAGTGGTTAAAAAAATAGAAAAAAAAAACAACCTCTAAATTGAGGGTTTTTGAGTAATGCTAACAAACATTCTCTAGTAAACACAATTCATACCAGGAAATAACTTTATCATTTTCTGTTGACTTTAGTAAATGTTCCTTAAAATGTATGTTTAAAAAATATTTATATGGTATCCCAGACTCTGAAACATCAGATATTCTATAATCAATAATTCATAGTGAATTATAGATGTAATAAATAAAGAAGACAAAGTAGGATATTGTGACATACAGACATGGTTATAGATACTTATAACCCAGAAAATATAAATCCATAATCTTGCTTTGCTTTTCCAGTTTTAAATTTTTGACTTTTCTGTTTTTCCCAAAACAGCAGGCTTCTGTACAGCCTAGAGTCAATATCCCAAATACAAATTCTCTCTTTAAGGTGAGGTTGACATCTTAGGAATGAAATGTGTAGAACATCCAATAAATATTCATGACAGGTCTTCCTTAGAGAGCCATGGAGTTACTATATAAGGAATGTTCTCTTGATAAACTCTCTTGCTATTAGAAAGCCAGACCTAGGCAGCAGGCAGGCTGGAAAGAATCCAGACCTACAATTCGTAAGCTGATAGCCTTTCTCCTTTGAGATGCATACATTTCAAACTCTCTCCCTACCCTCAGAGTTGTATCTTCTCTCAAGTTCTGATAATTACACAAAAATGACCTCTACATGTAATATGAAATATTCCTTCCTAGTGAACATTTTATTATCCATATAGAAAAAGCATACCATTATGTTTTAAATTTGTTTGTCATATTTTCCTTTATGTAGTAGCATTTTGATAGATTAAACAAATAGAGTAGAAATAAATATATAGTACACTTTCTTTAACTAGAAATATATTATAAAGGAAAATATGCATAAAATGAGGAAAGATTATATTATAGGACTATAGCCATGTGAAGACTAATATATGTCTTCACATGGCTATATTCGGAGACAGATAAAATGAAATGGATAAGGGCAATTTTAATTTGGGAAGTCCAGGAACCTTTGTGTAACAAATGTTTTAGATTAGGAAAAAAACTGAATGAGTAATGTGCCATTCACACATTCTGACACAAAGCATTTCAAGAGGAAAAGAAGAGAACTAAAGTGTGTTGCAGGAACAGGTTTAGGACACAGTGTACAGAACAAGAGCAACGTACCTAGAATGGAATGAACAGATATTACCAAAGTAGGAAATGAAATGAAGCAGAGATCAGCCTCAAAGATACAATGTTCTCTGTTAAGGCTAATTATGATTTATATTGTGTTTGATACTTTTCACATTATTGTGAAAAATGAGAAAATGCATCTTAGGTAAAAAAGGGTTGTTTTGAGTCACAGTTTAAGAAGATATACAATGCATCATGGAAGAAAGGAGTGGAGGCAGGAGTGTGAAATGGCTTGGTCACAGTGTGCTGTCAGTCATAAACATGGGGTAAAAAAGGTGGTGGGGCAGAGCTTCAAAGTCTTCCAACCCTCTCTTAGTTCTTCATTTCTTCCAGCAAACCATCCTTCCTAAAGGCTCTGTCACATTCTAAAATACTAATGCCAGCTAGGGACCTAGTCACTATCAGAGACAGTTCACAATTACATCATAATACACATGTAGACATAACATAATAAAACATAACACAAGTTTTCCTCCTCTGCCCATGGGATAAAGAGGGTTTTCACTTCCACATGTTCATGGCATCAGGTATATACATAAGTGCAAAGATTCCAAATTTCATCACCCAGAACATAGTTGTATCTCTATGAGCCACTTAAAAAGAATCTTGGCCATGAATTCTAGCTTGTATGCACAAGACAAGAAGTAGATGTAAGGAGCAACTAGGTACTCCAAGCCAAAGTCATGTGGGCCTTTATGGCTGTAGTACAACATTATTGGAAAATACATTGCAGAAAAATTATATGATTTATATATTGTAAAAGTAACATGTCAATCATCGTGATAATAAATTAAAACCATATGAAATTTTTTTTAAATTTTACTCAAGGAAACATCATCGAGAATAAATTACTGCAGAGTGCTAGCCAAGAAGGTGACAAAACATGTTAGATCTCACTATGTTTTGCAAATGATATCATAGATAATGTAATTTAAAAGGGTCTCTTTAATGATGATTTATGTTCTTTTCTGACATTTTATTATCTTCCATCAAGCTACTGTTATTGCAAGGAAAACTTTTATATTTAAGCAATCGTCTGTCTTATAAGCATGTTTCTGCTCCTCCATTTGAACACTCTGAAGTCAAAGTGTACATCTTCATAACCCTTGGTTATATTGAACTGCATGATGAATTGGAGCACACAATCATTTTTTTATTAAATCATATGAAGAACCTTGCCTATGGATACAACACAATTACAATGTCAGAGCCAGTTTTGGAATCCCCATGTTTATTACAAAAGCTTGCCTCTTTCCACTACCTTCTGTTCTAGCAATTTATATACATTTAAGGAACAAGACAATCTTCTATTTAATCTAGCTACTTTATGCTGCCAGAACTCTAAGCTGGAAAATTACAACAGAATTTGAAAACTCACATTTTATTTGAGATGGTTATCACTATTATAAGACTGTGTAAAGCTTCTCTTGTCAGAAATAAAATTTCCAATAGAATTTAATGGAGAGAAAAATGATAATGAGGTCTTTAAATTATCTAATTGGTCTTGTTAATAAAGAGAATATTATATTTCAACTCACAAAATAAAGCAATCAACAGAAAATTAACTTGACTCATTGATTCATTTTCAATGTATTGTCATCTACTTATGAATGAAGAATTCCTACATCTGGGAAATGAAATGATGGCTCCATGGACAAGAATTGTTCAGTGTCCAAGTGGGTTCCATAGTTATGGTAAAATGGACTGCTTCTGACATGAACTTCCTGGCCTGCTCTTTGATCACCTCCCCCTGAGTGGGGAGCAGCCTTACCAGGCCACAGAGGAAGACCATGCAGGCACGCCTGATGAGACCTCATAGACTAGGATCAGAAGGAAGTGGAGGAGGACCTCCCCTATCAGTAGACTTGGGGAGGGACATGGGTGGAGAAGGGGGAGGGAGGGGGATTGGGAAGGGAGGAGAGAGGGAGCTACAGGGAGGATACAAAGTGAATAAACTGTAATTAATAAAAATTAAAAAAAGAAAAGAATTGTTACTTTTCTTGCAATAACAGTCACAGGACATGGAGAATGAGTATGACCAGATTACAGTGTATGAAAATCTCAGCTAATTAATACAAATATTTATGTAATTAACTCATGGGATATTAATAAAATTAAGTGAAGAAAGTTCATATGAATCTTTCCCAGACTTACTGATACCTCAAAATAATGTTGTGTAGGGACTGAAAATCTACTAAATTTTGAAAAACATGGATAGTGGATAGGGTGCATTTAATGGGCCTTCTTTACCAAAACCAATAGTGTTTAACCAGTTTTAAAATTGATTTATATTTGTGTAAGCAAAAGGATGTATGTTTGCATGTTGGTGGATATGCACATATGTATATGAAGGCCTCAGTCTCAGGAGTCGTTCCTTAGGAAACATCCACATTTTATGTTATTCACATCTTATCCCATCACCTCTGTGTGTCTCTGTATGTGTGTGTGTGTGTATTTCCCTGTATATGAACTACATGTGTTCACTGCCCATAAAAGCTAGAGTATGGAATCAGATACTCAGAAACTCGAGTTATAGGCAGTTGTGAGTCACCCAGTGCAGTTGGTAGAAAGTAATTCTGCCTACTACAAGAGTAGAAAGTGCTCTTAACCTGAGCTATCTCTCGAGCCAGCATCAAGTTAACATGTATAACAAGATCTTTCACTGGACCTAAGCCCAATTGTTTTTAGGCTATTCTAAGTGATACACATATATCTACCTACTTCTGCCTCCTTAACACTGGAATTTCAGACACTACAATGTCTTGATCTTTGTGTGTGTGTGTGTGTGTGTGTTATGAATAAAACTTAGAGCCTTATTCGTGTGCACAATGTACTGTAGTGATTGAGAAATCTGAACAATACCCTAATTACTGTGGGACTCTGCTGGATAAGGTTGAAGTTGGTCATCTCTGGAGAGCCAGTCATTTGGGCTCAGTCTATGATGACAGACTGTTTTCTCAGCAGGGTTCTGAAAGTCTCCCCTGTTCAGGGTGATTGCAGGTCTTATAAGGAGTATCACGTAGTACTCAGAGCAGATTATAGGCTAGACCCTTCCCTGATAAAGAAACTACTCTAGCAAGCATCTAGGAATGCCTAGAAACAGCCCACTCTGCTAAGGATCTTAGTCCAGCAGTGACCTCTAGTTGTACTTAGAGATCCTGCTCGCCACTCCTGGAATCCCCCACCCTCCATAAGATAATTAAGTACTGCATTTTCCTTTTTGTGATAGCACCATTAAGGATCTGTGACCCCCTGACCCCATTGAATCAAACACATTCATCCTTGAATTGCATCCCTCAGCCCAGGGTTTATATTGCCCTTGATTTCACATAAAGAGAAGGTACACAGGTTACTCCTTTCTCACTTCTAGAAACTTCTGGGATTCCTCATTTATCCTTCACCAAGTTGTGTCTCACTGGGACTGGCCTCCAGTTCACCGGGCCTGGGCCTACTTGGGCTTGGGCCTCACCAGGCTTGTGTCTTGGATGCGATCCAATCACTCATGGGCCTTAGCTTGTACCTCCGCAGTGTACAACACGGCAGCTTGACCAAGAGCTGTAGCACTTTGGTATTGCCATAAGCTTTGAAACGCTCAAGCTTCCATTGCCACCTTCAACCTCATGCTAGAAGAACTAAACACTCTGTGGAAAACCTTTATCAAGCTTGGCTTAGTGCACTTAAGCCTCACCCTAAAATGCTCTAGCTGCCAGAGAGAAACAGAACCTCCCTTCTCTGTCAAGAAGCCAAGTTCCAGGAATTCAGCTGAGATCCAAGTCTCCGCTGAATGGAGAACAGAGAATGACAAATTACAACAAAATGATTTCACCTAGAATCACCTGCTAGGAGACAAGTAGTCTTCATACTCAAACTGCAACTTCGCAGCTGAAATATTTAACAACAACAAAAAAATTCACAATAGATTATAATAGATACATTAAAAACATATAGCTATGCTTCTCTCTAATGAATATATTCCTAGCAGTGAGCTCCAGTGAGGTATAATACAATTATTTATTAGGGAATATTTTTGCATAGGTTAATGACATACAGGGAATCTAAAACAAAAGCTGCTTTAAAAGCATGTCTTCAGGGGAGAGACTTTCAGAGGCCCTCCATGGGAGGCTCCTAACTTGTTTCCTGTTTTCTTCTTCTTCTGCTGTCCAACCTCTTTGCCTTTCAGAATGGGGATTGAGCATTTTAGCCAGAGTCCTCCCTCTTGATTAGTTTCTTTAGGTGTACATATTTTAGTAGGTTTATCCTATATTATATGTCTATATGAGTGAGTATATACCATGTGTGTCTTTCTGCTTCTGGGACAGCTCACTCAGGATGATCCTTTCCAGTTCCCACCACTTACCTGCACATTTCATGATTTCCTTGTTTTTGATTGCTGAGTAGTATTCCATTGAGTAGATGCACCACAATTTCTGTATCCATACTTCAGTTGAGGGGCATCTGGGTTGTTTCCAGCTTCTGGCTATTACAAATAAAACTGCTACAAACATTGTGGGTGGTTCCGTTCACTGGGCTTCTGGTCCTGGATTCTATAAGAAAACAGGTTGAGCAAATGTCCTTATTGTGTACTTGAGCCTCTTTTGGATATATCCCTAGGAGTGGTATGGCTGGATCTCGAGGAAACACTATTCCTTGTTGTCTGAGAAAGTGCAAGATTGATTGCCAGAGTGGTTGTACCAGTTTACATCTGCCCTGCAGACTGTCAAAGCAGATGTTGAGACTTCTGGCCAAACTTTGCGCAGAATGCAGGGAATCTTATGAAAGAAGTGGGAAATAATAGTAAGAGCTGGAGAGGACATGAGGTCCACAAGGAGAGCAACAGAACCAAAAAATTTGAGCACAGGGGTCTTTCCTGAGACTCATACTCCAACCAAGTACCAGGCATAGAGATAACCTAGAACCCCTGCACAGATGTAGCCCATGGCAGTTCAGTTTCCAAGTGGGTAACATAGTAATGGGAACAGGGACTGCTTCTGACATGAACTGATTGACCTACTCTTTGATCACCTCCCCTGAGGGAGGAGCAGCTTTACGAGGCCACAGAGGAAGATAATGCAGCCACTCCTGATGAGACCTAACAGACTAGGATCAGAAGGAAGAAAAAGAAACCCTCCCCTACCAGTGGACTTGGGGAGGGGAATATGTGGAGAAGGGGGAGGAAGGGAGGGTTTGGGAGTGGAGGAGGGAGGGAACTAGAGGGAGGATACAAAGTAAATAAAGTATAATTAAAAAAATTAAAAAGCATGTCTTATTGGATTTGTCTTTCTTACTTGGTCCTATCATCCCATTATTCAACATGAGGCAGAATATAAAAGCAATAGCACCTCCCCCTGATGAGGGAGCAGCCTTGCCAGGCCACAGAAGAGGACAATGCAGCCTGTCCTGATAATACCTGATAGGGTTGGGTCAGATGGAAGGGGAGGAGGACCTCCCCTATCCGTGGACTTGGAGAGCAGCATGGAAGGAAATGAGGTGGGGGGAAGATTGGGAAGAAAAGAGGGAAGTGCTACAGCTGGAATACAAAGTGAATAAGTTATAATTAATATAAAAAATTTAATTAGAAATTAAAAAATAAAGGGCTATAAAAAAGCAATAGCTTTGGGCTGGCTTTTCAAAGTTTAGAATGTGAGATTTATCTTGGAATGTTTAATGTACGTGTACAGTTTGGAGAATACTGTACCTAGCTCTGATCATTATGTCAAATAGGAGGTATATATGATTCTAAAAGTATAACAATTTCACTCTTCCTTTCCTTAAGTTTGTTCAGTGGCCTTGCATTTGATCCTTTAGGGATAACATCATCCAAACGCATTAATGAACACTTATCTGTGTTGCTTTTCTTTATTATAGAATGCCATGAAGAGGATTTTCATGAGAATCATTGGGAAAACTTGGCAGAAATATAATCAAAGGGAAAAAGTGTTAAATAGTATTGATTATGCCTCTTTGTCATTGCATTTGTAAGTCAAATGTCAAGCTGGTATGAAATGACAAGAAAAATAAAACTACAAAAATCTCCTGTTTCAAAGGAGTTTTAGGATAAATTGAATATTACTCATATTTTAAAATTATCAATATTATCAATTAAAATGGTTAATCAAATTATCATTATAATAAACATATTTTGCTTTGAAACATGAAAGGACTCTATTACTAGACATTTTATTATAAATTTTCAATCATTCATGTATATATTTTGAGGATATTCCCTTACAACGTCTCCATACTCCATTTTTTTGGTCCTGTCCCTCCCATTGGTCCTCTTTTACTTACAGAAACTTCTACTTCCTTCAAATTTTGTATGATTTTTTGCTTCTTTGTCTGTGTTTCAGGTCTGATGCCCATGTATTATGGGATATTCCCCAAAGAAGACTGCTCATATGGACGGGTTTAAGCCAATAGGAGTCTTTATTAGCAGAGCAGACTACATGGGGTGTTCTGGATCTCAATGTACAGCGTTTCTTTCACAAGTTGGGATTTAATCACAAAAACCATGTACTGGGTTGACATACTTCAGTTAACAAGAACAGTGAGCAGGATAAGGAAGTACAGAATGTAAAAGCAAGGTCAGTATATTTAGACTTTCCCAGAGCAATGGAATTTGATGGATTAGGACTTTGTTATAGACTATGTAGCTGGTGCTATCTGTGTGCTGAGTTTTATAACGTGAATGATATTACCATGGAGTCAATTGTGCCAAGGTCTTGGGGTCTACTGAAGGAAAAGGAAAGGACATTTCCAAACCTTTATATGAAGCCAGTATAGCCTCATAATATATGTTCTCAAGTGGTTAAAATATTGATTCATTTTAAGGACCCCAAACAATGCAACTTTCTAAAAAGAATGGAAAGATGAACAAATGAAGGCTCTTGTTTCCAAGGAATTAACAATTTCATAGTGGTTTAATAACAGATATCTGGCTGCAACATAAACTTCAGCCATATCAAACTGAATACAGAGAGTGATCAATAATTGTACGAATAGTGTAAGAGCAATTAATTCATAATTGCTATGGATTAAGTTTAATTTTATTCTAGTGCTCAATGGGCTTAAAGAGGCATATGCCCCTCTAAATTAAAGAATACCATTTTGTTTAATAATCATGGCAGACATTAGACATAGTTATTAAAAGTTATTTACAAAGTAATGCCATTGACTTCCTTTATCAACAAATTGTTGAAGATAAAGTACATATCTTCTAATACTGGCTCTCAGCTATGATTAGCAAGCACTACATGAACACCCTATTGTCCTTTGGTGTCAATAAATCTGTGATGATAAAAGCTCAACATCACAGGCTAAAATAAATGGACAGAAAGACCCAACGTTGCCAAGATGCAGTGGCAGTTTTCCAATGTTATTCAAGTTATACTCCTTCAGAGATTCTTTCATGAGACATGTTCATCTACAATTAGTATAACCTATGCTCGTATAAATGTATTCAACTCAAGAGTGTAATGGGATATTATTGTAATGTGGCTTTCAGGGCGTTATACCTCCAAATCCTTCAAGGCAATCTTGTTTTGCCTATTTAGTCTTATGATGGGGAAAAAAACAGCTAATTTTGACATAAAGATGAAGGTTCTCTTTGTTTGCTTGCTTTTTCTCTGTTGGAAAAAAAAATCAATGCAGTGAAAATACACTTAATGATACTGCCATGGAAACAGGAGGAACATTCAGACTCCCTAGTCAGTGGTTATGTTTCCGTTACATATTCTTAGGTCAGGGAGTGTATGTACACACTCACAGATGTAATTCACAGAGAAAGGTAGGACTTGAAAGTAACATTACAGTGTGTGTGGAAAAGTAACAGAATTTCTTTTAATGTATGCACAACACATTATTCCAAAACAAATTTCTGAAATTCAGTTTTAAGACAGGGATATTCATTTATAGTCCAGGTGATAGCAGAATAATTACAAATCTTAGTATTTGACCACGTGGGTGCCCTTTTGATACAGGAGGGGATTGTCTTTCTCTTGTGGATTTGCTGAGAGAAAATTTGCCAACAAAAACCATCTGTCAGTTATCCAAGAGAAAATTTGCTATTTTCTGTGGAGAAGGTATTTTTAACTAATGCAATCCAGTCACTAGGGGTAGGCTTTAGTTTCCAAAGTGCTTTACCGACCCTGTCATTTTCATTAAGTTCAGTACTTCTTTCCCTTGCTACCCTCTGCAAGTGCTAACTTTTGGATATTGGCAGAATGGACAGACAGGTAGGAGCTGACGAGCTATTCTGTAACTGTCCCTTCCCCGAGTGTTGCAAGTATGATTTCCTGTTTCCCTAAGTGACTCTCACCATGAACTTACTGAATAGTAGAGCACTTCGCTGTGCTTTCTCAGTTGCTAATAAGCAAGAAAAGCAGGGAGAAACTGAGAAGTTGGCTGGATGGAGGGAAGCAGAAAAGGTGGAGTGATTCCTATCTCTGTAAGTAGAGTTAGATAAGACATGGGGGTCGAAGTGAAAAAATGAAGTATTACATTAAAAACATAGAATTCATTTAGATAAAAATTTGAACTTAAGTTAAAAATAAATGCTGTATTTTATAAAGGTTCAATATTTACAGGGATGTAACATAATTTATTCACAAAGATTGCCTTTCTAACAGTGAACTGTGAATCACTAGAGTCAGGTTCTCACTTCACAATGTACATTTCAGACTCTGTGTCATCATGTCAAGTATGTTTATGTGTTCACGTAGCATTTCTTATTTTAAATCGTAACTGTATTTCTATATATTTGTTTTCCACATGAATGATTTGTATATTATTAACTCCCAGAAAGATGGCAATTGCCCCAATTTGATCAGTATAACAGACTCAGTCAATGTTTGAGACTAGGCAAAACTCACAGGGACTCAGCATAAAAGTGTTATGAGTGTTTTGAAATATAACACTGCACTCATTAATATGAATACTTTTTGCATAGTAACCAATGATATTTATATTTCAGAAAAGGAAATTAACATCAGAAATAATATAAACATTTATCAGCTTCTTCACTATAGAATAAAGAAATATATCATAGCAAAATTTATATAAAGAGAAAACTTTTAAGTATATCTACAATGGTAGCAAAGGTTCAAAAGGCAATTTAAAAACACTATAAGAGATTTTACTGTATTTTCCCCACACTGCACATCTTCAGTTGCATAAATGTCTTTAAATAGTTTACAACAAGCAAGAAAGGAGGTGGAAAGTTGTCAAATATCAACTTCAATGAAGCAATTTCTTGCTTGAAAATATAGAACAACACTGAAAGAGATTAGAAACAAGACTTCGGATGCACACGAAAGGATGCAAGTAGAAGCCAAAGTTGAGTGGGAAAAAAAAGCCCAACACTTTCAAGGTGTCTAGGTACTTACTGAACACAATAAAAAGGTGTAATAGACTTGAGTTTATTCACAATCAAAACGTCAGTAGTCATGAGGCTCTTGTGAACACCAAATACATAACAAATGAAACAGTTAACACATCACCTAGAGAATAACATACTTTTAGTAGGGCTGGCATTAGCCTGGTGTCTCATGCATGTATGCTAAGCAATTGTTCAACCACAGGGCCAACTCCTCAGCTCTGAAAATGATGTTTAACAAAAAAGTAAAATAAAATTGAATTTAGTATGTCAGGTGTTGTCCAGAAAGGAAGTCTGATAAGATAATGATAAACAAGTATAAAATAGTTAAAATAACAAAAATAGTTAATTCAATTATTTGTTAACTTCAAACTTCATTAATATTATACAGTATTGGTTTCCAAAAAAAATTACAGTCTCTCTCTCTCTGCCTCTCCTGTGTGTGTGTGTGTCTGTCTGTGTGTGTCGTGTGTGTGTGTGTGTGTGTGTGTGTGTGTGTGTGTGTATGGTTCATATGAATGGAAACAAATGCCTTCCATGTATGGAATTCAAAGGACAACTTTCAAGAGTTAGTAATCCCCTTCTACTTTAAAATATCTCTTGTAGATTTTGCTTTGTGGCTCACAGGCTAGTGATTCTCCTGTCTACAACTCCTCTCCCCAGGAAAAAAAGTGTGCCACGGTTACCAATGCACAGTATCACTTTCTATGCAGGTTTTTTTAGGACTGAACCTATATTGTCAGACTTGCATAGCATGCACTTTTATCTTCTTATCTATCTTGCTGGAACCAAGATTCTTCCATTTTCCAAGCCTCTGCAAAGATATTACATATCCCATTTCATGCTATTGAAAGTTTTCTAAGCCTAATTCCTAAGTATACAATTGCCATCAATCATCGTGATTCTATATATAGAAGATTCTGAATATTAAGATTCCATTAATTGAAATTACAAAACTAGTTTCTCAGTTGCAGTTCTGTGACATAACCTCTTTTGAAAATGTATTGTTGTTATTGGATTATGTTAATGATAATGGATGCAGATCCAGTTCTATTTTCTTCGTTAAAAAGCTACAATCAGAGAAAATTGCTCGTAGAAATTTAGATCAGATAGATGAAAATCTGATGTGTATGGGTAAAGCAGCCTTGGCAAGATTGACTGAAATTACCTTCAGCTCCAAGGAGTTCCTTTAATCGACAGTCTTAATTCCGTGCCTGTTTACCACCTCTGTTAAGTTGTATCTGCAAGCCCTTTGCCAGTACCATATAGTAACTGTGCCCATTATATTATTAGACCTGGCCATGTTTGCCAACTGTGGATGTCTTTAAACTTGTAGACTTTACTGTACTATCCACCATGGCATTGATAATACATGTTTTAGATTTTCTTTATTCTCAGAGTCTGTTCCCACTCAATCCTCTTTTAATCTTTTCCTTTCACTAGGATCAAAGTCTGTACCATCTGAGACATTTTTTCTCCCTTTGGGTCCAATGATATTTCCTTTCTTTAACTTTTCCCTTTTAACATCCATCTCCACAAGTCTCACACAGCACTATATTAGACTCACTGTATGTTATCTCATCTCACCAGGGGACAAAATATCCATGAGATACAGTAGAGTCGATCACAGTGGAAAAGTTTTGCTATGTTCTTCGACATTGCGTATGTAAACAAGGAGGTTAGAGTCTTTTTTCTTCTTGGAGATTTCAAGAGGCCAGAACCATCTGGAACATGTTCTATGGTGGTTGAGCAATAAATAGCAAGTGCATACATGTCCATTCCAACCACCATTTACAATGCAAATGGCTCAGAGAATGTTATGTTTATATTATACTGAATATATCGTGAATAAACATGTTCTGTGAGGGGAAAGATAGCCTACTTTTCAATAAAAATTAATTATTGGGGTGGACAGATTAACAGCAGTTTCCTGTTTGTGCAGAGGATGAGGGTTCAGTTCCCAGGACCTACATCATACACATCAGGTAAATTACAGCTTTCTGCTATTCCAAATCCAAGGTACCTTCTAATCTTATCTGGATTGTGAGGCATACATGTGGCACATACCACTGAAAAGAGGAAGAAGAAGAAGAAGAAGAAGAAGAAGAAGAAGAAGAAGAAGAAGAAGAAGAAGAAGAAGAAGAGAAGGAGAAGGAGGAAGGGCAGGAACAGGAGGAACAGGAAGAGGAAAATCAGGAAGAGAAAGAGGAAAAGCAAAAAGAAAATTTGTATGGGATTGGCATAGGAAATTAATGAAGAAAGTGTGGTTAAGCAGGCAGCTGACAGAAAAATTCGACTATCCTCTGATGGTCTAGAGCTGTCTGTAGAAACTTGCTGACCATTCATTAAATACACTATTAGCGTAATTGTTATAATACATGATTCTTTAACATGTGACTCTTCAACTTAATTCTAATCCATGAAATGGAGGTGGGAGTGGCATAAAAATATAGTCAGAATTCTGATGACTCTAAAAGGCAAGTCAATTATGTCCAGAGTTCAGCATGAGTCAGAATCATCAAAATCGGCTAAACCATTATTTTCACTATTTTAGCCTCCAACATCAGTATGTGTGTAATTAAAACAGTCTGTACATGGCACTCCCATTTCCTATGCCTCCATATGATATTTCTTTCTATCTCCTTCTTCACATATTAGTCAGCATTCTCCAGATAAACAGAACAAAATGGAGACCCAGACATAAATCCAGCTATAGATGTAGTGATATGAAAGAGCACTTATTAGAAAAATTGGCTTGGGTCATATGCTGGCTATCTGAGAGCTGGAAATATCAAAAGTCAGGTAGCACAGCCCAGGCTTAGTTTAACTGCCTCTGCAATGTAAAAGATGAGACTGTAACTGTCAACTGAGGCTCAAAGCCTGAGAAATCAAGGGAAGTGGGTGTTGTGTGAGTTAATGAGCACAGAGACCAGAGAATATGTAGTTCTGATGTCTACAAACCAAAGGGTATCTCAGCTCTGACAGAGAGGGAGAACATCTGCATTTCCCAAATCTCCTTGTGCTACACAGACCTTAAGAGGTTAACTGATGTCCTCTTACATTAAAGATATATTCCAGTCTGGGTTCTTGGGTCTCTCCTTGGAACACCCTGTGAGATACGAGTAGAAATACACAAATGATATTTATCTGTTCTCTATGTATTATTTAATGCAGTCAAATGAATACCACATATAAAATATCAGACTCTCCTGTCTTTATTTTAGGAGAATTTAGGGCAACTGAAAGGGAATAATGGAATCATAATATTCAGATCATACTTTCTCAGTCACAAAAACCCTGCTCAGACCTAAGGTAGAAGAAGTAAATAAGCCTTCAGATCATATATGATTGAACCGTTGATTAAAATAACATAGGTTAGTTTTTTAATTTGCTTAGAAATGCATAATATATGCACATTATAACATTTTAAGGAATAAATAAATTGGTAGTATAAATAAGTTTTTTGTCATACTTACTTGGAGGAAATGCTTATAAAGGTAACACGTTTCTTGAAGTGTTGTCTCAGGGAATTTTCATGAGTGTAAGAGACGATCAAAATAGTTCCCACATACACTACTCAAAATTTTGTCTTTTTCAGTTCAAAATGTGTGCATATGTGTGAATGTATGCCTCTGTACGTGTACGTGTATTTCTACAAGTTTCCTCAGACAAATGAAATTCTTATACTTAGCTCTTTGTTAATTCTGCTGTAAAACCATGAATTACAAATAAAACTGTACTTAACTACTTTTAAAATATACTACAAACACTTTTGTATCAAAAATTATTTTTTTAATTTTTAGATTTTAGTTTGCATTTATTTTTTGTTTATTCATTTATATATTTAGTTACTGTATATAAGTACTCTGTGTGTATGTATGCCTGCATGACAGAAAAGAACATCAGTCATAACAGGGCATCAAACCCCATTATCAATGGTTGTGAGTTCTGAGTACTAGGAATTGAACTCAGGACCTCTGGAAGAGCAGTTATGGATCTTTACCACTGAGCCATCTCTCCAGCTCAGTAAAGGATAAATTCTATTAAAAGTAAATGAGTTTAAGAAAAAAAATTCTAATGTAAAATGTAGTATTCATGAATCAAAAATCTTAATAATTTTAAAATAATTGCCCTTATATGAATCCATACACTAATAAATGTATTTCTATTGATGGCACAAAACAACATGGGCAAAGCATCTTGAGGAGAAAAGCATTTTATTTGGCTTAAAATTCCTAGGATGTAGCCCATGGTAGCTCAGTATCCAAGTTTGTACCCTAGTAAGGGGAACAGAGACTATTTCTGACATGAACTCAATGGCAGGCTCTTTGACCTCTTCCCCCAAAGGGAGGATCAGCCCTGCTAGGCCACAGAGGAGGACTTGCAGCCAGTCCTGAAGATACCTGATAAAACAGGGTAAGATGAAAGGGGAGGAGGTCCTCCCCTATCAGTGGACTTGGAAAAGGGCAGGGAGGAGATGAGGGAGGGTGGAATTGGGAGGGAATGAGGGAGCGGCATACAGCTGGGATACAGAGTTAATAAAATGCAAGTAGTAATAAAAATAAATTTAAAAAAGTGAAAAAATTAAAATTATATTAAAAAAATTCCCAACTTCTGCTCGGATGTGGCCCGTGGTAGCTCAATAACCAAGTAGTTTTCCAAAGTAAGGGGAACACGGACTATTTCTAACAGGATCTCAAGGGCAGGCTGTTTGACCCCCCCCCTCCCGGGGAGGAGCAGTCTGTTAGGCCACAGAGGAGGACTTTGCAGCCAGCCCTGAAGATACCTGATAAAACAGGGTCAGATGAAAGGGGAGGAGGTCCTCCCCTATCAGTGGACTTGGAAAGGGGCAGGGAGGAGACCAGGGAGGGAGTGTGGGGTTGGGGAGGGAATGAGGGAGCGGGATACAGCTGGGACACAGAGTTAACAAAATGTAACTAAAAAGAAAAAAATAATAATAAAAAAATAAAAATAAATAAAAATAAAAAATAAAAAAAAGCAAAAAAAAAAAATTCACAACTGTGTTCATCAACAAACTAAATCAGGACAAGAACTCAAGCAGGGCAGGGATCTGGAGACATACACTGACACAGAGGCACTGGAACTTACTAGCAAGCTCCTTATATACAAGCAAGCTGCCTACTGGCTTGCTCGTTGTGGTTTGCTCAACCTGCTTTCTTTTTTTTTTTTTTTCCTTTCTTTTTTTTAATTTTTATTAATTACACTTTATTCATTTTGTATCCTCAAATAAGCCCCTCCCTCTTGCCCTCCCGGTACCCCTCTCCCCCCTTTCTGCATGCATGCCCCTCCCCAAGTCCACTGATAGGGGAGGTCCTCCTCCCCTTCTTTCTGATCTTAGTCTATCAGTTCTCATCAGAAGTGGCTGCATTGTCAGGGTTCTAGGTTATCTCCAAGGATAGTCCTTGGTTGGAGTATGAGTCTCTGGGAAGTTCCCTGTGTTCAAATTATCTTGTTCTGTTGCTCTCCTTGTGGAGTTCCTGTCCTCTCCAGCTCTTACTATTTCCCACTTCTTACATAAAATTCCATTCACTCTGCCCGTCAGTTGGCCATCAGGCTCAGCATCTGCTTTAACAGTCTGCAAGGCAGAGGCTTTCAGAGACCCTCTGTGGCAGGTTTCTAGGTTGTTTCCTGTTTTCTTCTTCTGGCTTAAGGAGGCCCTCTGTAGCAGGTTTCTAGGTTGTTTCCTGTTTTCTTTTTCTTCTGATGTCCATCCTCTGCCTTTCAGGATGGGGATTGAGCATTTTTAGTTAGGGTCCTCTCTTTTGCTTAGTTTGTTTAGATGTACAGATTTTAGTGGGTTTATTCTATGTTGTATGTTTATATGAGTGAGTACATACCATGTGTGTCTTTTTGCTTCTGGGACAACTCACTCAGGATGATCCTTTCCAGGTCCCACCATTTACCTGCAAATTTCATGATTTCCTTATTTTTCATTGCTGAGTAATACTCCATTGTATAGATGTACCACAGTTTCTGCATTCATTCTTCAGTTGATGGGCATCTGGGCTGTTTCCAGCTTCTGGCTATTACAAATAAAGCTGCTACAAACATGGTTGAGCAAATGGCAGAGAAGCACTTAAAGAAATACTCAACCTCATTAGCCATTAGGGAAATGCAAATCAAAACAACCCTGAGATTTCACCTTACAGCCATCAGAATGGCCAAGGTCAAAAACTCAAGTGACAACACATGCTGGAGAGGACCCAGAGGAGAAGGGGAACTCTTCTCCACTGCTGGTGTGAATGTAAACTTGTACAACCACTCTGGAAATCAATCTGGCACTTTCTCAGACAACTAGGAATAGCGCTTCCTCAAGATCCAGCCATACCACTCCTAGGAATACACCCAAAAGAGGCTCAAGTACACAAAAAGGACGTTTGCTCAACCTGTTTTCTTATAGAACCCAGGACCACAAGCCCAGTGAACGGCACCACCCACAATGCCCTGAGACTTTCCCTCCATTGATCACTAATTAAGAAAATATCTTGCAAAATTATATATGGGGTCATTTTCCTTTATTGAGGGTACCATCTTTCGGATAACTCTAACTTGTGTGAAGTTGACATAAAAGTAGCCAGGAGTGAAATATTGTTGTTCAAGGAAAAGGATGTGTTTTCACTGACTTCTACCATATCAAGGGCTTATTAAATAGAGTTCTTAAAAATCACATTTATGTAAATCTATTCAACAGACAGACTTAAGGTAGAGTATATGAAGCATACTGGTTCTTAAAATAGTTGCAATTAAGGAATAGCATGCATTTATGTCATTTTCTTTCACATGGGTGAGTTATGTATAACAAATCTCTTAATAAGTTATTAATCCATGACTGGCTTGTCAGAAGCCTGGAAAGGGGAAAAAATAAATTGAAAGCCTTGTATTATACAGTTGGAGAGTTGTGATTTGTAGAAGGGTTCCAGGAAGAGCTGCCTTCGCAATACACTGCTAGCGAGAAGACAGAAAAATACCTGCATCTTATGTCACTTCAGTGTTCATTCAGTAGAACCATTATAAGTAGCAACAGACGCAAAGATGGAGGAATCAAGGCATAGGCCTTTGTTTGAAGATTATTTGAGTTCAGTAGTTCTCAATCTGTGGGTTTTGACCCCTTTGGGGATAGAATATTTCACAGGGGTCACATATCAGATACACTGCATATCATGCATTTACATTATGATGTATAACAGTATCAAAATTAGAGTTACGGCATAACAAGAAAAATGACTTTATGGTTGGGGGGTCTCCACAACACAGGAACTGAAAGTGTGGAAGCATGGGAAGTTTGAGACCACTTCTCTATCTGCTGTCACTACTGAGTACTCAGTTTGTTAGGTGGGATCCTGATTCTGAGCTCTGAAGCTTGGCAGCTGGGACATTATTGATGGTATTAGGCCAATTCTATAATTCCGCTTCTCAATGTGATGGCTAAGCTTGGTTGTCAATTGCATCTGGAATCAATTAAGAGCCATGACTTTGAACAAGTCCATGGGAATATTTTATAAAATGATTAACTGAGGGGTAATATTCAGCCCCAGAACAGATGATAGCTTCCAGCAGCGGTTTAAGCATACTGAGTGTGAAGAGGAAAAAAAATATATATATATGATTTTTTTTCCTGTTCCCTTTGCTTCATTCTAGTTACTTTGTCTACCCTTTGGTGCCACTGATGTTACCATCTTTCACTGATGTTGGAATTCAAGTTCTTTGACCTTCCATTATGGACTGAAGACTAAAAGGTCTACACAAATCCCCCAAGCCTTCAGCACTAGACAGGGACTGCTAAAGCAACCAACACAGTGAAGAAAAGAGCTCCAGGCTTTCAGCCTTGAGTGTGCTGAAAACTGTGGTTGGATGACACAGCTTACATTATGTAAGCCAGTCTCATAAATCTACTTTACATTCTATATTAATACGATCAGTTCTATAACTCTTGAGAATCCTGTAGAATGCATACTTATGCAAAAGTGACTCATTAAAAATGTGTACCTATCTTGTCAGCAATCTTTACCCAACAATCTCTCTGGTGATACCTACCTAAGGGATTCTCAGATATTTTATGCATTGGCAGAGTAGTTCATACGGATTGACTCCGACTGAGCTACAACGGTGGCACACTCTGATTTGTGACATCACTCAGGTGCAACTGGCTCCATGGAACAACTAAATAGAATATTGAATGCTCAGCTGAGCCATGGTTCAGGAAGTCCTGCTCTGCTGATTTCTGAAGAATGCTGTGCCATCAGTGGATCACTGATGCTGTCCTAACTTAGGGGATCACTGTCAAGTTATCATTATCAGTATCACTTATCAGCTTCGGGGATCAGTATTAAGTAACAGACATACCTTACTAATACAGTTCCCAAATGGATCTTATTTTATAAATACTGAAGATCAGACAGATTTGAAGTTCTTCTGTCTTATGAAATTGGAATGACAGACCAGTAAATAACGTAATTCAGGAAGATAATGCAGGTTGTATTGAACCCTTGTTATAGCACTAAATTTGGATAGGTATAGGATGCAGAATGATGTCATTGTTTGCTGTGATAATTTATCGATAAACAAGGGGCAGAGAAAGAACACCCAGAACTCGGGATCTTATTTGGTAAACTGTGATGTTTGTTACTTCAGTAATATTATAAATGAGAATATTTGATGCTGCAGTATAATAAAGCAAATAGAACAGATGGTACCTACTGCCCTACCAGGTAAAGAACCTAAAGAGAGCAAGTGCTACTAGAGAGATAAACTGAACTAGACTGTATTGTGGAAGTGTGGACGTCAGGGAGATGTAGCAGTGAAAACACAACGTATGTGATTTTTTAACCATTCTCTACAATATTATAAACAAAAGCATCTGAGAGAAGAGGAGGACTGGATTTCTCCTGTTCTTCTCAAGTTATAAGTGGGAATATTTTATTTTATTTTAAGTGCTCATATAATTAAGATTACTTGATTTGTTGCTTTTCAGCTTCTTTAGTTCTTTATATATACTGGATATCAGTCCTCTGTCAGATAAAGGGTTGGTGAAGATTCTTTCCCAATCTGTAGGCATTCGTTTTGCTTTGACGACAGTGTCCTTTGCTTTACAGAAGCTTTTCAGTTTCGTGAGGTCCCATTTATTGATTGTTGATCTTAGAGCCTGTGCTGTTGGTGTTCTGTTCAGGAAGTTTTCTCCTGTACCAATGAGTTCTAGGGTCTTTCCCACTTTTTCTTCTAACTGATTTAATGTGTCTGGTTTTATGTTGAGGTCTTTGATCCACTTGGACTTCAGTTTTGTGCAGGGTGATAAGTATGGTATTAGGCCATTTCATTTTTCTACATGTAGACATATATACCGTGTGGATCTATTTTCATTTTTCTTGATGGAGATATCCAGTTGGACCAGCACCAATTGGTCTGGTTCTTGTTGAAGATGCTATCTTTTTTCATCATATGGTTTTGGCATCTTCGTCAAAGATCAGGTGTCCATAAGTGTGTGGGTTTATTTCTGGGTCTTCTGTTTGGTTGCATTGATCCACCAGTCTGTTTCTATGCCAGTACCATGCAGTTTTTATTACTGTTGCTCTATAGTTCAGCTTAAGATCAGGGATGGAGATACCTCCAGAAGATCTTTTTTTTTTTACAGTTTCAATATTAAAAGTTTATTTAATTACCAATATTATTCCCCTTTCTATTACAAAAATCATATTTTACATTGACCAGTCCCTCTTGAGTGCTATGATCAATGTCATTCAATCCACTTGGAAAACTGAGTGTTGGATGGGCCTTTCTATTGACAAGGACAACAATAATTTTCCTAGAGCTTCCACATTTCTACATATTTGTTTTTTACATTTTATTCACTTTGTATCCCCCCATAAGTCTCTCTCTCCTCCCCTTCCGATCCCACCCTCCTTCCCCCTTCTTCATTCATGCCCCTCCCCAAGTCCACTGGTACTGGAGATCCTCCTCTCCTTCCATCTGATCTTAGTCTATCAGATCACATCCGGAGTGGCTGCATTGTCATCTTCTGTGGCCTGGTAAGACTGCTCTCCCCTCAGGGAGAGGTGATCAAAGAGCAGGTCTATCAGATTGTGTCAGAGGCAGTCCCTCTTCCCATTACTATGTAACCCACATAGACACTAAACTGCCATGGATTACATCTGCACAGAAGTTCTAGGTTATCCCCATGCCTGGTGATTGGGTGGAGTATGGGTCTCTGGGAAGACCCCTGTGTTGAAATCTTCTAGTTCTGTTGTTCTCCTTGCGGGGTTCCTGTCCTCTCCATAACCTACTATATCCCACTTCTTGTATAAGATTCCATGCACTCTGCCCAACAGTTGGCCATAAGTCTCAGTGTCTGCTTTGATAGTCTGCAGGGCAGAGCTTTTCAGAGGCCCTCTGTGGCAGGTTCCTAGGTTGTTTCCTGCTTTCTTCTTCTTCTGATGTCGATCCTCTATCCTCTTTGCCTTTCAGGATGGGGATTGAGCGTTTTAGTCAGGGTCCTCTCTCTTGATTGCTTTCTATAGATGGACAGATTTTAGGTTTATCCTATAAATATATATGAATGAGTATATACCATGTGTATCTTTCTGCTTCTGGGACAGCTCACTCAGGATGATCCTTTCCAGGTCCCACCATTTACCTGCAAATTGCATGATTTCTTTATTTTTCATTGCAGAGTAATACTCCATTGTGTAGATGTACCACAATTTCTGCATCCACTCTTCAGTTGAGGGGCATCTGGGCTGTTTCCAGCTTCTGACTATTACAAATAAGGCTGATAAAAACATGGTTGAGCAAATGTCCTTATTGTGTACTTGAGCCTCTTTTGGATATATGCCTAGGAGTGGTATGGCTGGATCTTGAGGAAGTGCTATTCCTAGTTGTCTGAGAATGCACCAAATTGATTTCAAGAGTGGTTGTACAAGTTTACATTCCCACCAGCAGTGGAGGAGTGTTCCCCTTTCTCCACAACCTCTCCAAAATGTACTGTCACTTGAGTTTTTCATCTTGGCCATTCTGATGGGTGTAAGGTGAAATCTCAGGGTTGTTTTGATTTGCATTTCCCTAATGGCTAATGAGGTTGAGCATTTCTTCAAGTGTTTCTCTGCCATTCGATATTCCTCTATAGAGAATTCTCTGTTTAGCTCTGTTCCCCAATTTTTAATTAGAATACTTGGTTTGCTACTTTTCAGCTTCTTTATTTCTTTATATATGCTGGATATTAGTCCTCTGTCAGATAAAGGGTTAGTGAAGATTCTTTCCCAATCTGTAGGCAGTCGTTTTGTTTTGATGACGGTGTCCTTTGCTTTAAAGAAGGTTTTCAATTTCATGAGGTCCCATTTATTGATTGTTGATCTTAGAACCTGTGCTGTTGGTGTTCTGTTCAGGAACTTGTCCCCTGTGCCAATGAGTTCTAGGGTATTCCCCACTTATTTTTTTTCTAGCTGATTTAATGTGTCTGGTTTTATGTTGAGGTCTTCGATCCACTTGGACTTCAGTTTTGTGCAGGGTGGTAAGTATAGATCTATTTTCATTTTTCTACATGTAGACATCCAGTTGGACCAGCACCATTTGTTGAAGATGTTATCATTTTTCCACTGTATGGTTTTGGTATCTTTGTCAAAAATCAGATGTCCATAAGTGTGTGGGTTTATTTCTGGGTCTTCTGTGCGATTCCATTGATCCACCATTCTGTTTCTATATCAGTACCATGCAGTTTTTATAACTGTTGCTCTATAGTACAGCTTAAGACCAGGAATGGAGATACCTCCAGAAGATCTTTTATTGTAGAGAATTGTTTTAGTAATTCTGAGTTTCTTGTTATTCCATACAAAGTTGAGAATTTTTCTTTCCAGGTCCATAAAGAATTGTGTTGGCAATTTGATGGGAATTGCATTAAATCTGTAGATTGCTTTTGGTAAGATGGCCATTTTTACTATGCTAACCCTGCCAAGCCATGAGCATGGGAGATCTTTCCATCTTCTCATATCTTCTTCTAATTCTTTCTTCAGAGACTTGAAATTTTTTTCATACAAGTCTTTGACTTGCTTTGTTAGGGTTACTCCAAGGTACTTTATGTCATTTGTAGCTATTGTGAAGGGTGTTGTTTCTCTAATTTCTTTCTCAGCCCTTTTGTCTTTTGTATACAGGAGTGCTATTGATTTTTTTGAGTTAATTATGTATCTAGTGACTTTGCTGAAGGTGTTTATCAGCTGTAGGAGTTCCCTGGTAGAGTTTTTGGGGTCACTAATGTATACTATCATATCATCTGCAAATAGTGATAATGTGACTTCTTCCTTTCCAATCTGTATCCCCTTGATCTACTTCAACTGTCTTATTGCTCTAGCAAGGACTTCCAGAACTATGTTGAAGAGATATGGAGAGAGTGGGCAGCCTTGTCTTGTCCCTGATTTCAGTGGGATTGCTTTAAGTTTCTCTCCATTGAGTTTGATGTTGGCTATAGGTTTACTGTATATCACCTTTACTATCTTTAGATATGTGCTTGTATCCCTGATCTATCCAATAATTTAAACATCAATGGATGTTGGATTTTCTCAAATGCTTTTTCAGCATCTAGGAAGATTATCATGTGGTTTTGTTCTTTCAGTTTGTTAATATGGTAAATCACATTGAAGGATTTCCATATATTGAACCACCCCTGCATACCTGGGATGAAGCCTACTTGGTCATAGTGGATAATATCTTTGATGTGTTCTTGTATTCAGATTGAAAGTATTTTGCTGAGTATTTTTGCATCAATGTTCATGCAGGAGATTGGCCTGAAACTCTTTCTTTGTTGAGTCTTTGTGAGGTTTACATACCAAGGTGACTGTGATTTCATAGAATGAGTTTATTAATGTTCCTTCTGTTTCTATTTTGTGGAATATTTTGAAGAGAATTGGAGCTAGCTCTTCTTTGAAGGTCTGGTAGAATTCAGCGCTGAAACCATCTGTTCCTGGTCTATTTTTGGATGGGAGACTTTTGATGATTGCTTCTATTTCTTTGGGGGATATAGGACTATTTAATTGATTTACCTGGTCCTGATTCAGCTTTGGTAAGTCAAATCGATCAAGAAAATTTTCCATTTCATTTAGATTTTCAAATTTTGTGGCATATAGACTTTTGAAGTAAGTACTAATGATTGTTTGGATTTTCTCAGTGTCTGTAGTTATGTCCCACTTTTCATTTATGATTTTGTTGATTTGGGTGGTGTCTCTCTGCCTTTTATTTAGCTTGGCTAAGGGTTTGTCAATCTTGTTATTTTCTCAAAGAACCAGCTCTTGGTTTTATTGATTCTTTGAATTATTTTATTTGTTTCTAATTGATTGATTTTAGCCCTGAGTTTGATTATTTCCAGCCATCTACTCCTTTTTGCTGTCTGCTTCTTTTTCTAGGGTTTTTAAGTGGGCCATTAAGTTGCTTGAAGGAGCTGTCTCGAATTTCTTCTTGAAGGCACTTAGTGCTATGAACTTTTCTCTGAGCACTGCTTTCATTGTGTCCCACAAGTTTGGGTATGTTGTGTCTTCATTTTCATTGGGTTCTAGGAAGACTTTAATTTCCTTCTTTATTTCTTTCCTGACCCAGCTGTCATTTAGTAACAAGTTGTTCAGTTTCCATGTGTGTGTAGGCTTTTGCTATTTCTGTTGTTGTTGAAGAACAGCTTTATTCCATGGTGATTAGACAAGATACAAGGGATTATTTGAATCTTCTTGTGTCTGTTGAGGCTTGCTTTGTGACCAACTATATGGTCTATTTTGGAAAAGGTTTCATGAGGTGCTGAGAAGAAGGTAAATTCTTTTGTGGTTGGGTGTAAAGTTCTGTAAATGTCTGTGAGGTCCATTTGATTCATGACCTCTGTTAGAGACATTGTTTCTTTGTTTAATTTCTGTTTTGTTGACCTGTCCTTTTTTGAGAGTGGGGTGTTGAAGTCTCCCATTATTAATGTGTGGGGATCTATATGTGGTTTAAGTTTTATCAATGTTTCTTTTACAAATGAGGGTGCTTTTGTATTTGGGGCATAGATGTTCAGGATTGTGATGTCTTCCTGGTGGAAATTTCCCTTGATGAATATGAAGTGTCCTTCCCCATCTCTTTTTATTAATTTTTGAAAGTCTATTTCATCAGATGTTAGAATGGCTACCCCTGCTTGCTTCTTGGGTCACTTTGCTTGGAAAGTCGTCTTCCAACCCTTTACCTCAAGTAATGTCTATCTTAGTGCCTTAGGTGTGTTTCTTGTATGCAACAGATTGTTGGGTTTTGTTTATATATCCATTCTGTTAGTCTGTGTCTTTTTATTGGAGAGTTGAGTCCATTGATATTGAGAGAGATTAATGACCAGTGGCTGTTAGATCCTTTGATTTTGACGTTGGCTGTGGTCATAGGTTGTGTGCTTGATTGCTTTTTGTTTTACTGTAGTAAGGTTAATTATTTCCTGTGTTTTCTTGAAAGTAGCTAATATTCTTGGGTTGTATTTTCTCTTCCAGTGTCTTCTGTGATGCTGGATTTGTGTGTAGGTATTGTTGAAATTTGTTTTTGTCATTGAATATCTTGTTTTCTCCGTCTATGAGGACTGAGAGTTTTGCAGGGTTTAGTAGCCTGGGCTGACATCTGTGTTCTCTTAGTGTCTGCATGATATCTGTCCAGGCCCTTCTGGCTTTCATAGTGTCTGTTGAAAAGTCAGGTGTGATACTAATAGGTTTGCCATTATATGTTACTTGGCCTTTTCCCTTGCAGCTTTAGTATTTTTTCTTTGTTCTGTATACTTACTGTTTTGATTATTATGTGGCAGGAGGATTTTCTTTTCTGGTCAAATTAGTTGGGTGTTCTGTAGGCCTCTTTTATTCTTATTGGCCTCTCCTTTAACTTGGGGAAATTTTCTTCAATGATTTTGTTGAAAATACTTTCTGGGCCTTGGAGAAGGGTATCTTCTTTTTCCTCTATTCCTATTATTCTTAGGTTTTGTCTTTTCATATTGTCTTGGATTTCTTGGACGGTCTGTGTCAAGAATTTTTTGGATTTAACATTTTCTTTGACAGATACATCGATTTCTTCCATTGTATCTTCTACACCTGAGATTCTTTCTTCCATGTCTTGTAGTCTGTTGTTATGCTTACCTCTGTAGTTCCTGTTTTCTTTCCTAAATTCTTCCTCTCCATTATTTGCTCCATTTGTGTTTTCTTTAATTTTTCCAATTCTGTCTTCAGATCTTGTGTTGTTTTGTTTACTTCCTTCACCTGTCTGATTGTATTTTCCTGTTTTTCTTTTAGTTCCTTCAGCTCTGTTTCTTTTATTTCTTTCAGTGATTTAATTATTTCTCTGAAGGCCGCAAACTGTTTGGCTGCATCTTCCTGTATTTTTTCATGGATGGCCATAATCTGCTTGTCTTTAACTTCCTCCATTTCTTTATGGATAGCCATGATCTGTTTGGTTTTATCTTCCTCCAATTATTTCCGTATTTTATTTGTTTCCTCTATTATCCTCTTCATCAGCATAGATGTAAGGTCATCTTCTTGATTTTCTATTATGCTGGGTTGTCCAGGGCTGCTCGCCTCTGGATGGCTGGGTTCAGGAGATGCCATATTGCTCTGTCTTTTGTTGGTTTGGCTTTTATGCTGACCTCTTCCCTTTGGGCTGTTTTAGGTGTTGGCTGTTAGTTTCTGTGCTTCCTGGAGTCCTGAGGTAGGGAGAATCCCCTTGGCCAGAAGATGATTTTTCCTGAAGGAGGCCTTCTCTGCTTTTTGGGTATGGTCACTGTATGTCCAGTGTTTCTCAGGAATTGCCACTTGCTCACCTCAGGTGTATATACCTGTAGTCTTTGTTAGTTAGGGGGGCTCTCCTTTTACCCATAGAAGTTCTCAAGACAGTTGCCACGCTGCTGGGTTTCTCGTTCTGAATTTAATGAGCTGTTGTTGTTGTTGTTACACTGTTTTCCAGGTACAGCCCTCTTGAAGATCTTACTGATTCCCTAGATGTGGGGATTCTCCCAACAGGGAAACTCAGTCTGGTATCTTCTTATATCTTCTTCTAATTCTTTCTGCAGAGACTTGAAATTTTTTTCATACAAACAGAACCCAGCTCTGTTCGGGAAAGTGAGAGGAGCACCCAGCAAGTCTCTGGGCCAGGGGCCGAGTGCTCTGCTCTGGGCCTGGAGAATGTGCGCCTAGGTTGAGTTGGTGCCTAGGGTCTGGATGCTGTGCACGCCTCTGGTCTGGATGCTGTGCACGCCTCTCTAGGCTGCCATCTGAGGGCTCCTCTCTGGTCGGTAGGGTGGGTGCCTCACTCTGAGCTGGAATGGCGGCTGCGGGTGCTGCTCTAGTCCGGATGCTGTGCACCCAGGTCTGGGATGGCGGCTGAGTGTGCTGCTGTGGTCCGGAGTCCCTATACTCTGATCTGGGCTGGAAGTGTGTGTCCCCTTCTGGGCCAGATTGGGGACCGCCGTTCTGTCTGGGATGGCGAGTAGAACCCACAGACACAGACACGTTTGGCTTTGCCTTTCTGGCCTTTGGGAATCTGGGCGTCTGCATAAACTGAGAAATTTTCTGGAGAACTTTTCATGGTGGGGGTGTCGGCTGAGTGCTGTAAGATCAGACCAGCCGATTCCCTCCCTGTGGGTTTGCACCTGACAGTGAAACTCAGTCTCTGGTGCCCTGGGGCCCACAGTTCTTTCTGAGGCAGCGAATCAGGCAAGCAGGCAGGGCTCTGTGCCGGAGCCTGTGTCCCCAGCTCTAGCTCTGGGCTGGCTCCTGGGGTGCCCGCGGAACCCAAGTCTTTTCCAGGGGATGTCTGGCTGACCTAAGGTGGGTCCCAATCGTTTCCTGCACTGTGGGGTTATCTCTTGACTAGAGATTCCAGTCTCTGATGTTGTGGTGAGCACAGTTCATTCTGGGACCATGAAAAGAGCACACTGGCATGTGGCTCTGGGCTGGTGACCAAGGGTCTGGCAGAACAGGGATCTCTTCCTCGGTTTAGCCGGGTGAGTTAAAAGCTGATTGAATCCCCCACCATGGGGTATCCTCTCACCTGGGAAACACAATCACTTGTGTTTTATGGCTGCGATTTCTGATTGCTGGTCACTGTACCAATCCTGCTGTGCTGCTGGTCAGAATGAGAGTCCTCCCAGCACCACCATCTTGCCCTGCCCCCCAGAAGATCTTTTATTGTAGAGGATTGTTTTAGCAATTCTGGGCTTCCTGTTATTCCATATAAAGTTGAGAATTTTTCTTTCAAAGTCTGTAAAGAATTGTGTTGATAATTTGATGGGAATTGCATTGAATATGCAGATTGCTTTTGGTAAAATGGCCATTTTTACTATGTTAATCCTGCCAAGCCATGAGCATGGGAGATCTTTCCATCTTCTTATATCTTCTTCTAATTCTTTCTTCAGAGACTTGAATTTTTTTTTCATACAAATCTTTGACTTGCTTGGTTAGGGTTACACCAAGGTCCTTCATGTCATTTGTGGCTATTGTGAAGGGTGTTGTTTCTCTAATTTCTTTCTCAGCCCTTTTGTCTTTTTTATACAGGAGGGTTACTGACTTTTTTGAGTTAATTTTGTATCCGTCCAATTTGCTAAAGGTATTTATCAGATGTAGGAGTTCCCTGGTAGAATATTTGGGGTCACTCATGTATACTATCAAGTCATATGCAAATAGTGATAATTAGACTTCTTCTTTTCCAATTTATATCCCCTTGATCTCCTTCAACTGTCTTATTGCTGTAGCAAGAACTTCCAGCACTATGTTGAAGAGATATGGAGAGAGTGGTCAGCCTTGACTAGTCCCTGATTTCAGTGGGATTGCTTTAAGTTCCTCTCCACTGAGTTTGGTGTTGGCTATAGGCTTGCTGTATATTGCCTTTACTATGTTTAGATATGTGCCTTGTATCCCTGATATTTTCAGTACTTTAAACATGAATGGATGTTGGATTTTGTCAAATGCTATTTCAAACTCTAAGGAGATTATCATGTGGTCTTTTTCTTTCAGTTTGTTAATATTGTGTATCACATTGATGGATTTCACCCCTGCATACCTGGGATGAAGCCTACTTGGTCATAGTGGATGATATCTTTGATGTGTACTTGGATTTGGTTTGGAAGTATTTTGTTGAGTATTTTTGCATCAATGTTCATGCAGGAGATTGGCCTGAAATTTTCTTTGTTTGTCGGGTCTTTGTGAGGTTTACATACCAAGGTGATTGTGGCTTCATAGAATGAGTTTGGTAGTGTTCCTTCTATTTCTATTTAGTGAAATAGTTTGAAAAGAACTGGAGTTAGCTCTTCTTTGAAGGTCTGGTAGAATTCAGCACTAAAACCATCTGGTCCTGAGCTTTTTTTGGATGGGAGACTTTCGATGACTGCTTCTATTTCCTTGGGAATATAGGACTATTTAATTGATGTGCCTGGTCTTGATTCAGCTTTGGTAAGTGGAATCAATCAAGAAAATTGTCCATTTCATTTAGATTTTCAAATTTTGTGGCATATAGACTTTTGAAGTAAGTCCTAATGATTGTTTGGATTTCCTCAGTGTCTGTGTTATGTCCCCCTTTTTATTTCTGATTTTGTTGATTTGGGTGGTGTTTCTCTGCCTTTTAGTTGGCTTTGCTAAGGGTTTGTTGATCTTGTTGATTTTCTTGAAGAACCAGCTCTTGGTTTCATTGATTTTTTGAATTATTTTATTTGTTTCTAATTGATTGATTTCAGCCCTGAGTTTGATTATTTCCAGCCATCTACTCCTTTTTGCTGTCTGCTTCTTTTTCTAGGGTTTTTAAGTGGGCCATTAAGTTGCTTGAAGGAGCTGTCTCGAATTTCTTCTTGAAGGCACTTAGTGCTATGAACTTTCCTCTTAGCACTGCTTTCATTGTGTCCCACAATTTTGGGTATGTTGTGCCTTCATTTTCATTATATTCTAGGAAGACTTATTTTCTTTCTTTATTTCTTCCCTGACCCAGCTGTAATTTAGTAGCAAGTTGTTAAGTTTCCATGTGTGTGTAGGCTTTTGGCTATTTCTGTTGTTGTTGAGGTCCAGCTTTATCACATGGTGATCAGATAGGATACAAGGGATTATTTCAATCTTCTTGTATCTGTTGAGGCTCGCCTTGTGACCAACCATATGGTCTATTTTGGAGAAGGTTCCATGCTCATATAATATCTCACATCAGAGAGGGTATCAACATGCATAGTGAAAACAATTGATTACTTTAAGCAATTCATTAATTTTCAGTTTAACTGGCCACCTGTATTGCATGTTAAAGTTTGTGTCTAATCTATCTTAATGATGTTAATTATTTCAGTATCCATGTAGAAAATCCAGCTTTCATCCCTGCAAGCCTTAACTGAATCTGAAAGAAGGAATTGAGCACCTACCTCATACCCTTTGAAAGTCAAGTGAAACTAGGGCATCATTAGCCAAGGAATCTGGCTTTCTGTCTTTCTAGGTTCATGTGGCACAAACAAAAATACAAGATAATTAATATCCTGTGAGCCTAAATTGGTAGGTTAGAAAATTGAGGAAAAAAAGGAAGGAAGGAAGGAAGGAAGGAAGGAAGGAAGGAAGGAAGGAAGAAAGAAAGAAAGAAAGAAAGAAAGGAGGAAGGAAGGAAAGAAAGAAAAAAGAAAGAGAAAATAACAGAAAGAAGGAATGATTATATCTTCACATACTAAAAGCAATTCTAGTTGATTTAACTGTTTGTTTCCTATTCTTTTGAAGAACAGAAGATCATTGTGTATGTTTTCTATAACATTTCCCCCTGTTGGTGTTCTTATTGGCTGTGTGTTCTCCTGGTTTTGATTTTACAATACCCTTGTAGAATCCATGCAATGATTGACTGGTTCATTTTCTTAGCCTTGTGTTAAAAGTTCAGTTCTCCCTCTTGTCAATGAGAGCACTCTATAAAACAGGTTTAATTCACTCCAGCGTGTTGGAGGCATAGTGTGACATTGTAGTCTATGTTTCTCAGCTGTAGCTGGGAGTAATAACTGATTGTGATAAGTGAAAATTTTCTCCCTTGGCAGACATCATCAGCAGATTGTTTAATGCAAACCCTGCCATTGAGATATATCACTTGCTTTGATAATCATTGCTTCTCCTGCAAACTAAACTATTTTCTGTGGGAAAAAAAATCCTCAATTCCTATGCATACACTCTCTGTGAGAAAAGGTGCTCTTGAGAAATTTTATGAGTTCTACAACTGGAAAGCCCTTATTTTCCCAGCTTCTTTTATTGTATCTCCTGCCTTGTGGTCCTTTATTTTATTCACTATGTCTGGATTTCACACAGTTGGTATATAATTGGAAGTATAATATATATACTTCTGTTTTTCATTCCTCTACTAAATTGATGTGAGAAAAAAAATCCAGCTGGAAGTCAATGCTGTGGACTTTTTTCATTACAAATACTTGATTGCTGACAGTTCTTTTCTACAGGTGGGATGTTAAACTGTGCACATTTTGTGTCATCTGAAAGATTCTAGAAGAGGGGAAAGAAAGTCTGCTTATGAGTTCTTTTTCACATACTGACCTAAAAGAGAAAAAAAAGAATCAAAGGAAAAATATAAGAAATCAAAGCAGAAAAAAGTGAGAAATGATTTAGACCAAAGATAGTGTGTAATGCCTTGTGTTTTCTTAGTATCGTGTCTCTTAACTGTCTATCTCATTTGTCAAATAAAATATGTGATCTTACCAACACATGTTCTATTGTTGCCAATATTATTATCTCTCATTGATCAATGTAAACTAAGCTGCAAATTAATGTATGTTAGTATTATTACCCATGAGTTTGTATTACAATGTAAGTTTCAACATATACTCTGTATGAGCCATCCTGATGGCCTGGAATTCAGCAAAATTTGTCAAGTCTGTATGAAACAGTTCTGGAAACACAACAACAACAAAACAGATAAGCGTTCTATCTATCTATCTATCTATCTATCTATCTATCTATCTATGTATCTATCTATTATCTCTTTATTATCTATCATATAATTATTTATCTATTATCTATCTATATATCTATTATCTATCTATATCTATCATCTCTCTTTTCTAACTGCAATAATGAGTGATCTTCTCATGAAGGCACTTCTGTGTCACAGAAAAACCACAATGGATGAGTGGCTGGGAAAATTCAGTTTGTGTTTCTCAACTATGGTGCTGTTTCAGGGAAACTGTGTACTCATCATTGATTAATATTTTTGAGATTATACTTGATTTGCTTTTTCTTACAGAAGTTTGGTTAGAGAGACTGGAGAGATGGTCCAGGGATTAAGAGCACTGGATGCTCTTTCAGAGGTCCTACTTTAATTCCAAGTCCTATGGCAGCTTATAGCCATCTGTGACTCCACTTCCATGGGATAAGGCAGTATTGTCTGAGAATCATGCAAATAAAACTTTCTTACAAATAAAGTTTAAAATAATAACAATTTCACAAAGAAACACTCCTAAGCACATGTTTATATTGTGATGTTTGGGGGAATAATAATATTTTAAATACTTAAAAGTACATATTTTATATAAAATATAATAAGCTTCTCAAGATATCTCACTCCATTGATTTCACCAGCATAAGAACCTTGTTGGTAGAGAATCAGGACTGTAGAGTTAATGAGGTGACAGCGTATAGACTGAACTGATGGTAGGCAATAATCTAATAATGAAAAGATACTCCACATTTAAAAATTATATGAACAAATGTGAAATACTCATAATTTAAAAAATACAGGCCTGAAATATATCAAATGAGGATATAAATTAAATTGTTTCATAGTAAAAGCAATAATTACACAAAGACTCATATTTAATCAATTTTATTATGAAAGGTCTTAAAAGACATTGGTTCATGCCTTTTCAAGGATTCATTGAAAATAACAGAGATAGATTGATGAAAGCAGGCAAGGGAGAGTTATGAGTTACAGTCAGATACAGTTTTCTCAAGAAGGCTCCATATGAGTGAATGGAGACTCTTCAACTCAGGTAAATGGGCAGTGCTTAAGTTTAGCAATACTACCACAAAGACAAAAGAAACATAAAACAAAAATTAATAATAGTTCTATCATAGAGACAAAACGAAAGAGCATAACTGTGTGCTGTATCTTGGGATTGAGTTAGTATGTACGACACATGTAAACAGGCAAAACCAGAGACCTGAAAACATCCAGGAACTGAGCATCACCTGCTGAAGATACTATGTGAAATATTAATGAGTCCAAATTCAAATAGAGAAGCTAAAATTGATTATCATTGGGATATTTGAAATAAAACACATGTTATAATAAGTGTAAATCTTCTTTATATTTAAGTATGTCTTTTCATTTCTATTGCAATTTGTCCAAGAACAACAAAATCATAAAGGCTCTTTTAAGTAGAATGAAATTTAAGTTTTTAATATGTGAAAGAATTTTTTAACAAAGAATGTCATAATATTCCATCTTTCAGAACACTTGTTTTTGGCTTTTTCTTTCTAATATGTCTTTAATGAAATTATGGCTTTTTGGTGTTTGTTTGAAATGTACAGGATATTGTAAATTTCTTTGGAATTCCTGTCTGATTTTCCCATTAAAGTGTTATTTGTTTCTGCTACTGACTTGCCTCAGCATGGTATCTTTCAGCCCGAGGAGGTTAAGAAAAGCAATTATTCTTTACAGGTTACTTTTTGTTTGTTTGTTTGTTTGTTTGTTTGAGACACACCTCAGCACACTTTAAATTCTTCAAAGCAAGCTCTCTTATAATGTCTAGAAAAAATAGTTTATTGTTTCAGAAAATAGTAGATTACTTTGTCTTTGATTTTCAAAAATTAAACTTATATATCTAGATAAACATTGTACATTTACACACACATACACAGGCACACACAAACACGCAAACACACACACACAAAAGCTGTGAGTAATACATGCGAGGAATGTGTTATTAACTTCAAGGATGCTAGAGATGGTTTCTCCTGAGGAAAGCAACCTTAAGTTTCATATTACAACTTGGTTAGTTGTCTCAGTCATATTACAGAAAGTGGGATTTGTGACATATTGCCACCACAGGACATGTATTAATTATGGCTCCTCACCTGAGTACATATAAAAAGAATCAAAATGCAGAACTTCATCTAAAAGTCAGACATCTCAACCAATATTCACTGATTCATCCTAAAGAGCCACAGAGCTGGACTCTGCTCTGCCCTGCAGGGATCTGGAGGAGTACAGGAGTACAGTGAGATTTGTGTTTCCCTTAAAATTATGGACAATAAAAAAACATGGAACTTGTAAATGAAGTTGGATTTTTTAAATGTTTTTGTTAATTTTTTTCTTAAAATACTGAAGATTTTAAAATTTTTGGCTATTAACCAGCAGTCGTCACAATTGTAGTATTCAAACATAAAAACTGTTTTGGGTCAGTTTGGGTGAGATGTATTTTCAAATTCAGTTTTAATTGGAGCAAAAGGTCTGAGCACTATTATTATTGCCATTGGATACAAAGAAAGAAATAATTAAGTCAAATGAAGTATTGAGAGTCTTAACTGCAGTGGATATGTTAACTCAACATAGCTATCACAAAAGATAGAAATGTAAAATAACTATGGGCGCTGATGTACTGAGAAAAATATTGTGGTATCTTTGGATTCTTTTTTTTTTTTTACACGTTTTTATTATTGTTAGATTTTATTAGCTCTGTATCCCAACTGTATCCTGCTCCCTCATTCCCTCTGAAACCCTCCCTCATCTCCTCCCTGCCCCTTTCCAGTTCCACTGATTGGGAAGGACTTCCTGCCCTTTCATCTAACCCTGTTTTATAAGGTATCTTCAACACTGGCTGCAAAGTCCTCCTCTGTGGCCTAGCAGAACTGCTCCTCCCTTGGGGGGTGGGGATGTCAAAGAGCCTGACATTGAGTTCCTGTCAGAAACAGTCCCTGTTCCCCTTACTATGGGAAACCAATTGGTTACTGACCTACCACGGGTTTCATCCAAGCAGAAGTTCTAGGTTATATCCATACATGGTCCTTGGTGGAGTGTCAGTCTTAGAAAAGACCCCTGTGGCCAGATATATTTGGTCCTTGTGGAGCTCGTATCTTTTACACATCATACTAACTCCCCCTACTTTCATATGATTCTTTGCACTCTGCTGAAGGTATGCTTATGAGTCTTAGTATCTGCTTTGATATACTGCTAGGTAGAGTCTTTCAGGAGTCCTCTGTGTTAAGCTCCTATCCTGTTACTTGTTTTCTCCTACATCCAATGCACCTCCCATTTGTCTTTCTAAGTGAGGATTGATCATCTTACCCCGGGTCCTCTTTCTTGTTTATCTTCTTTAGGTATATAGATTTCATTATGTTTATCATATCATATAGGTCTATATAAGTGAGTATATACCATGTGTGTCTTTCTCCTTCTGGGATAACTCACTCAGAATGATCTTTTCTAAATTTCACCATTTGCCTGCAAATTTCATGATTTCATCATTTTTGATTGCTGAGTAGTATTCCATTGTGTAAAAATACAACAATTTCTATATCCATTCCTCCATTGAGGGACATCTGGGATGTATCCAGCTTCTGGCTATTACAAATAAAGTTGCTACAAACATGGTTGAGCACATGTCCTTGTTGTACACTTGAATGAATTTTAGGTATATGCCTAGGAGTGGTATAGCTGGATCTTGAGGAAGCACTATTCCTAATTGTCTGAGAAAGCTCCAGATTGACTTCCAAAGTGGTTGTACCAGTTTATATTCCCACCAGCAATGGAGGAGGGTTCCCCTTTCTCCACAACCTCTCCAGCATCTATTGTCACTTGAGTTATCCATCTTAGCCATTCTGATGGATGTAAGGTGAAATCTCATGGTCATTTTGATTTGCATCTCCCTGATGGCTAAGGATGTTGAGCATCTCTTTAAGTGTTTCTCTGCCATTCTGTATTCCTCTATAGAGAATTCTCTGTTTAGCTCCATACTCATTCTTTAATTAGATTACTTGATTTATTGCATTTTAACTTCCTTAATTCTTTATATATGCTGGATATTAGCCCTCTGTCAGATATAGGGTTGGTGAAGATCCTTTACTAATCTGTAGGCTGTCATTTTTTTCTGATGACAATGTCTTTTGCTTTATAGAAGCTTTTCAGTTTCATGAGGTCCCATTAATTGATTGTTGCTCTTAGAGCCTGTGCTGTTGGTGTTCTGTTCAGGAAGTTGTCTCCTGTGCCAATGAGTTCTAGGCCATTCCCCACTTTTCTTCTAACCAATTTAGAGTATCGAGTTTTATGTTGAGGTCTTTGATCCACTTGGACTTTAGTTTTGTACAGGGTGATGGATATGGATCTATATTCATTTTTCTTTTTTTAACTTTTTTTAAATTTTTTATGAATTACACTTTATTCATTTTGTATCCCCCCATAAGCCCCTCCCTCCTCCCCTCCCAATCCCAACCTACCTCCCATTTCTGCATGCATGCTCTTCCCAAGTCCACTGATAGGGGAGGTTCTCCTCTCCTTTCTGATATTAGTCTATCAGTTCTAGTCAAAAGTGGCTGCATTGTCCTCTACTGTGGCCTGGTAAGGCTGCTCCCCCCTCAGGGGGAGGTGATCAAAGAGCAGGCCAATCAGATTATGTCAGAAGTAATCCCTCTTCCCATTACTAGGTAACCCACTTGGACAGTGACCTGCCATGGGCTACATCTGTGCAGGGGTTCTACGTTTTCTCCATGAATAGTCCTT
This sequence comes from Psammomys obesus, assembly GCF_907164565.1. Classification (NCBI taxonomy): domain Eukaryota; kingdom Metazoa; phylum Chordata; class Mammalia; order Rodentia; family Muridae; genus Psammomys; species Psammomys obesus. Next base: position 16,682,348 of record NW_026596117.1, read on the forward strand.
GGTTGGAGTATGAATCTCTGGGAAGTTCCCTGTGTTCAAATTATCTTGTTCTGTTCATTTCTCTACATGGAGACATCCAGTTGGACCAGCACCAGTTGTTGAAAATACTGTCATTTTTCCACTGTAAAATTTTGGCTTCTTTGTCAAAAATCAGGTGTCCATAAGTGGGTCTATTTCTGGGTCTTCTACTTGGTTCCACTGATCCTCCTTATTGATGCAAAAATATTCAATAAAATCCTTGCAAACTGAATCCAAGAACTGATAAAAGATATCATCCACCATGAACAAGTAGGCTTCATCCCAAACATGCAAGGGAGGTTCAAGGTACGGAAATCCATCAATGTAATCCACCACATAAAAAAACTGAAGGAGAAAAACCACATGATCGTCTCCTTAGGATCCAAAAAAGCATTTGACAAATTCCAACACCCATTTATGTTTAATGTCTTGGAGAGATCAGGGATACAAGGCACATACCTAAACATAGCAAAGGCAATATACAGCAAGCCTATAGCCAACATCAAATTCAATGGAAAGAAACTTAAATCAATCCCACTGAAATCAGGGACAAGACAACTGCCCATTCTCTCCATCTCTCTTCAACATAGTACTTGAAGTCCTAGCTAGAGCAATAAGACAACTAAAGGAGATCAAAGAGATACAAACTGGAAAGGAAGAAGTCAGCGTGTCACTATTCACAGACGATATGATAATATACATGAGCGACCCCCAAAATTCAACCAGAGAAGTCATTCAGCTGATAAACAACTTTAGCAAAGTCGCATGATACAAAATCAATTCAAAAAAAAAAAAAAAAAAAGAAAGAAAAGAAAAATCAGAAACACTCACTGTATACCAAAGACAAAAGGGCTGAGAAAGAAATCAGGGAAACAACACCCTTCACAATAGACACTAATAACATAAATTACCTTGGTGTGACTCTAACCAAGCAAGTGAAAAACCTGTTTGGAAAAAAAAAAACTTTAAATCTCTGAAAAAAGAAATTGAAAAGATATCAGAAGATGGAAAGATCTCCCTTGCTCATGGATTGGTAGGATTAACATTGTGAAAATGGCCATCCTGCCAAAAAGCAATCTACAGATTCAACGCGATTCCCAACAAAATACCAACTCAGTTCTTTACAGACCTTGAAAGAAAAATTCTCAGCTTCATATAGAGAAACAAAAAACCCAGAATCTCCAAAACTATACTGTACAACAACAGATCATCTTGGGAGTATCTCCATCCCCGATCTCAAAATGTACTACAGAGCAGTAGTAATCTTTTGATTCTTGAAAAAGTGAAATAAGTTCTTCAGTCATGAAGATAGTTCTTTTTCTTCTTCTTCACTGTATTGTTGAATCATAAGGATACAAGTTGATGATGTCTCATATCCTGCTGTACTGAGCATTCTTTTTTAATTAAATGTTTCTTTTTATATTAATTACAGTTTATTCACTTTGTATCCCAGCTGTATCCTCCTCCCTCATTCCTGCCTAATCCCACCCTCCCTCTCTCATCTCCTCCCATGCCCCTTTCCAAGTCCATGGTAGGAGAGGTCCTTCTCCCCTTCTATCTGACTCTAGCCTATCAGGTGTCCTCAAGACTGGCTTCATTGTCTTACTCTATGGCCTGGTAAGGCTGTTTCCCCCTCAGGGAAGGTGGCAAAAGAGCCAGCCACTGAATTCATGTCAGAGACAGTCCCTGTTCCCCTTACTAGGCACTCTTACAGCATCTACTTGGTTCTTCTGGAACACATCTGAAGAAGCATAATTTTGGAAAAATATCCATCAAACTGCATATGAAGAAATTTGAGATTTTCTCATCATGAGTTTCTCCTTTTCTTAATTTTCATTTGGTTAAATGTTTATTTTCTTATTTATCTGTTACGTCTTTTTTAAGAAAGGCCTTTTTTATATCATATGCTCTGATTGCACTTTTCTCTCTCTAAAAATTTGCAATGCACTATGAAGAATAATTATGATCTTTTAAAGACAAATATAATCTAGTTGATACCTCCTCCATCTACTTCTTTCCAATTATACTCTGCCTCAGACCACACATTCTACTTTTATATCATATGTGATTTTAGTCCTCCCCCACATCTCTCAGCACATCATTTCTTCCTTCTCTTGATCTTTCTAACAATTACCCATTATCCACAACTGAACACCCACTTATATCTGTACATATATTATAAGCTAGCATTTTAACATGAGAGTTAACATTCAGTTTTTGGGTTTGGATGATCTTAGTTAGTTTATATCTATTCATTTTCCTGTAATATTTATTTTTCTTTACAGCTGACTAAAATTCCATTTTGTACATACATGACACATTTTCATTTTTTAGTCTTCTGTAGCTGCACATGTAAGATGAATCCACTTATTTTCTATTACAGTAGAGTAGCAGGAAACATGAATGTGATCGTGCACATGGTGTGATATGCAATAATTTGAGTAAATTCTCAAGAGTACTTTAGCTAGGTCATATGGTAGTTATTTTTAAATTAATTTTTAGTTTTTAGTTTAGTTTGGAGATAAACTGCCAGACTGTTTTCCATAATGAGTAATGTATTTTCACATGTCATTTGCCCTAAAATTGTAGACCCCTTAATAAAACTTGTTACTGTGACCAACGCGTGAAGCATCCCACCAGGAGAAATTATCAGAATTATAGGAATACAGACGTAGAAATGGTTGTGCTGCTAGAAGTTGCCATTGTACTAGGTAATGTATCCGCTTCAGTATATTTTGTTGTTGTTGTTGAAATCACTGTTAGTTCATTGTTTTGAGGTAAGGTCTCAATACACCAATCATGCAAACCTCAAATTCGCTATTGAATTTCTAATCTTATTTTTTGAATTTACGTATTTTAGTATGTTGCCTGCATATATGTCTGTAAACTGTGCATTGCTGGTGCCCACAGATGCATATTTCTTTGGGCCTTGATATTAATTTCAAAGGACAAAATGCACCATGAAGAAAAAGTAAAAAGCATATATATAGTTTTGCAGGATAGGAATGTGAAACATTTCATGTAATGACTCCCTCTTTGACAGTCTTATCTAGTTGCTTTCTCGGATATTTTCATATACCAAGGTAAAATGAGATTTTTAAACTGCTTAAAACTGATAAAACCTAGTGAAAAAAAAAAGCCAGTAGCCAACTTCAAAACAATGGGAAAAAGTTACTCCAGGTCAAAACACAATTATCTATATGGAGTTCAGTTGAGAACCCATTTACTCCTAAACACCTTTAGAAAATTGGCTAGTAGACTTGGAGAGGGGCATGGGAGGAGGTGAGGGAGGGAGGGTGGAATTGGGAAGGAATGAGGAAAGGGGTACAGCTGGGATACAAAAGGAATAAACTAATTAATATAAAATAAAAATTTAATAAAAAAGAAACAAAACAAAAAATGACTAAAATAATTGAAGCCCTCCTGTATACAAAAGACAAATGGGATGAGAAAGAAATAGGGAAACAACACCCTTCACAATAGCCACAAAAATCATAAAGTACCTTGGTGTGATTGTAACAAAGCAAGTGAAAGATTTGTGTGAAAAAAATACCTTCAACTCTGAAGAATGACATTGAAGAAGAAATCAGAAGATGGAAAGATCTCTAATTCTCATGGATCTGTAGGATTAACATGTGGAAATGGCCATCCTGACAAATGCAATCAACATGTTCAATGAAATTTCCATCAAAATACCAACACAATTCTTTACAGACCTTGAAAGAATGATTCTCAGTTTCATATGGGAAAACAAAAACACCCAGAATAGCTAAAACAATCATGGACAATCAATGATCTTCTGGAAGTATCTTCATCTCTATAGAACAACAGGAATAAAAACAGAATGCTATTGGCATAGAAACAGACTGGCAGATCCATGGAAATGAATAAAAAATCCAGGAATAAACCCACACATCTAAGGACACTTGATTTTTGACAAAGAAACCAAATCCATACAATGGAAAAAAAATAGCATCTTCAACAAATGGTGATGGTTTAACTGGATGTCTCCATGTAGAAAAATGCAAATAGATCTATATTTATCACGTTGCACAAAACTAAAGTACAAGTGGATCAAAGACTTCAACATAAAAACCACACCCACCAAATCTGTTTGAAGAAAAAAGTAGGAATAACCTTGACCTCATTGGCACAGGATACAACTTCCTGAACAGAAAACTAACAGCATAGGCTCTAAGATCAACAATCAATAAATGGGACTTCATGAAACTGAAAAGCTTCTGTAAAGCAAAGGACACCATCATCAGAACAAAACAACAGCATACAGATCGGGAAAAGTTCACCAACCCTATATCTAACAGAGGGTTAAATCCAAAATACATAAAGAAATCAAGAAGTTAAACCCCAACAAACTGAGTAATCCAATTAAAAAATGGGGTACAGAGCTAAACAAACAGTTCTCAACAGAGGAATATCGAAAGGCAGTGAAACACTGGAAATGCTCAATGTGCTCAGTCATACAAGAAATGCAAATCAAAAGAACCCTGAGATTCCACCTCACACCCATCAAAATGGTTAAGATCAAAAGCTGAAGGGTCTACACATGGCTGGAGTGGTTGTGGAGAATGGGGAACACTCCTCCATTGCTGGTGAGAATGTAAACTTGTACAACCACATTGGAAATCCATGTGGCACTTGTTAGAAAATTAGGGGCAGTGCTACCTCAAGATTCAGCTACACCACTCCTAGGCATATACCCAAAGATATTCAACCATATAACTAGGATATTTGTTCACCTATGTTTATAGCAGCTTTATTCAAAACAGTCAGAATCTAGAAACAACTTAGATGTCCCTCAACTGAAGAATGGATACAGAAGTTGTACATAGTCTTCATAGGCTTCTTATATTCACTCGTTTTATCTTTTTTTTTTTCATTTTATCCTTTTTACAATTGAGGAACATTTTTTTTTGTAGAATCAAAATTGCCATGACAAAATACATTGAAAAGCTTTGTTTATTAGAATAGTAGACATGATGATGTGTTAAAACTTCATAAATTCAATCTTTTCTTGTTATTATTCAAAGTAAGTGGACAGTCAAATTTCTGCTGTGGTATCTTATTTTCTGTATTTACATGTAGAAAAAGATGCTAAAATGCCAGATTAAATTTGAAATTAAAAATTTAAGGAAGTCATTTTTTTTCCTAATGGAAAAAAGAAGTGTAGTACTGCAAAAGTGGTGTGAACTAAAAAAATAATCTCTATGACTAATCCTATAAACCTCACCTTGGCAGATGCATAGCTTTTTCTAAAATTATTAGCCCTGTTTAGTCTTTCTCTTGTGAGTTTGATAAATGATGAGGTAATGTATCTGGTGGCAGTGAACATGCAGATTTTTTTCTCAAGTTGTCCTTTCTGGTACAAAATTGTCCTCCATCATAGTAATTATTTATTGTTTTAATGGGAAACATTTTCCTTTCACAAATTAGAAAGATATTTTTCAATTATAATTGCATTCTTGTGACTAACAATACATATAAGAATATATATCATCCACAATTATTTCTAAGCATTTTTTGGTACATGTGGAATCATAAGAAAAATAAACTTGAAAAGTATTTTTGTGGTTCACCAGGTCAGTTTGATATTGCTTTTATTACAATTCTTCTGTATACACACTTATGTAGCTATAATCATGCTTTGTTTGCAAGAGCTTTTTTAATTTTGGTATTAGAAAAGACCAGGGCCAGATGGTTTCAGTGCAGAATGTTACCAGGCCTTCAGAAAAGAATTAATACCAATAGTCTTCAATTATTCCATAAAATAGAAACACAAGGAATATTACAAAACTCACTCTATCAGGCTAGAGCAACCTTGAAACTTAAACTACACAAAGAACTAACAAAGGAAGAGGATTTCAGACCAACTTCTCTTAAGAACATTGACCAAAAAAATATTCAATATAATACTAGCAAACCAAATACGAGAACACATCAAAGATATCATCCACGATGACCAAGGAGGCTTCATCCCAGTCATGCTTCCATGTGATCCACCATATAAACAAAGTTAAAAAAACAACAATAACAACAACAACAAAAAATGTGATCATCTCCCTAGATGCCAAAAAACAGAAAATCCAAAACTTATTCATGTTCAAAGTCTTGGAGAGATCAGGGATACAAGACACATACCTAAACATAGAAATGGCAATATAGAGTAAGCATATAGACAACACCAAACTAAACAGAAACTTAAATCAATTCCACTGAAATCAAGGAAGAGGCAAAGCAGCCCACTCTCTCTGTATCTCCTCACCATAGTACTTGAAATTCTAGCAAGAACAATAAGAGAAATAAAGGAAATAAAGTGGATACAAATTGGAAAGGAAGAAATCAAAGTATCACTATTTGCAGATATAATAGAAGACAAAAGTGACCCCCAAATAATACCAAATATCTTCTACAGCTGATAAACACCAGGTTTATCAGCAAAGTGGCTGGATACGAAGTTAAGACAAATGGAATGGACATCGGATGTAGGAGAAAACAAGTAACAGGACAGGAGCCTACCACATAGGACCCCTGAAAGACTCTACCTAGCAGTGTATCAAAGCAGATGCTGAGACTCATAACCAAACCTTTGGCAGGGTGCAGGGAATCATATGAAAGAAGAAGGAGTTAATATGACATGGAGAGGACAGGAGTTCCACAAGGACCAAATATATCTGGGCACAGGGGTCTTTTCTGAGACTGACACTCCACCAAGGACCATGTATGGATACAAACTAGAACCCCTGCTCAGATGTAGCCCGTGGTAGCTTAGTATCCAAGTGGGTACCCTAACAAGGGAAACAGGGACTATTTCTGATATGAACTCAATGACTGGTTCTTTGAACTGCCCCCCCTCCGAGGGAGGAGCAGCCCATCTAGGCCACAGAGGAGGACTTTGCAGCTAGTCCTGAAGATACCTAATAAACTAGTGTCAGATGAAAGGGGAGGAGGTCCTCCCCTATCAGTGGACTTGGAAAGGGGCAAGGAGGAGATAAGAGAGGGAAGGTGGGATTGAGAGGGAATGAGGGAGCAGGATACAGCTGGTATACAACATTAATAAACTGTAACCAATATTAAAAAATAAAAAATTAAAATTAAAAAAAGTTAACTCAAAAAAGACAGTAGCCCTGGATATACCACAGACAAAAGGGCCAAGAAAGAAATTAGGGAAACAACACCCTTCAAAATAGCCACAATAAAAACATAAAGTACCTTGGTGTAACCAAACAAGGGAAAGTGTGAAAAAAAAAAAAAAAACTTGAACTCTCTGAAGAAAGAAATTGAAGAAAAAGTCAAAAGATAGAAAGATTCCCCATGCTCATGGATCAGGATTAACACAGTGAAAATGGCCATCTTGCCACAAGCAATCTACATATGCAATGCAATTTCCATCGAAATACCAATACAATTATTGACAGACCTTGAAAGCAAAATTCTCAACTTCATATGGAAAACAAAACAAAACTAACTAACTAAAAAAAAAAAAAAAAAAAAACAGAACTGCTAAAACTATCCAGACAACAGATTGTCTGGAGGTATCTCCATCCCTGATCTCAGGCTGTACTAAAGAGCAATAGTAATAAAGACTGCATAGTACTGGCATAGAAACAGAATGGTGGATCAATCAAATTGAATAGAAGGCCCCAAAATAACCACAAACACCTAGAGATATTTGATTTTTGACAAAGAAGCCAAAACCATACAATGGAAAAAAGACAGCATATTCAACAAATGGTGATGGTCTAAATGGATCTCTAAATGTAAAAAATAAATAAATAAATAAATAAATAAATAAATAAATAAATAAATAAATAAATAAAATACAAATAGAACCATGTTTATCACCCTGAACAAAACTAAAGTCCACATGAATCAAAGACTTGAACACAAACCAGACACACTAAATCTGTTAGAAGAAAAAATGGGGAAGAGCCTGTAACTCATTGGCACAGGAGACAATTTCCTGAACAGAACACAAACAGCACAGGCTCTAAGATCAACAATTAATAAATAGGATGTCATGAAACTGAAAAGCTTCTGTAAAGCAAAAGATACTGTTGTCAGAGCAAAGCAACAGCCTACAGATTGAGAAAGAATCTTCACCAACCCTGTATCTGACAGAAGGCTAATATCCAGTATATATAAAGAAACTTAAGAAGTTAAACAGCAACAAATCAAGTAATCCAATTAAAAGATGGGGTACAGAGCTAAACAGATTTTTCTGTAGAGCAATATAAAACAGCACAGAAACACTTAAAGAAATGATCCAGGTCCTTAGCCATCATGGAGATACAAATGAAAACGACCCTAAGATTTCACCTTACACCCATCAAAATGGCTAAGATCAAAAACTCAAGTGACAATACATATCCGAGGTTGTGGAGAAAGAGAAACCCTTCTCCATTGCTGGTGGAAATGTAAAGTTGTACAGCCTCTTGGAAATCAATCTGGTGCTTTCTTGGACAATTAGGAATAGTGTTACCTCAAGATCAGCTATACCACTCCTAGGCATATATCCAAAATATGCTCAAGTGCACATCAAGAACATTTGCTCAACCATGTACATGGCAGCTTTATTTGCAATAGCCAGAAGCTGGAAACAACCCAGATGTCCCTCAGCTGAGGAATGGATACAGGAATTATGGTACATTTACACAGTGGAATATTACTCAGTAATTAAAACCAAGGAAATCATGAAATTTTCAGACAAATGGTGGGTACTGGAAAAGATCATGCTGTGTGAGCAGAAAGATGCAGAGGGTATATACTCACTTATAAGTAGATACTAGATATGTAACTAGGATAAACCTACAAAAATCTGTACACCTAAAGAACCTGAGCTAGAAGGAGGACCCTAGGTAAGATGATCAATCCTCACTCAGAAAGGCAAATGGGATGGACATTGGAAGAAGTAGAAAACAGGAAACAAGACCGAATCTACCACAGAGGACCTCTGAAAGACTCTACCCAGCATTGTATCAAAGTAGATGCTGAGCCTCATAAATAAACTTTGGGCAGAGTATAGGGAATCTGATGAAAAGAAGGGGAGACAGTAAGACCTGGAGAGGAAAGGAGCTCCACAAAGATAGCAACAGAACCAAAATATCTGGGCACAGGAGTCTTTTATGAGACTGATACTCCAAACAAGAACCATTCATGGATATAACCTAGAACCCCTGCTCAGATGTAGCCCACGGCAGCTCAGTATCCAAGTAGGTTTCCTGGTAAGGGAAACAAGGACTATGTCAGACATGAACTCAGTGGCTAGCTCTTTGACTGCCTCCCCCTGATCGGGGAGCAGCCTTGCCAGGCCATAAAGGAGGACAATGCAGCCAATTCTGATGAGAAAGGATAAGCTAGGGTCTGATAGAAGGAAAGGAGGACCTCCCTATCCATGGACTTGGATAAGAACATAGGAGGGGAAGAGGGAAGGAGGGGAGGATTGGGAGAGGAGGGTAGTGTGGGCTACAAGTGCGATACAAAGTGAACAAACTGTAATTAACATAAAAAATTAAAATTTAATTAAAAATAAAGAAAAGGGGAAACAGGAGGGAAGCTTACCATAGATGACCTATGAAAGACTCCACCCAGCATTGGAGAGCACAGGGAGTCTTATAGAAAAGTGGGGTATAGAAGGAAATTGAGGGAACAGGAGCTCTACACAAAGAGCAAAAGAGCCAACAAATCTGGACTCAGGGAGGCCAGTGAAGACTGATGTACCAACCAAGGACCATACCTGGAGAGGTTCTAGGCCACCTGCTAAAGTTTAGCCCATAGGCAGCTCAGTCTCCATGCAGGTTCCCTAGTAAGGGGAGGAGGGCCTGTCTCATATATGGACTCTTTTGCCTGCTCCCCTGCTCCTTGATCACTTCCCCCTGCTGGGGTGGCCTTGCCAGAAGAAGACTATTCAGGAAGTCCTAATAAGATGTGATAGTCTGGGGTCAGATGTGATAGTTGGGGTCAGAAAGGAAGAAGACTCCCCCTTTCTGAGGATTGGGAGAGGGAAATGGGGGAAAGGGGGAGGGACAGTGCGACCAGGATTAAATGAGGGAGGGGGCTATGACTGGAATGTAAAAAGGATAAATTAAAATTTAATAAAAGTATATGAGAAATAAAGAAAAGCAAGTAAGCAAGCAAGCAAGGATAAGATAACCCCTAATTTCCATTTGGCCATCCCTTGTTCAAAATTTGCCAAGACAGGGAGCATGTGTCCTAGTTAGAATATACTAGAATAACAATGTGACAGGAAGAGTGGCTTTCTTAGCAGGTGGGTGTGGTGGCGGTGGTCACCTTTGAAGAAAGCTTTGAGATAGCCTTTCATGAGCATGTGTTCAGGGACAGACGTTTTACTGTAAAAAAAATATATATATATATAATTATAACATATTATATAATAATATACATAATATATAATATTATATTTATATATATGAACACCTCAGATCTCAAAAACACACAAATAAAACTTTTGCATTCTAATTCTAAGCCAACTAGATGGCTTAGTTGGTAAAGAGGTATATCACACAAGACTAGAGGGCTGGTTGGAACCTCGGGATTAAAGGTGAAAGAAAGAACTCCACATAATTGTCCTCTGATCTCCACATGTAGACTAATACTCATGCTGTCTCTCTCTCTCTCTTTCTCTCTTTCTCTGTCTCTCTCCTTTCTCTCTGTCTCCCTCTATCTGTCAATAATAATATGTAAGAATAAATTAAAAAACAAATTTTAGTAATGTAATAATATTGAGGACAATTTGGATTTTTGTTGTTGTTATCCAAAAATAAAATAACTATGTTAGACCCGAGATTGGCTGCTTCATTTGATTTTGTTACTTGGGCATGATGGGCTTTAGAAAAATTTTAGTTTTCTAAGGAAAATACCATTAAACATCATTGCTCAGTAAGAGGAAAATATGTAACCCCAGCCATATATTCAGGGCTCTTATGATTAAGCAGAATACTAATGCAGACTTTTTAGAGGGATGTGAAGTACGCATTCCCAAATGATTGTACAGCACAGGTGAGCTGTACAGGCTGTATCTCTACTAGGATGTCAACAGGTCAATCAATCATTAATTAGCTTTTTATCCTAACAGAGTTCTTTTTTGTTGACAGACATCTCAGGAGAGTCCAATCTCAATTTGACAGAATGCCAAGTATCCAAATAGATTGTTTATCTGAATCCAATACTCAAAGGTTTTTCGGTTGATATACAGAAAACATTTTGAACACTATAGTTAGTATGGGTATTCTGTCTCATTCTAGCAAAGAAAGCCTGTCAATCAAAAGTAATTTAGCATATTATTTAGTATGTGGAAGTTTTTATTGTTTATCTAGATTTTCTTTTATTCTCCAGACACAAAATGTGAAGGTAGAGATGCCAGTAGGTCCTATTACGGTAAATTTTCATGAAGCTTAGTTTCAACTTTTTCAAATCACTTTTGATTTTAATTTTAATGCTTCAAAGTTATTTTCTAATTGACATATAGCAAGAAGTGACATACCACTTAATAATTATCGTGATTATCATGCATCTAGGATAGAATTAATTTTCTCTGCTTTGCTGGGTAGACAATGTGAGGAATTCAAGGCATGCTATTATTGCCCTTGGTGAATGTATAGAGTCAAGCCCAACACTGCCCAGCCTCTTTGGTGAGTTCCAGGCAAGTGAGAGATTCTATTTCAATAAAATAAAATAAAAGATAGCACCTGAGAACTGATCTGAAGGTTGTTCTCTGAACTCCAAATACTGATGCATACTTCCACCATCCACATAATTCACATATGTACATCTGAACACATACAAACATGCAATACAATCAATAGATTTTTCTGCTTCAATTTACCCATCAGAAAAATATCAGCATAATAATAATATTCATTTTATTTATTCCCAGAGAATTTCCTTCAAATATATAATTATGAGACTACAAAGAAATGAAGATATGTATGAAAAGAAAATAATCTACATAAGAGCAAGGTCATTGTAAACAGGGTTGAATTGGAAGGTAATAAAAAGCTCAGTGCCAATATCTTAAAAAAATTATATTCACTTGAAAGTAGACTGTAAGGTACTGGTCATTTACAATGACCAACACTAAGACTTAACTACTCAGATAAGTATTCTCCAATAATTCTTTTTTTATTAAGAGAAATTTTTTATTCCAATATCAATAGGGAAAAGTTCTATCTTCTTTATGTTGATTAGAATTGGTGAGAATATGGCCTGAACAATGATAAAAATCCACCCTAACCGAGAAAAACATTCAAAATAGAGCTACCATAATTACCAAACTATGAATTCAGTTGGACAACTTATGCCTCACATCGGGAAATGTTGGTTTTTAAAAGTGTGCCATTCTTTGATGCCAGAAAAAGGTTCAAATCTTACCCCAGTACTCCATCCTTAGCATGAAACTATCATGGCAATCTGAAGCCAATTTCATTCTTTTGCTCTCTTAAGGCATTTTAAAATCAATTCAAAAAAGTTTGGCTGGCTCTCCCCAGAAATCCTCAAATTGATATTTTTATACTCCCTTTGTATATCTATTATATTGATTCTTGACATTCAAACGATTTTTTATAGTAATCCATCCTGTCTCTGCTGTGGTTTCATCACAAGTGCTTTTTTTCCAAATGTTGAAAGGATTTTACTGAAGAATTTTATAAAAAGTTATATTCCCAAGCCCTTCCTCAAACACAATAGATCTGAAGTCTATATTACAAAACAATTATGTCAATATTTAATGTAAAATAAAGTAGAACATTATTGCAGAAATGCTTCTTTGTATAAATCTGTCTCTATAAAACTTTGTTTGACTTAACTTATTTCATTGGGTAGATGTTGGAAGGAAACTTTATTTATAAAACTAATTTCACTTTTGTTAGAATAAGAACTTAATATTTAAAGATAAATTTGATCAAAATTAGCTAGAATCACACACTTATTTCAACACTTGTCATTGTCGTATTTACTCTTCTATTACTGTGAAGAGGCACCATGATCAAAGCAACTCTGCTCTTATAAAGGAAAGCATTTATTTGGGTCTTGCTTACAATTTTAAATGATCACCATGGTGGAAAGCAGGCAAGCATGGTGCTAGAGCAGTATCTAAAAGCTCTACCTCTTGGTTCACAGGGAGAGGGTGAGACTGAAACTATTGTGGACTTTTGAATCCTCAAAGCCCACACACAGTGACACACCTCAGCCAAAAATGCTACAGTTATTAATTCTTCCCAAACAGTTTCACTGTATTGGGACTCAGCATTCAAACGTAGAAACCTGTGGGGACCATTCTCATTCAATCCACTACAGTTATCTTCACGATTGCATATAAGGAATTATGCAGATAGTTTTAACTGAAGTATCTGTTATACCTAGCACAATACAGCCATACTGAAATGGGGACTATGATTTGTGTTTCTTACTCAATACATATCCTCTATCTGTTACAATGTGGTAGTTCACGTAATAAAAATATTTAAAAGAAGGGAGAGAGAGAAGAAGGGAGGAAAGAAGAGTAAGGAAAAAAGGGGAGTCAATAAGCAAAAAACAAACAAAAATTGGAAGAAGACAACACGAAAGAAATGAAGAAACAATATTGGTTTGTATGAGATTTATATGTTTTCAACAGAATCCTGAAATTTCACTAAATCTCTATTATCATTTTAATCTGAAATGTCCCCACAGATTAATGTTTTGAATGTTCAGTTCCATGTTTTTGGTATTATTTCAAAAGCTGAGAAGCTTTTATGAAGCGAGGCTTAGCTGACAACATGTCACCAAGGGAAAAACTTTGAAAGGTTTTCACATTTCCTTTTTTGTGAATTCTCAGTTTAGCTCTGTACCACATATTTTATTGGATTATTTGATTTGTTGAAGTTTCATTTCTTAAATTCATTTTATATTTTAGATATTAGCCCTCTGTCTGATATAGGGTTGGTGAACATTGGTTTCCTAATCTGTAGGTTGCTATTTTGTTCTATTGACAGTGTCCTTTGACTTACAGAAGATTCTCAGTTTCAAGAGATCCCCTTTCTTAATTGTGGATCTCAGAGATTGTGCTCTTGGAGTTCTGTTCAGGAAAATGTCTCCAATGTCATTGAGTTCTAAACTTTTCCCAACTTTGTCTTCTAATAGATTTAGAGTGTCTTGGTTTATATCAAGGTTTCTGATCCACTTGGACTTGAGTTTTGTACAGGGTAATAAATATAGGTCTATTTGCATTTTCTATGTGCAGACATCCAGTTAGAAAAACACTGTTTGTTGATGATGCTTTCTTTTTTCCATGGTTTTGGCTTCTTTGTTGAAAATCAATTGCCTGTAGGAGTGTGGGTTTATTTTTTAGGTCTTCATGTCAGTTCCATTCATCAACCTCTCTGTTTCTATGCCCATACCATGCAGCTTGTATTAATATTGCTCTGTAGTATAGCTTGAAATCAGGGATATTGATACAGACAGAAGTTCTTTTATGGTACAGAAATGTTTTGGCTATCCTAGGTCTTTTATTTGCCCATATAAAGTTAATGTTTGCTCTTTACAGGTCTGTAAATATTTGTGTTAGAATTTTGATGGGAATTACATTGATATGTAGATGGATTTTGGCTGATTGGCCATATTTACTATGTTGATCTTACTGATCCAAGAGCACGGGAGATCTTTCTATCTTCTAAAATCTTCAATTTCTTTCCTGAAAGACTTGAAATTCTTGTCAAACAGGTCTTTTACTTGCTTGGTTAGAGTTACAATGCCTAATATCTTTAGCCATCAGAGAAATGCAATTCAAACTACTCTTAAGATTCCATCTTACAACAGTCAGAATGGTTAAGATCAAAAACTCATGTGACAACACATGCAGGATGTAGAGAAAGGGGAATACTCCTCTATTGCTGGTGGGATTGAATTCTCAGAAAATTGGAAAGAGTTTTACCTCAAGACACAGCTATACTATTTCTGGGCATATACACAAAAGATGTTCCACCATAAAACAAGGACATTTTCTCAAATGTTCATAGTGGCTTTATCTGTAATAAGCAGAAACTGGAAACAACTTAGATATCTTTCAACTAAAGAATGGACATTGAAACTGTGGTAGATTTACTCAATGGAATACTACTCAGCTATTAAAAACAAGGAAATCATGAAATTTGCAGGCAAATTGTGGGAACTAGAGAAGATAATCCTTAGTGAGGTAACCCAGATCTAGAATGATGTTCATGGTATGTACCGACTTATAAGCAGATATTAGACCATATGACCACACTACAATCAACAGACCCAAAGATAGTGACAGGAGGGCCCAAGTGAGGGTGCTGGAATTTCACTCAGAAGGGGAAATAGACTGGACAGCAGAAGTGGATGAAGACGGGGACTGGGCAGGACAAGGAATGGGGAGGGAAACAAGGGTGGTCACCAGCTGTGGGGAGGACTTGGGTGGGAGGTGAGAGAGCTGGGAACAAGAGGGGAAACTGAGGGGAACATCTCTTTCTCAAGCTAGAGGCCTGCAACAGGGTAAGCTGTTGGGAGGACATGGGTGTGACTGTACCTGAGACTCCTAACAGGGGAGGGAAGCATGCAGACTGAAGTGACCACCTCTTAAACAGGCAGGACTAATGGAAGGAGGGGAACAACCACCTACCGAAAAAGCCTGTGATCTAAAAATTACCCTTACTACAAGAAGTGCAGGGATAATAAGGGAACAAAGATTGAGGGAAAGACCAATCAATAATTAGTCCAACCTGGCACCAACCCCACAGTAGAGATCCAGCCCCTGACACTGAGAATGATACTCCGCTATGCTTGCAGACAGTAGTCTAACTTGACTGTCTTCTGGGAGGCTCCGGCCAGCAGTGGATCAGGACAAATGCTGGGACTTGCAACCAGGCATGGGACTGAGCTCCAGTGATCCTATGGAACTGTTGGAGGAAAGATAGTAGGACCAGGAGGGGACAGGAATCCCACAAGAAGACCAACAGAGACAACTAACCCAGTCCCATGTGGATTTCCAGAGACTGAAACATCAGCTAATGAGCATGCACAATCTGGACTAGGCCCCCTGTACACATGAAGCCTATGGGTGGCTTGGTTTCATATGGGTTTCTTGGTGAGTAGAGGGCGAGGGGCTGTTTCTAAAATGGACTCTATCGCCTGCTTTTGGATCACTTCCTCCTGGCAGGGCTGCCTTGCCTGGTGTCAAGAGATGAAAATATACTCAGTCCTGGTGAGACTTTATGTCCTGGGGAAGGTTGATAGAGGGGAGAGGGGAGCTCACCTTCTCTGGAGGGAAAGGTTGAAGGGGAAAGGGATGGATTGGGAGGGGAGGAGAGAGGGTCATTGTTGGTATGTAAATTAAATTTAAAAACTTAAATCAAATCTCTGTTTTCTTGTCCATGCTATGTGAATTGAAACCACCTCAAACTCCTCATCCTATACCATCCTGCAATGTAGAATGATGTGTATTGGAAACCATAAGCAAAAATAAATCCTTTATCTTTTATGTTGCTTTCTGTCCCAATGGTCAAAGGCAACTAAACTTGGGCTGAGATAACCAAAACATTAAATCTGGATCAAGAAGAGGTTTTTATGCTATCTTAAACCTGACCTTCAGAACCGATTTGCACAGAAAATTGGAAGTGTTTGCAGTGTTGGTGACAGATGAGTTGTGCTATTGTAAGTGAAGCTAAGTGGTCTGCTCCAACATCTGTTCAAATTACCAGTTCATAAGAGAGAAAAAAATGGTAAAGATTTTCCTTATGAGATGTTGTATGGAAGCAAGGTCTCTGTGTAGATTTGGGCTGGAGGACGTTTATTCTTGTCATACTCTGGCAAAAAAAAAAAAAAAAAACACGTCATGCATCATGTTTGCCTAAGTACTGAAGAAAATTTGAGTGAGGCTAGCAACGAAATGATTTACTTGTAGAAAATTTCAAGACAATGTAATTTGCAAGCTGTTGTGTTGTTAATGCTGATGTATGGCAGAAAGATTTGCAGTACAAGTCAAGGCCAAAACAGCAATAGAGAAAATTTTTAAATGATAAGTTAGGTAAGGAAGAGATAGTGGGCATCATACAGACAAAGCAAGTTCAGGCAAAGCAGTTATGGTTGATGAAGAGATTACTATTGTAAAAGACAGTCAACATTTTACTGGGTGTACAAAAAAAAAGAATGCTCCTTTAGAGTAGGGTTTCACCCAAGGAAGGCTCTAGCTGTAACAATGAAAATTAATTTCATATATTTTAATTTATAAAAATAATGCCTGAAAAGAGATTGCCTCCACGATACTCCACTGTAAAAACATCACATAGGGATATGTTTTCTCATGTTCAGCCATTAAGAGCCAAAGGTCACTGCAATGTGGTACAAAGGCACGTATCTACTTCTTGAGCTAACAGTATATCTTGGCGTTATCTACATGGTGTTGGCTTTGTGTAGTTAATAATACAAGAGATACGGAGTCATAGAAAATTGTACCATGTCTCCAGAGAAATACACAGGAGACAAAGTAATGTACAATAGAGTCTAATTCCTTTCCTATAGCCTTGTACATGAGGGTGATGTCTAAGACATAATGGAGACTACAGGATATCAAGATGACAGGAATGTGGGGTTTCTAATGGAGAAAACTCTAGGTGGTGAGTAGTGGAGCTGTCCCAAGGGAAAGACCATGTGTATTTGAGATGACAGGGTCACAGGGACAAGGCTTCTGATGCCTCCTATATAATTCTGATAATATTAGTACATTTCTCTTATGTTTGACATTCAGTTATAGGATTCAGTAACTCTGCTAGGTTTTAGGTATGCTTTTTTATCCCTGGTCTTTCTTTGTTATTTTCCTGTTCCTCTTCTTTTTTTTTTCATTTTTTTAAATTTTTACTAAAAACAGATGCTTTGATTATATAATAATACATCCTGATCACACTTTCCCATTCCTGCCCTCCTCCAAACACTCTCCTACATCCTCTCTCCCTAGATCCATTCCCTTTCTGATTCCTCTTCAGAAAAGAGTGGGCCTCCAATAGAAAACAGCCAAACAGGGCAAAACAAGATACAAGATGACAAGGAGAAAGCCCTTATATTAGGTTGGACAAGGCAATCCAATATGAGGAAAGAGTCGCAAGAGCAATCAAGAGTCAGAAAAATACCTGCTCCCACTGTTAAGATTCTCAGAAAAATAGGAATATCACTTCCTCGAGATCCAGCCATACCACTCCTAGGCATATATGCAAAAGAGGCTCAAGTACACAATAAGGACATTTGCTCAACCATGTTTGTAGCAGCTTTATTTGTAATAGCTAGAAGTTGGAAACAACCCAGATGACCCTCAACTGAAGAATGGATACAGAAATTGTGGTACATCTATACAATGGAATATTTCTCAGCAGTGAAAAATAAGGAAATCATGAAATTTGCAGGTAAATGGTGGGAACTGGAAAAGATTATCCTGAGTGAGCTATTCCAGAAGCAGAAAGACACATATGGTATATACTCACTCATATAGACATATAGGATAAACCTACTAACATCTGTACATCTAAAGAAACTAATCAAGAGAGAGGCCCCTGACTAAAATGCTGAATTCCCATCCTGAAAGGAAAAGAGGATGGACATCAGAACAAGAAGAAAATGGGAAACAAGTTAGGAACCTGCCACAGAGGGCCTCTGAAAGGCTCTGCCCTGCAGACTATCAAAGCAGATGCTGACACTTAGGGCCAACTGTTGGGCAGTTTGCATGGAATCTTATGAAAGAAGAGGGAAATAGTAAGATCTGGAGAGGACAGGAACTCCACAAGGAGAGCAACAGAACCAGAAAATTTGAACACAGCGGTCTTTCCAGTGACTCATACTCCAACCAAGTACCATGCATGGAGATAACCTAGAATCCCTGCACAGATGTAGCCCATGGCAATTCAGTGTCCAAGTTGGTTCCATAGTAATGGGAAGAGGGACTGCCTCTGACATGAACTGATTGGCCTGCTCTTTGATCACCTCCCCCTGGGGAGGAGCAGCCTTACTAGGCCACAGAAGATGAGAATGCAGTCACTCCTGATGAGATTTGATAGACCAAGATCAGAAGGAGATCAGGGGAAGGAGGACCTCCCCTATGAGTGGACTTGGGAAGGGGCATGCCTGAAGAAAGAGGAGGGAAGATGGGATTAGGAGGGGAGGAGAGAGGGGTTTATGGGGGGATACAAAATGAATAAAGTATAACTAATAAAAGTTAACAAAATATCTCAGTAGAAAAAAAAAAGAATCCCACAAAAACACCAATATTTTTAATCTGGCAAACACCAAGAATTTTAAAACACCAAGAATTTTAATCCGACAACATTGATGCTATGGCAGGGGATCACATTCAAAGAACTTCTAGGTCAATATGATATGGCTGGAATGCCCACATGGCCTTAGTACACGCATTTAATCCAAAGCAATGAAGGTAAATTTAGTTTATAGAAGGAAGCAGCCATATTTGAATGTGATGTCTAATTGAGGGGCAGACAAAGTGATGAATCAGAAAGATTTGTCAGAATAGGAAATGCCCAACTCTTATGAGACTAGCACAGGAAAAAGAGGCTATTTTAAAAAGCTCTGAGACAGGGAGAGCAAACAGTTCAGTTAGTTAAGTTGATTTCAGTCAGTCAGTTAGTTTAGAGTTAGTGAGGAGTCAGTTGTGAAGCAGTCAAGTGGAGTTGACTTCCTGGCAGTTCAGTTCCTGGTAGTTCAGTTCATGGAGTTCAGAGGCAGTTTCAGCAGGAAAATTTTACAGAAACAGGTTGCAGAGAGAAAACAAGCTAGACACAGATGAAGACAGTACAAGCCAGAGAATGAAAAGAAAATTGAAGACTAGAATATATTGCCAAAGTTAGTTTGAGGCCAAGTGGAGCAATTAAGTCAGAAGAATAGAAAAGCCACTTTGAATCAGTCAACTTGGAAAGAAGTTTTGAAACAGAACAGCTGAGTTGATTCAGACAAACAGATTTCAGAAAGAATGAGAAAAGGTGAACATATTCAACATTAAGCCTCTGAGAGGAAAGTTATATCAAACTAATAAAAGATACATTTACACCAAGATAAACTGCCAAAAATGTACCCAGAGGACCTGGTGTGACCATCCAGGCCCTGTGCTTGCTGCTTACTCTCTGGGAGCCCACGTGAGCCACTTTCAGTTACTTCAGTGGGCAAGGGTTTCCTGATTTCTCCCATACCCTCTGACACTTACAATATTTTTCTGCCCCAAAGTCATGTCTATAGTAACCTCCCTTCTACCTTACAATATCTATGAAAGATTCCATTCCATTAACTCCATCAGCTGGAAATGAAACATTTATTATATATGTCTTTGGAGGGAATCCTAATGCTTAACTGAAAATCATAACAGGAATATCATACCACAACCTTACGCATAAAATTCCTTATTATTGGGTAACTTCTGAATTCTTATAGTAAGAAAAAATAATGATAAAACTAAGCTCATTTGCCAAAGAAAACTGTCAGCTTTATACCCAAAGTAAGTTCTCAAATACTTAGTTAAATGAGCTGCAAATAATAACATCATAATGGTGTAAGAGTCTATCTATTGGTTTTATAGCCTGGCAAGTTAGAAAACTTCCCAAAAGCTTTTTCAAGGTGTTAAGGGGTGCCATGTAATTTAGAAATGGCAACAGTAATTACTCTGTAGAGAGATTTATATAGTATTGAACTTAATCGTCACCTTCTAGGCCAGGGCTTCTTAAGGAAGAATATTTTAGTCAATATTAATCCTTAAGAATCTCTCCTAATAAAAATTGAAAAAAAAAAAAAAAACAACAAAACATTGTAACCCTACAGTATTTTCATTATAAGCCACAGCATGATGTCCTTCTACCTCCATTCTCATAGTCAGGAGGATCTGAAGAAAGGAGTAGTCCAGACAAATCAAGACAGGAAATAGAATGCAAGAATGAATCCATTTCAAATGGAGGACTTCAGAATGAATCATCACTATTTACTTTTGTACTTGTCTCTTTGGAGAACTCAAATAGAATTGGAAAATGGCTTTGATTGTTACTTATAGATTCCCATATGGATTTTCACTAGTCCATTTGCTTATTTTAGGTTACTACAACACACCATATAATGTGCTTAATTACCAGAAATTCCCAGAGCTGGGAAATTCTCTCCTACTGTCGGTGAAAAATTTAGCTGTGTACTCAGGGTACATGGATTTGAATTCTAATTCAGACTCTTTTGTCCCAAGTAACCTGAACTTTTTCTTTTTGCAATTACCTTGTGAGAAGAATGAAATAGCAAAAAGACCTGAACAAGACCACAAAACTGAGGGAGGCAGGTATGTTCCTAAACTATAGGTCAAATTGATGCTTTTTTGGTGAGTTTAGTTTGTAAAGAGGTGTTTTTTATCACCAAATATCCAGGTAAAACAATGAGATACCAAAATACACTGTATCAGAATGGTTATTAATGCAGAAAATAGACATTTTGGGCAATGGTATGATAAAAGCAAAGCCTTGTAAGTTGTTCAGTAAAAAGTAACAGCACAAAGATCATAAAAAAATGTACAGACATTTATGAAATATTTAAAATACAACTGTCATGTGAATGTCCACATTCATTTCTAGAATATTTCCAAGGGAATTTATATAATTGTTGGATACTCTATATACATTATAGCATTTTTCCTTTAATCTCTCCCACTAATAAAGCTTTATTTGATAATCTTTTAGCAAAAGAAATGCTAAACCCCATATCTTGTTGATAACATTCCCTCCCAGATGCCCACAAAGCAACTCCCTTAATATGAAAGCTAACCAGCAGGGAGAAAGAGGCTCCTGGTCAGTACCATAGTAACTTATTCATGTCTTCTGGCTAAATTGTGTGGTATCTTCAATAACAGGGCCTTAGCATGAAGAAGGAAGTAAATTAAGTGCAATGATCTTAGCCTGTATTGTTTAGGAGGAACTCTGTGAATAAAATAATGACTCACAGGACAAAATATGCTTTTGATGGTTTAAATGAAAATGGCCCCCGTAGGATTACATATTTTATGCTTCATTCCTAGTTGGTACAAGTGCTTAGGAAGGATTAAGATGTGTAGATTTTTGGGAGATTTGTCACTGAGCTTTCAGGTTTCAAAAGTCCATGTTGATCCCATTTAGTACTTTTATTTTCCCTCTCTGACCCTTGGTTGTTGTATCAATATGTGAGCTCTCATTACTGCTCCAGTGCCATGCCTTTTTGCCAGCTGGCATACTCCCTATCATGATGGTCATGGACTCATCCTCTGTAGCCACGAGCCTGATTCAATACTTTCTTACAAAAGTTGCCTTAGTCAAGGTATCTATCACTTCACACCAATAGTAAAGCAACTAAGAGAGTACTCATGGCCCCAGTTGTGGTATAAAGATGATGGTACTTGAAAAATTTTTATTGGATCTAAAAACTCCCCAAGTGAGGAAGCTCATGGCTGATACTATAAATCTGGCAAAGAACCCAAGGTTTGTTAGCTCACGGGTGTTATTACTATTGTGATACTAAATTAACATATTGTCAAAATGTACTCTAAATTCATATCTGTAAACCTATAGATTAGTGATAATCTAAAATTTCATCAGAGATGTATTACTGTACAGTGAAAGGTATTTAATGCAGAAAATCACAACTAATCAAAGGCAAGAGAATAAATATCAGTGGAATGCACATCCATAAATCGGATGTCTGCATCAACCTCTCCTCCACACCGTACATGAGGCTCCTCTAGAAACGAAACTGGTAAGATTGTAATATTCAGAGATTGGGGATGAACATAATGGATCACATTTTTCTGGACATGACAGGGCTGTTGTTCTCACAAACTCACAGCAACTATGGTTGCCTGCATAATACTACTCAAGATCAAGCTAGTCAGCATTCCATCATGAATGGGGAATCAGCTAATATATGTCCTCACAATTTAGTAAGAAGTTATTGACATTGGCTTCTGGATGAAGAAGACTCAGTTTTCTTTAAAGTTGTGATCCCTGATAGTCTTATCACACTGGTATTTGTAACTCCACACTTCTCAAAATATGGTCACAAATTTGAACGCCTTTATGTCTCTGAGTTGAAGGTCATTCTGAGCTAAAGACTTAGTTTTGGAAATCAATCTGGCGCTTTCTCAGACAACTAGGAATAGTGCTTCTTCAAGATCCAGCCATACCACTCCTAGGCATATATCCAAAAGAGGCTCAAGTACACAAAAAGGACATTTGCTCAACCATGTTTGTAGCAGCTTTATTTGTAATAGCCAGAAGCTGGAAACAGCCCAGATGCCCCTCAACTGAAGAATGGATGCAGAAATTGTGGTACATCTATACAATGGAGTATTACTCAGCAATGAAAAATAAGGAAATCATGAAATTTGCAGGTAAATGGTGGGACCTGGAAAGGATCACCCTGAGTGAGTTGTCCCAGAAGCAAAAAGACACGCATGGTATATACTCACTCATATAAATATACAATATAGAATAAACCCACTAAAATCTGTACATCTAAACAAACTAAGCAAAAGAGAGGAGCCTAACTAAAATGTTCAATCCCCATCCTGAAAGGCAAAGAGGATGGACATCAGAAGAAAAAGAAAATAGGAAACAACCTCGGAACCTGCTACAGAGGGCCTCTGAAAGCCAGAAGAAAACAGGAAACAACCTTGGAACCTGCCACAGAGGGCCTCTGAAAGCTTCTGCAGTATAGACTGTCAAAGCAGATGCTGAGCCTGATGGCCAACTGATGGGCAGAGTGAATGGAATTTTATGTAAGAAGTGGGAAATATTAAGAGCTGGAGGGGATGGGAATTCCACAAGGAGAGCAACAGAACAAGATAATTTGAACACAGGGAACTTCCCAGAGACTCATACTCCAACCAAGGACTATTCGTGGAGATGACCTGGAACCCCTGCACAAGTGTAGCCCATGGCAGTTCAGTGTCCAAGTGGGTTCCATAGTAATGGGAAGAGGGACTGCCTCTGACATAATCTGATTGGCCTGCTCGTTGATCACTTCCCCCTGAGGGGGGAGCAGCCTTACCAGGCCACAGTAGAGGACAATGCAACCACTTTTGATGAGAACTGATAGACTAAGATCAGAAAGGAGAGGAGAACCTCCCCTATCAGTGGACTTGGGGAGTGGCATGCATGCAGAAAGGGGAGGGAGGGTGGGATCGGGAGGAGAAGATGGGGGGGCTTATGGAGGGATACAAAATGAATAAAGTGTAATTAATAAAAAATTAAAAAAATAACAATTAAAAACTCTGATAATTTTTTTAAAAAGTTAATAAAATAAAGTAATTAAATTTGAAAAAAAAAGACTTAGTTTTGGTACAGCCATGACTACACATGGAAACCAGTGTCTAATTTTTCACACACACCTCTCCCCCCAAAAAAAGAAAGAAAAAGAAGTTGAAGAATGGTTAAGAAAGAAAGTTGAACCTGGATCCCAAAAGAGCTAGTGGGAACATTGGGAATACTTAAATGCAATCAAAATATATTCTATGAAATTGTAAATAAATAAAATTATCATATTTAAAATCATCCTGTATTTCAGTTAATACTTTCCTTGAGATTATTAAAAATGCCACTTTATAATTTCTGAAAATAAATCCAGTTTTAAAAAAAATTTGAATTGCTGTATCTGTATGTTTTTTATTGTTTCAGGTTATAATGAGTTACATCATTTACCTGCTTTCCTTTTCTTCCCTCAAACCCTTCCATGTACCTTCTTGTTGTTTTTCACACATACAAACACACACACACACACACACACACATACACACACACACGAAAGAAACAAACAAACAAAAGAGAAAGGAAAGGACAGAATAGAAGAAAATGTGTTATTAAAATTAATATACAAGGACATAAGATAAAATGCCACAAAAAGAAATATTGTTTAAGGAAGGGCTTTAGAGAGGAGAGTCTGGTTATGTCAGGACAGTTGTTTACACAGCACATTTGTGTGTTTGTGAGAGAGAGAAATTCCTAAATATATAGATACAACATTTTGAGTCTATATGATGTTACTTGAATGTATGTTTTCCGGGATGACCATCTGGTATTGGATAACTGATTAGTATGCTCTCTTTTTCTACGTCTCAGCATCTCAGTTTAGAAGTTGAAAATTTCACAACAGGAGTTCTTTGCTTAGGGTCAAAACCTCCTGAGCTTTCCTTTTATGTCAGAATGTCTGTTGGTGTCTTTCAGGCCATGTTCACCATCATATTGGTGAGACTTCATGAGTATAGCTTCTTAAATGAATATTTCCATGAGTATTAAGAGACATTTCAAATCTCCACTTATGTAACTTAGGCATGAAATTGGGGAAGAGCCACTCAACTTTTCTATGACTATCTTTTTCTCTCAATAAAATTAAAGACAGGCAGAACTCCAAATGTGATGCTTCTAACTGCTTCATACACTATTCTAATACAACAAATTTGAAACCTTTATTGATCCTTTATCATTAATTAACATTTTATGCTTAGAGTTTCCTGCACAATCATGTCAACATCTATTGATATTTTGCTCAAAGATGTAGAAAAATATGGCACACAGCAGGAGCTTGGAAATATCTATATGTCTATTTCCTTTGTTCTCCTGAAATTCCCCAGGGCACAGACCATTTTAAGCTAAGAGTTCATAATGCTGAGGTCTGAGATTTTTATTATATTGCAGAATTAGAATATCTGCAATCTACAGTGTTTATTTATACTTATGCAACCCAGTCTCCTGAAACAGATACAAAATTCCCATGGAGTTCTGCTCCAGGACAAAGTGCAAATGATTTTAGACTTAAGCAAAACTTGCTGTGTGGTGCACCATGTGAATATTGGTTCTGCTTCTTTCACTCCCTTCAGCCAAAGTTATCTGGGGTATGTATCTTTGCTGATTCAGTTCACATAAAGAAATAAAATATAAAGAAAGTCAGTTTATTCTATCAGCAAGTTTTACATTTGCCAGAGTGTGCCTAAGAATGTTCAGCAAAATTTCACAACGGGGTTAATGTTGCATGGGCAATTAAAAGAAAGGAAGAGAGATAAGGAAGGCAAGAATGGAGATGTGGAATTAGAATTAATATTAAAAGGCAGGAGATAAAAATGAGTGCCAAGAGAAACGATACCTAAGAAAGACAGTCACAGAGGAGGGTTAGCTTATCTTTAGGACTATTACTTATACAGGAGGGAGTGGAAAGATTGTAGAACTCAGAGAAAATGGAGGATACCAGTAGAACACATCAAACTAAATCAGTTACGCAGGGCACATAGGGGCTCATAGCAACTGAAGCAGCAAGCACAGGGCTTGCATGGGGCTGTACCAGGTCCTCTGCAAATATGCTATGTTAGCTTGCTGTTTTTTGTGGGACTCCTAACTGTGGGAGCAGATGTGTCTCTGACTTTGTTAACTGATCTTGGGAATCTTTCCCTCCTGTTGGAATACCTTTGGTATGATGCTGTTACTTTGTCTTATTTTATTTTGTTTTGTCATGTTTGGTTGTTGTCTTTTAGACTCCTCTTCTTTTCTGATGAAAGTCAGTGAGGGAGTAGATCCAGGGGAGAGGTTATGAGTCAGGGGAGGTTGGGAAGAGTGGAGGTAGGTTAAGCTAGTCAAGATGTATGGTATGAGGGAAGGAAAAAAAAAGACCTCCCCACCCCCATGCTGCATAAAAGGTTTACTGTAGGATCAGGGTTTAATGGCCCCATAGCTGAGAGCTCAGTAAGCTAGAACCTAGAGCAATGATTGTATACTAACTAGAGAAGCCCCCCCCTTCTTTTGGAAATGTAGCCTGATTATAAAACACATATTCATGGCAGAGATGTTTACAGTAGCAATACTTTTGATATATTACAATAATAACATAGGGTTCTAATAAAGATATTATACCTTCTGATTTAAATTATTGGCAGTTCTTTAGATAATAAAATATAGTCTTGATTCCAACACTTTTTCTGGATGGCCACCAATTAGAAAGGGTGCTGGATCCCTTCATCTTCATCCCTTGTTAGCAGAAATTATAATCCTAAATTTGATAGGATTATAAAAATGATTGTAAAAATCCTCACATTGTTTGTACAACTTTATATAATTATCTAAGAACTTTTATATGTTTACAAATGGGTTCAAATAAAAAGTATTAAACTTCTATAGAACTATAAATGAAAATGTGAATTAAAAGTCAAAGGACGTTTTATAAAAAGAGGGAGAAACCCAACAAGGTAAATGATTTGTGCAAAGTCATGTAAACACATTTCTTTGGTATCACAGTTAATTTTCAATTTCAGTTATGAAAAATATAAAGTGTTATAGTCATAATAGATAGTGATATTACAATGAAAATTCCTCAAAACATAAAGTCTTTTTTTCTGGAACTCACAGTATCTTTTTTTTCTACAATATCCAAGTACACAAACATCCCTGGCTTAGTATAACATCATTATTATAGTAAATACTCTATCAGGCTATGTAATCTTCAGGGACATCAAATTGAGGTCTGATATCTTTAGCAATTAGAAAAAGAATAGAGAAAGATGGACATCTTCTAGAGCTGTGACATAAATTCAAGTATAGAATGCAACACTTAATTGCCTCATTTTGTATCAGAGCTAGCACACAAGACATTAATCTAAGAGCTCTAGAGAACCCAAGCTGCTGTTTAGCTGTATTATAATTTTATTTACCTTGCACTTTTATCTATTTGAAGCATAGATATCAAGGCACATATTCATGTAATTGCACATGGCAGCCACAGCGACTATTTCTCTATTTCAATTTCATCGTTTTCTGTACACATTGCTAGACTATAGCTACTATAGTTTCTACATTGACTTGTTTTTTAAGCAAAAGTGAGTGTGAGCTTTAACAGTGTAATGTAGTTGAAGATAATATGCTTCACTTCCAGTAATTGCCCAGAATAGTACTCCCTTATGTGAAAAAACGTTTCTCTTTTGTCCCTTTGTTGTTGGACAGATTAAAATGTTCAATATGTTCATATAAGAAGAGGAAAGGAGGTGAGTTACCTGAATCCCATTTGAATATAAATATATACTTCGGAGTTTATTCCTTATAATCATTGTAATACTTTATATAGCACCTAACTTGTGAGAATCACACATGATGTCTACTGAAAGGATGTATTGAACTTAAAATAAATGACAACTGTTTTAGTGTTATTCATGGAATACACAGCCAATGCAGATAAATGTACTAGTTCTTACATACAGTGTCTGTATTCTTGGAGTTGGATTGTACTCCTGCTCATCTTGAAGCTGAGACATATGCTTCACAATAACAGATGGTCCCAATGGGAGTAAGTTGTTCAGTGAAAAAAATCACTAGCAAGGTTTAGAAATTCCAGTTAATGTCTTATGTGCTCTGTGTCATAACTTGTATATATCATAACCTTTCAGTATCCTAGTCCAAGTGTTTTTATTTATATAAGAATACCATTCACTATGACACTCTTAGTAATAGGACCAAATGAACAAATATTGTCTCTTTCTGCAATAAAATGGGAGCCAAGAAGAATCTCAAATTTTAAATTACTCTCAATGGAAGAACACGAGCACCAGTTCTACAGATAGTGTAATCAAAATTCTTTCTTGCTGGATGCTAAATTACATCTTGAATTTAAACATTCATTTTGCGTAATACAAGACATTTATTTGCCAGCTCTTGCCCTGAATGTGGATCCTGTCCTTCCTTGGCCTTAGAGGCCTTTCAAAATTATTAAGAGATATGCACTGCATTAAGTTAAAAGCAACATTTAATATCTGGTCAATTAATCAACTGATACTTAAAGTTGATGGCTGACATTTAAACTGTCATTAGTTATAGTTTTACCCAGAACATATAAATTCTGATGTATCATGATTTCATCCAATTCTAATTCAACCTCTAATTCAAACACCATCTGAAGTCTGAGTGAGTCAAAACCAATTAGACTTTAGGATCTTCATCTTGAGAGTTGGGAATTATTTTTCCCCTAAAACCTCCATGTATGTTCTTGTAATTTTCAAGACAACATCTCAGTTTGTTTGTTTATTCACTCTAACATGTGAGATCATATCAAAGTGATTTTCTTGAAGCCTAAATAAAAAGGTTTACTCATAACCACCATGTTACTAGAGGAAGTTTAAGTTCCATTTGATGATAGCTTTGTTATTTTGAGGATTTGCTATATAAATACGATGACAGCACAATGAAAGAAAAAAAAATCATGAATCATGAAAATCAAATTAATTATCACTTCTGAGGCCTTGAAGAAGAGACTAGTGTTGAGGAACTGTATTGCCCTGAACTCTCAGAGTTCTGATGCAGGTGTCCTCTATTTTGACACTTGTTGTGGGCTCAGGTCTTTGCAGGATCAAACTTAGTTTTGAGCGCTATCATATTTTCCTCAGTTTCAGTGTTCTCCAAACACACAGGAGAATGTTTTCTTTCAGCCTCATTGAGAGTAGCTGGTGGATGCTAGACATTTCTCCAGGCAATTGCAGCGATGTGTATCTGGGATAACACAGAGGGACCACTGTATGTCTTTTAGAGAATGCTAATTATACTCCTGTGAGAGGATAATTACCATCACAGACATCCAATCTCTGTGCATTAAAGGAGTTTTTGAAGGTACAGAAAGTTCATATCTTTTTGGATTCATGAATATCTTTAGGGACAGGCAACTCTATATGTCTCAAGAGAGTTAGCAATACCCCGAGACAGATGCTAAACTTACAATGTCCTCCTTATATTTATTTCATGATTATTTTGGTTGGTCTCAGACTATAAACCAGCTGTTGTGCTGTGTCATAGCACAGGGCCTTTAAACCAACTCAACAAACAAGTTTTATGAAGGATAAACAATGACCTTAATTAGTTTGCTTAATGCAAAATCAATTTCTCTTTATATGAAATAAAATGCAGATAACAATTTTGTAGAATGTAAATGGTGGATGATTCTAAAAAAAAAATGTATGTTTCCTTGACACATGTCTTTATGAACCCCACAGTAATGACTGATGAACAACTGAAGGAAATTTAAGGTATTTTCAACTTTAAATGATACTGACCTCAAATTTTCTGGTTCTGTTGGTCTCCTTGTGGAGTTCCTGTCCTCTCCAGATCTTACTATTTCCCACTTCTTACATAAGATTTCATGCACTCTGCCCAGCACTTGGCCATAAGTCTCAGCATCTGCTTTCATAGTCTGCAGGGCAGAGCCTTTCAGAGGCCCTCTATTGCAAGTTCCGAACTTGTTTCTTGTTTTCTTCTTCTTCTAATGTCCATCCTCTTTGCCTTTCCAGATGGGGATTGAGCATTTTAGTTAGGGTCCTCTCTCTTGATTAGTTTCTTTAGATATACAGATTTTAATAGGTTTATCCTATATTATATGTCTATATGAGTGAGTATATACCATGTGCATCTTTCTGCTTCAGGGACAGCTCACTCAGGATGGTCCTTTAAAGTTCCCATCATGTACCTGCAAATTTCATGATTTCCTTATTTTTCATTGCTAAGTAATATTCCATTGTGTAGATGTACCACAATTTCTGTATCCATTCTTCAGTTGAGGGATATCTGGGTTGTTTCCAGCTTCTGGCTATTACAAATAAGGCTGCTACAAACATGGTTGAGTCACCAACCAAGTATGATGCATAGGGATAACCTAGAACCCCTGTACAGATGTAGCCAATGGCAGTTCAGTGTTCAAGTGGGTTCCATAGTAATGATAAGAGGGACTGCCTCTGACATAAACTGATTAGTCTGCACTTTGATCACCTCCCCCTAAGGGGGGAACAACCATACCAGGCCACAGAAGATGACAGTGCAGCCACTCCTGATGAGATCTGATAGGCTAAGTTCAGAAGGAAGGAGAGGAGGACCTCCCCTATCAGTGAACTTTGGGAGGGGCATGCGTGAAAAAGGGGGAGGGAAGTGGGGTTAGGAGGAGAGGAGGCAGGGGTTTGTGAGGGGATACAAAGTGAATAAAGTGTAATTAATAAAAGTTAAAAATATATAGATAATAAAATACATATCTAGATATAAAAAATGATATTGACCTATATAGGTCAAATGTTTTGTATAACATTCAGCACATTTAACATTGTAATATTGATGTATTCTGACAAAGAGAAGAGAGAAAATTAGCTATTACTTTTCATTCTAGTTTCAAAGTGGTAAATCAGAAAATACATACCCACTCACTCAGAAATACCTACCATAGATTAAAACTTATACTTTGAGAAACATGTACAACGCAATAACTAAACAGCCTCTCAAGAAGCCATGTGGGATTTTCATATGTTTCCCATCTCATTAGATCTTACCCTGCCAAATTTGATCATCATCACAGCCTGTGTCATCGTTTTAGAATTGTGATACACTGAGACAAAATATTTACCATAGTAGTACCTACACATTTCCTCTGGCGAGATTATGTATTTCATTTATATTGATCACTTTAAATACGGATGGAAAGAGCTATTAGATTTTCCCAAAGAATTAACTTTATGTAACGCCAAAATGAACATCAAATTTAGTTCTTCTCAATTTAGAGAAAAACACATTCAAATAAAAGTATCTGGCTAGAGAGCAATGAACTTTATTATTCATGTATTCCACCCGTATTTCATACATCTCTATCCGACATATGAAAATAGCTTGAGAATCCTTATAGTCTCAATATCTTAAATAAACTGTTGAAAAAAATCTTGCTTTTGTGGAAGTGATACAAAAAAGTACATGAAAAAGTGAGAAAATTCATTTTCCAAATGCCTTTAAAAAAGTTCTTTTTTTCTTTTGTGTTTTTCTTTTCTTTTTCATTGTTATATTTATTTACTTTTCATCCCCATTAGAGTTTATAATTCTTCATTTCCTCCAAGTCCTTCTGTCTCCCTACACCACTATGGCCCTTCCTTTTCTTTTCAGAGAAGGAGAGACCTCCCATGGCTAGCAACACACCTTGGCATATCAAGTTGTAATAAGACTGGGTATATTTTCTTCTGTTGTGGCTAGACAAGGCCTTCCAGTTAGGGGAAAGAGATTCAAAGGAAGGCAACAGAGTCAGAGACATCTCCTACTCCTGCTGTTAGAGGACCCTCATGAGAATCAAGCTGTATAACTGTTACATACTTGTGGAGGGTGTAGATCCATCCCACGTGTACTCTCTGGTTAGTGGTTTAGTTTATGTGAGCTCCTATGGGCTCAGGTTACTTGATTCTGTAGGTTTTCTTGTGGTGTCCTGTAACTCTCTGTCTCTTTCAATCCTCTGCTAGTGGCTGTGGATCTCAGTGTCTGTATTCATCAGCTGCTTGGTGGAGCCACTCAGAAAATTGGGAATAGTACTACCTGAAGACCCAGCTATACCACTCCTGGGCATATATGCAAAGATGTTCAACTGTACCACAAGGGCAGTTGCTCAACTATGTTCATAGCAGCTTTATTTGTAATACCTAGAAATTGAAAACTACCTAGGTATCACTCAACTGAAGAAAGGATGAAATATTATTGAGCTATTGAATATAACGACATCATGAAAATTTCAGGAAAATGGATGGAGCGAGAAAAGATCATCCAGAGGGAGGTAATCCAGAAGCAGAAAAACAAATATGGTATGTACTTACTAATAAGTGGATTTTATCCATAACGTATAACATAACCATACTACAATCCACAGACACAAAGATGGTGAGTAACAAGTAAAGGCCAAGGGAATCACACTGAGAAGGAGAAATAAAATTGACTTCTGGGGTGGATGGAGGAAGGGAATTGGGTGGGGGAAGGAGTATGGAGGGGAATGGGAGGGATCAAATGTGGAGAGAGTGGTGGGAGAGAAAACTAGGATCAGTGGTGGTGGAGTATCTCTGGGACAATCCAGAAATCTAGGAAAATGAATATTCCCAGGAATCGACAAGGGTGACCCTAAGATTTCTAACACTGGGGGATATGGAACATGAAACGGCCACTTCCCGTGATCAATCTAGACTTCCAATGGATGGATAAAGATACCAACCCAGCCACAAAATCTTCAACTCACAATTTTCCCTGCCTATAAAAGGTGTAGGGATAAAAGACAGCACAAAGTGAAGAAATGACCAACCAGTGACTGGTTCAACTTGAGTCCCTTGCCATAAGAGAGAGTCCACCTCTGACACTATTAATAATATTCTGCTATACTTGCAGGCAGAAGGCTAGAATAGCTGTCATCTAAAAAGTTCTAATAATAATTTATTTTTTTATTTTTACTTTTTTATATTTTAATCACAGGTCATTCACTTGTATTCCAGCCATAGCCCCTCCATCTTTCCTCCCAATCTCACCTTCCCTCCTTCATCTCCTCCCTGCCCCCTTCCAAGTCCACTGATAGGGGAGGTCTTCCTCCCCTTCCATCTGACCCTAGCCTGTCAGGTACCTTCAAGACTGGCTGCAATGTTCTTATCTGTAGCCAAGCAAAGCTGCTCCTCGTTCAGGGGGTAAGGGAAGATCAATGAGGCAGTCACTGAGTTCATGTCAGAAATAATCCTTGTCCCCCTTACTAGGGAACCCACTTGGATACTGAGCTACCATGGGTTACATCTGAGCAGAGGTTTTAGGTTATATCCATACATGGTCCTTTGTTGGAGAAATAGTCTCATAGAAGACTGTTATATATTTGTGCCCCGATATATTTGGTACTTGTTGAACTCCTGACCCTCTAGGTCATACTAACTCCCCCTTCTTCCATATGATTCCCTATACTCTTCCAAAGGTTTTGTTATGAGTCTCAGCATCTGCTTTGATACACTGTTAGGTAGAGTCTTTCAGAGGTCCTCTGTGGTAGGCTCCTGTCCTGTTATTTGTTTTCTCCTACTTCCAATGTCCATCCCATTTGTCTTTATAGGTGAGGACTAATTATCTTACCCCTGGTCCTCTTTCTTGTTTATATTCTTTAGGTGTACAGATTTTCATATGTTTATCCTATCTTATAGGTCTAGTACCCACTTATAAGTGAGTATATACCGTGTGTGTTTTTCTGTTCCTGAGATAAAGCATAATGATGGTTTTAAATATACTTATTTGCTCATTTTAAAATATTGAATCCTTGGCTAATAGCTATTAGTTGTTAATCAACTATTCATTGCTGTGTGTCAAAGACCGTGATTTGTGGCTTCTTAATACATAAAATCAGACTTTGTCAAATTGGGATGGATTCAGCAGGATAGTATCTAGAGATTGCCTCTGCTTGCTTACTGGACTAAGATGGCTTCATGGTACACAGTGACATTCTTCCTACAAATATCTGGCAGTTTACTAATTCTTTTACCTTGATATTTTATGGTTCTTCGCTTCTATGATCCTTAGCAAGATTCACCATGGATCTTACATTTCATTAGTGACTTTTCAACTTGTAAAACCTGATTTTCCTCTCATGTATTAAGTGTCTCCAAAGTCAGTGTTAGAAGGCATTACACTAGAGTGTGAGCATGAGGCTTAGTTTTCTGTGAGCCTTTGATGTATCTAGGTTACATGTCCTATTTTAAACATCATTTTTCTGGAATACTGACAAGAATGTAATTAAACCAAACAGGAGTTGTAGCTGAATAAAAACACTCTTATGATCCCTTTATCCATGCTCAGCTACAGAACTGACATGACAAACATTTCTAAGACAGAAACCTAAATTTAAGAGTTGAATCAAAGGTAAACTCTGATATGATAGAAAATCAGGTAGTGAGCTACATCTTACAAAGGTCTGTACATAGTCCCAAGTAATATATATATATATATATATATATATATATATATATATATATAGTAGCAAAAGCATAAAAAATTGAAACCCAGAGGAATGTGTGTGTATGTATTCATACAGGCGTGTGTGTGTGTGTGTACATTTGTGTGTAAAGAGTAGAGAATTGTTCGTTATGGAGCTGAGACAATGTTCTGGGTGATAACAGTATCAAGCAGATCAAATACAACAGAGGGTGGTTTCTGCAGTTCTGTGATGGGAAGCCGTTCCAAAATGGATGCTGGGATAGTCAAAAAGTTAAACTCAGCAGCAAGATAAGACACATTTTCCTAAGGCCCGGCTGAAATCACTAACCAGGTAAGCCTTATAGTATTACTGCAATCTGATTTTCTTTCCACCATAGGATGATCCACTCTTATTTCCTAAAGACAGTCGCTTGTGTTTAAAAGAGATTTCTTTTACATTTTTAGTCCATTAATTCATCCTTTTAGCAGAGAATTTAATAATAATTGTCAATTAAATGTTTATTTTAAAATTTTGGTATGGATACAGAAATTCTGGTATTTTTACACAATGGAATACTACTCAGCAATCAAAAAGGAGGAAATCATGAAATTTTCAGGCAAATGGTGGGATCTAGAAAAGATCATTCTGAGTGAAATATCCCAGAAGGAGAAAGACAAACACGGTATATACTCACTTATATAGACCTATAAGATATGACAAGCATAATGAAATCTATACACCTAAAAAAGATAATCAAGAGAGCCGACATGGGGTAAGATGATCAATCCTCGTTTAGAAAGACAGATGGAATGTGCATTGAACGTATGACAGGAGTCTACTGAGCGCATCTGAAAGACTCTAACTAGCAGTGTTTTCAAAGCAGATACAAAGACTCATGACCATACCTTTGGCAGAGTACAGGAAATCATATGAAAGAAGGGGAGTTAGTCTGATGGGGAAAGGATAGGAGCTCCACAAGGACCAAATATATCTGAGCACAGGGTCTTTTCAGAGACTGACATTCAACCAAGGACCATGTATGGATATAACCTAGAACCTCTGCTCAGATGTAGCCTGTGGTAGGTCAGTAACCAATTGGTTTCCCATAGTAAGGGGAACAAGGACTATTTCTAACAGGAAATCAATGACTGGCTCTTTGACCTCCCCACCCCCCAAGGGAGGAGCAGTCCTGTTAGGCCACAGAGGAGAGCTTTGCAGCCAGTCCTGAAGATACCTGATAAAACAGGATCGGATGAATGGGGAGGAGGTCCTCCCCATCAGTGGACTTGGAAAGGGGCACGGTGGAGATGAGGGAGGGAGGGTGGGTTTGGGAGGGAATGAGGGAGCGGGACACGGCTGGGATACAGAGTTAATAAAATGTAACTGATAAGAAAAAAATTAAATTAAATTAAAAAAAATTGGTAAGAAAGTTTTCAAATTATGAATGTACTTTATTTACTAGATTTGAACCTAGACAGTCTAAAATTATATATATATATATATATATGTAAATATTTAACAAATTTCTCCATAAAGATGGCAGAAGCTGGACAATATTAAAAAGAGGTAGGTAAAATCATTAGAACAGATTAGGCACAAGTGGAGAGTGGAGGGAAGATGAATTACACTATCATTGAAAGGATGAACTGGAAGTACATCTAATGCAGACAGTGGCTCATAAGCAAAACCCAAAAAGTATTTTCTAGATTGTATTGTATCAATGGGGGTCTGTAAATTCCATCAAGCTCTATAAAAATGACCCCTCTTAGGACCTCCCCTATCAGTGGTCTTGGGGAGGGGCATGCGTGAAGAAGGAGGTGGGCGGGTGGGATTAGGAGGGGAGGATGGAGGAGCTTATTGGGGGATACAAAGTGAATAAAGTGTAATTAATGAAAATAAAAATTAAAAAAATGACCCCTCTTTTATTGCAGCAGATTGTATATGGGCAGGGAGGAGATGAGGAAGGGAGGGTGGGATTGGGAGGAAATTAGGGAGCGGGATACAGCTGGGATACAGAGTTAATAATATATAGCTAATATTAAAAATAAAAAAATTAATAAAAATAAAAAATAACGATTTAAAAAAAAAGCTATAGCCCCCAAATGAAATAGTAGTAGTAATTAAAAGCCCATTTTGCTTGATTATTAAAGCCTACATCCATTGCCAGCTTTAATAATAGTAATTGTCATTTAACATGCTTTGATATGTGTGAAAAAAATTCTTTACTCTTAAAAGCTTTTGACTATGCAATGAGATACCCTAAAGTGTTATATGCTCTATTCGGTTGAGCAGTAGCATGGCTTGACTGGCCACAGCCTTTTGTCTACTCTGGGAAAAAACTTTAAATTTTCATGTTCTTTCTATGAAAACAGAGAAAGCTTAAAAAGGATGTTAATGAAGAAATTATGTCATAAGTTATGTCATAAGTTATTTAAGGTCTCCATTGATTACTGATTAGAACAAGAGCTCAGATAAAATGTACTAAGGTACACTTAAGAAAACTTTAGGACATAATTTTGTTAATGACAAATATTAAATTCTCTATTATTGTTTTTTGGATGAAAGCATGATTACAATATAGTTGATCACTCATAATTTTGGAGTCAGAAAGAACTCCCTAAAGAAAATCTTAGTAAAACTAAGATAACTTTATGTTAATGTACAGTATGCTGAGGCTTCATAGCTGTTTTAGTTATGATTTCTACTGTGATAAAACACCATATAGTGAATGAGTGTGATACAGGCATGAGTTTATTTGATTTGGAGGTTACAGTCTATCATCAGATGAAGTAAATGCAGGAGCAAGGCAAGAACCTGGAACCATGGACAAAAGTAGAGGACATGGAAGAACAATGCTCACTGGCTGATTGGCCATGGCTTGCTCAGTGACCTTTCTTTGCAATCCGCAGCCACATGCCTAAGGATGGCACTAAGCAAAATGGGCTTTTAATTACTAATACTATTTCACTTGGGGGCTACAGCTTTTTTTATTTTTAAAATCGTTATTTTTTATTTTTATTAATTTTTTTATTTTTTAATATTAGCTATATATTATTAACTCTGTATCCCAGCTGTATCCCGCTCCCTCATTCCCTCCCAATCCCACCCTCCCTCCCTCATCTCCTTCCTGCCCCTTTCCAAATCCACTGATAGGGGAGGACCTCCTCCCCTTTCATCTGACCCTGGATTATCAGATATTTTCAGGACCCGCTGCAATGTCCTCCTCTGTGGCCTAGCAGGGCTGCTCCTCCCTCGGGGTGGTGGGGGGATGAAACAAAGAGCCTGCCATTGAGTTCATGTCAGAAACAGTCCCTGTTTCCCTTACTAAGGTAGCCACTTGGATACTGAGCTGCCATGGGCTACATCTGAGCAGAGGTTCTAGGTTATATCCATACATGGTCCTTGGTTGGAGAAACAGTTTCATAAAAGACCCATG
Organism: Psammomys obesus; assembly: GCF_907164565.1. NCBI lineage: Eukaryota > Metazoa > Chordata > Mammalia > Rodentia > Muridae > Psammomys > Psammomys obesus. Next base: position 16,720,560 of record NW_026596117.1, read on the forward strand.
TGCCCTGATATATTTGGTCCTTGTGGAGCTCCTGTCCTCTCCAGGTCATATTAACTCCCCTTCTTTCTTATGATTCCCTGCACTCTGCAGAAGGTTTGCTTATGAGTCTCAGTATCTACTTTGATAGACTGCTAGGTAGAGCCTTTCAGAGGCCCTCTGTGGTAGGCTCCTGTCCTGTTACTTGTTTTCTCCTACATCCAATGTTGATCTGTCTTTCAAAGTGAAGATTGATCATATTACCCCAGGTCCTCTTTCTTGTTTATCTTCTTTTGTTTGTTTATTTGTTTTTATTATCTTTTTTTCTTTATTAATTACACTTTACTCGCTTTCTATCCTCCCCCCCCGTGGTCCCCTCCCCTTCTGGTCCCAATCCCTCCCTTCCTCCACCCTCTGCATGCATGCCCCTCCCCAAGTCCACTGATAGGGGAGGACTTCTTTTCCTTCCTTCTGATCCTAGTCAATTAGGTCTCATCAGGAGTGGCTGCCTTGTCCTCTTCTGTGGCCTGATAATGCTGCTTCCCCCTTGGAGGGAGGTACTTAAAGAGCAGGCCAATCAGTTCATGTCAGAGACAGTCACTCTTCCTATCACAATGTAACCCACTTGGATACTGAACTGCCATGGGCTACATCTGTGCAGGGGTCTTAGGTTATCTCCATGCATAGTCCTTGGTTGGAATACCAGGGTCTTTCCTGAGATTGCTTGTTTATCTTCTTTAGGTGTATAGATTTAAGCATGGAGGCTACAGTTCTGTTTATTTTGTCTATTTTATCTTAATTTATGTTTGGTAAGCCATATATATGTTATCAATTTCTCTTATATTTTCAAGTTTGGTAGAGTACAGGTTTTTTAAAGTATGTCCTCATAATTTTCTAAATTACCTCAGTATCTGTTGTAAGGTGCCTCTTTTAATTTCCGATTTTATTAATTTGGACCTTCTCTCTTTATGTTTTAGCTAATTTAGATAAAGATTTGTCAATCTTGTTGATTTTCTCAAAGGCCAACTCTTTATTTCTTTGATTTTTTTTTAAAAAGATTAATTCATTTAAGTCCTGATTTAGATTGTTTCTTGCTGTTTTAAAACATCATTAAAGATGAAATATAATCAGCAGTTATATTTTAGACTGAGAAATGTATGCAACCATTATTGGAAAGGTAAGTGGCAATAAATTTCCATTAGAAATGAAAAAGGTTATATGGCCAATGCAAAAAGCTTATATGGGTCTAGTATCTTAGAGAAAATAGTACTAATTCAGACACCTTAGTACTAGTTTCTTTGTATGAGTATTTTTACTTAACTTTCTAAATATTAGTACCAAATTAACATTACTTACAGTAACACTCCAATGATGAGAAAACTGAACCTCAGAGAAATATACATATATATATATATATATATATATATATATATATATATCCAAAAATAAAACACAAAAAAAAAAAAAAAACAAAATAATAATTCAATTTAAAAATGGAGTGCAGAGCTAAACAGAATTTTCAATGGAGGTATCATGAAACACTGAGAAACACTTAAAAGAAATGTTCAACGTCATTAGTCACCAGGGAAGTATAAATCAAAATGACTCTGAGATTCCATCTTATACCTGTCAGAATGGCTAAGTTCAAAAATTCAAGTGATAGCACATGCTGCCGAGAATGCGAAGAAAGGGGAATAATTCTCCCTTGCTGGTGGGAGTGTAAACTTGTACAACCTCTTTGTAAATCAATCTAGAGATTTCTCAGAAAATTGGGAATAACTTTACTTCCAGACCTAACTATACCACTCCTTGGCTTATACACAAAAAAGTTCCACCATGCCACAGGGACACTTGCTCAGCTGTGTTCATAGCAGCAATATTCATAAAAACCAGAAACTGGAAACAACCCAGATATCCCTCAACCAAAAACTGACAAAGAAAACTGGTACATTTACACAATAGAATATCATTCAGCTATTAGGATCAAGGTAATCATGAAATTTTCAGGTAAATGGATAGAACTAGAAAAGACCATCATGAGCAAGGTACCCAGATCCAAAAGACACACATAGTATGTACTCACTTACAAGTGGATTTAAGCCATATAGGATAACCATACTACAATTCACACACCATAGAAGCTAGGTAACAAGAGGGGCCCAAGGGAGAATACTTGAATTTCACTCAGAAGGGGAAACACAATAGGCAGTAGAATACATCTTGGCACAGGGGTCTTTTCTGAGACTGATTCTCCAGCCAAGGACCATGCATGGATATAACCTAGAACCCCTGCTCAGACGTAGCCCATGGCAGCTCAGTATCCAAGTGGGTTTCCCTAGTAAGGGAAATAGGAACTATGCCTGACATGAACTCATTGGTTGGCTCTTTGACCTCCCCCACCCCTGAGAAAGGAGCAGCCTTTCTAGGCCACAGAGGAGGAAATGGCAGCCAGTCCGAATTAGACTTGATAAACTAGGGTCAGATGGAAGAGGAGGAAGACCTCCCCTATCAGTGGACTTAGAGAGGGACAGGGAATAGATGAGAGAGGGAGGGTGGGATTATGAGAGAGGGGTCTACAGCTGGGATACAAAGTAAATAACCTGTAATTAATCTAAAAATTAAAAATTATAAAAAAATAAAAGATACAGAATAGAATAGGAGAGGAAGTAGAGAGAGAACAAGGGTGGGGAACCAAGGTGGGAAGCAGATGTGGGCAGAACAGGGGATAGAAGGACAGAAGGATTTCAGGGAGAAGAGAACACGTGGTAGGGGGCAGTTCTAAGATAAGCTGGAGACTTACAGCAAGGTAGGCTCCAGGGACGATATGGAAGAGACTCTAGCTGAGACCCCAAGTAGTGAGGGTCATGGAGACTGTAGAGGCCACGTTCTAACTTGGCAGGACCCCTAGTGGAGGGAGGTGGAACACCAACCCCCCCACAAAAACATTGACCCAAAATTTACCTTGCTTACAAAATGTGCAGGGATAAATGTAAAGAAGAGATGGAGGGAATGGCCAACCAAATCATGGCCCACTCCATGTGAGACAGCCAACTGCTGTCACTAACAATGACACTCGGCTAAGCTTGCAGATGGGAGACTGGCTGAGCTGTCTTCCCAGCTATTTGTATACATATATCTTTGTGTTGAAGAAAAGAACACAGCATGGATATATAGTGCGTCGAGGGGTGTATGTATATGTGAGTTTCCTTTAAAGTTCCAGGGAGAAATTAAATGCACTAATAATATAATGCATGGTGACTTTAAGAAGATTGATATAATATTTCTCATGTTATAACTTAATTTATCTTGGTTATAAGTTCCTTTGGGATCTGTAGGAGAAAACGACTAGGAGTATCTACACTTTAGTAAATATATCAACCTTCCAAACAGAACCTTAAATTCAGTATTTCTAAAATCAACTTGCCTGCCATTTGTTATCCACAGAAGCATAACAATGACACAAATTACATTTTATAGTTTTTCTCAGCTTATAAATACCACAGACTGTGTGACTCTGTGAAGTCAAGCTTTTTCTCTTTGCAACACACTGTTAATCACAAAATTAACCTATGCCTATGAAAATCTTCAAATATTCCTTAAACAAAATGGGTATTTATTACTGTTTCAGAAATACAATGTTTTCAAAGTATGTTATAGATATTACCACATATGGGTTAATTAAATTAATGTAGAGCTTCAATAACCAGTGTCTACAAGAGATTGAAAAGCTTTTGAGGGAAAATAAAAAGATGGAAATTCAATCTAATGAGGATTTTAGTTTATAATTAATGTTTCTTGTGATGATTTTTCTAACATATCTTCAATGTTCAAGAGCTATTATTTTATGTCATGTAAAAATAAAGATAAGAATGATGAGACGGACAACTTCCTGAACAGAACACCAACAGCAAATGGGACCTCTTGAAACTGAAAAGCTTCTGTAAAGCAAAGGACACTGTCGTCAGAACAAAACAACTGCCTACAGATTAGGAAAGGATCTTCACCAACCCTATATCTGACAGAAGACAAATATCCAGTGTATATAAAGAACTCAAGAAGTTAAACGGCAACAAATCAAGTAATCCAATTAAAAAATGGAGAACAGAGCTAAAAAGAGAATTCTCAATAGAGGAATATCGAATGGCAGAGAAACACTTAAAGAAATGTTCAACGTCCTTAGTCATAAGGGAAATGCAATTCAAAACGACCCTAAGATTTCACCTTACACCCATCAGAATGGCTAAGATCAAAAACTCAAGTGACAACACGTTCTGGAGAGGTTCTGGAGAAAGGGGAACCCTCCTCCACTGCTGGTGGGAATGTAAACTTGTACAACCACTCTGAAAAGCAATCTGGCGCTTCCTCAGACAACTAGAAATAGGGCTTCCTCAAGATCCAGCCATACCACTCCTAGGCATATATCCAAAAGAGGCTCAAGTACACAAAAAGGACATTTGCTCAACCATGTTATAGCAGCCTTATTTGTAATAGCCAGAAGCTGGAAACAGCCCAGATGCCCCTCAGTGGAGGAATGGATACAGAAATTGTGGTACATCTATACAATGGAATATTACTCAGCAATAAAAAAAAACCAAGAAAATCATGAAATTTGCAGGCAAATTGTGGGAACTGTAAAAGATCATCCTGCCTGAGCTATTCCAGAAACAGAAAGACACACATGGTATATACTCACTCATATAGACATATAATATAGGATAAACCTACTAAAATCTGTACACCTAAAGAAACAAATCAAGAGGGAGGACTCTTCTAAAATGCTCAATTTCTATCCAGAAAACCAAAGAGGACGGACATCAGAAGAAGGAGAGAAGAGGGAACAAGTCAGGAAACTGACACAGAGGACCTCTGAAAGGCTCTGCCCTGCAGACTATCAATGCAGATACTGAGACTTATGGGCAACCTTTGGGCAGAGTACAGGGAAGCTTATGAGAGAAGTGAGAAATAATAGTAAGGGCTGGAGAGGACAGGAACTCCATAAGGAGAGCAACAGAACCCAAAAATCTGAGTGCAGGGGTCTTTCCTGAAATTGATACTCCAAACAAGGACCATGCATGGAGATAACCTAAGACCCCTGCACAGATGTAGCCCATGGCAGTTCAGTGTCCAAGTGGGTTCCATTGTAATAGGAACAGGGACTGTCTCTGACATGAACTGATTGGCCTACTCTTTAATTACCTCCCCCTGAGGGGGAAGGAGCATTACCAGGCCACAGAAGAAGACAATGCAGCCACTCCTGATGAGACCTAATTGACTAGGATCAGAAGGAAGTAAAAGAAGATCTCCCCTATCAGTGGACTTGGGGAGGGGCATGCATGCAGAAGGTGGAGGAAGGGAGGGATTGGGATGGGAGGAGAGAGGGAACCACGGGGGGATACAAAGTGAATAAAGTGTAGTTAATAAAGATTTAAAAAAAAAAAAAGAAAGAAAATAAATAGCACGTGTTTTCTCCCATTTTCCTTGACTGGGTTTTATATTGGAACATGAAATCGTGTATGTTTATGTGACATGAAAGTAGAAGTGAAATGGTGGAAAATAAGTGACAGGCATGGCTGGGAGATACAGGGGAGAAAGGAAGGGAAGGATACACAGGAGTTCATGAGCATTGTCTTGTGGGGAGGTACAGAGGGAGAAAGAACTGTCAATTGCCCTATGTGTCCACGCCCCAAATCCACAGACAACACTGTGAATTAAAACTATTAAAAAAAAAAAAAAACAGAATGATGGGACTGAAGTCCTTCTAAGTCAACTGATCACTAAATTATTCATATGAATGTTTATAAAGATTACATCAAAATAATCTTCATAATCATTCTCAAGAAGAAATAAGTAATGTAGATGAGAATGCACACTATGACTAAATCTTCCCCCTTCATTAAGTCCATAGCAGATATGAACTTATTGACCTTTATCAGCTATACTTTATTCCAATTAGAATAGATTTTGTTATGAGTTCAGGGCATTTGCTAAAAGTATCATAATAAATATAATTCACATTTTACTAAAGCAACCAAACATGTACAATGTTTTCTTCTTCAAAATTACAAAATAATTCTGAGGTGATAGTTTTAACCTTGATTTAAAACCCAAAATTATCTTTGTAACTGTTTTTTTAAAATGTATATGTAAGTGGACTTGGAAAGGGGTAGGGAGAGGATGAAGAAGAAAGGGTGAGATTGGGGAGTGAATGAGGGAGCAGGATACAGCTGGGATACAAAGTTAATAAACTGTAACTAATACTAAAAAATACAAATTTAATTAAAAAAGAACAAACAAAAATAAGATGAAATAAAACTGCAGTAAAAAGAATCCTGAAAAAAAAAAAACAAAAACAAAAAAAACCCTTGAAGTTAAATGATATTTTGCTTTGGTTTTGTTTAGGCAGTGCATATAGAAGAAAAATGGATTGACTTCTGAAAACTGGTTTACAGTGTTCACCTTTGTTTAACAATGTAAAGATTGTATTCCAATGCTTAAATAATGTTCAGTGCGTGGATATGAAACATCCAATTTCTGTTCTTCACTCCTACTCATTACTCTGCAGTAGAACTTAGTTATATTAAGAATTAGCACAATATGCACTGTAGGCTCAACACTTTCACTTTGCAGCTCTTCTCTGAAAATAATACAAACCTTCTGCACTGATTGATGTGAAGACTGAAAGTAGTTGATCATGCAAATGAGAATCTTTAATAAAACATGGAATTTATCAAGGTGATATTGAGCATCCTAATGTCCATCAGAACAACTGACCAAATATGTTACTATCTGTTTGTTCTCCATCAGGATTATATAAAGGGAGTAGACTGATGTAATGGAACCAAAATAAAAGCTTAAAATGGGCTATATAGTAAAGTATTGATCAAAGGTTCACAGCTGGTTTTCTTTCTTATAATACACATCTTATGTATAATATGAAGATGTTGTTTCTTACCATGTATTATCTGTAAGAGACTGCTAATAGAATTGTCTTTAAAAAAAGTTGAGGTGCAGCTGAATCAGTAATAATTTTATCTTTGAATAAAATTAAGATTATATCAAAATAATTTCTTATTATTTTCTAATTTATTGATTTCAGCCCTGAGTTTGATTATTTTCTAAAAGAAATATACTATATTTATAAAAGAAATATAATAAGAAAATCTTTACAGCTTAATTTCCATAGCATATTTTATGATGAGAATTATCTTACTTCCCATTTGAAGCCTAAAGGGAGAAATACCCAACAACTGAAATCAAGAACAAAGATGTGTATTATTTTCTACAACTGTTACATTTCCTCCTATTAGAAAAATGATTTCATATACAGATGAAAAGTTTAAATATCTTTTACTAGTAGTTTTATGCTATACTGCATTATTTAAAACTCTTTCACATCATTTCTGAAGTTGGGTCCTATTATTCTTTCTGTTCAAGAACCTGAAAAGCAAGGAACATGAGGGAGGCATCCATGATTTTTCATATTTAGAGTGATCAATAGTTAGTCTTTAATAGAGTTTGGGTTCAAATATCAATTTGGTAACCTTTCATCTTTCCTATAAAAACCTTCACTTCTTTACAAAACAGAAAAAATGAGAAATAGTAATTGATGAATTAGATGTCAGAAAAGCTGACATAGAAATTCTAACATGTGCAGTGATGTCCATACAACCAAAACATATTTTTCCACAAGCATGGTTTTATATAAGCTGGTCCCTCTTTTTTTTTAAGAAAACAATCTTGGTGATCCAAAGATCCTATAATTCTATGGCTCTTCACCCTTCATGTATTTATCATCTTCATCCACCTTATGGAGCTAGGAAAAAAAAGTAGGAAGGAATCCTATCCTGTCTACATGTAAGATCTGTGTCTCAATATGCTTCCCAAAATTTCAGTGCACACTCCACTGACAATGACTTTACTTATGACCATTCTTATTTAGAAGATGTATTCCAGCTGTGTGCAGAGGGAGAAAAATGAAAATGATGTGGAAGAATATTTAAGAACTTTCGTAATACAGAAACACCATAAGTTGACTTAACATTTGATTCAAAGTGTTTGTAAAGTTTAATGAAACGTAAAATTTTATATTGCAAAATGTTTCATATAGAAACCTATAACAAATTTTAATGACAAAACCCTTTTATATTACTAGGTGCTTTAGGCATTCTGTAGAATACAAAAATCTTGAATTATGCTTTAGGTAGTGCTAAGTACTTTTAACTTTGTATGGCTTTATTATAGAAAATTGAACATGACTTTGGGGAAAGGCATCTTCATGATTCTGCTTTCCTCTGAACACAGTGAGCCAAGTTGATTTTATTTTACATTTAGTTTTTTGCTGTAATCCTACTATATTTTTATACTCATTAATTCATTCATCCATTCATTTATATTGAAATGGATTGTTCTCTCATACAATACATCTTGACCACAGTTTCCCTTCCCTTCCTTCTCCCAGCACTTTCCCCACCTCTCCTCTACTCTAGAGCCCTTCCCTCCGTTTTCTCTTTAGAAAAGAGCAGTCTTCCTAGAGAAAACAGGCAAACAAAATAGAGTACAATAGGACAAGGCTAAAGCCCTCATTTAGAGTGTGGGCAAGACAACCCAATAGGAGCAAAAGAGACCCAAGAACAGGCAAAAAGAGTCAGAGATACAGCTGCTGCCTTAAAGCATCAAGCTAAGAGCCATAACATACACGGAGAGGACCTAGTCCAGACCCATACAGGCCTTGTGCTTGCCACTTCAGTCTCTGTGGTTCCACAAAAACCCTTGTTTAATTGACTCAGTGAGCCATGTTCTGTTCTGCTGCTGTCTTCCATCCTCTCTGACTCCTACAATCTTTCCTCCCCTCTGTCACAGGGTTCCTCAAGCTCGAAGGGGGGGACCCAATGAAGACCGCAAACTTAAGACTCCTCACAAAATGTTTTTGAACCCCTTTTCATCTGCTTCCCGAGGAAGCCTCACTGATGACTGAACAAGGTGCTAATCTATGGGCATAGGAGAATATCATTAGGAATCATTTCTTTCTTTCTTTTTTTTTTTTTTTTCAGACCAGTTGTGTTTGGTTCTACCATAGGTCTCTGGTATATCCAGACTCTAGTTCTTGGTCATCCAGGAACTGTTCAATATGGTCTCCTTTTTGTGGCATTGGCCTCAAGTTAAACCAAACTTTGGCTGGTCACTACCATAAGTCCTGAATTACCATTACTCCAGAACACCTTGCCGGCAGGACAGACTGTAGGTGGAAAGCTTTGTGGCTAGGTTGGTGTCCAGGTTTCTCTTTCTATTATTATTATTTTTAATCCTTGGAATGAACATCAACAATTCCTACTTCATTGATGTATTAGTTATAATTATGGGATGTACTTATGGGTCTGTGAATAGGTACAGTTAATCTCTATTCTCAACTTGATGGATCATTAATACATGGCTTTGACCACACTTTTTTTTTTTTAGTTCTTTCTTTCTTATTTCAGTTGATACTTAAATATAGCATACTCACATTGTATGTTCTTCCTGAAGTTAAGGGGACACATAAAATACCCAAGTTCTTTACTAATTTTAAGGTTTTTTTATTCCCTTTTTTCTTTCTACCCCATACTTCATTCCTGTTCCTTTCATACTGTTTATGGGTATTTTAAGTTATTATGTTTACTTTAACTCTGACCTGGACTAATAGAGAAAGTCTGAGCTCCAGTAATACAACTAGACAATAATTAGAGATTAAATTTCTGGTTCTTAAATATGTCAAATTAATGCATCTTCTTTCTTCTCCAATTTCCTTACACAGGTAGAAAAATAATTGTTTCTGGTTTATTTAATCTATACAACAGGTTAGAAAATACTACTAGTATTACAAGTAGTGATACTAGTTACAAGTAGTGATACCAGTATACACTGAAATTGAAGAAAACAAAGACGATAAGGGTGATACACGTCATTTTACTTGTGACTAATAAGAAATGATGCTTAGCCTCTGCTTACACAAAGTCAGCACAGCTTCTGCAGGGTCAGAAGTAAAACTAAACTCCCCTAAACCTTCAGAAGTGCTGTTGCTCTGGGTACTGTTAGATCTTTCCGATTATCTCCCTCAAATGAAAATTTGACTTATCAGTGGGGAAAAAGTGTGGAATTATGTACAAAAATGGTATTTGACAGAATGTACTTAGCAATATAAACCTGACCTGTTTTGAGTTCTGAAAGTATGTAGTTTTAAGAATCCAGTAAGAATTTATGGCATTGGAACCAAATAACAAATCCAATAACAAGTCACTAAGGGTAAGTTAAGCATGACTTCAAGTGTTTCTGTGCATCTTCTTCCTTGTTACCTTTTGCTCTCTCAGCCCTACTTTATCCTTCTCTCTTCACCTTAAGTAGACATTAGTCTCCATTTTGAGGCTTATTATCTGTGTAAGTCTACGTACATGGGCACATGTTCTTTAATTATATCTAAACTTTGTTGAAGCATATTAATTTATAAAAATAAGTTCTGAGTAAAAATAACAAATTATGTAAAATATTCAGTATTTTGGCACTAAGATTTTTCAATTGTTTTGTGCATATATAGGCTTTATTACTTTTTTTTACTATTATTTCACTCTTTCTGGTGAAATATACTTGATCACATTTATCCACTTACACGTACATAGGCATTGGGGTTTAGATATTACAGAAACGGCATCTATTAAACTCTTGTTTTCTGTAAAATGTACCTTTAACTGTTAAAATTTCAGGGTCCTGAGTATCAAAATGTTTAGTTTTCATATTTACCTCAAAAGCTATACACTCTATGCAAAATATCATTAAAAGAAAATGAGTTTTATCATAAATAGGCTTGAGAAATTTAATAAACTATATAGAAATAATTGAAAAGGAATCTGTATGTTAAATAAAGAACATATATTTAATGTGGTTTAAAAAAAAACAAAACACTTGAGATCAGGCAGGGATGGCTATCCCCTCCAGGAGATCTTTTATTGTAGAGGATTGTTTAAGAGCAAGCACTGTGTGGCTTGAGCCCACATATTAACAGGATAGCAGTTTTGAGTGAGTCATCCAGGTGACTCTAGGGCTCTGTGCAGGCTTGGACAGTGCTGCTGCTCCTGGCCTGTGGATCCAACTTCGGAAACCTTCATTCTGCTCAGCGCGAAGTGACACTGAACACCATGTCGTCACTGAGTGCTGCTACTTAAAAAGTGGTGTGCACATGGTAACTGCTGACCTGCCAGCTCCTGTTACAGCTCATCACTGGAATCCAGAAGAGGAATGCCTTGAACGGCCCTTTCTTGACTTCTTTGGATAACTCTAAATCCTTACCACGCAGGAGTCTGTGATGGCCTCTTTCAACACCTGACTCTATAGCATACCATAAGAACCTGGCTCAGGATCCACACAGGTTTCTCCTCCAGGGATCACTACCTCTGGTCTCAGCTTCCAGTGTTTGTTTTAATAGTGAAAAACTAAATAATTCAGAGATACTAAAATAGATTCTGAATATTATTCAAATCCTATCAATCTGTGAGTTTAAAATTTAGAATCAAATAAATTTCACTGAAAGGTGAAAAAAAAGATATAAATAATGTCATTCTCAGTTTGGAAGGACCCTGGATTCCTGGGGAGATGGCGGGGGGGAGGGGGGCTGACAGAGAACTGGAAAATGGCATTCAGTTTTTTTTCAGGGACAATGAGAGTGCTTTAGGGTGAGATCCAAGTGCACCAAGCTGGTGTGTTATTCCACAGAGTGTTACAGTTTGGCTCTTTAAGCATGAGACCACCAGTGGCAATGGAAGCTCAATCCTTCCAAAGCCTACGGCAGATACCAAAGTGTTACAGCTCTTGATTAAGCTACTGTGCTCAACACTGCAGAGATGCAGCCAAAGCCCATGCCTGGTCAGCTTGTAGCCAAGAAACACGCCTGGCTAGGCCTAGGCCCATCGGGCTAGAAGGCAGGTCCGGTGAGAGGATAAATGATGAATCTCAGATGGTCTTGAAGTGAGAAAGCATGAACCTTTATTCATGTGAAATCAAGGGCAATATAAGCCCCAGGCAGAGGGAAGGATTTCCAGGGTGAATGTGTTTGATTCACTGGGGGTCAGAGATATTTAATGGTCTTATCACAAGAAGGAAAATACCGTACTTAATTATCCTAAGGGTGAGGAGGAAATCTCCAAGTACAATTGATTAAGACTAGGATCTCCTTAGCAGGCTGGGTCCTTTCTAGGCATTTCTAGATGCTTGCTAGAGCAGTTTCCTTATCAAAAAAGGGTCTGGCCTATAGTTTGCCTTGAGGGCTATGACACCTCCTTACAAGACCTGGGTCACCCAGTTCAGGGAAGACTTTAGAACCCCGATAAGGAAAGGAAATCTATCACAATGGAATGAGCACAAATAAAAGGCTATCAAAAAAGGATCGACTTCAACCTTATCCAACATGGCCCCACAAAATAAGGCTTCTATTTTGGTCTTATTATAACCCTGTCCCTCTAAGTGAACAACTGTGATTTAAAAATGCTAATGTCTCCTTTGATATTAAACAACAGACAACAGTCTTTGTCAAACAGAAGGAAACAACCGAAGCAAGTGCTAAAATGTCTCTGACTGCCTGCCTCCAGGGAGTTTATAAGATGTGCCACAGGTAAGGAAAGTAGAAGTAGATTCCAGTTATTGGAAAGAGAGATTTGGGACTGGGGAGGACAAGGTTGATAGAGTTTACAGAACAGTGTGCTGGAGAAGCTAGAGTTACACAAAGAAAGTATTCCAAAGCCACAGTGAGTGTTTTTACTCCTTTGTAAAAGTTAAGGTTTGCATATAAGCAAACTGAAAAAAACCTAATGGTAAAGCAAGAGGCCAACTGTAACAGAGAACAAAGAATGCCTGCCCAGTTTCACTAAACACAATAACAAACATAGTAAATATTCCAAAGGGGGCAGGATTAAGTACACTGAAGGAAATTGCCTCAATAGTACTCCTGAGGTCTCACAAAAGAAAAAACAAAGCAAAATCTGAACAGAATAAATTATTTTCAGCTGTTAATATACAGCAGCAAAATATTATTCAAGAATGTTAAAAGGATCATGATGTATCTACCATTTGTCAGAGCAAAATTCCCAGTGTGGTGTCCGATAACATTCATCAAGCGTACAATTGAAGCAGTTAAACATAACAAACAATAAGTGGAAAAGAAAAACCAATGGGTCAAAACTACACAGTTGTAGATTTAACAAACATATTAAGACAATTAATTTAACTTATGTACCTTATGCTCAAGAAGTCAAGTTATAAAAAATATGAAAAAGAACCAAATAACAATTCTAGACAGGGAAACTGTGAAGTTTGAGATAAAAAGAAACGTCTGAGGTTAGCAACTGATGAAAACATTTGTCAGAAGAAAAAAAATCAATGAAGGTAAGAATGACACAATATAAACTATAAAGAGAAAACAATTTAAGGAAATCAATAGAAGCACAAGAAGCCATGAAACAACTTGAAATAGCTCAATATGCATCTTAGGCTCTGAGTCTACCAAGGAAGGTGAGGAAGGAGATGTGATTGAAGAAACAATGACCAAAAAGACACAAGTCAGATAAGGCACAAAAGCCATGAAACTTAGAATACAAAATAATTATGAGCTTTACACCAGACATCTCACAATAGGAGAGAGAGAAAGAGAGATGAGAGAGAAAGAAATAGAGAAAGAGAGGTTGGGAGAGAGAGAGATCTCCTGAAACTTAAGTTGTTTTTTTTACTGTGAAATACAATGTGGACGCTGAAAATCAAATCCAGGTCCTCTGGCAGAACAGCCAGCAATGCTAACCACTAGACCTGCCCAATTTGCAGCATTTCATTTACTAATCATTAATGTGGGAGGGCTCTTCCCACCAAGGGCTGTAAGGATCTGGGCACATGATTCAGGGTTACCTAGAAAGAAGCTGATCAGGTAATGGGGAGGAGTCTAGTTAAAAACATACTCATGTTCTTCACTTCAGTTCTTCCCTCCAGATTTCTGCATTAGATCCTGACTTTCTTCAATGACAGATTGTGATAGGAAAATGTAACCAAATAACCCATTTTTCTGCCCAAGTTATTTTTGGCCAGTATTTTATCATAAGAACAGAGGAATAAACTAGAAAAATAAAGCAAATAAAATGGTTTCTGCTGAGTTGTAAAACCCTTAACAGAGCTCTATTGCTTCTTACAAATGCCCAATATCACACTATAGAAGTTTAATTTTATTTATCAGAGGTTCTACAGACCTTGAATACGAGACATTTAACCTGAGTAAAAGACTGTAGCATTACCATGTTTGTAGCAGCTTTATTTGTAATAGCCAGAACCTGGAAACAACCCAGATGTCCATCAACGGAGGAATGGATACAGAAATTGTGGTATTTTCACACAATGGAATACTACTCAACAATCAAAAAAGAGGAAATCATGAAATTTGCAGGCAAATAGTGGGATCTAGAAAAAACCATTCTGAGTGAAGTATCCCAGAAGGAGAAAGACAAACATGGTATATATTTGCTTATATAGACCTACAAGATATGATAAACATAATGAAATCTATACACCTAAAGAAGATAATCAAGAAAGCAGACATGGGGTAAGATGATCAATCCTCATTTAGAAAAACAAATGGGATGTGCATTGAATGTATGGCAGGAGTCTACCTCAGAAGGCATATGAAAGACTCTACCTAGCAGTGTTTCAGAGTAGATACTAAGACTCATAACCAAACCTTCGGCAGAGTACAGGGAATCATATGAAAGAAGGGGAGTTAGTATGATGTGTAAAGGATAGGAGCTCCACAAGGACCAAATATATATGGGCACAGGGTCTTTTCTGAGACTGACATTCAACCAAAGACCATGAGTGGATATAACCTAGAACTTCTGCTCAGATGTGGCCTGTGATAGCTCAATAACCAATTGGTTTTCCGTAGTAAGGGGAACAAGGACTATTTCTAACAGGAACTCAATGGCAGGCTCTTTGACCTCCCCACTTCCCAAGGGAGGAGCAGTACTGTTAGGCCACAGAGGAGGACTTTGCAGCCAGTCCTGAAGATACCTGATAAAACAGGGTCAAATGAAAGGGGAGGAGGTCCTCCCTATCAGTGGACTTGGAAAGGGGCAGGGAGGAGACCAGGGAGGGAGTGTGGGGTTGGGGAGGGAATGAGGGAGTGGGATACAGCTGGGATACAGAGTTAACAAAATGTAACTAATAAGAAAAATAAAATAATAAAATTAAATTAAAAAAAGACTGTAGTATTTAGACATAAATATTCAACTATTCCCCACTTGAACCTGGATGGGGAAGTAGCAGCAGAAAAGAAAGTTCCGCTGTGATATTTACTGCATGAAAAGTCATAAGATATATTCAAATTAAGTTATGTCTATATGGCATAAAAAGACAATTTAAAGGTTGCACTTTGTGGAGTTTTAATAGAATATTCTGAGATAGCATTATCAAAGTAAAAGCATTTGATTTTGATAAGTTAAAGCAAAACATCTGCAGTACTTATTGCAATAAGTGGTACTAAAACAAAAAGAAAACATGTTTTTTCTTGACTTTGAAAATAAAAATTTATAAAAGAGATGAATGACCAAAGTTACATGGAATCAACTCCAATGTCATTCTGTGGGAAAAAAAATATGTAAATATACACAGATAATTTTACTTCTGTGCTACATAAACAGACAAAGTTATGTAAACATACTTAAGAATATTTACAATATAACCGAAAAGTCCATATCAAAATACATATATACCTTCTCATTTAAACTGTTGTCTTGCTACTAATGAATCTATTGTTTTAGATTCTAACAGTTATACTATTTCTTATTATTCTGATAAAAATATTCCTATTTTCTCCCTAATGAATATTATGCGATGTAAAAATTTTAAAAATGTAAAGCAGATCAAAACTATAGTAAAAGCAACAATTAACAACAATTTAGAAGTGCTTAAGCCCATGCAAGATAGTAGAAAGCCTTTTCTCCTTTCTACAAGAAAAAGAGAAATGACTGGGAATAAATATCAACTCATTATTTCAAGATTTACTTTTATTTTGTGTATGTGAGTGATTTGGAGGCATGTGTATATGAACATGCCTCGTGCTCATGGATGCCAGAAGAAGTACATTTTTTTTTTGAGACAATTGAATTCAGTAGCATTTTCCCAACCTTATATTTATCGATTATTTGGGAATTCCTCATCATGCACCCAGATCATACTCACTTCCAGGTACTCCTAAGTCTGTTCCCCAACTCCTGCAGAAACATCTCCCCTATCCCCCCCCAAAAAATAGGAAGAAAATTCAATCTGTGTTACCCATACATTTGCTTGACCATGGTCAAATTCCCAGGGTCCAGCTTCTTAAAGTAAATTGAATCCTTCCCTACCCACACCCCTGCCAAAAATCTTTAATTTTGGAGAGCTTCAGCATCCTTATCACACTTTTTAATTTAAATTTTCATTTATTCAGTTTACATACCAGTTGTAGCCTCCTCCCTCCTCTACTCCCACTCCCATACTCCATCCCTGCTTCCCCTATCTCCCTTCCCTAACTTTTCACATTTTTCCATTTTTTATTAATTAACACAATTTACATCGAAGTCATAGGCCCCTCCCTCATCTCCTCCACGTCCCACTGTCCCTTTCACATCCTCCTGTTCCCATTCCTCAGAACAGGGGAGCCCCCTACCCAGGCACAGGCAATATAGTCCGCGTGAAATATCCACACCCCCCCCCCTAACTAGTGGGTCCACATGATACATAAGATGACCACCAGCTACTTATAAGTAGAGGACCTCGGTCCAGACCATGCATTGTCCTTGGGTGGTGCATCAGAATCCATAGGTCCTTACGGGTCCTGGTTGATTGGCTCTGTTGTTCTTGTAGAGCTTTTGTCAGCTCTAGGTCCATTTACCATTCTCCCCTCTTTTCTAGTAGACTCTCTGTGCTTTGCCCAATGTTGGCCTGTGAGTCTCAGTTTGTGTTTCAAGCCATAATCTCAATCAAAACGCCAGAAAGTCAAATTTGAAAAGATTTGAAGCTAATCTTACAAAATACCTAACATTACTGGTCAAAATCATCATAATTATGACACCTAATTAGTTTGAGAAAGCATCCTAAAATGTAGAAAGACTTAAGAAAACCATACATCTATACATGATGTGGTGTCCAGATAGTAACCTAGGACAGAAAGAGAATACCATGAGAACTAAGCACATTTTAATAAATTTAATTGATAACAATGAACAAACAAATAGTTTGCTATTTCAACAAGCAGACAGATTTAATGTAAGGTTTTAATGATAAGGACATTAGGCTTGGGGTATATGAAAACTCTGTTCAGTACATTTTCAAATTTTCCATCAGCTTAACAGCTTTAAAGTCTACTTTAAATGGCATTAGAATAATTGGAAGTATTTTGACTAAGACCTCAATTAGTCACTTGAGATGATAGTAGGCTATATGAAAAGTGCCTTAACATTGGACTGATGGAATTCAATTTCACCTCTGTTAACAAGTAGAGGCATAAATCAACATAATTTGTATCCCTTAAAGGTATAGTATCCTCTTATATACACACAGAGGATGATAATATTCTTGTAAAGTTGCAAAGAACTTTAAATGAAATCAGATACCTGAGTCATCCAAAATGATACCTGTCACTGAAAGCTGAACTTTTATGATCAAGGACTCAACACCATCAAAAGGAATCCAGACTTGGATCTAGCTCCAGAAAACTGGGGATCCTTAGACATAAACCAGAGATGAACAGGAATTGAGATGAAGCTATAGACTCTCCAAGTATACCTCCAGTGACTTATTTCCTCCACCCATCTTCCATCCAGCAAATATTCCTCAACCTCCCCAAACAGTACCACCAGTCAGGAACCAAATGTTCAAATACCATGTGATGTTCAAATACATCACATATAGTTCTCTAAGAACTCTACTTTTAGTTCTCTTAGGTCACACTGTGACAGTGTGAGGGATTAAATGTCAACAGAGTCGTAGGCTCTGAGAGAAGGCTACATAAGGCAGCAAGGTGGTTGTCACCTTTGTGCTAAACCACAAGAAGAGAAGAGAGACAAGCGAATGGACATTTACAGCCTAGGAGACTGTGTGCCACATGGAAATCTAAATTTCACCATTGAATCCTTTTAGTTTCTTTCTGGATATTAGTAAGTTGGTTAAATCTACACCCCTCAGCAAGTCAATGTGACACCACGGGTTCAGGGGCTGGTAAGTAGTGCTTCAACTATTGATTCATTAAGCAAAATCTATAATGGCCTTTTGAAATAACTTATTTTTTAAGAGGTGTTTGTTTTGTTTTGTTCTTGAAGTAAGAGACATGTCACTTTGATTAGAAGAAAGAGCAAAAAAAAAAGTATTAGTATATAAAATGAAAAGATTATGAGTTGTTAAATTATTAAAACATTTTAATTATTTATGTTGGTTACTCAACACACAATTATATATATGATTTCAAAAGTGGATCTTGAACCATGGACTAAAAACTGTGAAACCGGGGCTGGAGAGATGGCTCAGAGGTTTAAGAGCACTGACTGTTCTTCCAGAGGTCCTGAGTTCAATTCCCAGCAACCACATGGTGGCTCACAACAATCTACAATGAGATCTAGTGCTCTCTTCTGGAGTGCAGGCACACATGCAGACAAAAAATTGTATATTAAATAAATAAATAAATAAATAAATAAATAAATAAATAAATAAATATTAAAAAAAAAAACTTTGAAACTATGGTCACATACATAAATTTGCAAAATATTACCTTTCAGCAGCTGTTACCTCTGAAGATACTACCACAAACAGTTTGTGCAGGTAGATATGTGTCAAAACTTATCAAGAATTTCATGAAGTTTCTTCCCACTGAGAACTATGAAGTTACTTTTACTGTTTTTCTTGCCTATGAGTTGCATTATAGTTTTTTTTTTTTTTTTTTTTTTAATCCCAAGCTGAAAAGCACCAGGGACGATGCTCAGGGAAAAAAAAAAAAAATCTATTTTTAGTCTTTAGCTCATTCTGATGTGAATGCAAAGATCCGCTGCATCTGTAACACCTGGGAATTTCCTGTGCTCAGTAAACAGTTCAAGAACTGTACTTGAAGCTCTAAAATTCAGCAAAGGAGAAATGTATCACTGCAAAAAAAAAAAAAAAAAAAAGAAAGAAACACTCTACATGAAAAATGAATTCTCTGGACAGTCAACAAAGCAAGCAAAGAAAAGAGAAAAAATAGAAGGAAAGAAACAAAGAGGAGAAGGAGAAATCCATTGGCTACTGTGGGTAGCATTTATTCTAGATAGTCTCATATGCATC
Organism: Psammomys obesus; assembly: GCF_907164565.1. Classification (NCBI taxonomy): domain Eukaryota; kingdom Metazoa; phylum Chordata; class Mammalia; order Rodentia; family Muridae; genus Psammomys; species Psammomys obesus. The sequence goes on from NW_026596117.1 coordinate 16,739,880, forward strand.
ATCTCATTTCGTTTTTGTGCATTTTCTGTACTTGAAACATTTCTGAACCTTAGCCTCCTCATCGTTTAACCCATAAAAGATGCATTAAAGATTAACCTCACAGGATGAGGAAGCAGATAAAGGGAAGAGTGCTTTTCTAGAATCCTTGGTTTCAGTCTTCAGTACCAAAACAAACAACAAGAACAATAACAACAAAATCAGGTAAAGATAAATTTTGGGATGCAGAAATAACTCAGTTAATAGAGTGCATGCCTAGTGTACATGAGGTCCTGAGTTCTGGCTCCAGCACAGCACCATAATCTAGGCACTGCCATGCGTGTCTGCAATCACAGCACGTGGACAGTGAACACAGGAAAATCTGAAGCTCAAGGGCATCTTCAGTGACATCACAGTACAGGGCTAGCTTGAGATACATTATGTCCTCTCAATAACCAAAACAAAGGAAAATTATCAATGGCACAATCCAAGCCAGGTGCTCGAACTGAGCGCATGCCCAGTAAGCTGCAGCTACTGTGGTGTTAGTTGCCATAAGGATTGTTCTCAGGTCCTTTTAAAAACATGTTTTTTTTTTTTTTTAATTTTCCCATCAATCAGAATAAAAACTAATCTGTAAACTGTATTATTTTCTTCTTAAAAGGAGCTCATTGGTCATTAGCATCCTGTCCTTATTACGTGCTATTTTTCTGGCTGTAAAATTCAGCTGGCTTTAGAATAGAGCACTTTCAAAGCATCAGAATGGCCACTGCTTGCAGCACTGTGGCACACACAACATTTGTCTCAAGCATGAAGCCAGGGACCTTCAAAGACTAAATGGTGAGTGAGAAGAGTGGGAGGCAGTCACGCCTCCGGGCACAAAGCTACAGCACATGAAATCCAATATAGATTTTACACTAGGGGTTCTACTTCTTCTGTATTTCAGATTTCCTTTGAAAGCTCGGAGAAAGACATGATCCACACCCTGAAAACTTAGTAAATGCAGGAATAATGCTCTTCTCACATTGAACGTGACCCATAACTGTCCATGAAAGTCTCCGCCTTTAGAAAGGAGTTAGGAATCAAACTGATGCAGAAAAGTGGCAACTGTAGGTTCTCCTTTTGATCCAATCCATGACCATGCAAATGCCAGGTATGAATTCTCTACAATGGAATAAACTTTAAATCCAATTAGGCAAATATTGCCTAACCCCCAGATACAAGTGCCACTATTGAAGGATTAGGTTCATTTTGGCTGTTAATTGCTTTGGTCCATAGGTTTCACAGCTAGGTCCACTGGTTTTCTCCCTAGGCACTTTGATTGCACCTTTGGATACTATGAGTACTAGTCCCCAGGAGCACTTACTCATTGTTTTTCCAAATCCCATGTAAGAAGCTTGTGGTGTGATTTTTAAATTTCTTACACTCAAAATGTTTCACAGATTACTTTCTTACATTAAGTTAAATTACTTTTTTATATTTATTGCTATCTTAGATTTTCTTAATTTGTTCAAAGGGTTAGACGTTAGGCTTGTTATGAGGTGAAATGAGTTTAGTGATAGGAAAATGAATGTATTCCTCAGTCTTGACATTCCGTCATGTTTAGGTAAGTATTTTTGTATTTGAAAAAAATATGCACATTTAATTTCTAGGTTTTATGGCAAGATAAACAGAACTGCAGATTAAATCCATGAGATGAGTCTTTCCTCCAACTCTCAATTCTATTCTACCTTCTGTTGCCTAAAACATATTCACAAATGAGTAAAGTGGACATCCAACTAATTCCAGGACTGCATGCTGTGGTGTTCACAATCACATGGGGTGACACTTTCTTAGAGAACAGCTGTTGTCTGTATGACAGTCATCTGTTCACATGCAAGTTTATTACTGCTTTCACATCCAGTAGGTTTGTCTTTCTGAATTGAATAAAGAAGGACTAAATACTTAATTATTTCATGTAACACAGGATTAGATTGAAGTATACCCTGCGAAATTAAATCTGAATTAACCTATATCCATCCTCATTATTTCCTTTATCACCAGTTTTCTAATTTGTAAAGCTTGATCTCTGGGCTTCTCTTTAGAATGAGTATATGAGCAAGCATAAACCTCCTTACATGTGAAAGGGGTTCTGGGAACATTAATACCAGCCTCCCAAGGAAGAATCAAAGACATGATGATAAGAGGTGAGAATATGTACTAATGTTTCATTGTCTTTTATATGTATGTATAGTAAACCTAACTAGCTGATTAACATCTCAATTGATTTTAGTCCAAGAATTAAAAGAAGAGCTTTATTCATAAGAGCCAGAATCTGGAAACAACCCAGATGTCCCTCAACTGAAGAATAGATAAAGAAATCATGGTACATTTACACAATGGAATACTACTCAGCAATTAAAACAAGGAAATCATGAAATTTGCAGACAAATGATGGGAACTAGAAAAGATCATCCTGAGTGAGTTATCCCAGAGCAGAAAGATACACATGGTATATACTCCCTTTAAGTGGACATTAGACATATAATATAGGACAAACATACTTAAATCGGTACACCTAAAGAAGCTAAGCAAGGAGGATGATCCTCGTTAAGATGCTCAGTCCTCATTCAGAAAGGCAAACAGGATAGATATCAGAAGAGGGAAGAAACAGGAAACAGGACAGGAGCCTACCGCAGAGGGTCTCTGAAAGACTGTACCCAGCAGTGTATCAAAGCAGATGCTTAGACTCCTTGCCAAACTTTGGGCAGAGTGCAGAGAATTTTATGAAAGAAGCAGGGGGTGGAGGAGACGAAAGACTTGGAGGGAGCAGAAGTTCCACAAGGAGAGCAATGGAACCAAAAAGTCTGAGTCCAGGGGTCTTTTCTGAGACTGATACTCCAACAAAAGACCATGCATGGAAATACCCTAGGACCCCTGCACATATGTAGACAATGGCGGCACAGTTCTCAATTGGGTGCCCTAGTAATTGGAACAGGGGCTGTCTCTGACATGAACTCAGTGGCTGGTTCTTTGATTACCTCTGCCTCAGCTGGGAGCAGCCTTACCAGGACAGAGAGGAAGACAATGAAGCCAGTCCTAATGAGACCTGATAGGCTAGGGTCAGACGGAAGCACAGGCCCTTCCCTATCAGTGGACATAGGGAGGGACATAAGAGGAGAAGAGGGAGGGAGGTCGAGGTTGGGAGGATTCTAGGGAGGGGGCTACAACTGGGATACAAAGTGAATACATTGTAATAAATAATTTAAGCACATGGTATATACTCACTCATATAAACATATAATAGAGGATAAACCTACTTAAATCTGTACACCTAAAGAAACTAATCAAGAGGGAGGACTCTTGCTAAAATGCTCAATTCCTATCCAGAAAGGCAAGGAGGATGGACATCAGAAGAAGGAGAAAAGAGGGATCAAGTCAGGAGCCTGACACAGAGGACCTCTGAAAATCTCTGCCCTGAAGACTATCAAAGCAGATGCTGAGACTTATGGGTAACCTTTGGGCAGAGTGCAGGGAATCTTAGGAAAGAAGTGGGAAACAGTAAGATCTGGAGAGAACAGGAACTCCACAAGGAGAGCAACAGAACCAAAAAATCTGAGCACAGGGGTCTTTCCTGAGACTGCTATTCCAACCAAGGACTATGCACGGAGATAACCTAAGACCCCTGCACAGATGTAGCCCATGGCAGTTCAGTAACCAAGTGGGTTCCATTGTAATAGGAACAGGGACTGTCTCTGACAGGAACTGATTGGACTTCTCTTTAATTACCTCCCCCTAAGGAGGAAGCAGCATTACCGGACCACAGAAAAAGACAATGCAGCCACTCCTGATGAGACCTAATTGACTAGGATCAGAAGGAAGGAAAAGAAGTCCTCCCTTATCAGTGGTCTTGGGGAAGGGCTTGCATGCAGAGGGTGGAGGAAGGAAGGGATTGGGACGGAAGAGGGAGGGAACCACAGGGGGATACAAAGTAAATAAAGTATAATTAATAAAGAATTTAAAAATAATAATAATAAATAAATATAATTAAAAACACATATGTCACTAAATGACAAAAGGGAATAACTGGCTAAGCTTTCATCATTGTAGAACACTTTCTCCAGAATGGCCAAGATGAAAAACTCAAGTGATAGCACATGCTGGAGAGGTTGTAGAGAAAAGGGAACCCTCCTCCATTGCTGGTGGGAATGTAAACTGGTTCAACCACTCTGGAAGTCAATCTGGCGCTTTCTCAGACAACTAGGAGTAGTGCTACCTCAAGACCCAGCTATACCACTCCTAGGTATATACCCAAAATTTGCTCAAGTACACAACAAGGACATTTGTTCAACCATGTTTGTAGCAGCTTTATTTGTAATAGCCAGAACTTAGAAACAACCCAGATGTCCATCAACGGAGGAATGGATACAGAAATTGTGGTATTTTTACACAATGGAATACTACTCAGCAATCAAAAAGGAGGAAATCATGAAATTTGCAGGCAAGTGGTGGGATCTAGAAAAGATCATTCTGAGTGAAGTATCCCAGAAGGAGAAAGACAAACTTGGTATATACTCGCTTATATAGACCTACAAGACATGATAAACATAATGAAATCTACACACCTAAAGAAGATAATCAAGAAAGTGGACACAGGCAAAGGTGATTAATCCTCATTTAGAAAGACAAATGGGATGTGCATTGAACTTATGACAGGAGTCTACCACAAAAGGCATCTGAAAGACTCTACCTAGCAGTGTTTCAAAGCAGACACTAAGACTCATAACCAAACCCTCGGCAGAGTGCAGGGAATCATATGAAAGAAGGGAAGTTAGTATGATATGGAAAGGATAGGAGCTCTACAAGGACCAAATATATCTGGGCACAAGGTCTTTTCTGAGACTGACACTCAACCAAGGACCATCTATGGATATAACCTAGAACTTCTGCTCGGATGTGGCCTGTGGTAGCTCAGTAACCAAGTAGTTTTCCGTAGTAAGGGGAACAAGGACTATTTCTAACAGGATCTCAAGGGCAGGCTGTTTGACACCCCCCCCCCAGGGGAGGAGCAGTCTGTTAGGCCACAGAGGAGGACTTTGCAGCCAGCCCTGAAGATACCTGATAAAACAGGGTCAGATGAAAGGGGAGGAGGTCCTCCCCTATCAGGGGACTTGGAAAGGGGCAGGGAGGAGACCAGGGAGGGAGTGTGGGGTTGGGGAGGGAATGAGGGAGCGGGATACAGCTGGGACACAGAGTTAACAAAATGTAACTAAAAAGAAAAATAAAAAAAAGAGAAAAAAAAAAAGAAAGAAAATAAGATTACAATGTAACCTAGTGTTATAAATTTGCTGAACGATTTCCTAATTTAAATTACTTGTATTTAATCACAAATGTCCTTCTTCAATTTTGTCTAGTAATCTTTTTATTCATGTTACACATATCATTAGCACAAATAACTTTCAATTAGAGAGACAAACCATCAACACTGTAGGCTCAACAAAATAGCTATGTAAAATAACAAAGAGGTGATAGCTGTGATAATTGTTTCCAAAGTTTGCAATACAATGTGTAGGATAGGTACATAGAAAGAAAATAGTCAATATCCTTTCCAAATGAAAGACTAGTCTCAGCACATTTTCTTATCTATAATTCTCCACATTTCTTCTCCTCAAAGTCAGTCTTTTCTTGCCCTTTTTCATCTTTTAAAGTTCAAATGCAAAGTCTCTACAGTGGTCAAGCCTGTCCAAATGCTTTGCCTTCTCCAAATTGAATCGTGAAAGTGACCCTGTACTTCAATAGAAATAAATGTTCCCAAGTTCTATTGCCCTCATTTTTTTTTCAACAATTCCGTATTGCATTTATGTTACAGGCATTCTTATAAATAACATTATGAATGTCTAAAAAGAGGGAGATAGAAGGAAGATATAGGGATGGCTCATGGTGTTCTGCAAATTTTTATTTTCCTAATGAATAATGACAACACAACTATTACCAAGAACTTTGAAGATGCAAGTCATTTATAGAAACACAATTTTCATTTAGTAATATACGGATCATAGTATATAGTAGATAGAATGACATGAAAGTACTTGTACCTACACAACACCCTCAAACACACATACATGGAGAAACAGAGAAACACACACAAAAAAAAAAACTAAAAAATGTAAATTTAAAAAACATAACCCTATTAGTAAAGGCTATTTTATGTATTAAATGCTTTGCCGTGTATTTCCTGGAATCTTTGCATTTTTTCTGCTGGCATAAAGACATTTTGGTGCTAATCTCATGATACTTAAAGACTAAACATGTGTCTCTGATTCTCTGATAGATGCTGAAAGGGCCCATATGACTTTTGGTATATAAAAAAAAGATAATGCAACTGATGGCCTTTACCACACAGGCTAGCATTCAGTATCATAGACAATGAAAGGCGCCAGTCATTGCCAGAAAAATAATGGACATTTCATGAACCAATTTCAGGCCCTAGTGAAAAACTCAACAATTCCTGGACCATGCTGTCTAAAATAATAAAGAAAATGAGTGTAAATTCAATGTGTGTTCTCTAAGCACATACATTTATTACTGTTTCTCTATTGTCCACTTTCCCCTTTCTCTCCCTGCTCTGTTCTGGCCTGCGATCTTTCAGTGGAGAACCTAGAGATGATTTTAACACAAATGGTGCATCTGAACAAGAGCCCAGACAATGCATTTCCTAAGCTATTGAAGATATAACAGGTAACAATAATGTCAACAAACAGAATATTGAGATGATGACCTCTGCTACGTGTGACACGCTTTGAGTATAAATCGTCAGTCTTAGCGATGGACAACAACTGATCAAAGTGAAGTCATCACAGTACTCAAAATGTGGGCTGTGTAAGTTCCCAGACCTAATGATTAGACCAAACAGCTCATCCATCCAAACAGCGCCCGAGGTTAGGACAATTCTCAGTTCTGATGACTTTTCCTCAGACTGAAAAGCTTTTGACTGAAGTAATTGAGAAAGTCAAGGGCACAAGTCATGTCTTACTGTTTGGTTTCCTGCTGTTGCATCCATACAGATGATGGCTAAAGAAATAGAAACATATTCTCTCTTCTTCTGATAAAAATTGAAAATTTTATTTATAGAAACTTTTCAAATAAGGTAAACATTATCACAATCTTTTCTAACAAACTAGAAAATTCATGATTCTTCTTGAAGGGGCAACTGACCATAAGCTAGAAAGAAAATGAACACATCTGTCTAAATGCTGCTGCATTGGAAAGCAGATGTTCTGTAATGCTTAAATTCAGGAATGAGAGTAAAGCATTTCTAGGTGTTTTTTTTTTTTTTAATTAAACACTCAGATTTTCACATGAAACATTTTCTAACATTACATACTAGGAATATGTTCAAATGCTTCACCATTTGAGTGCTGGCCAAGCCTTCATGAAGTTCCAGCTTCAGTACTCAGTACTTATGAACCCAAAAAACTGAAAACAGAAGTCAATAGTTTACTCTATCCATATAACAAAAATGAGGTTATATCTATGTGTGCATATATACACACCTATATATTTTATTGCTGTGTTGCTTCATTCTTTTGTTATCTTGCTCCTCACTATACTATAGTATATAAATTCTTAGTCATTTTCACAAAAATATCTGAAAGGGTATTTTATGTATTCTAGATCATTTGTAGAAATTCCACATGCATTATCTAATTGAGACATGCACAGTACATACAATAATAGACGTTTTTAGTCTGGATCATTAAATACATATATGTAATTAGCAACCTAATAATTTAGGAGAAAAGCTTGTCTTATTAAGTGAAGAGTGAAGAAAAGTAAGCCCATTCAGCTAACACAATCCAATTTAATTACATAACATTCTCCATGTGTGAAAAAAAAAATGGCTGTCATCATAAGCATAGCATTCTGGACATCCAAGATACTGCAGGAGAAATCTAAAGGACACAGTCATCTGTGAAAACAGGAGGCAGAGAGTGTATTTTTCCATGTAAAGACTCCATTATTATATATCATATCATCATTTGAATTTCAAGTAAACAGATATTAAGTGGATGAATAACCATTCGATGGACAAAAGCAAAAAAAGACAGAGATGTTGGATTTGAAAGACCAACTGAAAAAAAAAAAGAATTAGTTTAGTAGTCATGTGTTATCTTACATACCCAAAAGAAAATATTAAAACCCTACTCCAATATATTAAAAAATAGTTTTAATCCTCTGAGAGAGGGGGTGTCATAGAGTGTTGGATAGTCGGAAAGAAATTAAGCCACTATTCTTTAATGAGAGAGTCTTTAAGTACTGCATGACAATAAAGCGTTTAATCCCTCTGAATAGAAAAATATTAATCTACTTTTATGAAAGCAAGACACTATAAAATACTATACCTCAAAGACTAAGCAAAACAGAAAATATTCTATTAGACCCATCAAAGTAGTAAACATTGGAAAATCACTGTCTAGGAGAACTAATTTGGAAAAAGACTGTCATGAAACTTAAGAAACTCCTCTGATATTTCAGCACTCAGGAGGCAGCAGGTAAGTATCCCAGCACTGACACTCCACAAAGTTATGAGGACACAAGAAGTAAGCAACAACTCATCAACTTGGGGACCATTTAATTAAGGAAAGAACAAATACACCATAGGAATAATAGAAGAAGAAATTTTTACAGAGATTATGCATTTTGCTTGAAAGGCTATGAAATGCCAAATACCTGAAAAAAATTACTGTGATTCAAAATTACTAATACTCATTAGTATTAGTCTCAAAACATATGGGTATACTGTGTAGAGAAAGAAAGCATCATGCCTGTTCTGAACTCATGCCTACAAGTACATTTTTTATTTTTTTATATTTTTAATATTAGTTACAGTTTGTTAACTTTGTATCCCTGCTGCATCCCACTCCCTCTTTCCCTCCCAATACCACCCTCCCACACTCATCTCCTCCCTGTCCCTTTCCAAGTCCACTGATAAGGGAGAACCTCCTTCCCTTCCATCTGATACTGGTTTATCAGGTGTCTTCAGGACTGGCTGCCATGTCCTCCTGTGTGGCCTAGCAAGGCTGCTCCTCCCTCGGGTTGAGGGGGAGATCAAAGAGCCTGCCATCGAGTTCATGTCAGAAACAGTCCCTGATCCCTTTATTAGGGTACCCACTTGGATACTGAGCTACCAAGGGCTACATCTGAGAATGTATGGATGCAACCAAGTATTTTTTTTTTTAAGTTTAGTTTTTGGGTTTTTTGTTTTTGTTTTTACATTCACTTTGTTTCCCCCACTGCAGCCCTCTCCTTCATCTCCTTCCACCTTCTTCTCCCCATATTTCCTTTCCCTAGTGCACTGATAGAGGAAGTCCTCCTCCCATACTGTCTGACCCTAGCCTATCAGATCCAATCAGGACTGCCTGGATCCTCTTCCACTGTGGGCTGGCAAGCTTGACCCACCAGGGAAGAGTGACTGTCAGAGACTGTCTCTTCTCTCTTATTGGGGAATCAACATAGAGTGAGTTGTCTATGGGCTACATCTGAGCAGGAGGTCTAGGTCCTCTCTCTGCATGGCCTTTGGTTGATGCATCGGTCTCTGCAGTACAAACTGGACCCAGCATTTTTTTTTTTTACTTTGTTGGTCTCCTTGTAGGAATCCTGTCCACTGAATGTCCTTCTATATCCCCCTTCATCCATAAGACTCCCTATGCTCTGTCCAAAGTTTGGCTGTGAGTCTCTACATCTTCTTCCATACCTTGCCTCCATTGCTGGCGGGAATGTAAACTCTTACAACCATTTTGGAAATAAATCTGGTGCTTTCTCAGAAAACTGGGAATATCACTACCTCAGGACCCAGGTGTACCATTGGGCTCATATCTGAAAGATGCTCAGCTATACAACAAGAACATTTGCTCAACTATGTTCATAGTAGCTTTAGTTGTAATATCTAGAATCTGAAAGAAACCTAGATGTTCCTCACCCTAAGAATGAATGCAGATATTGTGGTACATTTACACAATGGAATACTACTCAGCTACTAAAAACAAGGATATCATGAACTTTTCAGGCAAATGGATGGAACTATAAAAGATCATCCTGAGTGAGGTAATCCAAAAGCAGAAAGACACACATGGTATATACTCAGTTGTACATTAGCCATATAATATAATATAGGATAAACATACTAAAATCTACAAACCTAAAAAAGCTAAACAAGGAGGACCCTAGACAAGATACTTAATTCTCATTCAAAAGGGAAAACCAAATAGATATAAGAAGTGGTGGAAGAGAGGGAACAGGATGGGAGCCTACCACAGATGTCCTCTAAAAGACTGCAGCCAGCAGGCAGTCGAAGCAGATATGAGTAATTTTCAAAACTTTAATTTGGTTCAAAATCAAAGATAATTAATTTGTATCCATTTCACTTGAGAAAGAAGCAGGAGGAAGAAAGGAAATAAGAGACCAGAACCCCAGGGGTCTCCACTTGCTGAAATAAACTCAGATTAAGTGATTGTTACTTTGATTGAGAATAATAATAATCTGAAACTTTAATAGATAAGTGATATAATCCAGATGCTATTAGAGAAGAAAGAGAAGTCTTAGAAGTTCTGGCTTAAACAAAAGACTAGGAAACATGGCAGAAATAATAATAAGTGGGGAGACAAAACAGAAAACTCATATGCAGAATAACAGACCCAGAAAAAATACACATACAGGCTGATGAGAGTCCTAGGCTATGCTGGAGTCATAGGCAAAGCCCATTAAAACATGTGTTACACTGGGATCCACGAAAAGGACTAACGAGAAAATTGCACAAAAACAAAATATGGTGAAAGAAATGCTTAAAAAAAATAACTCTCTAGATAGAGTTTCCCAAAAGTTCAAAAATTTTCGCTCCATATACTGTAATAATCTGTGAATTCTCAATGTTTAAAACATCAATGCAAAACTTATTACTTATAAATATTAACACCAGTGTAGTTGTTTCATGAAAAGTAATTGGGTTACTCTTCTCTAAAGAAAAAAAAAAGAATGGTAATGTATTAAATCATCAAAATAACAAAAGAAAATATTTCACAGTCTAGGATTCTATAAGTGGGACAAAATTGTCACTGACCTTCAAGTTTGAAAACTTGTTAACTAGTGTACTAATAAATTCTCGAGGTAACACTGAAAGTAGAATAAAATTTGTACACATATGCACCAAAAATAGATGTAAGCATGTTAATTGCAGCATAACTCTCATTAATCAAAATTTTAAATGACACCAATGAATATCTACAGGGCAATGAATGAGCATAATTTTTCATACTAATTAATAAAAAACATACTAAAATTATCCATACCTCCACATGAACAAATATAAATTATTATTAATATATTCTGTGGAACATAGATAAATTTTCTAAGCATAACATAGATCTAAGAGAATTAAAGGACATAAAATTATACATTATATGATAAGACAAATAAATGGCTAAGAAAAAGATAAAATTAAACCAGAAAGTCTGCATACATAGAAGCAAATTAAACATATACAATATATTGAATACTCAGAATACAGACAGGGTTTGTGAGTGAACATATTAAAAAGTAATTACGAGGGAATATATTTCAATTTTTTTCAATACTCTATTTCTTTTTGTAATACTTTTAAAACATGATTTAAATGGAACAGAATTACATCACTTTCCCAATTTCCTTCCTCCCAAGAACCCTCATTCCAATACATCTTGTGCCTTTGCACTTTTGAGTTAATAGTCTCTTTATCTGTTATTATTATTATTATTATTATTATTATTATTACACACATACGTATCAGTATGGGCAAATACATAAATAAAACCTGTGAGTCTATTTTTGTTATTTTTATGTGTATAAAGCAGTGTGTTTATGGTTCAGAGCTGACCACTGCATGGATATTCAGTGAGGGGCTCATCTATAGGAGAGATTGGTTGTTTTTCTCCCAGCAGTCATTAGTTGCCTTTAGTTCTTTGTCTAGGAATACACAGAAATTTTCTTCTTCCACGTTAATATGTCCATTGATATGGCCATTTTTCTGTTTTTGTTTATTGAAACACTTTTTTTAAGTGTGTCAAGATCTGTTTTTTATTTTATTTTTATTTTTTATAATAACTTTTTTTATATTAATCACAGGTTATTTACTTTGTATCCCAGCCATAGCCCCAATAACTCATTCCCTTCCAATCCCACTATCCCTCCCTCATCTCTTCCCTGCCCTTTTCCAAGTCCACTGAAAGGGGAGGACCTCTTCTCATTTCGTCTGACTCTAGCTTATCAGGTCTCTTCAGGACTGGCTGCAATGTCCTCTTCTGTGGCCTAGCAAGGCTGTTCCTCCCTCAGGGGAGGGAGGGCTCAAAGAGCCAGCCATTGAGTTTGTATCAGAAATAGTTCCTGTTCCCCTTACTAGGCTATCCACTTGGATACTGAGCTACCTTGGCCTATATCCAGGCAGGGGTTCTAGGTTATTTCCATACATGGTCCTTGGTTGAAGAAACAGTCTCATAAAAGACCCTTGTGTTCTGATATATTTAGTCCTTGTGGAGTTTCTGTGCTCTCCAGGTCATATTAACTCCCTCTTATTTCATATGATTCCATGCACTCTGCAGAAGGTTTCGTTGAGTATTAATATCTGCTTTGATATACTGCTAGGTAGAGTCTTTCAGAGGCTCTCTGTGGTAGGCTACTGTCCTGTTACTTGTTTTCTCCTACATCCAATGTTCATCCTATTTGTCTTTCTAAATGAGGATTGATCATGTTACCCTGGGTCTTCTTTCTTGTTTATCTTCTTTAGGTGTATAGATTTCAGTATGTTTATCCTATTTTAAAGATCTATATAAGTGAGTATATACCATGTGTGTCTTTCTGCTTTTGGGATACCTCACTCAGGATGATCTTTTCTAGATCCCACCATTTGCCTACAAATTTCATGATTTCCTTGTTTTTAATTGTTGAGTAGTATTCCATTGTGTAAAAGTACCCACAATTTCTGTATCCATTCCTCCGTTGATGGACATCAAGGTTGTTTCCAGGTTCTGGCTATTATGAATAAAGCTGCTACAAACATGGTTGAGCAAATGTCCTTGCTGTGTATTTGAGCATCTTTTGGATATATGCCTAGGAGTGGTATAGCTGGATCTTGAGGTAGAAGTATGCCTGATTGTCTGAGAAGGCACCAGATTGATTTCCAAAGTGGTTGTACATGTTTGCATTCCCACCAGCAATGGAAAAGGGTTCCCCTTTATCCACAGCCTCTCCAGCATGTGTTGTTACTTAAGTTTTTGATCTTAGCCATTTTGTTGTGTGTGAGGTGAAATCTCAGGGTCGTTTTGATTTGCAGCCAAAACCATGCAGTGGAAAAAAGACAGCATCTTCAACTAATGGTACTGGTCTAACTGGATGTCTATATGCAGAAAAATGAAAATAGATCCATATTTATCACCCTGCACAAAACTAAAGTCCACTTCAAAGACCTCAACATAAAACCAAACACATTAAATTGGTTAGAAGAAAAAGTGGGGAAGACCCTAGAACTCATCAGCATAGGAGACTACTTCCTGAACAGAACTCCAACAGCACAGGCTCTGAGATTAACAATTAATAAATGGGACCTCATGAAACTGAAAAGCATCTGTAAAGCAAAAGACACTGTCATCAAAACAAAACAACAGCCTACAGACTGGCAAAGGATCTTCACCAAACCTACATCTGACAGAGGGCTAATATCCAGTATGTATAAAGAACTCAAGAGGTTAAAAAATAATAAATAAAGTAATCCAATCAAAAAATGGGTAAGGAGCTAAACAGAGAACTCTCTGTAGAGGATTGTAGAATGGGAAAGAAACACTTAAAGAAATGCTCAACGTCCTTAGCCATCAGGGAATATTTTTTTTTAATTGAAAATAGATTCTTCTTTCATATAATATATCATGACCACAGAATGTATTGTACCCCTTCCCTACTCCTTACTGCTCTCTCCACCTCCCTTCTTCCCCAGAATCTACTCCCCCTCCTTTGCTCTTCAGAAAAGACCAGGCCTACAAGAGACAGTACCCAAACAAGATCAAGGAAAATAACCTAGGAGAAGGCAAAAGCCCTTATATAGAACCTGGAGAGGGCAACCTAAGAGGAGTAGAGAGTCTCAAGAGCTGGCGAAAGAGTCAGAGATGGGCCTGCTCCCCCTGTTAGGAGTTCCATAAAAGCACCAAGCTAGCATCCATAATGCATACTTACAGGAGTTTGTGGAGACCCATATAGACCAGTATTTGCTGTTTGGTATCTGTAGGCCTACAGTTGATTGAGTGAGCCAGTTTCTCTTGTTATCCTTCTTTCCCCCTTACTCCTACAATTTTTCCTCTTCCTCTTCTGTGGAGGACCTGATGGAGACCTTTAACTTAGACTGACTCTGCATAATGTCTGGTTGTTGGTCTCTGCACCTATTCCCGTCTGCTGCCAGAGGAAGCCTTTCTGATGACAACTAGACAAAGCATCCATTCCTGAGTATAGCAGAATATTACTAGAAATTATTTAACTGATTTTTTAAAAATAAGTGGTGTTTGGTTCAACCCCTAGTCTCTGAGTTATGAGGTCTCTGGTTCCTAGTCAGCCAGGCAGTACAGAACACAGGCTCCCTCTCTTGGCATGGGCTTGAAGTTATACCAGACATTGTCTATCCAGTACCTTAAGTTATGCCTCACCAGTGTTCCAACATATCTTGCAGGTAGGACAGATTATAGGTGGAGGGTTTTGTGGGTCAGTGGATATCCAGATTTCTCTTTCCATTCCATAGCCTGAAGAGTACTTTCCCTTGCCAAAAAGACTAGAACATTAAGAGTGAAAGCTCCATACAAGAACCAGCTTAACACCTCTATATTAGTAAGCGGTGTAGATGTTCTCCACAATGGAACCCCACTGTCAGTTTTCAGAAAGCAACCATCTATTCTTGCATCAGCCTGGACTCTTTAGGGTTCTTCACAGGAACCCCTCAGCCAAAAACTCAACCAAATTCAACTCAGTCCCACCATTGGAATATTTTCCTGGTTACAAAAGATGACTAGTTCAGACTCATATCCCAGAAGTCCCCACGAGGTTCACCATCATAGATTCCAGAAAGTTTTACTACATTAGGTTTCCACACTGACCCCTAAATGCCCCGCAATTCTAGCTGTCTCTTCCTGCACTTTCTTTCTCCATCCTCTCCCTACACCTGATTCCACCCCTCCTGTCCCCACAAACCTGTAGTGTACCAGCTAATTCTACTCAATTTCCCATTCCCAAGGAGATCATTGTGTGTCCCCTAGAGCCTATAACCTCTAGGGATTTGGGAATTGTAGTTTGATTATCATTTACTTAACAGTTACTAATTCCCACCAGTAAATGAATATATTCTAAGACAGGCTGTTTACTGCAGATGTTCTAGTATTCTCATTCTTGTAATATTTTCATAGCCTCTCATCAAAGTTCACTAAACCATACATGGAGGGTATATGATATAGGTGTATCCATTGGGGTTTGAACTCATTCAGTCTGTTGATCTCTGAAATGTGTCTAGTTGTGGATTTCTATAATGGTCTCCATTTGTTCTAAAGAGCTTGGGCCTCTATACCTGAAGAAACTACACACTTAGAACATAAGGCTGAGATTATTTAAACTTGATCTGACCTGAAATTTTCCTTCCTGAGATCTAGCCTCTGCCAGAGAAGGAAGCAATTGAACAGTCCCACCCAGCTGCAATACCTATGAACCATGACAATGACCAGCAATGCAAGGTACCTTGAAAGATGTAGTAAATGCCACTTCACCTTGGGTGAAACAGATTTTTCCAGGGCTATTGAGGTCTCGTTTCAATGATTTGTATCACAAATAACTGAATTTAACAACAGAAACAGAAGGAGGCAAGAAGAAAATTTTATTCATGTTTAAAAGAAAAACAGCAGGGTAGGCAATTTTACAGAATTTTTTTTCAACTGTCCAGAGGAAGATAAAAAGATGTAGATGATAAAGAGCAAAAGCCCTATCATTTAGTTAAGCAGTCATGTTCAGCAATGAATGTTATCATATGGCAGATGAGTGGCAGCCTGACAAAAAAAGAGGAGTGATGTTAGAGAAGGAATGAGGAAGATCAAAGTGATAGGGAAAAATACACTTAGAAAAGAGGCAGAAAGAAGAAGAAAAGCTTTACTTTCTCAGGTAATAAAGAGAAGTAGGCTGACTGAAGAAGCAAAAGGTTGAAGTTGCAAAACCAGCTGTGATGGGTTAGGCTTTCCAGGCAGAACAAATATACTTTCTTATTAAAATAATAATTATACTGCCTGTCTCTTGAGCATGGATAAAAGTGAGTCTGCCTTCCAGGAGGAGGTCCCTTAACCAGATGACTGAACTACATAAGAAGAATATTAAGTCTTAATCATCTAGAGGTAGATTTCCATCTGTTGTCTGGTAAAATGTGTCTTTCCTTTAATGGGACTTCAATACTACTGTAACAAAAGTGTGTGATGCAAAGAAAGTATTTGGAAGATTGAAAGGAATGATAAAAATTGTTGTCTCTATGACTTATAAGTTAGTCCAAGGTCACAGTACAGCAACTTACGGAGAAATTGATAACCATACTTTTGATCTAATACCCTTTGTAATACGACATCTAAGTGAAGGAATGCATTTTTATGAAACAAGTTGACGTGAAAGGGAAAGTATAATCATTACATACTCTTACAATAGTAACTACCATCAAAAAGAGATACATCACATATTTGTATCTAATTTTTTAATTCCTGAGCCATCTCACAAGAATTAAAAACAATGACTAATAAATAGGACTTCATGAACCTAAAAGCTTCTGTAAGGCAAAGTTATGCCATCATTCAGACAAAACAACACCCTACATAATGGAAAAAGATTTTTACAAACTACAAAAGTGATAGGAGGCTAATATCCAAAATATATAAAGAACTCAAAAAACTAGTTATCAAAGAAACAATTCAATAGAAAGTTGGACTGCACAGAATTCTTTTTTTTTTTTAGTTTTTTAAATTTATTTTTTATTAATTACAGTTTCTTCACTTTGTATCCCACTGTATCCCACTCCCTCCTTCCTCCCCAATCTCACCCTTCCTCCCTCATCTCCTCCCATGCCTTTCTCCAAGTCCACTGATAGGGGAGGTCTTCCTCCCTTTCCCTCTGACCCTAATCTATCAGTTCTCATAAGGACTGGTCTTCCTCTGTGGCCTGGTATGGCTCCCACATCAAAAGTAGTTAATCAAAGAAACAGCCACTAAATTCATGTCAGAGACAGACCCTGTTCCCATTATTAGGGAATTCACTAGGAGACTGAGCTGCCATAGGCTACATCTGTGCAGGGATTCTAGGGATTCTAGGTTATCTCCATGCATGGTCCTTGTTTGGGATATCAGTCTCAAAAGAGACCCCATTGCCCAGGTTTTTCGATTCAGTTGCTCTCTGCATTCTGCCCAAAATTTGGCTACATATCTCAGCATCTGCTTTGAAACTCTGCTAGGTAGCACAGTCAAATGGTTCTTGAGTTGGGAGTGAGGATTAAAATTAATAAACTAACACAAAACACACATGGGATTTTTCCAAGAGGCCCCTGACTTGACCAGCCAGCAGCAGCCTGACTTTATTGCAGAGAGCTTTTAAGCTAGAGTAAAAACAGCTCAGAACAATGGGTTAAATTTAAAAGGAGGTGAAGCAAGAGGTGTGATCTTGATAAGCTGTCCCACCTGATGTCACAAACAAAAGCATATGGACTTGCAAATTCTTACCTGACTTCAGTGAAAGCCTGGGAAAAGCAATCTTTCCACTGAGATTTAAATATCAAAGCAGCTGCCAGAGCAAGGGCTCCCTACAAGTCTCCCTTATTTATTTATTTATCTACTTATTTGTTTGTTTGTTTTTAATTTTAATTTTTATTTCTTTTACATTTTATTTTTATTTTTTTTTCTTATCAGTTACATTTTATTAACTCTGAATCCCAGCCATGTCCCGATCCCTCATTCCCTCTCAACCCTCCCTCCCTCATCTCCACCTTGCCCCTTGTCAAGTCCACTGATAGGGGGGACCTCCTCCCCATTCATCTGATCCTGTTTTATCAGGTATCTTCAGGACTGGCTGCAAACCTCTCCTCTGTGACCTAACAGGACTGCTCCTCCCTTGGGAGGTGGGGAGGCCAAAGAGCCAGTCATTGAGATCCTGTTAGAAATAGTCCTTGTTTCCCTCACTATGGGAAACCAATTGGTTACTGACCTACCACAGGCTACATCTGAGCAGAGGTTCTAGGTTATATCCATACATGGTCCTTGGTTGAATTTCAGTCTCAGAAAAGACCCTGTGCCCAGATATATTTGTTCCTTGTGGAGCTCCTATCCTTTCCCTATCAGACTAACTCCCCTTCTTTCTTATGATTCCCTGTACTCTGCCAAAGGTTTGGTCATGAGTCATTGCTTTGAAAACACTGCTAGTTAGAGTCTTTCAAATGCGCTCAGTAGACTCCTGTCATATGTTCAATGCACATCCCATCTGTCTTTCTAAATGAGGATTGATCATCTTACCCCATGTCCGCGCTTTTCCGCGCTTTTGAATGTCTTTTTTAGGGGTACAGATTTCATTATGTTTATCATATCTTATAGGTCTATATAAGTGAGTATATACCGTGTTTGTCTTTCTCCTTCTGGGATATTTCACTCAGGATGATCTTTTCTAGATCCCACCATTTGCCTACAAATTTCATGATTTCCTCCTTTTTGATTGCTGAGTAGTATACCACTGTGTAAAAATACCACAATTTCTGTATCCATTCCTGCATTGATGGACATCTGGGTTGTTTCCAGGTTCTGGCTATTACAAATAGAGCTGCTATAAACATGGTTGAGCAAATATCACTTTTGTGTACTTGAGCAAACTTTGGGTATATACCTAGCAGTGGTATAGCTGGGTCTTGAGGAAGCACTATTCCTAATTATCTTAGAAAGTGCCAGATTGATTTCCAGAGTGGTTGTACCAGTTTACATTCCCACCAGCAGTGGAGGAGGGTTCCTCTTTCTCCACAACCTCTCCAGCATGTGTTGTCCCTTCAGTTTTTAATCTTGGCCATTCTGATGGGTGTAAGGTGATATCTCAGGGTCGTTTTGATTTGCATTTCCCTGATGGCTAATGAGGATGAACATTTCTTTAAGTGTTTCTCTGCCATTCGATATTCCTCTGTCGAGAATTCTCTGTTTAGCTCTGTTCCCCATTTTTTAATTGGATTACTTGGTTTGCTGCTTTTCAGCTTCTTTAGTTCTTTGTATATAGTCGATATTAGTCCTCTGTCAGATAAAGGGTTAGTGAAGATTCTTTCCCGATTGGTAGGCAGGTGTTTTGTTTTGATGACAGTGTCCTTTGCTTTACAGAAGCTTTTCAGTTTCATGAGGTCCCATTTATTGATTGTTGCTCTTAGAGCCTGTACTGTTGGTGTTCTGTTCAGGAAGTTGTCTCCTGTGCCAGTGAGTTCTAGGCTGTTCCCCACTTTTTCTTCTAACAGATTTAGAGTATGTGGTTTTATGTTGAGGTCTTTGATCCACTTGGACTTTAGTTTTGTGCAGGGTGATAAATATAGATGTATTTTAATTTTTCTGCATGTGGACATCCAGTTGGACCAGCACCATTTGTTGAAGATGCTGTCTTTTTTCCATTGAATGGTTTTGGCTTCTTCGTCAAAAATTGAGTATTCATAGGTGTGTGGGTTTATTTCTGGGTCTTCTATGCGGTTCCATTGATCCTCCTTTCTGTTTTTATGCCAATGCCATGCAGATTTTATTACTATTGCTCTGTAGTACAACTTGAGATCGGGGATGGAAATACCTCCAGATGATCTGTTGTTGTACAGGATTGTTTTGGAGATTCTGGATTTTTTGTTTCTCCATATGAAGCTGAGAATCTTTTTTTCAAGATCTGTAAGAATTGAGTTGGTATTTTGATGGGAATTGCATTGAATCTGTAGATTGCTTTTGGCAGGATGGCCATTTTCACAATGTTAATCCTACCAATCTATGAGCACGGGAGATCTTTCTATCTTCTGAGATCTTCTTCAATTTCTTTCTTCAGAGACTTGAACTTTTTCTCAAACAGGTCTTTCATTTGCTTGGTTAGTGTCAACCCCAAGGTACTTTATGTTATTAGTGGCTATTGTGAAGGGTGTTGTTTCCCTAATTTCTTTCTCGGCCCTATTGTCTTTGGTATACAGGAGGGCTTCTAATTTTTTTTTAGTTGATTTTGTATCCTGCCACTTTGCTGAAGTTGTTTATCAGCTGGAGGAGTTCTCTGGTTGAATTTTTGAGGTCGCTCATATATACTATCATATCATCTGCAAATAGTGACACTTTGACCTCTTCCTTTCCTATTTGTATCCCCTTGATTTCCTTTAGTTGTCTTATTGCTCTGGCTAGGACTTCAAGTACTATGTTGAAGAGGTATGGAGAGAATGGGCAGCCTTGTCTTTTCCCTGATTTCAGTGGGATTGCTTTAAGTTTCTCTCTGTTGAGTTTGATGTTGGCTATAGGCTTGCTGTATATTGCCTTTACTATGTTTAGATACGTGCCTTGTATTCCTGATCTCTCCAAGACTTTAAACATGAATGGATGTTAGACTTTGTCAAATGCTTTTTCAGCATCTAAGGAGATGATCATGTGGGTTTTCTCCTTCAGTTTGTTTATGTGGTGGATTACATTGATGGATTTCCGTATGTTGAACCACACTTGCAAGCCTGGGGTGAAGCCTACTTGGTCGTGGTGGATGATATCTTTGATGTGTTCTTGGATTCGGTTTGCAAGTATTTTTGTGTCAAAGTTCATAAGAGAGATAGGTCTGAAGTTCTCTTTTTTGTTGGGTCTTTGTGTGGTTTAGGTATCAGGGTGACTGTTGCTTCATAGAATGACTTTGGTAATGTACCTTCTGTTTCTATTTTGTGGAATAGTTTGAGGAGAATTGGTGTGAGCACTTCTTTGAAGGTCTGGTAGAATTCTGCGCTGAAACCATCTGGCCCAGGGCTTTTTTTGGAGGGGAGACTGTGAATGACTGCTTCAATTTCCTTGGGGGATATAGGGCTGTTCAGTCTTTCTACCTGATCTTGACTTAATGTTGGAAGATGGAATCTATCAAGAAAATTATCCATTTCATTTAGGTTTTCAAATTTTGTGGCATATAGGCTTTTGTAGTATGACCTAATGATTGTTTGAATTTCCTCTGTCTCTGTAGTTATGTCATCCTTTTCATCTCTGATTTTGTTGATTTGGATAGATTCTCTCTGCTTTTTAGTTAGTTTGACTAAGGGTTTGTCTATCTTGTTGATTTTCTCAAAGAACCAGCTTTTTGGTTCATTGATTCTTTGAATAGTTTTATTTGTTTCTAATTGATTGATTTCAGCCCTGAGTTTGATTATTTCCAGCCGTCTGCTCCTCTTGGGTGTATCTGCTTCTTTTTTTTCTAGGGTTTTCAGTTGGGTCATTAAGTTTTTTGTATGTGATGTTACGAATTTCTTCTTACAGGCACTTAGTGCTATAAATTTTCCCCTGAGCACTGCTTTCAATGTGGCCCATAAATTTGGGTATGTTGTGCCTTCATTTTCATTGAATTCTAGGAAGTCTTTAATTTCTTTCTTTATTTCTTCCTTAACCCAGCTGTCATTGAGTAACAAGTTGTTCAGTTTCCATGTGCGTGTAGGCTGTTTGTTATTTCTGTTGTTGTTGAGGTCCAGTTCAAGTCCATGGTGGTCAGATATAATACAAGGGATTATTTCAATCTTTTTGTATGTGTTGAGGCTTGCTTTATGACCAACTATATGGTCTATTTTGGAGAAGGTTCCATGCGGTGCTGAAAAGAAGGTATACTCTTTTGAGTTTGGATGAAAAGATCTGTAGACGTCTATTAGGTCCATTTGATTTAGGGTCTCTGTAAGTGTTTTTATTTCCCTATTTGTTTTCTATCTAGTTGATCTGTCCCTTCCTGAGAGTGGAGTGTTAAAGTCTCCCACTATTAGGGTTTTAGGATCAATGTGTGATTTAAGCTTTAATATTGTTTTATTTACTAATGTAGGTGCTCTTATATTTGGGGCATAGATATTCAAAATTGTGATGTCCTCTTGGTGGATTTTTCCTTTGATGAGAATATAGTGGCCCTCCTTATCTTTTTTGATTAACTTGGGTTGAAAGTCTATTTTATCAGTTATTAGGATGGCTATTCTAGCTTGTTTTCTGGAACTATTTGCTTGAAAGACATATTTCCAGCCCTTTACTCTGAGGTAGTGTTTATCTTTGTTGCATAGGTGTGTTTCTTGGATGCAACAGATTGATGGATCCTGTTTCCACAACCATTCTGTTAGTCTGTGTCTTTTTATTAGGGAGTTGAGTCCGTTGATGTTGATAGAAACTAGTGACAAACAATTGTTACTTACTTTAGGTGTGGGGTTGGTGATGTCACTGAGTTTCATTGCTTGTATTCTTTTGGGTTTTTTTGTTTGTTTGTTTGTTTTTGTTTTTTTGTGTAGTTATCTATTTCCTCTGTTTCCTTAGATATAATTGTTTTCTTTGGTTTGGAGTTTCCCTTCTAGTAACTTCTGTACAGCTGGGTTACTATGTAGATATTGTTTAAATTTGATTTTGTCTTGGAATGTTTTAAATTCTCCGTCTATGTTGATTGAAAGTTTTGCTTGGTATAGTAGTCTGGGTTGGAATCTGTGGTCCCTTAAGGACTGTATGATTTCTGTCCAGGCCCTTCTGGCTTTCATAGTTTCTGTTGAGAAATCTGGTATGATTCTGATAGGTCTACCTTCATATGTTACTTGGCCTTTTTCCTTGCTGCTTTTAGAATTTTTTCTTTGTTTTGTAGGTTCAGTGTTTTGACTATGATGTGACATGAAGAATTTCTTTTCTGGTCTAGTCTACTTGGTGTTCTGTAGGCCTCTTGTATGTTTATGGACATCTCCTTCTTTAAGTTGGGAAAGTTTTCTTCTATAATTTTCTTGAAAATATTTTCTGGACCTTTGAGCCTGATGTCTTCTTTTTCTTCTACTCCTATTATTCTTAGGTTTTGTCTTTTCATGGTGTCCTTGATTTCTTGGATGTTTTGTGTTTGGAACTTTTCTGATTTTATTTTTTCTTTGAGAGACGTGTCAATTTCCACAAGTGTATCTTTGGCTCCTCAGATTCTTTCTTCCATCTCTTGTATTCTGTTGGTGATGCTTACCTTTGTAGTTTCTGATCTTTTCTCTATGTTCTCCAGCTCCTGGTTTTTCTCTATTTGTATTTTCTTTATTGATTCTAATTCTGTTTTCATGTCTTGCACCATTTCCTTCATCTGTTTGAATGTGGACTCTTGCTTTTCAATGACAGCTTCTATTTTTTTGTCCGTTTCCTCTCTATGTATCACTAATTGTGCCTCTACATCTTTGGGTATAATTGCCTGTATTTTTATGAGAGCTTTGTTTATTTCTTCTTTATTTGCCTTCATTTGTGTGGACATTTCTTTGAGAGCTTTGTGCATTTCTTCGTGGTCAATTTTCGTGGTCATTTCTCTGAGAGCTCTATTTGTTTCTTCTTTGTTCGTCTCGATTTCTTTGGCTATTTCTCTGAGGGCTTTGTTCATTTCATCTTTATGGGCCTCTAATAGCTGGAGAAACAGAGTTTTGAGGTTGTTTTCTTGTTTATCTAGTGAATTGAAATGTCCATTGTTTTGTGGGGTTGCTGGTGAGGTCATTATGTCCTGATTTTTGTTGGGAGTGTTCTTACGTCTGGCTCTAGCCATCTGGTTATTTATAATCCTCTCTTTCTGTTTTCTGAACTGTTTTTTCAGGAAGATGAGAGAGGTTCACTGGTTTGGAAGTGTGCACTGTGGTTTCAGTTTTGCCTAAGTAAGGAATGTGATGCTAGTGCAATTCACGTGTGCTTTTAGGGGGCAAAGTGTGCATGCGCGGATTCTCTGACTATTGCAGTGGCCTGCAAGCCACTATTACGCAGTTCTGACTGAGATCCAGGGATTGTTTGCCTGGATTACCCTGGTGGACCTGAAAGGCAGAGGCTTCAATGTTGGGGTCGCTATCCCAAGAATCCCTATGATGCCCACACAAGGGGTGTGGGTGGCAGGGATCTCGTCTGGTTGCTTCTGTGGAGAGGCCCTGGGTCTGGGGCAATCTCTCCCTAGAAGACTCACTCACTCTCTTGAAGGACCAGTTGGAATGCACAGGGGTTCCCCTTGCTCTCTACTCTCTGATTTGGTCCTGCTTCGGTTAAATGCACAGGTAGGCTAACAGTCAGCTTTGTGACACTGTGGCCGCAGGACTCGGTGTCCACCTTTTCTGTATGCTGCCTCTTTGTCCTTTCCCTCTTCCAGGAGGAAAATGTTGACTGTTCCCTGGGTGGTGCGGGAAAGAGTTAGGTTGAATGTATTCAATCCCAGATCCCGGGCCCAGATCTCTCTGCCAGAAGCAGACTGGTGGTAGATTCTACGTTTGCTGTACCATGTAGGGTTGAGTCCTCAGATCCAGAGCTTGGGTTTCTCTGCTAGGGGTTGCTGGGTGAGCTGCAGAGAGGGTACTGTGTCCTTGGCAGGCTGCCTCTCTGTCCTTCCCCTCTGACCTTCCCCTCTGCTAGGGCAAGCTTATGGAGGTACTCTCAGAGGAGTGCCAGCAGAGGTTGGGGCTTCTCAGTCGGATCCTGAGCTGGTGTTTCTCTGCCAGGGGTCGGGGGAGCGCCTGTGATAGAACTTGCTGCTAGACCTTATTGCGCTGGACCCAGGAGAATCTCAGGATGTGTAGAATGACCACAGTCCCAGATCCTGAGCTGTAATTTGTTTGCTAGGAGCAGCACTGGAGTTCTGGCACTGTGAAGCTGCTTTTCGCCTCTTTATCCTTCTGCTCCGCTGCGGCATTTGGGGGAGTGCCCGAAAGTATTGGGTTTTCTCAGCCCCGATCTCGGGTTGGGGTACAGACAATGTGGTCTGTGGCAGATTCTGCTGGCTGCCTTTTGCCTCCTCCCAAGAGGGAGTAGGGATTTTGAGCTGGGTGCGCAGCTGCTCTCTGTGCACCGCAGGAGCTCAGTTGTGATGGCGGCAGGTACCCGTGGTCGGAGAGACCTTCCAGGGAAAGACTGGGTGACCCGTGATCAGACTAGCAACTTTCCTTCCCCGTGGGTTTTTTTTTTTGCGACTGGGACTCCCAGCCTCAGGCACCCTTGTGCCCACCGATCAGTCTGGGAAAGTGATCAGGACATGCAGGCTTGCGGCACCAGCCCGGAGACCCAAAGCCCGCGTTAGCCGGGTTCTCT
Source organism: Psammomys obesus (assembly GCF_907164565.1). Taxonomy (NCBI): domain Eukaryota; kingdom Metazoa; phylum Chordata; class Mammalia; order Rodentia; family Muridae; genus Psammomys; species Psammomys obesus. The sequence goes on from NW_026596117.1 coordinate 16,765,160, forward strand.
TCAGGGTTCTGGCTGGGCAGCCGAGAGTGGACCTGACAGATTTCCACGCCGTGGGAGCGGGAGCCTCCCCTCACCTGAAAAACAGGATAGCTATTGTTTTAGGGCCCAGAGTTCAGTCTCCTGGTCGCTGCACGGAGTGTGTTGTCCCGCTTCTCAGACAGGGTGTTCTCCCGGTGCTGCCCTCTTGGCCCTCCTCTGTTTATTTATTTTTAAATTGGCCATAACTTAAGAGTTATAGAGCAGAAGATTGTGCCTCTCTTAGGTTGTTTCTCTCGTAAGATATATTCTTACCCGTCATCAGTTCATGAATTGCATCATTTATGCCCTGTCTTGGGTTGAATAAATGCCAGAGAAACATTACCAATCTCTGACTACCAACCTCTGCTAGGGTAGACACTGGGGTTTGATCTTATGCAAATCAGCTCAGCTTTGACATTCTAAAAGGCCTTTAGGCAGGGTTTTCCTATCACAAGCCAAGTCCAAAATAGCACTACATAAAGGTGACTTAACAAATGACTCCTTGTTTAAATTACCAAGTCTGAGAAACATTTACAGGAACCATAGTAAAAGGCTGTCGAGCAATCAGAACCATTTGAAAGCTTACAAATACAGTTTGTTAGTTTACATTGAAGGCAAGAAACATTAAAGTTTGAATCTTGTTAACATTTCCAAACAACAAAACAAAAGGAGAATTTACATAAGCAGTTACAGGGCCTCTCAAGAGTTTCTGAAGCAAGCTTGTTTTGGTCTGCTGAAAACCAGCGTCAGACCAAAGTTTCACAGTTAGTCCTCTGTTTTATTCTTTTTTATTTTGTTGAGAATTGACCTTATTAACAGAACAATCAAGTCTCAGTCAGGGCAGAATTTACGATTGTCTACAGCTGGAACATCCTCCTTTTGGGGAACAACTCCTGCAAACCGTACCAGCCTCTCTGGGATCCACCTGGCTTCTTCTGTGCCCTGTGGAAAAAGCACAAACATGCCCTCTTCCCCCAATTAATACGGGGTTGGGGCCCTGCCATATTCCAGCAATTGGATCTTTCCATTTTACCTGGGCATAATCATCCTTGGTATTAGGATATCACAATCAATCAGCGGCAGAACGGCCTTGTATATCCACATTCAAAAAAATTAAAGTAAAGAGAGCATAATTAATATTTGGGGATATGACTCTCCCCTTTTTATTTTTTGCAATTGGTTTTTAAGAGATCCATGGGCTCATTCCACAATTCTTTGGCCTTGAGGATTATATGGAATGCCTGTTTTATGACTTATACTCATTTGTACACAAAAACCCTAAAGAGCTAGACTCCTATATCCTGAGCTATTATCAGTTTTTATAATGGAAGGAATACCAATTGCTGCAAAACATTTTAGTTTTTTTAAATTTTGGGATATGAGATTTTAACCCTAGGTTTTAAGTAAGTTAACTTTATGTTACAGATTTTAAACATAGCCAATGACCAATAATCTACAACCAAAATTTACCAAATATGGTAAACTTATACCTTTAAGACAGACAGACAGAACATTGTGTTATTTGTTGAATCTAATTTTTTAGGACCATTGACGCTTTGTAGCAAAATTAATCATTAGCTTTCTTATTGGAAAAACTGAGAAGCTGCCTCTTTAATAGTTTTTCCTTGTAGGGTTGTAGCCATAGCTATTCCTTGAGAATAAGACGGCCTTATGTCAGAACATAACCTAATATAATCAGAAAAATCCTTTCTTTCTAAAGGGTTTCAAAGCTGCTTGGCAAGCACTGTTAGCATCTTCATAAGCCAATTGTTTTACCAATAATAATCCAGACTTTTTATCACTTATAAGTCTGTTTGCTGCTTGCATTAATCTTGCCACAAAATCTTGAAAAAACTCATCAGGTCCCTGACAGATTTTAGACAAATCCTCCACTTGTCTACCTGTTTGTGGAAGTTTATTCCAGGCCCTCCAGGCAGCAGTATTTACCTGAGCATAAATGGCCACATCAAAATCCAATTGTTATCCTATTTTCCTGTAGATTCCTTCTCCAGCAAGCCTGTCATAAGTTATAGGAATTCCCTGAGCTCGAAAATTCAGCTATAGCTTGACAATGCTCTGCAAATTCTGACTTCCATAATAAATTATCCCCTCCTGATAAGCACAGTCTTGTTAACTCTTTCCAGTCCTCTGGGCAGAGGGCCTCAGTAGACAAAGACTCCAACAAAGCCTGAGTTAAAGGCACTGTAGGATCATATTAGGAGCATGCAGATTTTAATTCTTTTATTTGTTTAAAAGGTATAGGAGCATGGACTTTCGCTATATTACCCTGTCCATCAGGTTGCTCTAGAACTGGAAAATCATAAAACTCAGTTATATCTTCTCCATTTTGCCTAGATTCTTGTAAAGAAGCTTGCAATGGGGATACAATTGCCCGTACAGTGGATAAAGGAAAAGATCCCCTTGTCTTTTGGGCCACTACAACTGTAGCAGTCCCAGGAGGAGGGCCCAAACCTGTAATCAATGATGGAGTTGGAGTGAGGGATTGAGCCTCATTTTCCCTAGCAGTTAATTCTCCAAATTTTCTGTTTATTTCCTCCAAGCCTCATTCCAGTCTTTTAATTTCTTTTTCCAAGGCTTACGCTTTTTAACATGCATAGCCTGAATTGGAGGGTATCTCTCAGACTAATACTGATCTGGTTCTTCCTCCAACTCTGCAACCTCATTAGGATGTAAGCCTTCCTCAAAGTCTCCTTCTGGCAAGAAATTACTGTCATCAGGAGGGAAATACAACTCCTCTTGAGGAGCTGATGGTTTAATACCATTTTCTCCTGAAGCCTGCCATCTTTCTAACTTCCTTCTCTCTGAGCCTGAAAGTTTAACTTTCTCAGTTTCCTGCTGCTTATACAGACTACCTTTAATTAAGTTCCATACAAAAAAGCAAAACAAAACATTAGGCTAATGCCTTGTCCCATTTTTATTCTTGGATTTACTCACTGCACCCTTTCTACTTAATGATGCGAGCTCGCCAACAACCACGGTGCCCTTCACTGATTCCCTGTATCTCAAGTCCCACGTCCGGGTGTCAATCTGCCACAGCCCACAGGCCGAGTCGAATGGTTCTTGAGTTGGGAGTGAGGATTAAAGTAATAGACTAACACACAACACACATGGGATTTTTCTGAGAGGCTCTGGATTTGACCAGCGAGTGGCTGACTTTATTGCAGAGAGCTTTTAAGCCAGAGTAAAAACAGCTCAGAATAATGAGTTAAATTTACAAAGAGGTGAAGCAAGAGCTGTGATCTTGACAAACTATGCCACCTGCTGTCACAAACAAAAGGAGATGGACTTGTAAATTCTTCCTTGACTTCAGTGAAGACCTGGTAGAAACAGTCTTTCTGCTGAGATTTAAATATCAAAGCAGTTGCCAGAGCAATGACTCCCGACACAGGATAGACATCTGAAGCAGAAGACAGGGAACAAGACAGGAGCCTACCACAGAGGGCCTCTGAATGACTCTACCCAGTAGGGTAGCAAAGCAAACTTTGGGCAGAATGCAGGAAATCTTATAGAAGGAGTGGGAGATAGAAAGACCTGGTCGGGACAGGATCTCCACAAGGAGGTCAACAGAGCCAAAAAATCTGTTCATAAGTGAGACCTGCAGAGGCTGATTAAGCAACCAAGGAGCAGGAAGGGAGAGGACCTAGACCCAAGATGTAGCCTATGCACAGTTTATGTGGGTTCCGGAGTAAGGAGAGCAGGGTCAGTCTCTGGCATGAAGGAGATTGTCTGTTCTGAACACCTTCACCTATCATGATGATCTTATTAGGGCACAGAGAAAGAGGATCTAGACAGTCCTGATGAGACCTGATAGGCTAGGCTCAGAAAGCAGAGAAGGAGGGCCTCCCTATCAGTTGACTAGAGTAGAAGGATAGGCAAAGGAAGGAGAGAGGTTGGGACCAGAAGGGAGTTGAGGGAGGGAGCTACAGCAGGAGCTCCAACCAGGATATAAAGTAAATAAACTGTAATAAATAATAATAATATTATTTTAAAAAGGAAAATGTCTAACTTTAATAGTTACTTCACAATTTTAATTTCAGAGAAAAACAAAGAAAGAATGAAAGTTTCTCCACTTGGTGTATGAAGATAACAAATTTTATAATTTTAACTAAATTTATTACAAATAATAAATTTGCAGGAAATGTTCTTTGACCTTTATCCCTTTCTTTGAACATCACATTAAGAAAAATGTCTCAGAGATTTTTCATCAATATAGAGATGTTCATCAACTCCTACTCTTACAACCTAGTGACACTGAAAGGACAGAGAAGTTTCTAGAAGCCAAATTCTTTTTATTTTTCGAGTTTCCTTTTTTTAATAAATTAATTTTTATTGATTACAATTTATTCCCCTTGTATCCTATCTGTAGGCCCCTCCCTTATCACTTCCCAATCCCACTTTCCCTCCCTCATCTCCTCACATGCCCTTCCCCAAGACCATTGATAGGGCCAGTCCTCTTCTCCTTCCATCTGACCCCATCTGATCAGGTCTCATCAAGACTGGCTGCATTGTCCTCCTCTGTGGCCTGGTAAAGCTGCTCCCCTCTCAGAGGGAGGTGATCAAAGAGCCATCCACTGAGTTCATGTCAGAGACAGCCCCTGTTCCACTTACTAGGGTACCCACTTGAACACTGAGCTGCCATGGTCTATCTCTGTGCAAGCGTTCTAGGTTATCTCCATGCATGGACTTTGGCTGAAATATCAGTCTCAGAAAAGACCCTTGGGCCCAGATTTTTTGGTTCTGTTGCTCTACTTGTGGAACTCCTGTCACCTCCATGTCTTTCATATCCTCTTTCTTTCATAAGATTCCCTGCACTCTGCCCAAAGTTTGGCTATAATTCTCACCATCTGCTTTGATAGCCTGTTGGGTAGTCTTTCAGAGGCTTTTTGTGGCAGGCTCCTGTCCTGTTCCCTTATTTTCTCCCTCTTCCGATGTCCATCCCATTTGCCTTTCTGAATGAGAATTGAGCATCTTACCCATGGTCCCCCTTCTTGCTTAGCTTCTTTATGTATACAGATTTTAGTATGTTTATCTGTTATTATATGTCTAATATCCATTTATAAGTGCGTATATACCATGTATGTCTTTCTGCTTCTGGGATACCTCACTCATGATGATCTTTTTTAGTTCCTACCATTTGCCTACAAATTTCATTATTTCATGATTTCCTTGTTTTTAATTGCTGAGTAACATTCCATTGTGTAAATATACCACAGTTTCTGTATCCATTCTTCTAGTGAGGGACAGCTATGTTGTTTTCAGATTCTGGCTATTAAGAATAAAGCTGCTACAAACATGGTTGAGGAAATGTCCTTGTTGTATACTTGAGCATATTTTGGATATATGCCTAGGAATGGTATAGCTGGATCTTGAGGTAGCATTATTCCTAATTGTCTGAGAAAGCACCAAATTGATATCCAAAGTGGTTGTACAAGGTTACATTCCCACCAGCAATGGAGGAGAGTTCCCCTTTCTCTACAACCTCTCCAGCATGTGTTGACAATTGAGATTTTGATCTTAGCCATTCTGATGGATGTAAGGTAAAATCTCAGGGATGTTTTTGTTTGCATCTGCCTGATGGCAAAGGATGTTATGCATTTCTTTGTTTCTCTGCCACAGAAGCCTAATTCTAACATTGAGGTACTTATACATTTCACTAAAACTCAGAAAAAAATGCCATGGGCAATGAGAAGAAATGCATCTCTATAAATCTAGAATTCCCTGTCCCCACTCTCTTTTTCTATGTTCAGTCCTGCACAGAAGTTATGAACACAGTTGTCTATCCTTACCTTTATCACATTCCAATTCAATATGACTATATCCTTCCACTCAAGTGTAAAGTATACAATTTCATATCTATGCGCTGATATTTTGATTTGATTTACTAATGGAATGTGATATAATTTTAGTTGTGTCAATTAGTAATTTGGTGCTCTGCTCATGTCTATTATTCTTGAGCATCAAGTCTTGGCATGTTAACAAGCCCAGAACTGTCTGATGGGTGATGAGAGAAATTAAACTTAGACACCACTATCATCTTGACCTAGATACACTGAACCCACGTATGGACGTTATCCTTATTTGTCCTTTAATAGATAAAGCATAAGCATGAATACAAAGGTAAAAGAAAGTTAAACGAAACATAGAATACTAACAAAAGAAATTAAAGATACTAGAATGTGAAAAAAAAAAACATCTCTCATTCCAAAGAACGGCAAATGAAATACTGTTGAAATGCTTTTATTACAAAAGCTGGTTATGTAGTCAATGCAATCCCCATAAAAACTGTAATGATATTCTTCATATCTAGAAATAAAAAGCAAGTCATAATACGGAAATAAAAGATTTTAAACAACAATCTAAGGCAAAAGTTTTAAACTACAAGAATCTTGATACTTTATTTCCAACTGTGCTATATAATGGAGCAAATGTTTCTGTACACAGTCTTAGTTTTACATAAATTTGGGGACTTCAAATACCAACAAAAGATGATGAAAATATTACTTTTACTTTGGTCAAATTATCATATATGCTCTGATTTATTAATTTTCTGTACTTGAAGTCTTAAATTTCTGTACTAGAAATATCAATATAAATATTTACACAATTAAGAATGTTTAAAAAAAGATGTGATTCAACAATAAGCCTTTGTTTTCTGGAAAGTATATGGTCTTATTGTACCCAATTTATTGGTTACTTTAAAATTTTTACCTCTAGAATATAAAATATTTAATGTTATATTAAATTATAGACCTTCTTTTGTGATTTTTTAAACATTGACCAGTATTACTTTGTTTTTTTGAAATCTAGTTATATTTAGATAAAGTTATAGTGTTTATTATAGATAATAATATTTTTTAAAAAAATCTGCTTCCTTATTTAACCTTGTTGGTTTACTGAATGCACAACTCCAAGATATAAATTTTTTTACAACCAAGGGAATAGTTAAGAAAGTGAACGCACAGCCTTACTGAATGGAAGGAAAAATTTTCCAGCTATTCATCTAACAAATAGCTTATATCCAGCATAAACAAAAATGAATTCATATCTAAGAACAAATAATCCAGTTGGTAAAGTAATAAAATAAGCTAAATAATTGTGCAAGAAAGAAATACAAAATGCCACAGTGAAGCCTATCATTCTGTAGAAATAATACAGTTTAATAATAAGAAAAAAAGAATAAAAGAAGACAATTGATCCTGTTAGTTTTTACTATCAACTCAACACAATCTGAAATTACCTGGGAAGGAAATCTCAATGAGTGACTTCCTGTGTTAGGGTGGACCCAGCATGTGGGCTGTGGATTACCTTGACTACAATGACTAGAGTGGGAAGACATTCCCAGGGCAGGAGATGCCGGATTGTTAAGGCGTGGGAAAACAAAGCTGAGCACTAGTTTGCATGTATAACAACTGTCCACTCCTGATTTTAGATGCAGGTTGGCCAGTGCACTCAGGCTCTTGCTCCTGTCATGATGCCATGACAGACGGTAACTTACAACTGTGAACCAAACAAACCCTTTCTCCATTAAGTTTCTTTTATGAGAAAATTTTATCACAGCAACAGGAAGCAGCACAAAGACACCAATTAGACCAAAGTTTTGAATGCACTCAACCTAATTGGCTAAACCCGAGAATCATGAATTAATTAAATGGCATTTTAAGGGACTATTGGTGTAATTTGTGACACCACAGCAGCTTACTTACATCACCCGTTATGCTTCATTTTCCTCATTTATAAAATGAGGTCATCAGATTTACCTATTTCATGTGGGTCATTTGAAGATTGGATGCTCAAATGTCTTCAAAAGTGTAGAACAGTTCCCAAGGCCAAGCAATAATAAACAATGTTAAGAACAAGCCTGTTATTGAATATAATAAACCTCTGCAAGTTATTCTGACTCTGTTCTGACATGTCACACTTGAAATGTTATTTACAGATGTACTATCTAGAAAATAAAATACAATAAATGTGATTTACTGGAAATGTCAATGTTCTCATCTTCAGAGGTTGCATGACCACAATAGCCCTGTTTCCACAGGATTTGATAACTTCAATTTACATCTTCACTAGTATTTGCAGAACTGAATTATCTGCCTTTAAAAAAAAAAACCACATAATGTTAAAGCTTGTCTGTATCTGAAATAGATGCTTGTAGAGTGTTCAGGTTTTTTGATAATAGTGTATTATCACATTGTATCCAAAATGTGTTTACTGTATACTAACCACTGTAGAAAAGGCTCTGTCGCTTAGTCCCTGTACAGTATTGTCATACTCTAATAATAAATATAAAGGATTTAAAGTAATAAATAAGGGCCATGTAACAAAGTAAAAACAGTATACTGGATTTCAGAGAGCAGGCTGTGATTCTCAATTCACACATAGTTAGTAATTTTGAGATGGTGAGGAAATAGGTGTGGATGACAACATTCAATGAGAACAATAAATGTTTGTGCCCACTGTTCTATAAGAGGGCACTTACTTGTAATTAATTAGTATTAGAAATATTTTCATATTATTCCCACCAGCTTTGTGCCTACTTTTTCTTACGCTCTTTTTACAAAAAGACTTGCTGCAAGATACTGGGATGGATATTACTTCACTCCCTTTTTCAGATATTGTTGGGATGAAGAAAGAAATGAATATGCAACTAGTAATGCTTGTTTAAAAAAAATAATAAAATTGTTGGGTGTACTGGGGCATGCCTGTAATCCCAGCACTCTAGGAGGAAGAAGCAGGTGGATCTCTGTGAATTCAAGGCCAGCTCAGTCTACAAAGCAAGTCCAGGACAGCAAAGGCCACACAGAAAAACCCTGTCTAGAAAAACAAAAAACAAAAATAGATTTTATTTAGACGTTCAGAAATTTTTGACACCAAGAATCAGTAACTCCTAAAAAATCAACAAATTAGCACTGATTCATAATTAACACTAGATTTGAACAATAATCATATTACTATCTGGTAATACATAAGGTCAGAATTAATGATCCTATTTATAAAAGAGGAATGCAGTTGCTAACATACAAGGTAAGGGAAGAGAACCTCTGGCATTCAAAATATTTATTTTTAACCATATTCATAAGATATCCATAATAAAAATGGGTGGTAAAATGCACACAAGGTGACCCATGTACATTTATTTTCTCATCCTCCAAGTTTTTATGCAAATGTAAAAGTTAAACTGTGGCATTACTTTAGTAGCTGTTGTAAAGTGTTGTGTTGATCCATTTTCTAAAAGTCCTAGGAGGACTTTTGTCTTAGAAGGGAAGATCTACATGTAGCTCTAATTGTGCCATAAAGTGAATAAAATAACCTTCTTCCTGAAACGTCTTTGGCATCTTTATGTAACCTAGAGCCAGAGGTCAGCTGAGTCATATCTCCCTTAGCAGAGTAACCCTTGAAAGTATGTTTCTTGCCTCTGGCAATGTGCTTGTAGATTTTAACATTCACGGTCAGTGCTCATAGGCTGACAGCTGGGATTTAAAATACTTGTAGCTAAATCATAAAAGCAGTTGAGAAGTTCAGGCCATCTGCTGCAGGTGTGTTCTGAAATACCCTCAAATTCGTCAAACACACATTGACACCCATTAACAAAACAGTTATCAGCACAGGATCTCTTCTGAGTTTTATTTGGTGTTAGTTGCAATGTGTATCAGTGGGCATGATTTCATTTTTCCCTGGGAATGGTCCCTGTCCTTAGCCAAGAAATCCTGACAGAGTGTTGTTCACATGGCAACATTCATCAGCCCCTGTGAAAGCTGGTGACCTGGCACGTCTTGGCCTTGCACCGCATCTGTCTGGACTAGACATGTATTGAATAGATGCTGGCAGTGCAGACAGAATTTTATCTGTCTCATTATAATCCATTGAATTGACTTAATCAGCCACAAAAATAGCCAGAGTTCACAAAGTGCCCTGGGCTCAGATTTCTAGGAAGCTAAAATTTACATTTATAATTTAGTATTTTTCTCCTTACATGTACACATTCAGTGCATTGGCTCATGCTACTATTCTGCCATATAAGTCATGTACTCATGATACAATGTACAGCCAAGTCTCTACTCCCACCCATCCTTCAATGCACACTGCATGAATCTACAAGTACAGGCAGGTAAAACTTTAATTATTTTTTGCTGAAAAATAATCAGATCAAATAAGTTTGAAATAAATTGGTGGGTACGTTTCTATAAACAAATATATTAAAAGAGAAATATGTACTCTGGAGTAAAGAATGTATTGATACAAAATTTCAATATATATTTGCAATCAGAAAGGAATTGTTACATTAGTTACTTTACTGCTCTGACCAACAACATGACAAGTAGTTGCCTAAAGGAGGAAGGGTTTATTACAGTTCACAGTTTAGAAGGGATTCCATCCATCATGGGGAAGGCATGATGGCAGGAGTTCAAGTTGGCTGGTGATTTTCCACTTAGACTCAAAAAGAAGATGATATGAGGAAATGGGGCCAGGGTATAAAATATTAAAGCTCATGCTCAATAATCTAGTCCCTTCAGTGAGATGCTACTTTCTGAATGTTCCACAACTTTAAAAAATAGAACCAACAATATTTGAGGACCAAGTATTTAAGCATAAAAGTCCATGGAAACATTTTCTATTCAAACCACAAGTGAGCGCTATAGCTCGAAATCCTAAGATCCAGAATCAACTTTATAAATATCAATCCAGGTTAAAAAGTTGAGAAGCTTACAGAGAGAAAGCAGGGAAGATCATTGTTCCACTCTAGCCAGCCATGCAGGTAGAGACTGAATTCTGTGCAGGGCTTCATTAGATTGGAGATGCTATTTAGCATTTTATATGCCCTTCCAGTACACCAAATGCTAATCTACTCCAGATTAATCCACACCCACACCCAGAAATAACATACCCAGATCTCTGGGCAACCTATGTCCCAGTCATGGATAACTTATGAAATTGATCATGATATATTGTTTTATGATTGGCAGAAATATAAGCCAGCCATGGGCTCATATACATCCTTTTTTAACTGGGTTGTTTTGAAATGTTAAGAAAGACTGCATATCTTGACAACATATAAATAACAACAATTTTCAGATCTTTATATAAATCCCATATATTTGTAGTGGAATTTCATCCTGGTAAATTCACCAAGATAACATCTTTCATCTAAAACACACTTAGTACAACTAACTCATCACCACTGTACTTAAGTTTACCATCTTTGAACATGTTAAAACACATTAGCATATAGCTAGGCAAGATAATGCAGCACAAAGCCTATTTTATAAGCATTAAGTAACTCATTAAATTATTGAATTTATTCATTGTAAAAACCAGAATGGTTTCATGGGTAGGTTTTTGAAGAATCAAAAAACTTTGTGAAGTTATGTTAAAGCACTATAATATGGTGGGCCAGTTAACTTTTATCAGCTTGACACAAAGTCACATATTTGTCTTTGGTTATACCTTTGGGGAAATTTCTTGACTGACGCTTGATTATGAGAGCTCAGGTCACTGTGGGCATTGCCTTGTCCTTATTAAACAAATGGTTAAGAAATCAAGTTTAGCAAATAATGTAAAACAAGCCAGTAATCATCATTCCATCACGGGCTCCTGTTTCGGCTTCTTCTTCCAAATTCCTGCTTTGACCTCTAGTCCTTGATGTCCCTAAGTAATGAACTATAAACGTTAAGCTGAAATAAATATCTGTCTTCTCCAATTTTGTTTTGGTCAGTGTTTTATCTGGCAAAAAGAAAGGACAGAAATTGTTACCAGAAGCAGGACATTGCTATTATGGACCTGACCAGGATGTTTTCTGGGAGGATTACAGAAGAATCTTGGAGCTTTAGTCTGTGAAAGTTACTGAGTGCTTAGAGCTCAATGACTGTTGTTGGAATTTGAGAAGATAATGCTGAGAGTAACACAGGCAAGGGGGGCCTGGCTTGTCAAGTTTTGATAGAAGAATGAAAGGTCTTCGATGACTCTGTTGGGCCTACGTGTGGCGTTTTGTATTAAGATGTTTCTGAGAAGCTTGGGTTCAGGAGTCAACTTTGATTGAGAAGAAACTAGTGTCTCTGAAGTGAAAATAATGTTTACTGGTACCATAGGTGTTTTTTAGAAGAGGCTGTGAAATTAGCTGTGGTTTAGAAGAGACCACGATTACTGAGGAGAAACCTGGGAAATATTTCCTTGGTATCATCACACAGAACCTGTGCTATACAGGGTGCCCAGGCTGTATAGCAAGCTGGCAGCTGAACTTGGTAAAGAGTCCCCCACAAGAAAGCAATTTTTTTTTTTTTTAGAATAAAACTGTACTATTAAAGAGGTCAGGGAAAGATGCTTGGCTTTGTAAGGCTAAGAGAGGCCGTTGATGAATTGCAGCTCTAGACATAGGGGAAATCCCAGCATAATGAAGATCTTAGGACCATGGACGACCACCAAGGACAGCAGCAGGCGTGAAGTGGAACAAGACTGAATTTGCCAGACAATGATTGTCAGAATGTCAGAATCAGAGAGATGGGCTTACCTAAGTCCTGTGGAGTGAGTTCCAAATGTCCAACAATGAGTCTTTCAGTCTTGGATTTTGGTTTTGTTTTGAAGTGTAGTTGTCTCATGCTTCTTCTCTCTGGGAAAAACAAAGTATATGATTTACTTCAGATTTTAGAGAAACTAAAAATTAAAAGATTGGATTTTCAAAGAGAACTCGAACTTCTAAAGTATTTGACTGAGGGAACAAGGTAGGAGAGGGGGCACAGAGAGTTAAGAAGCTGAAGATCAGGACTGGGATGGCCTTGCCCGGCCACAGGGGAAGAGGACATGCTCAGTCCTGCTGCAATTTGATGAGCTGGGATGGATGGGAAAGGGAGCTCCCCTTTTCTGAGGAATAGGTGTGTGTGTGGGGGGGGCTGGGAGGCAAGAAGAATATAAACTGAATAAAAAATTTCTTTGAAAAAAAATATAAAGAACAGCTTTATTTAATCATGGACTAGCAGCCAAATAAAATAATTAATTCTTCTATAAAAAAGGAGTGTTGGACTTTTAAAATTGGAATTTATTTTATATTTTAATATATAAGCTCTTTAAGACATAAAAGAAGGTAAAGGTTATAATTTAGTCTTTGTGTGTCCATTTGACAAAAGGGTCACTTTTACTGATTAGTTTTGTGAACTTGACATAAACCAGAGTAACCTAGAAATAGGGAACCACAATTTACAAATTGCCTGTATGACATCGGTTCATGAATATGCCTGTGGGAGCATTTTCTTTATTAATTGTTGATAGGAGACATTTCAACCCACTGCGGTTGGTGCCACCACTAGTCAAGTCCTATGATGTTTAAGGAAGCAGGTTGATAAAACCATAGAAACAAACCAGTAATCAGCATCCCTCTGTGATTTCTGCTTCAATTCCTCTTCCAGCTTCCTACCCCGTGTTCTAGCCCTGACTTCCCTCAGTGCTGGCATATAAAATTTAAGCTGAAATAAATCTATTCTTTTCCAAGTTAATTTTGGTCCATGTTTTATTATAAAAATAATACCACAGAACAGATGGAGACCCTCTCTGCTAATGGCTTGGGTAGCCCTGAAATATTCCTGCAAAACAGATATTCAAAGCATATGAAAAATACGATAAGTAGAACCAAGGCAACCAACTCTGTAGCGTTCTGTGGCCACTTGTCAGCAAGCAGCTAGTCATCACTTGCATTGTGGTCACTATGACCCAAGACCTAAAATGTCAATTTAATGAACTGAGTTGAATTTAAAAATTAAAATAGTAGTCAATACATTTTCATAGACAACAACTCAAAACAGACTTTATACATGGGACAAATTTTAACTTCCTTTTTTTTTTTTTTTTCTTTTGTGGCTCAAACACAAAATTTCGTACATGCTAGGTAAAACTGGGAAACTCCACTGTTCAAACATTCAAATTTTAGTTTCCAAATGGAGATGCGTTAAACACATCAAACAATCAGCAGACCTTAGAGAAAACATGAAAGCGAAAGCATCTAAAAATTTCCCATCAGTAAATTTACTATGGATTCTATGTGGAAATAACTTTGGGGTCACATTAGCCTAAATAAAATATATTTTAAAACCTGATACTATCCATTTATTTTTGCTTATCCTTAACATAATTACTATCAAGTGACCGTGTATTTTCTTTGGACGATGCAGCCAAAGTGACAAAACCCAACAAACTTCATTAGCTCTTGATCACTGACTTTTCTCCCAGAGATAATTACTTTAATCTTATCTTGGTGACCTTACCCATAAGCTCTGATGATGGTACTTCTGTGGTTTCCTAATCTGTTCAGATAGATGTTCCATAAACAAAAAGTAATGAAATTTTCTACAGTAAGTAGTACTCTTAAATCTACCACAAAAATAATTTTTTACATGAAAGGAAAAGAAAACTGGATACAGAGAAATATAAATCGTTATAGAAATATATGTGCGGGGAGGCTCAGGTTAAGTCAGAAAAAAAAAAATGGTTCTTAAACATCCGAATCTTATTCAAAGCCATTTCCTAACAAAATGTATTTACAAATAAGATTAGGTTAGTTTAGTTGCTTTGGTATCAAATCCTATTCTCTGTATTATAGACTAAAAAGCCTTTTAATCTGTTGCTGCAGGGTTTATAAATAGATCTTTAGTAGTCGTTTAATGGGATCATATAATATTACTTCTAGCAGACTAATTGTGGGTAACTTTTGACTATAAATCATTGCAACAATAAGCATGCCAATAAGCAATAATTCTTGGAGTAATTTTTAAAGGATTGTTATTTCTCAATGAAGGTGAGCTTGAGATATTATTACTTAGTGAAATCTTATTCTTCGAGACTTCTGCCAGATCTTCAAGAAAGCTGTCTTCCGGAACCAGGCTTTTTTGGTGACTGTAACCAATCTTCTTGTTTCTTCCTGCTTTTCTTACAGTTTTAGTCTCTGCTACAGATTTACCCCTTTATTTTGATTTTAGTAGTGCATATTCATTTTGATTTGGGGCTAAATTTCTCAACAGGATAATTATAAGCATTCATCAGACATGTACGACATATACATTGGTAGCGTACGAAATTTCAAATGGAATTGCCATTTAAGGCCCAAGTCGGGCACCAGCTACTAGGGTCCTGCATAAGTTAAGCTACAGCTATTAAACCAGATTGGTGTTTCACAGACCTATTTAAATATCTTATATTTAAATGTAGCTATACAGAACAGCTTGCCGTTTGTCATCTTAATCTCCTAGCATCTCATCTCTTGTTTAAATTTTCCCCTACTTGGTTGGAATCAACTTTAAAAAATGAAAAATATTTTATCATAATATTTAGAAGAGGAAAGGAAGGACAGAGAGGGAGGGAGGGAAGGTGGGTCTGGGAGGGTAGAAGGGATTAAGCTACAAGAATGCAAACTGAATAAAAAATTTAAAAAAATTGAGAAAAAAATTAAAAATTTAAAAAGACATGTCTCATAAACTATAGTAAAGGAATAATACAATTACAAAGTCTTATATATCACAGCATGTTTAAAATGTTAACATTGTTTTGTATTTACTCATACAACCTGATACACTCCTGCATCCATGTTTATATTAAGTTTCTAAAATCTCAAATGTGAATGCCTGACCTTATACACAGAATGAACAGGATCTGTCTGTGCTCATATGTGTGTGCACACATGTGTACACAGATGTAGATGTGGATATATAAGTGGGGTTTATCTCCTCACCCCTGAGGGAGGAGCAGCCTTGCCAGGCCACAGAGGAGGACATTGCAACCAGTCCAGATGAGACCTGATAAGCTAGGGTCAGAGGGAAGGGGAGGAGGACCTCCCCTATTACTGGACTTAGAGAGGGGCAGGGAGGAGATGAGGGAGGGAGGGTGGGATTGGGAGAGAATAAGGGAAGGGGCTACAGCTGGGATACAAATAACCTGTAATTAATATAAAAATTAAAAGAGGTAGAAATGACAATAATAAGTGGAGGTTATTATAGGAATTGTCTCATGCAACACAGAACTGAAATTTCAAGAAAAAAAAATGAGACAGGACTCACTTTCTCCAAAACATTCTTCCCTTTGAATTAATCTCCACACTTTATCCAGTGAAGACAGACAATCCACATGACAGTAGAATCTGTTTCTAAGAGCACAGTGTTCGACCTATGGTAAAAAAGTTGTATCATGTGCTTAGACAGACTTCCTGTCAAGAGTCCAATTTGTTAATAAAATCAAAACAAATATAAGCAACAAAAATCAGCATTGTGACTAATTTGTAATGCCAACATTCATGAAATGCAAATAAAAAGATCCCAAGTTGGAAGTCAGTCTGGGTTTTTGTATCCCGGCTGTGGCCCCGTTCCTCATTCCCTCCCAATCCCACTCTCTCTCCCTCTTCTCCCCTATGCCCCTCCCCTAGTCCACTGACAGGTGAGAACCTCCTCCCATTCTATCTGATCTCAGCTTATCCTGTCTCATCAGGACTGGTTGCATTGTCTTCCTCTGTGGCCAGGCAAGGGTGCATCACCCAGGGGGAGGTGATCAGAGAGCCTGGCCCTGAGTTCATGTCAGAGACAGCCCCTGCTCCCCTTACTAGGGACCCTACT
The DNA here is from genome assembly GCF_907164565.1 of Psammomys obesus. Lineage (NCBI taxonomy): Eukaryota > Metazoa > Chordata > Mammalia > Rodentia > Muridae > Psammomys > Psammomys obesus. The sequence goes on from NW_026596117.1 coordinate 16,781,782, forward strand.
TGGAGACTGAATCTATGGGCTACACCTGAGCAGGTACTTATAATTCTTAATAATTTTTAAGCCTTGATGTCTACCACTAGTTAGGTTTTATGTTGTAAAGACAACAAAGGAGGCACCACATCAATAAAGACTGTGGACTGTAGGTAACAAAGCTAACTCCGGAGTTCAGTTCATGACTTGTATTTCTTCCCTGTGAAGTAATTGATGATTCATCTGAATTTAAAATTGGCTACCTTGTACTGGTACTCTGGGAACTTCCTACACCATAATGATAGCAAGAATTGTTTTTGTCTGTTTATTGTGGATAAAACAAAACAGGCACTTTACTTGAAGAAGAGAAAAAGATAGAGATGTACAGACACAGTTCTGAAAGATACATGATAGGAACATAGAAGTCATATCGGAAGATAAATATATAGACAGATGATAGATAGATAGATAGATAGATAGATAGATAGATAGATAGATAGATAGATAGATAGATAGAT